>NC_080023.1:156964552-157589552 GCF_030020395.1 Manis pentadactyla | reverse complement strand
TCAAAATATTGTAACAGCTTAGTATGGTGATAGCTGGTACCTAGAATTATCATGTATATAAATGTTGAATCACTGTGTTGTACACCTGAAACTAATGTAATACTGTGTGTCAACTACCCTTCAATAAAAAATAATTATCTACAAAAAAAAAAAAAAAATCAGGGTATGTAGACTAAGAGCACAGGAACTAAATATTTGAAATGAGGACCATAAAGGAAAATTCTGGCTGTGCAGTGTGCCAGGACAGCACTTCTTTCCCCAGAGTATGAAGATCTGATTACCTGTGTCTGGGCCTAGTGCAGTGCAGACATGTAGTAAGTGCTCAGTGATGTTTACTGAATGGGAAGATGAGTGCATGAGGTGCGTGAGCATACATTGAAGGGAGGGCAGAGGATGAAGATCTGGGGTAGGGTAGACTGCCCCACAAGCCACTGTGCTCCCAGATAGCAGGAGTGCAAATGGTGACAGGGACTTCTCAAAACTGCTTGTATTCACAGCTCCACCCAGTGTTTATCAAAAGATTCATTCATTCATTCAACAGATCGATATTGCATGGCAGCTCTGCGCCAGCCACTGTTCCAAGCACCCAGGAATCAACAGTAAACAAAGCAAAATCCTTGCTCATAAGCTAATTGGCAAAGTGGAGAGTGAACAAATAAATAATAACGTGTCAATGGTAAGTGCCATGGAGGAACAGTAAAGTACAATAGGAGGAATGGAGTGATAGGACATGTGCCAGCACACAAAAGCCTCAAGGTAGACACGTCCCTTCCAGGAGGCAGTGTACCTGGAGAAGATCCAAGCTCACTTGGGAGTCAGTTCATTCAGGGCTTCCCAGGTGAAGACTTTGGATTTGCCTTAAGTGTAAAGGGGATGGTTCTGAGTAGGGGAACAGCATGACCAGGTCCCTCATCTGCTGCTGCTGTGAGATTTGGGGGCAGGACAAGGCGGAAGTGAGAAGCCACATGGGAAGTTGTTGCAGGCTCCTTGCGGGTGAGAAGTGGTCAGATTCTGGATATGTTCTGAATGTAGCCAGCAGGGTTATCTGTCCAGCTGAATGTGACATATGAGCAAATGGAAGCAATCAGGGATGCCTCGAGGATTAAGAACTTCCTTGGGGATGAATAGCACTGCTGTTTTCTGAGATGGGATGCTGGTGGGAGGATAAATCAGAACCATCCCTCAGGAGGCTTATGATTGGTTATATGGTTGGGGATGCTTAAAGGACAGACAATGGCAGAGCAAGTCCCTTAGAGCCACAAAGCCCTCGTGCCTGGGCAAGCCTAGAGCTGGGGCTTCTCCTAGATGGGGAAGGTGTTCTGGAGAGTTGCTGCCTGAGCAGAACTGAGTTGTAAAGGAAGGCTGGGAGTTATTCAGGTGGAATACTCTTCCATATAAAAGGAACAGCATGAGCGAAGGACAGAGGCCTGATAAGGGTTATTGGGTGTTTGCTACATGCCAGTTGCTGCCAAATTGTTTAACTGCTTCACTACCTGAATCTGTGAGGTGATCTGGTGAGACTGAGACAATTGTTATCCTCCTTTGCAGATAAAGAAACAGGTCTGAGAAGTCAAATAATGTGCTTTACAGACACAGATAGTGATCATGGGACAGCAGTGGTGTTATGGTACATGGCTTTGTGTAGGATTTGAACCCAGGGAGTCTGAGTTAAAAAGGAGATGTCCTGGAACTGGGGGAGAGAGTAGGTGTTTGGGACTGGCTGGAGCATGTGTGAGAAGGAACAGAGGGATACCAGGCACATGGGCCAGTCACAGATGGCCTAGGTAGGCAACCTATCCTACAGTGGGGCTGACAACCCCACATGGGGTTGACAAAACTTACTTATAATCCCTGAGCCTACCAACCAGATCTTTAGTGTTGCTACCCTTCCTGGTTTTAGCAACTGTGGTGACAGTGGCCAGGGTGGGGTGGCTAGGGAACCATGCATGCAGAGGATGTAGGGACTTGTGCACTTAGCTCAGCTGGGTTGGTTGGCCTTCAGGTCCTATTTTCAGTATTTGGCCTTTTCCCAACCACAGAGCTTGTTTAGGGTCACAGCACAGTTCCAGAAGAGACTCTTCTTAGAGGTATAGGGCTCAAGGGGCCTCCAGAATCAGGCAGAGAACAAGAAAAGGGATCAAGGACCCTACTCCTCACTTCTCAAAGTACACTGACTTTGTATCCTGTAGCAATGCTAAATTCACTTATTAGTTCTAGTAGCTTTTTTTGTAGATTCCTTAGGATTTTCTACATATATGATCACATTGTCTATAAACAATATAGTTTAACTACTTATTTTCCAATTCATACACCTTGTATTTCTTGCCTTATTGCACTGGCTAGGACCTCTAGTACAATGAGTCAAAGTGGAGAACATTCTTGCTTTGTTCCCAATCTTAGAAGGAAAAAAATGCAGTCTTTCCCATTAAGTAGGATGTTACTTACAGATTTTTCACAGATGCTCTATGTCAGGTTGAGAGGAAGCACCTTTCTGTTGTAGGCCGGGTAATAGCCCTCCAAAGATGTGCTGTTCCTTATCCCTGGAACCTGTATGTTACCTTGCATTGAAAAAAAGAGTTTGTGGTTGTGATTAAATTAAGGATTTTGAGATGGGGAGATTATGCCAGATCATCCAGATGAGCCCAGTGAAATGACGAGGGTCAGAGTTTGAGAGGATTAGAAGATGCCACACTGCTGGCTTTGAAGATGGCAGAAAGGGGCCATGAGCTAGAATACAAGTAGGCTGACACCTTGATTTTAGTTCAGTGAAACCCATTTCAGATTTATGACATTTAGAACTATTGAGATAACAAATTTGTATTGTTTTAAATCACCAAATTTGTGGTAATGTTACAGCACCAATAAGAAACTATTATACCTTGTATTTATAATTTTTTGTTTTTTATAATGAGTGTTGCATTGTGTTAAATGATTTTTCTGCATTCTTTAGGTGATGCTTTTTCTCCTTTATTAATATAGTGAATTATGTTGTTTAATTTAAAAATCAACTTGTATTTTTGGGATACAGCCAATTAGGTCATAATGCATTATACTTTTTATACATGACTGGATTCAATTTTTGTGAACAGTTTGTTAAGGATTTTTTATGTCTAGGTATATGAAAGATACTGGTCTATAGTTTTCTTATAATTTTTCCTAGTTTTTATAGCAAGGTAATACTGGCCTCAAAAAATGGTGGGTAAGTGTCCCCTCTGCTTCTACTTTCTTAAATAATTTATGTGAAATTGGCATTATTTCTTCTGTACATAGTTAATAGAACTCATTAGTAAAGAAAACCCAGGGTTTTCTTTGTGGAAGTTTTAAAATTATGGATTCAATTTCTGCAATAGATATAGGACTACTCAAAATTTCTATTCATTGTGTCAATTTTGGTAATTTGTGTCTTTTAAGGAATTTGTCCATTTCATCCAAGTTGTAGAATTGACTGGCATAAAGTTGTTAATAATATGCCCTTATAACCCTTTTAATGTATGTAGGACCTATGTCGATGTCTTCTCTTCATTCCTGATATTGGTAATTTGTTTTTTTCTTCCTTTCTTGATTAGTCTAGTTTGAGGTTTATAAATTTTATAGATCTTTTCAAAGAATCAGCATTTGGTTTCTCTATTGTTTTATATGCCATTTATTTTTGCTTTATCTTTCCTTCTTTCTATTTACTCTTCCCTTTCTAGCTTCTTAAAGTAGAAGCTTAATTTATTCTGTACCTTTTTTTTCTTTGAATGTAAGCTTTTAAAACTACAAATGTACCTTTAAGTACTGATTTAGCTGATGTCACAAATTTTTGTTTTATTATTTAAAAATATTTTCTAATTTTGCTTGTGATTTCTTCTTCAATCCCTGGGTTATTTCCAAGTATTTAGGGATTTTCCATATAGATTACTGTTATTAACTTATAATTTATGTTGTTGTAAGAGAATGTACCTTTAATGATTTCAATCCTTTTAAATTTAGTGTTTAGAGCACTTCCTCAAAGTAAATGCTGCTTAAAATGGAGCAGTGCCTGTGGCTGGGGAAATACACTCTTGCTTTTTGTTGGCATTCCACAGGGGAAGGTCAAGTACAAGGTCACTGCCTCCTTTTCCAGGTTCTCTTTGCCATAGTGTACTCATTTATAAATTAGGAATAGCTATACCTACCTCATAGTGTGGTTTTAAGAATTAGATAAGCCATATAAAGCACATAGTAAGCAATCAATAAATGAAAGCTACAGATAACTTTAGGTCATTAGATGATAGTATTAGATTATTACTATTAGTACACTAAGCACTCTCTTCCCATTTGGCTTTTATGAAGTGTTGACTTAAATGAATCCCACTTTACAGTTTTAAATGCTCTCGTATGTATCTTCATTCTGCTGAAAACTACTACTGGAGGCCTGTGTATTATAACAATTTTACAGGGTTTTTATTCTCTATTCATTTTTCAGCCATGCGCTTTCCTCTTCTGGCCAGTTTTGTTTTTTTCATTAAAATTTTGGTGAAACCAATATAATATTGTGTATCAACTACACTAAAAAATTCTGGTTGAAACCCATCAAATTACATTTTGAATGTGTACATTTTATTGTATGTAAATTTTCCCTCAAAGTTAACTTTAAAAATTAAAAAAGCAAAACTGGAAAAATTGTCATGTATCAGTATATATAATATGTATGTATAGGTTAAAGACTATTAAAAACTTACACAGTAACAGTCCTTTGAAGCCTTGTGCATGCTTCACTGTGTTAATGATTCAGTTACTTTTCCTCATAGCTATATGCCGTATATGTATCTCTAATGCAATATAGTCTTATCTGCCTTTGAACTTTAAATAGAATAGTGCCGAATGTATGCTTTTGTGACTTGTTGTTTCTGCTCGTTATTTTCAAGATTTATCTATGTTTATGTGTGTAATAGTTACATTTTCCTGCTGTATAGTGTTATTCTATACTCTCCTATTCTATTGAGTGCCTATGGGCTGTTAGCAGCTTTGGGCTTTTCAAGTTTTGGGCTGCTATGAATATTCTTGTTAGATGGTACAGGTAACATGTTGGGATAGAACATCTGGGTTTGTGAGGTATGTGCACGTTTGAATTTCACTAGTTAATGCTGTTTGCAAAGTGGCTTGTGCTAATTTATCTTCCCACCAGCAGGGTGAGTTCCTCCTCCTCAGTTTCCTTGCTGACATGACACATTTTCACATTCTGACACTTCTGTCGCTTGAGTCTTTATAGTAACAGCCAACACTTAATATTCACATGAACTGCACCAGGCCCTCTTCTGAGCACTGTGTCATGATCTCATTTAATCCTCATGAAAATCCTCTCTCTTATGAATGTGTTGTCACTTATGACCAAGAGACTTAAGTCCTTGTCCCTCCCCTGTCTGCTTCCCTTCGGTCTGGGCCTGTGGCCATGCTCCACAGCTACTTCATCTCTTCCTTCTCCCAACCTGGGCTGGGCTGGGTCCCAGCAGGACCTCAGTCTCGCCCTCGGCTGTTCTCCCCAGGCTGTTACTCCCTGTCGGTCCGCCTCAGCCGCCCTACATCCTGGGACCGAATCAGACACTACAGGATCCAGCGCCTTGACAATGGCTGGTTGTACATCTCACCGCGCCTCACTTTCCCCTCACTCCAGGCCCTGGTGGACCATTATTCTGGTATGGCCTTTCCTTGCTGCCATTAGAGTATACTGGAATGTGGGGTCTTGGGGGACAGACAGTTGTGCCCTTGGGTACTTTACCTTCTGGAGAATATAGATAGACAGAAGAGGGCCTCCTCTCTCTTCATGCCAGTCCTTGTGCCAAGAAATGTAGATTGGGAGCTCTGTCTTCATACTCTGCCCTGATAGGGCCATATAAATCTGTGTGAACACAGGCCTCGCCCACCACTGTGGTTCTGAGCTAAAGCCCCAAACAGCAGGCAGAGTTCTCTCCACAGGAACTAGGCCGAGAACTATTGCTGTTGTCTAATTCAACTGATTGTCAGCATTTTTCTGGTGCTTGTCCTGTAACAGGCACCAGAAGATGCAGTTACTAGGGCATCCTGGCAAAGGGGTGGAGAGGAAAGACCACTCTTGGAAAAACTGATCAGGGGTTTTCCAGAGGGTCATTCCACATAGTAGATACTGACAGACAAGTCGAGACTGAGCACTCCTTAGCTTGCTTCTTTCCAAAGCATTTTCCTTGTCAGAAACTGGGGCTCAAAGAGGTCTGTCACCTTACCCATATCACACAGCAAACTGAGTCTCGCAAAACCTTGCCCAGAATGACCTCGGACTGCATCTCAGCCTCTAGATCAATAGCTCCAGACTCATGCCATCACTCTTTTCTGACCATGCACCCACCTGCCAAATCTGGAAAGCGGTCAGGGTAAGGGTGGGGGTGGTTGGGGAGAAGAGCAGGGCTGGAGTCAGCTGTGCCAAGGGTCTGTCTCTTCTTCAGAGCTGGCTGAGGACATCTGCTGCCTCCTCAAGGAGCCCTGTGCCCTGCAGAGGGCTGGTCTACTGCCTGGCAAGGCCTTACCCCTACCTGCAACTGTGCAGAGGACACCCCTCAACTGGGAAGAGCTGGACAGGTGAGGGGACCACTGGAACATGAAGGCGGAACAAGGGACAGGACCCACCCCTGAGCACCCAAACCCCAGAATGGGCCTGTTCAGGGACCCACGGGGGCCAGTGAGCACTGACAACTCCTGGAGGCCAGCCCAGGCTCAGCAGGTTGGTAGGTGGACTGGTAGGGAGGAGAAAGTAGCATGAATATAGGGCACACTTGGACACCAAGGTGGCCAGGAGGGAAGGCAGGCCAGACAAGAAGGGGCCCAACAGCACCAGTCCTGAATGGAGATGTCAAGCTGGGGCTTGATATGACAGGGAATGGGGAGCCACTGTGAATTTTTCATCAGTTTTTGAGAACAGTGATGTGTGTGGTGAGTGCAGGGGGATGGGCACCTTGCCCCATTTTTGCCCCCTCTCCACAGCTCTCTCCTGTTCTCTGAGGCACCTGCAACGGGGGAGGCAGCCCTCCTCAGCGAGGGGCTCCGGGAAGCCATCAGCTCCTACATCAGCCTGACTGGAGACATCTCCTTGGATGATGCCAAGGCTCAAAGCAGAGGCCGAGAGGGGAACCAAGGCTGTAGTACCTAGAACCCAACTCAGCTGAGCCTGGCTGGGAACCCGAGGCAAGGCTGTACACTGAGGCGGGGAGGGCTGGGACACAGAGGCCATGCAGGATCCCACTTGTAGCCTCTGCTCCTTCCTTTTTCAGCCCTAAGAAGTTAACCTCGTGCCGGTGCTGTGATCCCACCCCCTGCAACCTCTGGCTCAACTACAGATCAGTTGAATGGGGCCAGGGCTCCAGAAAGAAACTAAACCTCCTCTGGGGTCTGACCCACTTGGTTCCTTAGCTTGGGATTTCCAGGACTATCTTCTCCTCTGCCTGCTGAGTCCCATTCTACACCCCACCACCCCACCACAAGGTACAACCAACCACTAGTATCAAGGAAAAAAAAACAGCATTTTAAGAAAATTTATAAGTCTCCCTCAGAATAGGATGTGTTCTCAAAGGGACAGGAAAGCAGATGGGACAGCTGGCTCACCACAGCAGCAGAACCCGGGCTGTCTACCTGACCCCTCAGAGCAAAGGGCACTTCCGACAGCCAAGGTCCTCAAATATTTCCTTTAAGCCCCTTCTCTGGAAAGTCCCAGCTCTCAGACCTCTTACTTCACTTTATGGCTTATCATCTGAATGTAGACAAGCTTTCCTGGCTACAGTGGCCTTGCCATCTTGTGGCCAAATGCAAAATGACACCTGAGCCTAGCACACTGCAGTTAGGTGAGTCATACGTCTCACTGGGCAGGGGCATCAGAAGGTGGTGAGCCCTCTCTCCACAAAGCCAAGGCCACAGACCACACCAACTCCAGCCCTTGATTTCCCTGCTGCTCATTAAGGGAAAGGGCCCTACCTGGAGCTGCCCAGGGAGAGGAAGAAGAGGGAAGAGGGAAGAGGGAAGAGGGACAGGGAAGGGCAGACTGGGTTCTGAGGCTCGAGGTGAGGTGGGAAAGGCTTTACCAAGCATCATCAACAGGTTCTCAATTAAAGATCGATTTATTCAAGTATCTGAAAACATTCTACAACGGGAACTGTTATTCGATGCTGCCTGTACTGTGCTACGGACATAACTGCCATACTGTTTTCAGGAGACTTGAAATGCCACTGATAGTTTAAAAACTGTACACCTGGTGGAGAAGTGAGGAAGACAATTTAATATTTCATCCAGATCCAGAGGTGCAGCAAATTAAATGACAGCTCCAGTCAGCAGAGAGGTGTTTCATGATGATATCCAAGAAGAAAAGTTGGTGATGGACAATTCAGAAATGCTTCCCCAAAAGGTAGATTGTTCTTTAAAAAGTTTTAGGTCACAACCCTTGCAGAAAACATGCCCAACATAATGATTCTTGGTCCAGGAAACATGGGTCTTCCAGGTTCCACGTGGCTGGGATGCCCCTACAATCATGTTTCTGTGCTGTAACTAAGAGGGTCCTTTGGACCAGACAGTGAGCTATACACCATCAGTCATAGTGGATGGCAGTGTAAAAGATGATCCAAATGACCTAGAGAGGAGACAAGCAATGTTCATAGGTCACCTGTTTAACACCCTATCCCACAAAACAAAAATGTCAGATAACAATGTGTACACAGTGGGCTTCTCAGGGGCTATCCAAAGAATAATCTGCTTGGTAGCCTAAATAATTTCACCAAAATCAGGTTGTCTCTAACAAAGCCCAGGATTTCCCACCTGTGTTCCCAAAGGCATCCTGGACAAGCCTCTCCCCCTACCATACAGCTGTGGAGCACCAGGGAGTGGAGTCACACATGTGGAAATGATACAGGGAAAGCAGACAACAATGCCAATTAATTGTTAGGATTAGCAACCAGCGTGAAAGTGAAACCACCATATCCTCTCAGCTTCACATCAAATAAAGCAGAGCTTCTCAAACTGGCTGCCCATTGCAATCTCCTGAGACAAATATATACAGAGAGATACCGAAGTGCCACCTCCTACAGATTTTTATTGTTCTGGGCTAGGCTCTATTTTTTAAAAAAAATAACAGATACAAGGCAGACAAGTAGTGACTCTGTAGCATCTTGCTACGCTGAGGGACAGTGACTGTAGTGGGTGTGGGGCGGAGGGGGACTCGATAATATGGGTGAACGTAGTGAGCACAATGTTGCTCATGTGAACCCTTCATAAGACTGTATCAATGAAATGTTAATAAAAAAAGAAACTGAAAAAAGAAACATAAATTCCATAAACTTCACCCCTTTGAAGTGTACAATTCACATATTTTTAGTATATTCATAAAGTTGTGCAAACACCACTGATTCTGGAACATTTTCCTCACCCTTAAAATTTGTTCCCTTATCAGTTATCGATCACTTCCCTTCCCCCCTCCAGCTCCCAAGCCACTGCAATCATGAATCTACTTTTTGTCTTGTACAGATTTGCCTATTCTGGACATTTCACATAAATGGAAACACACGGTGTGTTCTTCTGTGTCTGGCTTCTTTCATTTAACGTAATGTTTTCAAAGTTTATCCATGGTGTAGCAGGCATAAGTACTTTATTTCTGTATATGGCCAAATAATATTCTGTATAGATATACAACACTTTATTTACCCATTCATCAAGGAACAGTTGTCCTCACTTTCCAGCTATTATGAATAATGCTGTGAATGTATTTTTAAATGTTCCCCAGTTTCTAATATGCGGTCAGAGTTGGGAATGAGATGTAGAAGATGATGGGCCCTGGATTTGCACACAGGAGACTGCAGTGTACCACACCACATCATCTGCGACAATGCTGACTGGGGAGAGGACATGCCCTCCAGCCTCAAGAGCCTTTTGAAAAATGGTACCCCAAACACACAGTAATGCAGCCAGTGGGCTCCCCTTGAGCAACTGACCCCTCCTGAAACTACAGGATTTACTGTAAAACTATCAGCTACACGTACCATGAACAAGGCAAAAGATGTCATAAACCCTTCTTTTGTGAGCTCCCATGTGCCACCATATTCTTCCTCATCTATCTGTAGGTAGTTGCTGAAGTAGAGGTACAGGACTCCTGCATTGATCAGGCAGAATCTGGAGAGGAGAAGCACCAATCATGAACATAAGCACAGAAGACTCCGAACTCCCCTCAACAATGGTCTGGCTCTATCAAGGCAATCATTTGCACAGGTAAGTGTATTATGGAGGGAGGTGAAATGATACAGGAAAATGTTTAGGCCCTTCAGGAGCTGCCCACTTGGCTGAGTTACAGACTTAAAGAAGGAGCAACTCTTGAGTTGCCCAGCAAGAGTAAAAAAAATTTTAACAATTTTAAAAGCACATTTAAGTTCTCCAAGCCCCCTTGAAATAAGGCAGGATGGCTACTGAACCATTCCAAACAGGACCAGTACCTGACACAGGCCTCCAAGTAGCTCCGGCTGGGGTGAGGGGGTTAATGGGACAAACACGTTAAGCTGCTGCTTCATGGCCTAGCTGAGTGAGCAAAGGCATGCTAATGGAGCCCTGCATAATTCCTGATGGGAGATAATTTCTGGATGTCCACTGTCTGCTACTGCACTCGACACAGAGGCAAACATCACAGTTCTGCCCTCAGCTATTAGGAGCTAAAAACAACAGGGAGAGTGGAATTGAAACCAGAGGTACGTGAGCACCTCCATGAAGGTCTCTGACCACCCCCCCATGCATTATTTAACTGATACAGGAACTAGAATGCAGTGAGCAGTAACATAATCCACTCTACTGATCTCTTGGTAGTGCTATCACGTAGAAGTAATTTTCATAAAGTGATTGAGACTTTATAAGTAATCTTTCCAGTTAGCATCTAATCTAAATGGGGACTGTATGTCTTAGGCCACAACCCCTCTGAAGGCTATGGTAGAAAAACACAGAGCAGTTCCTCCTAAGGATGAAGTGTGGGCTGGCGCAGGGCAGAACAGTAAGATGACACTGAGTATACATCATTGAAGGGGTGCTGGCAGACCCCTGAGCAAGGGGGGGATGATAAGGGTTTGCATACATCAGGCAGTCTAGTTTGTGAGTAGTGAGTATGGGCTTTCTCATGACTGAAAGGAGCAGGAGCTGAGAGACTGGTTTAGACCCTGTACCACGTTCCAGGACACGAGCACAAAGTTGAGGATAGGGACTAGGAAAATGGCTGAAGGAAGGGTGGGGCAAGAGTTTCCAAAAGGCTTCAAGCTTAAGGACTTGGGAGTTTAATGGTTCCAGTTACACAAGAAGGGACTCAGGAAGAACAGAAGGTTTTTCTTGGATTTTGTATGAAATACAGTCCCTGGCTTGGCCATGTTGTGGCCATATCCTTATCTTCTGTCTGAAATCTTGGGACCCAGCCAACCAAGCCACCTCACCAACCTAGCCATCTCGATCTGGCAAGGGTTTCATTTTGGACAGGCTGAGTTAGTGGTTCTAGACAGACTACTAAAAGGACTTAGAAATGTTACTCTGGGGGTCAGGTGACAGGGCTAGAGATGACTAGAGACTATCAGGTGTAAAGTGGCTGCTTAGGTAGATGAAATAGGGAAATACAAGGGAAAGAGGAGATATGGCATGACAGGAAGAGAGAAAGGGCTGACATGAGTCCTGCCTTCTAAGAGTTACTAAGTAGAAAGTGAAGTCACAGAAACAAAGGCATTAAATATTTGGTGGTCAAGAGGAAGGGACTGGGAAAGCACTAGAAGGGCTTCAAACTGAGCTTTAAGGACAGGCATAAACTTTATACTGTTAATAAGGAAGAGAACTACACAGTAAATATGCAGACAAAGAAATGAATGTGCTGGACTTGGGTGGGTTGGGGGAGCTATTAAAAAGACTGCCTCTCAAATGGGTTTTTTAAAATTCTACCCTAAAAAACTCCAAACATGATTTTGATAAAATAATGAACCTCTAACAAAGTATTCTGACTATGGGGCTGGAAGCCTACACAACAGTGGTGTGTAACAAAGCTGCTTTTAAAGGTAGATGGGAATTTGTTTCAGTTTTTTATTTTTATTTTTATTTTATTTTTTTATTATTATTATTTAAAAAATTTTAACAAGCATTCATCAGAACATCTATTAATCATGTGCCAAGCTCTATGACAGAAAGAGGCAGGAAGGGATGGACAGTGCCCCTCTCCGATAATGCAAAACCTCAGCATGCAGAGCAGAACCATCACTCAGTTCTCGCAAAACACAGACTTGAAGAAAACGGTTTTACCTCAACAGGCCCTAACTGGTGGCCACAACAGAAACAAGAAGCCAAACTGGTCAAAACCAGACAGAGAGCAGTTAAGGCAAGAAGCGAGGAGAAGAGACTCACCAGAACTGAGTACCAGAGCAGCCCCACACCTAAACCCAGGCATCTGGGTCAGGCAGATGGAGAGGGGATGTGTGTGGAAAAACCAATGTCCTTGGCCCCTTTCCAAGAGCAGGGGAAATGTGCCAACCAAAAGAGGAAAGGGATTCATTTGGAGTGAGAGCAACTGGCCCTGGCAGGTCAGTGTGAGACGAACCCCAGAAAACAGGCAGTGTGCAAAGCAGCACCGTGGGCAAGCCAGCCACTCCAAGGTCAATTCACTCCAAAACACCATGTTTCCTGTTTTCTCAACAGCCATATTTTACCACTTCTTGTAAAGCTAATCATCTGATGATTGCAGTAAACTATTTATGGGGTACCCATGATGTACTAAGCACTACATTTAGCAATCTATTTGCATTATCTCATTTAATTCAAACATCAATCTCATGAGGAAGGCACTTTTTTGGCCCACATTTTAATGATGAGGAAACAGTCTCAGAGAGGTAAGCCCAAAATTATGTAGCTTAACAGTCGCAGAGCTGGAACTTGAATCCAGAGCATTCTATCAAGTTAAAAAAAAAAAAGTCCATTTGGGCAGCTTAACTCATCTGCCACAGTGGGAAAGATACTAGACTAGCTCTAATCTTTGCTACATTATTCCCAGATTGGGTGACTTCAGACAAACCCCTTAGGAATTCTACAAGACAGTGCAGGGAGTCTGAACCAATGTTACCCTCTTCTAGAAAGGTGGCCTTGAGAAGACGAAAGATTCCCTCCTACCTTTAGATTGCCTTTCTCTGGCATTTTCCTCTTACCTGCCTTTTCTTTCACAGGAAGCTCAAATGGGGTGGTGACCAACATTCTAAAAATATATCTAGATACCACCTCCAACCTGGGAAGACCTCTGTGAACCCCAGGTCCTGTGTTTCATCACCCTTAACCAGTCCTCATCAAGTGTCCACTCTGTCAAAGTCACTCTGTCAAACTCTTACTGGTTTCCTTGGACAAATGCTCAATGTCATATATCGAAACCTTTTTAGTTAGGAGCAGGGACTATACATTCCTTTTGCATTATCTTCCGAGAAAATAAGGAATTCAAATGAGTTTGAAATCTGTTTCACCCATTTTGGCCTAGGGAAAAGGAAGAAGAGATGTGATGCCCTCTAAAACAGTCAGTGTGATTTCTATGGGTGAGGGGAGAGTTTGTATTCCCTGTGTGAAACTGTCCATCTCCACTATAGCTTGTCTACAATTCCCATCTTAAGACAACTCCCACACATCCTTTTAATTCGATTTGGTGGGCATGAGGACTCACTTTCTGTGGCTTTTTAACAAGCTGAGCCATGACCAGGGGATGATGTCAACTATGCTGCCACTAGCAACAAAATCACAGTAAGAGGTGCACAGATGAATCTTCTTTTTCACTGCCTTCAAAATGTAGAGATCTGAAACAGCTTCTGCCAAAGCCAAGATTCAGGACATCTAGAATACCAGGCACAAAGGAGTGGTCATCAATTACAGAAGCTCCCCTACTTCCCAAACTTCCATAGGTATAAACAAAAGTCACACCAGAACACCAACAAGCAACCTCTTGCATGAGGTCACTATGGACTCATGAATGAATGAACTGGTCCACCTTCAGACAGGTAAAATGCCTAATCGCAGATGCTTCTAGGCCTGCTGAACTGAGGAGCACCACACCAGACCCAGGAGTGTTACCAAAAAAAGGGCCACTTTTTTGCTTTAGTCATTTTATACACACTCACACACACAGTCATTAAAAAAAAAAAAAAATCATTATCTTAAAAAGTAGCAATGGCCTTTTCCTTAAGAGGAAAACAAAGTCTATTTGGGGCGGGGGGGAAGGTAAGCTGAAAGAGCAAGACACCCAAGACTTACCCTGCTATTCCCAAGAAACCTCGCAAAGGTAACACTCCCCAAATGACACCTAGGATCACAGCAATGATCTGTCGAAACCAGTAGATCACATCTAAAAATTCATCCTATAGAAAAGAAAGAGAATACATGCATTATCTGGAGTGGGTGCCACAAGAGAGCCTCCCATAATAAGTGAAGAACAGAAAAGCTTTCTACTAAACACATCTTTCTGGGAAATTTTCCCCCAGAGCAATGGTATGTGGTTCTTGAAGCTCCACCTCTTATACTAAAACATGCTTAAAAAGTGATATATTTAGTATAGAATTAAAGTGCTAGAGGCAGGTGCCAGCATTATCTAATTTTCATACAAGGACATGGACGACTCAGGTTTCTGACCTGCCCTAGATTGCATAAACTAGTCTTCATACAAGGAAAGAAAGAAATGACACAGCAAATCAGAAAGGTTTTACAAGAGCTGGGCAGGGCTGGCAGCAGGACAAGGGCACCTTCCGGAAGTGCCTCCCATCCCCCCCCCCCGCCTTAAGGGAACCCCAGAAAGGAAAACCCTTCTGGCAAGGAAAACTGCATCAGTCCAGAAAAACAAAGGAAAGACTGCAAATATAACATTTTTTTCTGGCCGACTGGAATTAATTTGTTTGTGGTGGTCCCTTCCAGATCATGGAGCAGGGCTGAATGCCTGTGACCAGTAAGTACATACTGAAGCCACAACCAATCCTAACACGTTTGGTGGTTTCTACACTTATCTTGCAAAGGTGGTCTCAGTATTACCTCTCAATTCTCCCACCTGTTAAAGAATTGGGTTTTTCGTCATTGAACAATAATGCAATGGCAGTTCACCTTTAGTGAGCCTGTGGTTAATGCTTTAATGTACCACGGTACCTCACTTCACAGTTGTTCTGAGAATTGAGTGAGAGAATGCATGGAGAGCACCAGACCCACAGAAAGCACACAGCAAAAACCCGCTACCGTTACTGTTCATGCTAACAACTGTGTTAAGTAATTAATCCGGAAGTAAGTCTCTTAGCGAAAGTCCTACTGGGAGTAAAAGGCGGAGGTCGAATTCAGCTCTCGCTGTTCAAGCACACGCCTCGCCCGCGAGTGGCAACCTCTACCCCCTTCTCGCCGCTTCCCGCGTGATCTAGGCGGCTTCACCCTTAGGCCACTCGGCGGTGAGCCCCGACCCCGGCTGTCAGGCCCGGGCCCGCCAAGTTCTCCCCTACACCCTGACGCCACGCGCCCTACCACGCGAGAGTCTCGGCCGCGCCCGGAAGGGGACTGGCGCAGGCTCGGGCCTGTCATTTGTCCCCAAGTCCCCCCAGGTCCCATCGCACCTTGTCCTCCCAGGCCGCGTCGCTTCGCAGCACCTTACTCCAGACAGAGACTTTGAGGGCCCCGTTGGCCAGTTGCGGCTGAGGCGGCTCCTCCTTCCGCCGCCCGCCGCTCATCCTCCCGTCGCGCCGCCCAGACCGGACCTGGGGCGCGCGGGCCGAGCCAAAAGGATCTGGGGTCGTGGGTCACAGCGCGCGGGGCGGCGGGGACAGCAGCGACAGGTTCAGCAGTCGCATCCGGTGGCGTGCTGAGGCTGCCCTCACCGGCCAAACTGCCTCGCTCGGCCGAGGCCAGGTGCCGCGGAGGGAGGAGTAAGGCGACCCTGCACCTCCTCCGCCGACGTGCCCACGCAGCCAATCGGCGGCCGCGCAGCTTCGTTTGCCCTCCTGCTTATAATAGCAGTTGTCCCCTTGGCGCAAACGCGCTACTCGTGGCGGAAGTGATGGCAAGCTTCCGCCAGGCGCGTAGTAGGGTGAGAGGAAGGGGACAAACTTGGAGTGGAAAGTGACACGAGCGCAGGGAGGCGCTCAGGAGACTGAAGAACCGCGGCGTCTGAGGCGAAAGCTGAGCCTGGACGTGAGCGTCGCCCAGTCTGTCGCAATTTGTCCCCTTGAGCTGAGTAGAACGCGGTCCTGCCGTCCCCGAGGCGTTCTTTCGAGCCCAGACCTCCCCCCGGGAGCTCCAAGCCGCTCAGGATTTAGCCCCTGCTTGTTTTCTCTCCTGCAAGTTCGTAGGACCTTGTTCAGGATCTTAACTCTGCTGTAATTTAGTGTCTTATCTTGCTCTGCACCTTCTTTTGACAAATGTGAGCCCTGAGACCCAAAGGGGAAAATGATTTCCTAAGGTTATATAGCAAGTTGGAAACACCTGAGAGTTCCTCATCGGAGGAAAGTGGAGAAAATATTTAATTAGATGTCGGAGTATCTTGAGTATTCATCTATTGTGTCCTCTCATGTGCATGGTCCTTAGTCACCAGGTGTTTCTGCATCACCGGCAGCCACATCACCTGGGAATTTGATTAGAGATGTAATCCTCAGACCCCCATCTGGTCCAGACCTGCTAAATCAGACATTGTGGGGTGGGGCCCATAATCAACATTTTCATAAGCCCTCTCCTTGTGGTGCCATGTGCTCAGTAATAAGTTGAGACGAAAGCATAGCA
This sequence comes from Manis pentadactyla, assembly GCF_030020395.1. NCBI lineage: Eukaryota > Metazoa > Chordata > Mammalia > Pholidota > Manidae > Manis > Manis pentadactyla. The sequence goes on along the minus strand of NC_080023.1, from coordinate 157,572,803 downwards.
CTTCTGTATGGTGGGTTTATGGAGACAAGGTGATTTGCCCACAATCACTAACCTAGTACCTGAGGCTCTCTGACTCCAAAATCTGCATTTTTCACCTTAAGCTTTAACTCTTAAAGGACATCATTAAATTCAGAACATCCTTTGCATTCCTATCGACATTCACCTGCAGTTCTTCACCCTAGATGACCAACAGAATCTCCTAGGGAGCTTTTTCAGAATACTATAGCTGGTGTTTTCCACCACAACCCAATCCCAAGATCCTCTTTCAGTAGGTTGAGTGGGGCTGGACCCCAAAGGTACACAGCCTGGAACACACATTACTCTGTCTGGACCTGGCTCAAGGGCCATATACCTGACATGGGTGTACACCTTTAGTCCTAACTTTCTCATGGGTCTTGTTACTTTCAGCTCTACCTCTTTTCTGAACAAGTTTCCCTCCTAAATGCAAAAATGAGCCCAACCAGCTCATTCCAGTTTGGAAGTGTACCATTAACAGAAAACCTCGTTTCCAGAATCCTTGGTGGCACGCAGCACTAGAGACAAACTGATCACTCTGTCATAGGATGTTGGAAGAATAAGAAGCCCATGGTCAGAGACAGAAAAGGTAAGTTTTCAGTCTGCTGGGTCTGCTTGTAAAGGTTTGTAGTGGGGAATCTGATCTGGGGGGTTAGGGAAAATTGAGTTCTGAAGGAAGAGTAGGAGAGACGGGAAGAGAGCAGTCCAGGAGATGAAACCACAACATTGGCTAGTGGTGAGGAATAAAGCCACAAGCTGGGAAAGGTAGGGGAGGGATATGCTGAATAATTTTTTTTCCAGTTTTATTAAAATGTTACTGACATACATCACTGCAGAAGTTTAAGGCATACAATATGATTTGACTTATATATTTTGTGAAATGATTCCCACAGTAAGTTCAGCTAACATCCATCTTCTCATACAGATATAGTTAAAAGAAAGAAAAGGAAATTCTCCTTGTGATAATAACTCTTAGGATTCCTTCTCAGTAACTTCTCTACCTTTTGTACAGCAGTGTTAGCTATAGCCATCATGTTGTACATTATCTCCCTAATACTAATGTCAGGGTTCTTGTTCACGAAGCCGAAGAATGAGCTCCACAAACACTCAACGCAGGAGAGCAAGGTACAGGCTTTTATTTACAGATAAAGTGAAAGGACAGAGCTCCTGGCTCACACCAGGAGGGGACAAGAGAGTCTGCGGTGGTGCATTGTCTAGGGGTTTTATAGGAAGTTGAGGATTTTTCGAGAACATGAAAAAAAGCTTAGGGGTGTGGACTTATTAAGTGGTCCAGAATATTTAGACCAGCATCTTGGTCTGGGGGCATATGAAACAAGGCCACCTGCTCAGCCCCCAAGGTGGGCTGAGGTATTGTTTGCTAAAGAATAAGTCAAGAATTTCTAATGTCTTAACTTCTTGGGTATTAAAATGTAATCTTATCTTTAAGGTGGAATCCTCCTTGCCTTTTACTTTGTTGTTTATGCCTGGGCTTACTTGCTAAATTAGTTGACCAGTTTGCAAAATCACCTCATCAGATCTGAAGGAGGAAAGACAGCACATAGGCCTGGGCCTTTTAACATGCTAAGGTGAATCTTACACATAATTATAAATGATTAGCATCTAGGGGGTTTCCTTGAATGTAGTTATATTGCTCTGATTGCAAATATCCTGCCTTTTTCCGGAGGCCCTCACCCTTCTCTGACTACACCCAGGGTCCCTGTCTCAAACTACTTATATATCTTATCACTGGAAGTTTGTATCTTTTGACCACCTTCCTCCATTTCCCCCTCTTCCCAGCGTCTTGCTTCTGGTGACCACAAGTCTGATCTCTTTTTCTATGAGTGTTGGTTTTTTTTGTAGATTCCACATATAAGTGAGATCATATAACTACCATTCTAAACTGTCTCTGAATTTGACTGAGTACCTCCTAAGAATGAAATCACACAATATTTATCCTTTTCTGATAGGCTTATTTCATTTAGCATAGTGTCTTCAAAGGTTCATCCGTGTTGTAGCATATATCAGGATTTCCTTCCTTTTTCAGGCTGAATAATAACTTGGTTAAAATTTTGTTACATGTCCATTGTATGTATATGCCACATGTGTTTATCCATTCTTCTATTGGGCGGCACTTAGGCTGCTTCCACCTTCTTGGGATTGTGAATAATGCTACTACGAACATAGATACACAAAGAACTGGTCACGTCCCTGCTTTCAGTTCTTCTGTGAACATACCCAGAGTGGAATCCTGGATCTTATGATAATTCTATTTTTAATTTTTTGAGGAACCACCATACTGTTTTCCATAGTGGCTGCACCATCTTACATGCTCTCACCCATGGTACATAAGAGTTCCAGTTTCTCCCTCATCAATATTTGTTCTTTTTATCCATAATAGCCATCCTAATGGCTATGAAGTAGCCTATCATAGTTTTGATTTTCATTTCCCTAGCATCTTTTCATGTGCTTGTTGGTCATTTGTATATCTTCTTTGAAGAAATGTCTATTCCAGACCTTTGCTCATTTTTTAGTCTGGTCATTTGTTTTTTTGTTGTTGGATTTTAGAAGTTGTGTATATATTCCAGATATTAATCCCTTATCTTATATGTAACCTGCAAATATTATCTTCCATCTGTGGGTTGCCTTTTTACTCTTTGATAGTGTCCTTTGATACAGAAAAGATTCTAGTTTTGATGAACTACAATTCATTTAATTTTTTGGTTGTTGCCTATGCCTTTGGCGTCATATCCAAGAAATCACTAACAAGTCCAATACCATTTTCTCCTGTTTTCTTTTAAGAATTTTAAAGTTTTAGCTCTTATGTTTAGGTCTTCGGTTCATTTTAATTTTTTTATAAGGTGTTAGGTAAGAATCCAACTTCATTCTTTTACATGTGGATATCCCATGTTGTCAGCACCATTTGTTAAAAAGACTATTTTTCCCATTGAATGGTCTTGGCATCATGTTGAAAATCATTTGATCATATATGTGAGAGTTTATTTCAAGGTTGTCTGTTCTATCCAGCCATTTGTCTTTAGGCCAGTACCACTGTTTTGATTGCTGTAGCCTTGTACTATATTTTGAAATCAGGAAGTGTGAATCCTCTCATTTTGTTCTTCTTTTTCAAGATTGTTTTGGTTATTGGGGGTCCCTTAAGATTCCACGTGAATTTTAGGATGAGTTTTTCTATTTTTTCAAAGAAAAAAGGTATTGGGGTTTTTTATTTTTTTTATTTTGGTATCATTAATCTACAATTACATGAAGAACATTATGTTTACTAGGCTCCCCCCTTCACCAAGTCCCCCCCAAAAACCCCATTACAGTCACTGTCCATCAGCGTAGTAAGATGCTGCAGAATCCCTACTTGTCTTCTCTGTGTTGTGCAGCCCTCCCCATGCCCCCGTGCGCCACATTACACATGCTAATCATAGGTATTGGGGTTTTGATAGAGATTGCAGTGAATCTGTAAATCACTTTGGGTAGTATTGACATCTTAACAATATTGTCTTCCAATTCATGAACACGATGTTTTTCCATTTATTTATATCATCTTTAATTTCATTCAGTAGTATTTTGTAGCTTTCAGTGTATAAATCTTTCACCTTCTTGGTTAATTCCTAAATATTTTATTCTTTTTGATGCTTTTACAAATGGAACTGGTTTCTTCATTTCCTTTTAGGTTTGTTCATTATTAGTGTATCGAAACACAACTGATTTTTGTGTGCTGATTTTATATCCTGCAACTTTGCTAAATCCATTTATTTAACAGCTTTTTTGTGGAATCTTTATACATATATGATCATATCTGCAAACATGGTAACTTCATTTTTTCAAAAAAAAAAAAGCTAATTCTTTATATGTCATATTATTTTGTGAGGCTCTGACCTTAACTCCGAGATTCACTAAATTTGTGTATACACAGGAGGAGATGGGAGTGTCACAGAAAGTTGTGTTTGGAAGGGGCCTCAGATCCTGTGGTCCAGCCCAAGGTTACACAGCAAGTCAGAGGTTCAATAGGCATCCGAAACCTTGTCTTTGTTACTCCTCTTGGCTTTACAGATGCAGGCAAAGCCAAGCTGGGAGCTAGCAGGAAGAGCCCTTGCCTAGAAGGTATCTATGGGGCTGAGACTTGTTCCCTTCCTGCTTTCACCCAAGACTTTCCTTATCTTAGGAATTAGGGAATTTGGCTGTATCCCAGTGCATCCATCTGGTTAAAATAAATATTCTGGGTGGTCTAAAATGGAAAAGAACTTAATGAAGACTCAGATTTGGAAGTGGGAGAGACAGATTTAGAAGTAGGACAAATTTTGCCTTTGTGAGGTTGTGGCTTTCTGGCACCAGTTAACTTGGGACTCAGACTTGGGGCTGAGGATGTCCTCCCAGCTGAATGCTGCTATACCACTACCAGCTGCTCGTGTTAAGGTTTGGAGAGGAAGGTGTGCTGACGGGTAAGACTGTGGTCCCAGAGAGACAAATGGAATTACAGAAGTCAGGAGTCCTGGGGAGAACCCATGAGCTGGGGAAACCCTGCGAGCTGTTTGAAGTAGAGGTCTCAGTTCGCAGCCTGGTCCTCTTTCTTTTTGCCTACAACACTAGTACTTACTGAGCCCTTAGTTGGTGCCAACTTTGCTAAATGTTTTACGTACATTGTCTTCCTCTCAAAGCTGACTGGGCTCTTAACCACTATACTGAACTCCTCTCCTTTCACCTTTATTTAAAATTTTTCTACAGTGAATGTGGATTACTCATGTAATTAAAATGACAATCTCAAGAAGGCTACACTTGACCTTCAGGCCACCATAGAATCCTGGGGGCCAAGGAGAGGTCAAATTATTCAGGGGAACTACTTGGTAGTACCCTTCTTCCTCTCATCTTGTAACTTTTTTTTAAAATTAATGTATCGTTGATACACAATCTTATGTTGGCTTTGAATATATAACACAGTGGTTCAACAGTTACCAATACTAAATCCTCACCCCTTCTAGTGCGGTCACCATCAATGTAGTAAGGTATTTCAAAATTAACTATTCTCCATGCTGTACTACCATCCCCACTGACCAACTTATATTGTGATTATGAACTATTGTGCCCCTTTATCCCCTTCTCCCTCCCCACCCCCAACTCCAACCCCTCCCCCTTGGTAACCACTAGTCCCTTCTCAGTGTCTATCTCATCTTGTAACTTTGAAAGATGTAGTGCTGCCCTCCCAAATCCTCAGTTTCCTGGAATAAGTCAGTGTCTTGATTATAAGCGATCGGTTCCTGGAGCAATATCATGAGAATCTTCTGTGGCATCAGTGAAGTGTGCAGCAGATTCCTGGACTCTCTGGGTGTAAGGTCTGGGAATTCGCAATTTTGTATGCTCTCCCGACCTTGATGCATAGTAAGGCTTGAGGACTACTTCTTTGGTTAATTAGTTTGTTCTGCCACTTAAAAGCTGTGTGGTATGGGGTAAGTTATTTTAACAGTTCTGTTCTACTCTCAGCTCTGTGCTGAGTGGCCAGTAATAACATAATAACAGTAACATGTGGATTATTCTATTTCATCCTCCTAAGGGGTGAATATTACTAGCCCCATTTTATTGATGAGGAAACTGAAGTTTGGAGTGGTAGAACAACCTGCCTGTGATCACAACAGTTAATTAAATGACAAAGCTAGAATTTGAACCCAGACTTAGATCAAAGAGAAATGCTTTGGAAACTAGAACCATCGAGAACAATGATGACGATTAATTCCATATCCCTCCTGAGTTCCAGACCTTATCCTCCAGAGTAGAGTGTACATTAAAAATCTAGAGACCTGAGTCCCACCATAGAGATTCTTATTCACGGGGGTGAGTTGGGGAAAAGTTTCTCAGTGGGGTCCATGAAGAAGTCAAATTACACTTTCAAAAACAGTAGAAAGAGGCCTTCCTTGACCACCAGTCCAAAGGTATACACTCTTTTCCATCACTACTACTTTTTTCCCCCTTTTTTTACTATAGGACACAGAGTCTAAGTTTACACTGATACCTAGGGACATGAAGCATCACCATGGCCCCCTTCTTAAGAATAGGGGTATAGAAAAGGGGTCCACTCTTCTTGAACATATCTCCCCAGGCAAGGAAAACAACAGCAAAAATGAATAAGTGGGACTATATTAAGCTGAAAAGCTTCTGTACAGCAAAAGACACCATCAATAGAACAAAAAGGAACCCTACAGTATGGGAGAATATATTTGAAAATGACACATCCGATAAAGGCTTGACGTCCAGAATATATAAAGAGCTCACACGCCTCAACAAACAAAAAACAAATAACCCAATTAAAAAATGGGCAGAGGAACTGAACAGACAGTTCTCCAAAAAAGAAATACAGATGGCCAACAGACACATGAAAAGATGCTCCACATCGCTAATTATCAGAGAAATGCAAATTAAAACTACAATGAGGTATCACCTCACACCAGTAAGGATGGCTGCCATCCAAAAGACAAACAACAACAAATGTTGGCGAGGCTGTGGAGAAAGGGGAACCCTCCTACACTGCTGGTGGGAATGTAAGTTAGTTCAACCATTGTGGAAAGCAGTATGGAGGTACATCAAAATGCTCAAAACAGACTTACCATTTGACCCAGGAATTGCACTCCTAGGAATTTACCCTAAGAATGCAGCAATCAAGTATGAGAAAGATCAGTGCACCCCTATGTTTATTGCAGCACTATTTACAATAGCCAAGAATTGGAAGCAACCTAAATGTCCATCGATAGATGAATGGATAAAGAAGGTGTGGTACATATACACAATGGAATACTACTCAGCCATAAGAAAAGGGCAAATCCAACCATTTGCAGCAACATGGATGGAGCTGGAGGGTATTATGCTCAGTGAAACAAGCCAAGTGGAGAAAGAGAAATACCAAATGATTTCACTTATCTGTGGAATATAAGAACAAAGGAAAAACTGAAGGAGCAAAACAGCAGCAGAATCACAGAACTCAAGAATGGACTAACAGGTACCAAAGGGAAAGGGACTGGGGAGGATGGGTGGGTAGGGAGGGATAAGAGGGGGGGAGAAGTAGGGGGGTATTAAGATTAGCATGCATGGGGGGGTAGGAGAAAAGGGAGGGCTGTACAACACAGAGAAGGCAAGTAGGGATTCTACAACATTTTGCTATGCTGATGGACAGTGACTGTAAAGGGGTTTATAGGGGGGACCTGGTATAGGGGAGAGCCTAGTAAACATAATATTCGTCATGTAAGTGTAGATTAGTGATACCAAAAACAAAACAAAACAAAACAAAAAAAGGGCAGTTCCTGTGTGGTAACCTCCAATGAGTTCTACACAAGGGTATAAAGGGCATATAAAAGTGTAGGCAAAGGGTCTGTTTGCATTTATACAGAAGATCAAAGCCTAATTGGGCTACCCCGAAAATGAACTAAGATACGATATGAAAGAGAACTTCCAACATCTGCACTCTCTGGAAGACTCATGCCAGAAGATGATCATCAAAAAACCCCAACAAAGATCCACGCACTGCTACAGCTGTAGATGCACTCATCCCACCAGTTCCTGGACCTGCCATGGGAATGAAGGAGATATCTAAGCTGGCCTGTGCATACAGTAAAACAACAAATTTGACTGGATCTATACTGTTGGAACTCAATCAAGAATTAGGAGAAGTGCAAATTGTAGTGCTCCAAAATCTTACAACTACAGACTATTTACTGTTAAAAGAACATAAGGGATGTGAACATTCCCCAGGAATGGGTTGTTTTAATTTTAATTTGTCTGATTTTTCTCAGACTGTTCAAGTTCAGTTGGACAATATCCACCATATCATAGATAAGTTTTCACAAATGCCTAAGGTGCCTAACTGGTTTTCTTGGTTTCACTGGAGATGGCTGGTAATTACAGGTATGCTTTGGTGATGTAACTATACTCCTATTATGTTAATGTGTGTGCGCAATTTAAGTAGTAGCTTAAAACCTGTACATGCTGAAGTTACTCTACAAGAAGATATGTCAAAGAAATAATCAATCTTCCCATGTTTTCTGCCGCCTGCTACTTCTATAGCTTTTCTTCTTCCTTCCTAAATACAACCCTTAAATAGAATTCGTGCCTCATATCAAATCTACCAAGTATCATAATTCTTCCAAGTGGTAAAGATACCTCAAGACAAATGCTGGGCATAGAAGCCACAGGGCATAAATATGCAAAGAAATAAAAAGCTAACCTTTTCAAACAATAAGGCTTCCCTCTCACTTACCAACTTTACATTTCCCTGTATGGCCCCGGAAGATGACTGGTTAGCCAGAGACGGGTAAGATTCCTCAAGGGAGGAACAACCTAAGACAGGCACAGTCGCAGGGGGGCCATCAGGTGAGAAATTGGGGATCAACAGAGGTGAGGCTTAGAACCTCACCCCCCTGTTCTGAGAGAAATCTTCTGCATACGTGGATGTTTTATTGCCCTTGTCTAGCTTGGATTAACACATAGTCTACAGGCACACACCTGATCATCTACATTTGCTCTCTTACAACACTAAACTATGTTTTCTACCTTTATCTTGTATCTACCTACCACTTCAGCATTTTATTAAAAATAATAATAATAAAGAGAGAAATGTGGTATCCACATATAAATCAAGTATAAAAATCAAATGAGTATTCATATTTGAACTGACTGTTTATAGTTCATAATGCATGAGCAAAACCGAAGGTTTCTGTGATGGCTGCCCTTGTACTGTTCACCATGTAAGAACTTATTCACTATGTAAGAATTTGTTCTCCATGTAAGAACTTGTTTGTTATGCCTCAAAAGATTGAAGACTGATGAAAATTAGGCTTGGGGTGGATTAGTGATTGTGCATTGAGCATTGACTCCCCTATACAGAATTTTATTGTTGTTAACAACCATTTGATCAATAAATATGAGAGATGCCCTCACAAAAAAAAAAAAAAAAAGTATACACCTACAATGGTAAAATAATAAGTAACCGGGATGTAATGAATATAGTCAAGATATTGTAACAACTTGGTATGGTGATAGCTGGTACCTAGAATTGTCATGTATATAAATGTTGAATCACTATGTTGTACACCTGAAACTAATGTAATGTAATACTGTGTGTCAACTACCTTTCAATAAAAAAATAATTATCTACAAAAAAAAAAGGGGTCCAGTAATGGATCGGCAACCTAACAGCAGGTACACACAGGACCAGGGAGCAGACATGCATTTCAAAGCTATTTCCTTAATGAAATTGTTGCAGGAAAGGTATATGTCCTTAGATAACATTCTTAGAGAACCCTAGCCACATTACCCTTGTCAACTTTCATTATCTACAGAGTGCTTGCCCACTACAGGGCTCACTGAAGCTCCATGCAGAAGACAACTTTTGGTTTTAGTTCTTTGAAAAGTATTTTGTAAGAAGCTCTCTTGAGCCTGTCGAACCATCCAATTCACTTCCTCTTTTAGGGGAACATTAATATTCTTTTCCCAGATGTAAAATGATTTTGAAACTTACTTTGAAAAGCCCTTCCAACATGCTGGTATTTTGCCAAGTGTTGTTTGAAGGATACCTACAGAGGGAAGTAAGACCAGGACCTTGGATAAATGACTGAGGAGTTGGAGGCTCTTTTTTGGGGGGAACTTGAGAGGCTGTGTCTCCATTCCCAAAGGAGAGTGACCTGTGGGAGATTCAGTATCTTCCACCCAGGTGCACTGGGGAAATCAGGAAGCTGATTTGGGTCAGTAGAAAAAAACTTCTAGTGCTTAGCCCAAACCATGTTACCCACCACTATAAGTTCAAATAAAGTCTGGGCAGATCTGAGTGAACTTAAAGCAAGGCACAGTTGAATTCATATCCCAACTCCACTTAATACTGGCTGTGTTGAGTTCAGGCAAGTAATGTAACAAATACTGTTTACCTATGAGAAGGACATTTCACTTCTTTTGTGTGTATAGCAAAGATAATAAACATTGTACAGGCCCAGGCACACAGCAGTCTCCTGCAGTGCCAGTGAACAGTGCAGACCTCAATTTTGCACTGTTGGGCTATAGTTACAATGTATAGGTATTTCATTATGACAAAATGCAAACAGCTAGCTTAAGCAAAAAGGGGAATTTACTAGTTTGTATATAGGGAAATCCAGAGGTGGTACTGGTTTGAGACTAGAGCATCCATCTCATTTCTGCTTCCTTGTGACGGCTTCATGCTGGAGCCGTGCTTTCATCAGGAGAGGGGAGAACAAAGCTGCCTGTTCTCTAAGTTCTCTCACTACTGGGCAACCCCAAAGCTTGACTCTCAATCCTGGAGAAAACTGGTCCAGCTGGGGATGATTCATGTGCCTCCTCCAGTGTGGTATATGGGACATGGAATGGAATTAGGCCTGGAAAGTAAGGATGCAGGGTGCACAGCACTGACAGGTGGCTACTAAACAGAGAGAGGGCAAAAGAGGTGAGGCTGAGTAAAAAACTCAGTAGTTGTCCACCTCACGCTGGGCCCAGGGTTACATTAAATTGATCTGATTCAAAAAAGAGAACAAAAACCAAAACCAAAACCAACTTTATTTGACCAAAGACAAAAACAAGTTATTTACAGTAGATTTTGCTCAAATAATTCAACTGGATAACAGTGCTTCTCCTCCTCACAACCAAACCAGGCAGAGAATGCCTCCCTGCCCAGCGTCCCCATCTTGCACAGGGGGGGAATGCCAACCAGAATTCAGCAGCATGGCTCCTTACCCCTCAGTCTCCATTGCTCAGTGCACTGTAGGAAGGAAAAACCGCACCCTAGTCTATGCACATCCCGAGTCCCCTGCTACAAGGGTCTGTTAACAGTCACACAAGAGCGGGACTCAGACACAGGTGGGGTGGAAGAGGCTGGGCAAACCGCAGCTGCTTGTTCACCTGGTTCCCTAGCTGGGCCTCAGGAGGGTGAGGTTCCCTGATCCCCGGGGGCATGCGAGGAGGGTGGAAGGGGGCAAAAGACAGCACCTAGGAAATTCACTCACTCGTGGAGAGCAAAGCTCTCCTTAAAGAACCAATGCCCACTCCCTCAGCAATGGGTGGTCAGGACACTCCCTAAAGGCTTCAGGGGTCACCCCAGAAAGGACAGAGCACACGTCGCTGCCTTTTTCCTGGCCAGGCCCACCCAAGTCAGATAAACCTAGGCACACTCTCTCCTTGTGCCCAACCTTACAGCTTCAGGAAACTACAAGCTGGTTTCTGACCTGTCTTTTGGCCCAGTAACAATGTCATTCAGAATAAAAAATATTTCCGCTAACAATAACCTAGGATTAGTGTTTCTTAGAGTATGAAGATGGGGTGTTGCTGTCAGCACTGAAACAGCAAAATAAAAAACAGGGAGGCGGAGGGAGAATAAGACCTTGATCTGTTTCACTGTGAAGTTGAGAGCAGAGGCCTCTGCAACTCCAATTTAAAGAAAGGTGCAACACAAAGACATAGCAAAACAGGCTTAACCGATTGCCAGCCCCAGCCTCCTCTGAAGGCAGTTCCTCAGGCAGCTGGGGGCACCATTCTCTGCTTCCTCCAGGAATAGCTTCCTGCCACCGTCGTGGGAAAAGCTGCCCATGTCAGTCAGCTAAAAGGGCTTCCTGACCAGTAGATGGCTCACTTCTCTCCAAGTGGGAGCTATGGGAGCTTTTGATATTCTGGCCCAAGTAATCCAAGTTCCGAAAGAAATTCAAAACTCAGGCTGCAGGGCAAAGCTTTCAAGGATAAAGAAGGAGAAAACATTAAAGAGGAAAAAAAAAACCCCACTGCCTCAGTCTAGCTTACTTCCCCCACCCCCCCATACAGTAAAAATAAAAATAAAAAAACAAAACACCTCTGGTTTTATCATCCTTCCCTGTGCTGCGCCTAGGTTTGGTCAGATTCTCTATTGGACCCTCTCTCTGGCTGTGGCTTTATCTCCTTCTGTGCCTGAGGCAGAAAGCCAAAGCCCATAAAACTTTTCTCTGCTTTTTTTTGGGTCAACCAAATCAACAATAAACAACCATTTGGAATTTTGCAGAGATTTAGCTGGTCCCCCAAATAAAAATACTCCTTGTAAAACAATCACCAGTTGCAGTGCTGGGTCATTCCCAGTTCATCAAACTCATCACGCAATGCCCTCTCGCCCTCCCACACCTGGACTAACTACTACCATTAATGCAAACCACAGCAAAAAGGGAAAAATAAACACAAAGTTTGGTGAAAACCTAAACATTCAACTGGAGTCGGTTCTGTTACATCTGCTGGTTCCTCTTTTCTTTTGTTCACACTTAGGAACTTGGAATGTCCACACTTGCCTCACCAAAGAGGCCCGGCTCAGGGGCAGCTTGGACCCAGGATAGGCTTGAACTTGGCAGCTTTCCTGTGCCCAGCCCAGGAGAGCAGGCTGGAACAAGGTGGCCTGGGAGCTCTCTGGAGAAGCAGCAGCGCCATGCCCGTCTCCAGTCTCTTGGTCTCACCACTAAGGAGGCCTGGAGAATCGGCACAGTCAGCAGAGGAAAGGCCCCTACCCCAGTGTGCTGACATCGGCCGGCAGCTTCCTGTGAAGACCTCTGGACAGAGGAGATGATCCCAATGTTTGGCAGTGATCCAAAGAAAACCCTCTGTGTGAGGGGGAACCAAAATGGAAACCAAGGACAGCCAGCTCAAGCCTTGAGCACCCCTGTCGGCAGATGCCTACTGGGGGTTTCCAGAGACTAAGGAGATGGGAGTGTGCAGTAACGGTGGCGACGGGTCCTGTTGCTTCTGAAGCTCCATCTCAGCAGCCCTCTGTAGTGCCACCTCTACCAGCAGCTGGAAGCTGCTAAAGTCCTCCTTGTCCTGCTCTGGGGGTGTGGGTGGTGGCGTGTTGAAGAGTCCACCTGTTGGGCTTCCGGCTTCAGCCCTGGTCAGCAAGGTGAGTGTGCTACCAGGGGTCACCAGGGGCTTAGGGGGTTCCAGCTCCCCTTGTGGGGCTGCTGGCTTTTCTCCTTGGCCTGAGTGGAGTGGCATGGGGCACATGGACAAGGAGAGCACATTGGTGGGGGTTGGTACAGACACAGCCAGCACTGAGGGGCTGCTACCACGAGGGAGGGCCATATCTGAGGCCTTCCCACCGCGGCGGGAAATGGTGAACTGGTTAGGGTCTTTGCCGTCCTTCCGAAGCATGTCTGGGAGAAGCCGCCGCCTGGCATTGATGAACCAGTTACATATCTGAAATGAAAATAAAAAACTGATCAGTTCACTCATTCAAAACCAGCACTGAAACAACCTATGTTCCAGGCCCTAGGAACATAGCAGCAAACAACACAGACATAATCTCAGCCCTCAGAGGTTTATGTTGGGTTGAGAGAGTTACAGAAGAAACCATGCAAAGGAATGTAAAATTGCAACTATGATTCAGCCAGTGAAGGAAGGTGCAGAGGTGCTGTTAGAATGATGGAAGACCCAATCTGGTCTTTCTGGACTCGGTAGTAGTGTCTTTGGCTTGTTAAGTTGAGAACTGAAGGATCAGCAGTAATTTAGGTGGGAGGCAGGAAGGGAGAACATTGAATTTAGAGGCATCAGCCTCTTTAAAGACCCAGTGGCAGGTGGCAGCAGAGTGCCTATGAAGAACTCAAGAGAAGGCAGGCCTGTATTGGCTGGAGCTCAGAGTGGTAACTAGAGGTTACCTTTTACAGTGGAGGCTGGTTCTTTATTCTAAGGATGATAGGGAGCTGTAGAAGGCTTTTAAGCAAATAAGTAACTTGCTATGTAGAGAATAGGGTGGAAGCAGGGAGAAAGGTTAGTAGTTCAAGTCATGTTAAGGGAAGTGATGAGAAGATGACAAATGTTTGATTTATTTGGGAAATTAGAAATGAAGGCCTGGTGCCCTGTTGGATAAAGGAGTATAGTATAAAAGAGGAAAGGGGATGGTGCCAAGCATGATTCACTCCTAATTTTCTGTTACTGTTACTGAGTATTGCAGCAGGTCAGAGAAAGAACCACAAGACACCAGGGGATTGTCTGGTGGAAGAAAAATTACTATTTCCAAGCAAAAGCAGGGTCAGTGGCTCCAGGCTGAATGTGCATTCAACTAACATCCTAACGTCTGTTTTCTACAAGCTGCTGAGGAAGCTACCATTAACCTTAACCCATTCCTGTCTGATTGTTTAGATTAATCTTTTTGGACCTATGCATGAGGCATGACGTTTCTTTCTGTTAAGTGGTATGCTTCACAGCCAAGACCTATCTAGCACCCTGATTCCTATCTGTCTGGACTTTTTAACAACCCTCAGCCTCATAGCTTTCCCGATTCAGCCTCTTCATTGGTTGTCACTTCTATCCAAAATTCAGTAACTGTTCCTGTTCTAGATACTGCCTTCTGTCTCCTACTGCCTAGAGAATCAAGTCCAGACTCGGCGTCTGGGTGTTAAAACCTCCCCTGCCATGGCCTACCTTTCCAGCCTTATATTCTTTAGCATGTGAAATTGCTCACCAACTCTCATGCAGGCCGCCCCCCGCCCCCTTTTAAAATAGCTTCATGCCTTTTGTACATCACATTCCTTCTCATCCACCTGGAGAATGCCTACTCCTCTAAGTCTTGGTTGATCTAACATTAGAGATAGGTCCAGAGCAGTGGAAATGGATTCAAAGCACATCTCTATTCACCTATGGCTGGTGCAGGGCCTGGCAGTTTCTTTTTGTACATAAATGAATGATGCCAGGAGGACAGATAACTGTTCAGGAAGTGTTAGAATAGTGTCTGCATAGCCTAGAGCAGCAGGCACCTAACTGTGGCGTCATTCTTGACCATCTAAAAAGTAAACCACTCGTTTCCTCTCATGTACTCCTGATGTCCTGGAGATGTGGCAAGACCAATTCTATAATAGCTCACCTAGGCAGTATTCAGAAACAGTTACAGATTAGACTAGAAAACAGTTTCTTAGCTCTGTGGCTGGTATAAGCTCATAAATACAAAATGTTTTAAAACAGTGACTACTTCCTTAAATAGGCAAATAAAACCTCCTATAATTTTTCCCAAGTCTCTCTCCCTCTTGCCTCTGCTGGAGGAGCCACCATAGGGGAAAAGCTGCCTAATCACTTTCTAGTCAACTCAGAAGTAGGAGAGGAGAAACATTAGAAATGTGTAGGGCACGGTGGTGTGGGTGGTGCATGGGCGGTGTGGAGAGCCACACATCTAGGCGTCTTTCTGGGAGCCTTTGCTGAGAAGAATTTACCAGTAGTTGCCATTTATTAAGCACTGTACATTTACACAATTTTCTTTTTACGGCTGTATCAGCCCTGTAAGTTTGGTCAACTCCCATTTTACTGATGAACATACCTAAAGCTCAGCCTAGCAAAGTCAAACAATATTGCAACTCCAGCCAGCACTCCCCAGTCCTGGGCCTTTGCATGTGGAGGAGTGGGAGCCCCTCCTCTCCGAATCTTCCTCAGGCTGTCTGTCACAGGGCCCCAGAGCCCAGCTTTTTTCATTCACTAGAACAGTCAAGTCAAAACTTCTCACTTTCTCCTTGGTCTCCCTTTCAAAGCTTCGTGCTCACTCAGTTCTTACAGAGTGCTTACTACTATTGGCAGGCCCAGTTTTGTGGTGGGGATAGCTCTGTGAGTTAAACAGACATGCGCTCTGCCCTGCGCAGCTTACAGTCCATCTAGCTGTGGAGACTGGCAATGAACAAATATATGGTGACTAGCCACCAATAAGTGCCAGGAAGGAAACACCCAGGAATAATGGGTAGCATATAAAGATAAGAGAGGCTTCCTTAGATAAGGGGTCTGGGAAGGCTGAGAACTAAAAGATAAAGAGCCAGCCATACGGAAAGCTGAAGAATGAATATTCTAGACAGAGGGACGAGGCAAATGCCAAGGTCCTGAGGCAGGAAAAGGGTTTGGTTTAAGGAACTGACAGAGCAGGCAGGGCTGACCCCACTAGGCCAGAACACCATGGTAAACCACTAATGGGCCTACACAGTGACATATCCTAAATTTTACACTCCAAGTCCTTGTCCTGGTCCTATCCCTTCTCTCCTATCAGTTTATCAACAGACACTTTACAGGGCAGGTACCAGCTGCCAAAAAGGGAAAAAGACAGGAATCACCTCCTTTACCTCCCATGTACTGGGATGCTGGGAACTATGTAGGCTGTAGCAATGCGTAACATTCTCCTAATGTTTGTTGAATGGACCAGAAGCCCAGCTCTCCTCAGGGATCCTGCACCAGTTTCTACCTCTGCTTATCACCTTTCTTGGGCAAGTCCTTGGGCACCATCTTTCTGTGGACTCTCCCTACCTCTATCCAGTCAAGGGACAGCCACTGATGACAGGAGCTGATGTCTCAAGTTGACACGGCTCGTTTCCCAGCAGATTGAAGCTGCACCCATTCCACAGGCAACTCAGGACAGCACTAGGCCCCTGGCCTTGTCAGGTTGGGAACCTTTCTGTGGCTTCTCCCTTCTGTTCCAGGCTGGAAGGATCCTGCTCCTGGGATTCTCATTTACCTGCTTCAGGTCTATGGTCCTTCTAGCCCAACTGAGCACACCTGACATCAAGCACCATCAGATACTGGCTGAGTTGACTCTTGGTTAGGCTGCAGGGGAGCCCCAAGGAAAGGTAAGGTGGAGTAGTGGGGTGCAATGCAGGAAGGGAACTAAGCACCTTTGATACTAAATGTCATGCCAGCCACCTTACTTGCATTGTTTAATCTGCATACAAGCCTAGAAGGTAGTAAGCAGTGTCCCCAAAGGCCTAAAGAGAGAACCGGGACTCGAGGACATGAAAGAAGTTGCCCAAAGCATCCAAGTACAGGGCTGGGATTCAAACCCAGGTGCCCTGGCTTTGGCCCCTACTGTTGTGCTTTCTCTGACTTACCAAACAGAGAGCTGAATCATAATCCTGGAAGCAAACACTTGTTAAAAACAAGACAAATCAGGTGCCGTTCCGAACACTTCCCATCTGATGTCTTATTTAATCCCCAACAGCCTATGAGACAGGTCCTGTAATGATCTGCATTTGAACCATTCATGAAACAGAGATCCCCGCTGAGAGGTTCAGTAACTCGCTCAAGGTTGTAAGTTCAAAGGCTGATCTGATCCAGACAGCCTGGTGCCAGGTCGAGAGAAAGGATTGAAGGGAGTCAGCCTGAGGCCTTTTCTTCTTGCTCAGACGCTTCCATCCCTCCATCCCGCAGCTGCCTGCTCAGCTACCTGTGCTACAGGGGAGCGGCACCTCTCCACCGAACGCAGGAACCACTCAGGTCCCAGTGCCCTGGGTCAAGTGAAGTAGGGAAAAGTGTTTTTGTTGAGAAAGCAGTCTTGGAGAGAACCTGAGCGTTTACTAACAGCTGTGTGGGCACCTAGCCCTTTGCTGTGCCTCCTGTTTTGGCTTATAATTCTGAGAAGAGAACAGCAGAACTGCCACCGCCCCCCACATACATACCCACTCCCCCACATGCTCACCCTGATCTGAAGGAAACTTGGCAGCCTGCTGTGTGTTTTGTCTTCTTCTTCTTTAGAAATGCACAGCTGAGGGGGGCTTGGCCAGGGCAGGAGGCCTGAGCTCGCCACCAGCACCAGCTGTGCTAATGGGCTATCAGGACTTTCTCTAGCCTCTTCCAGCACCTGGCCCATGCCTGAGTCAGGAGAACACGTGACTTGCCTCCACTCAGGGTCCTTGGGAAGGTGGTGGGGAGAATGCGAATGCCAATGTGAACTCTGAAACTGATACGGCAAAACACTGGCTGGGTGCCTGAAAGCCTGTCTCTACCATAAAACTGGCCGTCTCTGAAAGGCTGCTGCCCTGTCAGTATTTTTTTAATCAGTGGCTGAGATGAAGGATGAGGGAGGAATCACTGTGGCAAATGGGAGTGGGAGGGGCACCAGGAAGCTGATGAAGGCCATGAGGATAAGAGCAGGGCATTTGAGGAAGGCAACACAAATGCTGTAATTTTAGTATCTTTTCAGCTGTGAAAAGACCAAAGTACAAGAGGGGAGAGAAGTGAACGCCTTGGAGAGAGACCTTTCTCAAACATCGCAGTACCTCCATTTGTATTGTGAACCCCCCTATATCCAGGTGCTCTTAAAGGCAGCTGGGGTTGTGTTAGAATCACCTTGAGTTTTTAAAAAATAGCTATTTTTCATCCACTTTATAGATCTGGTGAGGGCGGGGGCAGAGGCAGCATGTGTGTTTTTAAACAAGCTCCCCAGAGTTCTGCTGCCCAGGCTTAACAACTAGTGATTTAACCCACTGGTTTAACCTGTCCTTGTAGGGCAAGCCATGCAAGCAAAAAGGAATGGCCTTGAGGTAGGGAGACAGAGGTTGCCAGGGGGCAGAACTGGGAGGCACTTAGCTTTGGAGCCAGAGTAAGAGAACAGCTTCCCGTGACAAAGGATCTTGAGGGCCGGGGTGGACCACTGCGCGCCGCAGTTCACTACTGCTTCGGCCTGCGCTAGGCAGGGCCAGGCTCCTTTCCTGCCTCGCGCCCTTACCAGCGGGACTGCTGCCCCTCACCTCCCATTCCTTCTGGCCTGTCAGGACTCCATTCAAATGCGACTTCCTGCGAGCAGCTTTTCCTAACAAAAAGGGCAGCTCTGCTGACAGCATGCTGGAAATTAATTACACTGAATTCTTAATCCTTTAAATAATGTCTTCTCTCCCCCAGGAGACTACCCAAGGGCAGGGACAGTCTATTCCACTGCCCTGTTTCCAGCATCAAACACTGGGCCTGGCACAGGGACACCCCCACCCAGCATTACAGGGTGAAGGAATGGGGCCTGCACCCACCCTGCCACGCTTCCCTTCCCTCCCTACCCCTTGAACAGCCAGAAACCACAGTAATAAAGTGAGTTTAGAAGGTGTCACAGGGATCTGTGGAACTCCATAAATGACTTTTTTTTTTTGGTCTCTCTCCCAACTGCCTAGCCCCAGGCAAGTACCAGCAAACCAGTTAGTTACATGACTCATTGACTTGCTAATGAGATCGCTCCTGGTTAAAGGGGACAATAAGAGGTCCCCAGAGAGAGAGAAAACAAGCTTGGCAAACTGTTGATGCTTGCTGAAGCCAGGTGATTGGTACCAGGGGTGCATTATAATATTCTTTTGTGGATATTTGGAAATGTTCTTGATAAACAAATTTCTAAAATTAAATCAAGAAAGAGAGCTGCCTCCAGGGACTTAAGCTAACTTTTCCAGATTGAGGAGTCACTATATTTCTTTATTTGAGGCCCTGTCTGTGGACATTCCAACACTTTTATTTTTTCACTTCAACGATTACTTACTGAGCACGTACCAGATACCGGGAATTAACTGAGCACTTGGGATATAATGGTGGATAAGACTAGGCCTCTGTTCTGAAAAGCAATGACAGTCAAGTGTCCAAAATGCTGACTTAGTCCTGGTGCTGTGGAAGGGTACAGCTCCTCTACAGGTGCGGAGTCTGGGGTGGGGGCAAGTCATCTTGGGGACTGATCAGTGTGGCAGCAGTATGATGGGCCAGGGACAGGCCTGCTACACAGACAGGGACAGGTGATGTCACCAGGCTGGTGGGAGACAATGAAGGGTTCTAAGTGGGGGGAAGCAGGGAGGAGAAGGTGACAAGTGATCAGACAATGACAGGTTGGACCAGGGTAGAAAAGAAATACTTCAGGGGTAAATGTGTAGGAATCAGTGACTGACCAAATAAGGTGAGAAAGGGTTATCTCGGGAGGAACCCCTTAGAAAAAGGAAGGAGCCGCCCTGCAGAAGTTACCTGTCATCAGTCAGGAAATCAAGGTGCCGTGAGACCTCCAAGCAGAAGTGTCTGGCTGGAGCTCTTTGGGATTCTTGGCACAATTTCCATCAGGGAGTGCCAAATGCCCCCCACTGCTCCTGAACTCTCAACATGACCTAGAGCAGAGGGGCCTCCACTGGAACCCCTCCCACCACGGGATGCTGGGACCCAGTGCCCTTCCTTGAAGTCTCTAGCGGCCAATCCTTGCCCCATACCTAACATTTCTCTAAGTGGAACCTGGCGATATGTCATCCTAGGGGTCCACTAGTTTTCCACAAGAATGTTTTGGTTTTCTGTTTACATTTTGATAGTGAGTAGGAACACTGTGGCCTCTGACAACCCACACTTACTCCACTCCCGAGTTAGTGCCTGTCATTCTATACTCCACAGCCCAGTCAGCCAAACACCACCCATTCCACATTAATGCAGTTAGGTAGTGGAATCTCGTTGGTTTCACATTTATTTCCTTTGGAAGACTGGTTGTAAAATTGAGCATAAGAGCAAAAAGCAGTAAGTTTTTTTTTACCCAGTTTTGTTTGTACATGCTGAAGTGATGTGATAATGAATCAATCAGTCAAGTCAACATGCTTGGGGGGAGGTGGGCTGATGAAAAATACTTTCTTTAAAAAAGGAGTTGGTCATATGAAACCTTCATAAGAGTATCAGTGATACCTTAATAAAAAAATTAAAAAAAAAGAGTCGGTACATAAATCATATTTGAGAATGTGTCCCTGACAAAAAGCAATTTCAATACAGTGTGACAAGTGGTTTGACAGCACAGGTACAAAGCCCACTGGGAATACACAGCAGCAGGCTCAAACCTAGGCTGGGGGAGTCAAGGAATGCTTTCATGAGAAAATGCTTAAATGAGGCGAGCAGGGTCAGAAAGAAGCCAAGGGAGAAGGCCCAGAGGCCCAGAGACACAGTCAGAGTTATACTTCCGTGTTGAAGAGAATGGACCTAAGGAACAAGGCTGGAGGACCAGCAGAGGCTGTCTGGGTGATCACTGCTCTCAGGCTCCAGCCTCTGACCTGCGATATTCTACATCTGTAAGTTCAAGTCCACCTCTTTTGGGGGTCCTTTGAGGGCTCTGGGTTGGCTCAGAAGCCCTGCCCCTAGTCTCTGCTGCCTTCTGTCCCAGCCGGGATCACTTTCTGAAAATATCAGTGGCCAGGTCTTCCCCTGCTACTCCATTCCAGGCTAGATGCTCCTTGAGGGTAGGAATGTGTGTGGTTGCTCTCTGGGATCCCAACTCTGCCCAGCATAGAGCTGGATATAGTGGGGTGCTCAACAGTACACAGTGAGATGTGAGGCACTGCGAAACTCATGGGGTGAGTTCAAGGCTTGTGACCCAGGAGAGATGAGCATGACAGAGAGAGCACAGACACCTGCTCTGTGCCAAACGCCTCACAGTGAGCCTTGAATTCTCAGGCCCTCCTCCTTACGTGCTAGGAAAGTGCTGTAAACATTCTCCCTTTTTCAGGTGAGGAAGGCAGTGACTTGGTGAAGCTTCAGGCTTCCTCTAGTGGAGAAGATGGGATCTGAGGGTCTTGTAACCTAGAGCCTTTCTCGCAGACAGACTCCGACTGACCACTGTGCAGGAGTATAAAGTCAGGTGACACAAGTTCTGGGGACTGAAGACTCACTGTGAGGCTTCATGGAGGGGGGTCTGGAGCTGGGAAGATACGGGAGGCTCAGAGTTGGGTAAGGGCAGGAGGGAGAGCAAGCACCATGGATTGATGCAATGGGTTAAGAAACGGTACAGGTGTAAAGGGAGGCAGGGGTGCTTGGGAGAGAAGCTTGGCTGGCTCTGAAGGGAGCAGTGGGCACCAGTAGATGGCCTTTGCTAGGCTGAGGGCCTGCTCTGTGTCTCTCAGACAGATGAGAGGCAAAAAGGAGGCAAGGTTACACAGTGGTAGTTCAAGGTGTTCTGCCTCAGCACCATAAAAACCCAGAAACACCTAAAGGTCACCAATCAGGGCAATTCAAAGGAGTTACTACCTTAAACTCTGACAAGAAGTGGATAAGTCTTTTGAGTGTGCTCATGTGCAAACCACTTCCATGTCCAATCTGGGGTGTTTTTCTCAACAGTTCAGTCCCAGAGGGGAGATTCTAACCCTTTCTCTACAAGTGAGGAAATTAAGGTGTGGTCCACAGCTCCTATGTGGCAGAACTGAGTTTTGAACCCAGAACATCTGACTTCTGCTCTCTCCTTAACTGTGATTCCAACTCATTTCTTAACTGCACTGCAGATCACCAGTCACCTCCTGCAGCCAAGGAGCCACCCAAGCATCTCTCAGGCTGAAGAGCCAAAACCCAGCCACACAACGCCTTTTTTCACACCCTCCTATGTTAATGATGACACCCAGACATTAATAAGCATTTTTTACCTCTTCAGAACTTTCCAAAATCTGAAATCTAGCTGTAATGGTCTCATGTCATTTGCTGTCTTCCTCCGAGGCAGGGAGAGTGGGTGTTCTCATCTCAGCCAAGAAATTGAGGCCAAGGGTGGGGAGGTGACCAGTCCAGTGCCATCCAGTGAGCGACAGGACTAGGACAGGGCTAGAAGCCAGGTCTTCTGCTGCCCACACCTTACCTGTAGCACTGACAAGTTGGTCTGTCCAGAAAGGCTCAGCTTCTCCTGCTCTGAGGGGTAGGCGTTGTAGCGGTGCAGGTACAGCCAGTCCCGGAGGATCCTCACGGATTCCTTGGGCAGGTTCCCTCTGCGCTTCCTCTTGCCTGCCAGAGAGAGGAGGCCTTCATCCTCACCCAGATCACTGTCTGACATGGTGTCTAGAGGCTAGGCTGGACCTTGGGCAAGCCTGGAATAAGTGACAAAGGGGACAGGGACATTGTCATCATGCAGGGCCACACCATTTTTGTAGTGTTCAGACACTCCATTACTAGAGCCTGGGACACCAGAAACGGGGGACTTGCAATTCAAAGTCTCAAGCCATACCATAGCCTGGGCAAGATAGAAGCCATGAGTCTAAAATGCCTCCATTTCATGGGGCTGGTAGATGACTAACAAAATAAACGGCAGCTCACTAACAGTAAGTACCAGACTAGAAATAATTATAGTAATCATTGATGTCTGTTTTCCACACTCTGTACTGAGTACTTTACATTCATTATCTCATTCAATCCTAACAAATCCACTGTAGGAGAGACACTGTTATCACTACTACTTTATAGATGAGAAAACCAAGGCCCTGAGAGATTAAGAAAGCCATCCAAGATACCATGGCCATTACCATGTGATAGGAATGAAAACCTATGTTCGCACAAAACCTTGTATTCAAATGTTTATAGCAACATTCTTCGTAATAGTCAAAAGGTGTAAACAACCCAAGTGTCCACCAACAGGTGAATGGATAAACAAAACAAAATGTGGCTGTCCATACAGTGGTTATTATTAGGTCACAGAAAGTACTGAAGCCCCAATTCATGCTACAGTGTGGATGAACTTTAAAAATATGCTAAATAAAAGAAGCAAGTCACAAAAACCATGTACAATTCAATTTTTATGAAATGTTCAGGATGGGCTGAAGCAGCATAGAAAGGTGATAGCTAAAGAGTATGGAATCTCCTTTGAGGGACAAAAATGTTCTAAAATTGCCCGTGGTGATGGTTTTGTAGTTGTAAATACACTAAAAGCCACTGATTTGTTTGCTTTAAATGGGTAAGTTGTAAGTTGTATGGTACTTGAGAATTACATCTCAATAAAACTGTTACCAAAAAAAACCCTCACCTTCAAGTCATGGTTCTGGAAATAGGGTTTGGAGCAAGAGAGTTGCCCCTGCTTTTCCCCCGACTCTATACTATCTTGCCTCCCAGGTCTTCCAAGACCAGTTAGGAGTGTGCAAAATCTATCAATCACCATGATCCTGTAGCGGTCCATGTAACCTCTACTGCACGTCTGTGTACCCTTGCAGATAGAGTGTCAAGTCATCCCTACTGGTGGTCTCTCAGACACTCTTTTGTCATCTAGCCCATGGCCTGGTCCTGGAATCAACTAATCAAAAATCCATATAAATAAGCAAACCTGAAACCTGGGCTCTCCAATTTGGTCATATGACCTTGAGCAAGTGTTCTTCCTCTCTGGGCTTGAGCCTCCTCTTCACCTGTCAAATGAAGGAAGGCATTTCCCTAGACACCCCAACTCAGTTGCCCATCCCTAACAAACTCTTGGTTCACACACCCAAAAGAGATTTACATTTTAAAACCAAAAGATCCAACCCAAGCTGATGCCAGAATCTCCAGGCTCCTCCCTCCCCAGCCTTTTAACAGCTCCACAGCAGGCTGGGCCAAGACTCTGGCATCTTCCAGGTTTTGTTTCCTCAACTTGGGCCTGAGCCCAGATATCTGGGCTGACTAGGCCAGGCTTTCGAGGGAAGGGTCTGCCCTCCCAGCCAGGCCACCTGGAAGCAAGACAGGCATCGGCTGGAAGTGCCACTCCTCAGAGAGCACCGACTGCAGGCTGCTTTCTGAGGTCAAGTTTCTGAGGTTTAGCTGGCCAGGGCAGTTAGGATCTGGGCTCAGGGATGCAGCCCTTTGCAGGCTGTGAGACGTTTACTCAAGGTTATCTGTACAAATTCCACCCTGGTTGCCAGCCAAATCCCAGTCTGCAGGGTTCCAGGGGTGACTCGTGGGGATGACCCCTCAGTCTACACAGACCTCTCCACCATAGTGTCCTGTTCGCCAGTCCGCATACAGTTGAGGTTTCCCACATACACACCTTACACTCAAACCCTCACACTAGGCAACTCTACAGCACTTTTGAAACAGGCACCAACGCTCAGCCCCTGGAACGCCAATGATTTTCACAAATACAGCACACACACACTGTCTACAAACCCCACATCTAGCGCGAACAATTGGTACCCACGCAATCAGCCCTTTTCCTAGATATCTGCCCACCCATGAACTCCAGCGGACCCACCCACCCACGATCTCTTAGACTGGGAAAACTCCGGACGTCATCACAACAGCGATCAATTCTTAACCTAACTGGTCTGTGGCTGCACCCTCTCGACACAACACCCGGTGTGCCCTCCTACACGCTCCACGACGCGGACCTACAAACACTCCCGCACCAACTTTCTGACAACTCCCCCAGCTCAGCCGGACACTCCCCCGGGCCGCGCACTCGCGCTGCATTCCCAGCAGTTCACACAAAGCGTGCAGCCTCCCCCGCGGCCCAGACCGAATCGGAGCACATGGCTCCCGGGGCAGAGAGGAATCAGCCTGTGCTCGGGACGCCCACACCCCTCAGCGCCCCCTGCCCGCGTCAAGACTCGGCGATCCAGTCCCCTGGCGGGCCTGCAGGTCCGGTGGGGCGAGGGCTCTGGAAGAAAGAAAACTCACGTGTCTGTCCCGAGGCAGGAAAAACTTTGGTTTCCACCCCCTTCCCCCGCCGCTCGGCGCAGACTGACTCTTCGGGGCGCGGGGCTGGCCGAGCCTGCGCGCTCGGCTTTGTGCTCCGAACTCGGCCCGAAGGGGGAGGGGAGGGGGCTGGGCTCCCACCTCCGCACCGCCCCCCCACCGCAGCCCTGCGCCCAGACTCCATGTTGGCCGCCCCCTGCCTCAGACGCTGCGCGCTTCCCCCGCTGGAGGCTCGGCTCACGCTCGGCTTGCCCGAGGGTCCCGGCGCGCACAAACTTTCTTCGGGTCCCCGGCCCCACGCGCCCCGCTTCCTTGGCCTGCTTGGGAGTGACAGATGCCTCAGAGACAGACTTTCCTTTGTTCCAAAGGAAAGGGGAACTCGCGCGGGCTCCCCAGCTCCGAGCCGTTCCCGTTGCCCCCACCCGCAGCTGTCATTCTCAGCGGCCCCCTCCCTGGTTCGGCCGCGGCGGGGGTGGGGGGAGCAGCCGGCGGTTAGCAACGTGCACTTTTTAAACCAAACAAACCCGCCACCACCCCCGCGCGCTCACCCCAGCTCGGGGCAGGGTCGGCTCTCTCCCGAAGTGGGATCCAAGGGCGTGGGCCCCTCAAAAGGGCCCCCAACAAGCTTCCTGCCGGGTGGTAGGATAGCCTCCCACCAGCCCCCGCTAGCACCCCGCGGCCGGGACTCAAAACACCGGAGCTCACACACCCACAATCGCATGCGTCGGACGACGCCCCCTCCCCCGCCCTCCGAGAAAAAGAAACTTTCCAAGTTGTCCGCGCGCCTCCGCGCCCATCTGTCCCACTCCTGCGGCCCGCACTGACTTTCCCGAGCGGGTTTCCGTCCACGCGGCCTTGGGTTCGGTCCCGGGAGTTCTGGCAGGAGAAGGGGTGCGCTGGAGGACCGCGCCGCGTACCTGCCGGGCCTGACACTCGGCCTGACAGCTCGCGGCTGGAAAGCACCTCGCGGCCTGACGTCAGATCCCCTCTCCTCCCCGCGGCGCTCTCCTCGCCCTCCCCCACCCACCCGGAGGCAGAAAACAAACTTTATGCGGAGCGTGGCCAGCTACGCCCACCCCCCGTGGGGCGGGCCGACGGCGGCGAGGGGCTTTGCCCCGCCCACCGCGCCCGGAGGGGGCGGGGCCGTGAGGGCACCTTCTTCCTGAGCCCACCCCCACCCTCAGGAATGCCACATGGCCTCCGAGGAGGAGCGATGGGAACCGGACCGGGGTAGTCCGCTCTCTCAGGGGCAGGAAGTGTTCGTTCCCCCTTTTGGAGAGCATTTCCGGAGCGCCTACTGTGTGCTCCTCGCTGGAAGGGCCATTGCTGAGAGGAGAAATAATGCAAATCCAGACGTTTTTAAGAACGCCCGCTGCACTAGGATTTCCCGCCGGAGGTGTGGTGGTCCCCATTGCACCGAGAGAAAACTGAGGCCCAGTTATTCCGGGGATTACCCCCAGCTGGTAAGAACCGGGCTCCGAAGGCGACGGCTGTTCTGCCCTCAAGGACCCGCAGAAGCGGGTAGAAGGCTGCCCCGTACACAACCCGAAAGCACATAGCCCCAGGGTCTGGCACACAAGTAGCAGCCAGAGGTAAAAACAGCCAATGCTTAAGGAGTGTGTAACAGTTGACGCAGAGCTAGGCACTTCTTGTGTAAATCCTCCTGTCTAATCCTCGGGTTGTGGAGTAGGTGTGATTGTGTATCAGTCCCTGGCTTACTCATGAGCTGCAGAGAGGTCTTGTCATGGTCAACAGTGTCACTCAGCCAGGTGGGTCTGACAGCGGAACCCGAGTCCTTACCCTGCTGGGACAGGCTCTAGGAGGGAGCCCTTTCGTCTAGGCGCTCCAAGCGCTCCTGTTGGTTTCTTTTTCCTCTGACGGCAGCTCCCAACTCCTGGACATTGCCCTTAGCCTTTTCCAGCCCTGCCAGCGCTCTCTTCCCTGTTCTTTGCTTTCTGTACCACATACTGTGAAATACTTGTTGACCCCCCCACTCCAACCCCCGCCCGACTTTCTGGGGAGACTGCCTCCCACAGCCCAGCATAGAGTCAGCCTGGACCTGGGCAAGGCCTTTTGTGGGCCTCTGTTCCTCATCTGGTCCCAGATGTCCAGGACTGCTGAGCTTGGAAATCAGGAACCTTGAAACTTGAAACACTTTTTGGTCTTAATTGCACTGTAACAATGGAGAATTCTGAAAGAAATGGAATTTTCTCCAAAGGCTCTAAGCCCATCAGAATGTTGATTAAATGACTGAGGTGCACCTGGACTCCCCCATTGAAGCCAGACTTCCCTGCAATGCTTGGAACCTAGTTGGCCACCCCACCCCTCTCACAGCAGCACCAAGATTGTCAGTGCCACTGCCCAGCACTCTCCATTTCAAAGATGAGGAAACTGAGGCCCAGAATGGATCCCCGAAATAATTTCTTGAGAATTTAGTGCACCATATGGGAGCCTTCTGAGAGGAAAAGGGAGGCTGGGGAAGTCTCAGGTAAGAAAGGTAAAACCCTGAATCATGGCCACTAGGATCAGAGAGCTCGTGTGCGGCAGGGGCCCTCAGAAGGGGGGCCTGGAAGGGAAGGTGGGTGCAGCCAGGTGAGCCTGGAGATGTGACTGTCCCTGGCGCTCGGCACCAGGCATTGTGCTGACTACCCATTTTAGAGAAGTCACTGGGGACCTGGCTGGAGCCAGAGAATTTGCAGGGGACAGATTCAGGCAGTGGCAGCCTCTTAGGCCAGTGCTTCCCCTTGTGCTCGATGAGTAGAGCTTGGGGTAGACCGAAGGGATCAGCTTCTTTCTCCCCTTAACCTGGAGCAGAGCCACCTGGGAGCTTGATAACAAAGCAGCTCCAAGAGACCCTCCCCAGACTTCCTGGAGGGGGAAGGGAGCGGGAAGGCTGGGAGGTAGAGGGAGGCTGTAATGTGTCAGAATTTCCAAGCATAAAAAATTCCCCAGGTAAAACCTACGTACAGGTAGAGATTGAGAATTACCATGTAAGGTTTCTCAACTAGTAAGTATCAGAATTTAAAATGTGTGCAGCCTTTAAGCCAGTAAGTCCACTTATAGGAATCTGGGGTGAAAAATAATCACAGAACAAAGGTAAGTGCTGATACAAGATTGTTCTTTGCAGCACCATTCATTTGGGTGGAAAATTGCAAACCACTCCATACCCCTCACCCGAGAGCTGACCGCTTACAGCAACTCTGGGACCTCGGTACAGTGGGATGTTGTAGTGAGTAAGTCTGTGTGCACTAACTGAGGGGATGGCTGAGGTATATTTGCTGTGATGGTTTGTAGACTCCCAGCGAAAGGAGCTTTGGATGTACTTGGTGAGAGCTTTCACGGGGAAAACCTTTTCTAACTGAGGAGTTAATTTCCTCCCATCCAGTTTTGCTCTCCCCTTCCCCCTTTTCACATATGAAAAAGCTGGGTCCTTGAGAGAAAAAGAGACTTGCCTGATAATGCACCTGGGGTGCTGACTTCTGGGACAGCTCTGGGGTGGGGCTCAGAGGGGAGGGAGAGGTGGGGGTGCATCAGAGCCCAGGCTATCCTGCTGCCTCCAGGGGGCCATTTTAGGAAGAGTCAAGAACTCAAGGCCGCATAGGCCCAAAAAGGGACTGGATAGTTTGCATAAGGCAATTCCTGCCTCTATACTGGGAAACCCTAATGAGAGTGTCTGATAATGGGGTCCCTGTTGATTGTGTCTGTTTCCAGTGACCTTGGTTATCACGTAAGTTCAAAAAAATGATCATGTAAATACACTTTCATTAAAAAAAAAAACGCTGCTGCCCTTTTCATGTGGGGTTGATGGAAATGGGTAAAGGAACCAGTGTTCACTGGGAGTCACCACGAGTCAAAGCTGGATCTGGCAGCACAAAGGAGGGGCTCTGGGGGGGTCAGGGGAAGAGTCAGGAAAGGCCAGGGTCAGTGAGTAATTCAGGAAACAGCTGGGTTCAGTCAGCTGGTGGGGCCTGGGAAGGCCAGGGTAAATTTGGATTTGGCACTGTGGACAGTAGGGAGCCCCTGCGGGTTCCTGAGACTGGCTGAGAAGAGATGGGAGGTAGGGTGATCAGGTGAGGCAGCTCTGGGAAGTTGAGGCCAAACAGGTGGAGGCCTGTCTTGGAGGCCTAGGAGGCTTGTGGCCCTCTTATGTGAGCTTCTGCATTTTCACTGAATGTGGATTTCAGCTTACCAACATCTCCCTTCATAAAGACCGTGTTGTATCTTGTTGGTCACCCACCATTTGCTTAGCTTTCTCGTAGTTGTTGGGTATTGACTCATTCATCTAATTTTTGAGTGCCTAGTACTTGACAGGCTGTGTGCTTGAAGCTGGGGAACACATTGCCTAGGCTGCCATAATGGGTTGGGCAACGGTGCTGGGTGGTGGAAAGGGTATGAGACTTGGAGCTACCAGCCAGGTGATGTAGGCAAATCACCGAAACCCACTGAGCCTCAGTTTTCTCAGCTGCGGAAACATCCGGTTTTGGTGAGGCTCAAAGAAAATAATGACGTGAAAGCCATTTGTGTTTAATGCTCAGTGCTTATGGAAGAGCAAGTACCATTTATCAGATTATCTGAGCTCTGCCTTTAATAACTTGCGTGGCCTTTGACAATCTGAATTCCAGTTTCTTTTCCTTCCTCTGAAAAATGAGAAGTTGAACATGATAACCCTGAAGGGTCTGTTTCTTCTTTGGCCTTCTATCGTCTAAGGCTGAGATGTTTCTGAAAGCAGCATATATATAAATACCTGTTTGCCAGCTGAGGCAACACTGGGGCTTATCTTTTTTTTTTACTATCTTTGCTAGTTTAAGTGGTGAGGAGTATTATGCAAAAGTTGTATTTTTTTTTATGTCTTCATGGCTTTCTTAAACAGCCAGGCTAAGCTTTGTTCCAGTGGGATATTTTGAATGGGCCCAAGTCACAGCATTTGAACCTGGGGTGTCAGTGTGGCAGGGATGTGGTGATGACCTG
This sequence comes from Manis pentadactyla, assembly GCF_030020395.1. NCBI lineage: Eukaryota > Metazoa > Chordata > Mammalia > Pholidota > Manidae > Manis > Manis pentadactyla. The sequence continues at coordinate 157,542,698 of NC_080023.1, read as the reverse complement.
CAGGTAGGCATGCCAGTCTCCTCTCTTGATGCCCTCTGCTTCTAGACACAGATTAAGTCACGAATGTTGTGCTTTAATTTGGAGGTTTAAAAAATCCCTTTTGTTTTTTCTGGTAACCTGCTTTCCTACCCATAAACTGCTAGGTATGGACACCTCTAATCATGGCTGTACTGGTCAGAGTTGGCTGTTGTGGGCCCTGGGAGACCTAATGACTGTACTTTTTAAATTCGCTCTTTTTATTAGGGTCTGAGTGTTAGGATAGATGGGGATCAGATTCCATTTAGTATGGTTTTATCTTTTTTATGTGTGGAAATTTCTGACTTCCTGGAGCATTTTTTTTTAAATTACAAAAGCAAACACACCACGTTAGTCATGGCAAGTTGAACAATGCAGAGGGATATAAAGAAAAGTGAATAACCCCCCATCCCCACCTTCCAGCATTAGGGGTGATAACAGGTACGTATCCTCCCCCCTTGCTCCACGTTCGTGTAAACACTTGCAAATATAGACACACATCCCAAGAGGTGTTTTCTCTCCTTCCTCTTATTTACATTTCTCCCAATTTTCAACAGAGCTGCAATTAGCATTTCATACATAAATATCTTTGCAATTCTGAAAATCTCCTGAAATAGATTTCTGGAGTGGAATTACTGAGACAATGAGTAAGACTGTTTTTAAGGCATATGAACTGAAGGGCCCTCCAAGACAGCATTTGTAGTGTTGGAGGGTTTGTCTTACCCAGTCCTTAGCTACATCAAGTGTTTGCAAGTTTGTGTTGATCTGTGCTCATTTGATGGCTGAGGAATGGCCTTCAATTCTTTTAATCTGCGTTTTTTATTATTGGTGAGATTGAGTATTTTACAAGTCCATGATTATCAGACATTTGTCACCTGTGAATTACCTCCGTATCTCTTGAGATCTTCATGAGTTTTTGACCTGCAAACTATTCTCAGTACTAAGGATGCTCATCTCATGTTTGTCTTATTTGTTGCAGGTCGTTTTTCCCACAAGATTATTGTTTGCCTGACATTTTTCTAAGCTGGGTTTTGTTTTGTTTTGTTTTTGTTTTAATGTTCAAACTTTGCTCTTGGTCAGATGTCAGTCTGTGATGTTGAAAGGAAAGGCTGCCATGACACAAAGTTGCAGGAACATCCTTCCTAATTACAACCCTTAAATAGAATTCGTGCCTCATATCAAATTTACCGAGTATCATAATTCTTCCAAGTGGTAAAGATACCTCAAGACAAATGCTGGGCATGGAAGCCACAGGGCATAAATATGCAAAGAAGTAAAAAGCTAACCTTTTCAAACAATAAGGCTTCCCTCTCACTTACCAACTTCACATTTCCCTGTATGGCCCCGGAAGATGACTGGTTAGCCAGAGACGGGTAAGATTCCTCAAGGGAGGAACAACCTAAGACAGGCACAGTCGCAGGGGGGCCATCAGGTGAGAAATTGGGGATCAACAGAGGTGAGGCTTAGAACCTCACCCCCCCTGTTCTGAGAGAAATCTTCTGCATATGTGGATGTTTTATTGCCCTTGTCTAGCTTGGATTAACACATAGTCTACAGGCACACACCTGATCATCTACATTTGCTCTCTTACAACACTAAACTATGTTTTCTACCTTTATCTTGTATCTACCTACCACTTCAGCATTTTATTAAAAATAATAATAATAAAGAAAGAAATGTGGTATCCACATATAAATCAAGTATAAAAATCAAATGAGTATTCATATTTGAACTGTTTATAGTTCATAATGCATGAGCAAAACCGAAGGTTTCTGTGATGACTGCCCTTGTACTGTTCACTATGTAACTTATTCATTATGTAAGAATTTGTTCTCCATGTAAGAACTTGTTTGTTATGCCTCAGAAGATTGGAGACTGACGAAAATTAGGCTTGGGGTGGATTAATGATTGTGCATTGAGCATTGACTCCCCTATACAGAATTTTATTGTTGTTAACAACCATTTGATCAATAAATATGAGAGATGCCCTCACCAAAAAAAAAAAAAGTACACACTTCCAGTGGTAAAATAATAAGTAACTGGGATGTAATGAATATAGTCAAGATATTGTAACAGCTTGGTATGGTGATAGCTGGTACCTAGAATTGTCATGTATATAAATGTTGAATCACTATGTTGCACACCTGAAACTAATGTAATGTAATACTGTGTGTCAACTACCCTTCAATAAAAAATAATTATCTACAAAAAAAAAAAAAAAAAACAAAGTTGCAGGAACAGAGGTGGTATCACCATACAAAGGTGTCCTGTGGCATCTGCCCCAGATGGACATACATAAAGGAAGGTAAACAGGATTTGAAGCATCTGGAGTCAGAAGCTGATCTATGGAAAGTTATTTCAATCATAAAGACTGTAAAAATGGAAGCAGAGGACTCAGTTCTTATCAACACTTATTGAAAATGGAAATTTTCTTCTGTCAGGAATGTGCTTAAGAAGGCAGTTTTATGATTATAAATGTACATGTTAGAAGACAGAGTCATCTTTATTTTTTCTCTGTAAAATGATGTCACAAAGCCATTGCCATATGAAGGATAATCAAAGAATATACCTGAGAAAGTAAGAAAAAAAGACTTAGAGGTGTTTCAGGCAATTAATTAATAGAAGCACTATGTTATTTGACCCTGAAATAAAACCTTTAAAGAGGCTTTTTAGGGAATGATACCTTATGCACTCTGTTCTATACTTAGGAGTGTATCTTGGGGACCTCTCTCCATTCTTGAAGAGCTTCATTGTTTTCAGCAATTACCTCTTTTTCCCTTGTACGGAAATAACGTTATCTCACTGCTGTCCCGTCATTTGGGTTGGTTCCAGCGTTGGTATCACAGACAATGCTACAGTGAGTAACCTTAGACTTCTATCATTTCATATGAGTACAATTGTGGGATAAATTCTCATACATTCCCATGAGTGTATGAGAAAAGTTTAGCCGGTAATAATTTTTCTTCAGATTTATTTTTATTATGGAAAAATAGACTTGACATACAATTTACTACTCTGACTATTTTTAGATGTACACTTCAGTGGTATTAACTACATTCACATTGTTGTACAACCATCACCAACTGTTCATCTCTAGAACTTTCTCGTCTTCTCAAACTGAAACCGTCCCCATTGAACAGCAGCTCCCCTTTCCCCCGTCTCCCCAGCCCCCGACAACCACCATTTTACTTTTTGCGTCTACACATTTGACTGCTCTAGGTACCTCATATAGGTGGAACCACATAGCGTTTGCCCGTTAGTGTCTGGCTTACGTCACTTAGTGTAGGTTCATCCATGTTGGAGCTTGTAGCAGACCGCCCTTCCTTTTAAGGCTGAGTAATACTCCACTGTGTGTATGAACTATTTGTTTATCCATTCATCCATCAGTAGACCCTTGGGTTGTTTCTACCTTCTGGCTATTGTGAATAGTGCTTCTGTGAACATGGGTGTACAAATATCTGTTTGAGGCCCTGTTTTCGATTCTTTTGGGCCATGTACCCAGAAGTCTCAACAGATTTTGAAGGAATTGCTTTGTTGTGTCCCAGCTTTCAGTGTTGCAGTTGGGAAGTCCCCAGTCATTCTGAGTACTGATACTTTGTATATGACCTGCTTTTCCTTGTCTAGAAATTTCTAGAACCTCCTCTCAGCCTTAGTGAACTGGACTTTCTTGATGATATGCTCTGATGACAGTGTATTTTTTCCACTGTGCTAGGAGTTCTGGGGGTCTGGTGGGGGATGAAAGCCTGTTTGGGGAGATCTCACCATTTATTGTCATGAGCTCCGTGCCTTGCTGGCAGTGCTCCCAGGCTGGGTAAAAGAGGAAGGCTGGGGTCTGAACCTCCTCAACAGCCGGAACGTGATTTCATATAATCCTGTTGTTGGTTTCTTCTGTGTCTCCTGTGCCTTGTGTCCACCTGTCCAGGGACCTTCTACTCTCTCCTAAAAATAAATTTCTGGTCTGCCAGGATCTGGGTTGTAGCCATGAGGGGTGGGAGTGGGGGGAAGGTTGGCAGGGGATCTAGGGTTCTACTGTTTTTATTTTTTAAGTTGCTTTTTAAACCCTCTTCTATCAATCTTCCTATAGTGGCCCCCCTCTACTGTCTTACCTTCATGTCCCCTTCTAGAGGTACCACTAATTTCTGAGCCTTGTAAGGATTCTGGGTGTAAATTGGGTTAAATTTTCACCTTTTCTTACTGCTTGCTTGGTTTTGCTAATAGTACTTGTTCATTTATTTTCTACCCTCAAAAATTTTGTTGTGGTCCCCTCTCCCATTCTCTTCTTTCTTTTGGGTTTATGCTTTTTGAAAGTGGAGTTTTAAGAGGGGGCCAAGTTACATACCTGTAAAAAATCCGCCATCTTCAACTTCATTATTTTTCCACATGGCTTCCCAGTGGTCCCACCACCCTGTGTTGGTGAGTCTACCTTCCTCGCTCTGGTTTCAGATGCCACTTTTATCCTATACCAAATACAGAGTCCCATTTGTCTGTGGTTATAGTATTGAGCTTTCCCTTCTGTTTCCAGGTATTTATTGAGCACATTCTCGTGCTGGGCTCTGGTCTAAGCACTGGAGGTAAAAGCAAAACCCCTGCCTCATACAGACTGCATACTGGTGAAGGGAAACAGGAAATAGACAGATAAAGTCAGATAGGGATAAGTACCAGGAAGAAAAATGAAGCAAAGTCCTGGCATAGATTGAGAGGTTGGTCTATTGTAGATACACTGGTCAGAGGAGCGCCATCTCCGGAGGTGACATTGAGTAGAGTCTTTAATGAATTGGAAACTTGAGCCAAAGACCCTGACACAGAAGTGACCTGGGCGAGTTTGAGGAATAACCAGAACAGTGTGGCTGGAGCCCTGTGGGCAAAGGAGAGAACAGTACTCGGGGCCAGATTATTCAGGGCCTGGTAGGCCGTGGAAAAGGGGGTGCATCTCATTCTTCAGCAGTTGGAGTCATTTGAGAGTTGAGAACAGGAGAACTGAGACTCACCATCATTATTTATTTATTTATTTATTTAAATTTAGCTTTTAGTTCTTTTAATATTAAGATTTCATTTTAAATACTTAAATAATTTATTGAAATGTTAAGCATGAGAAACTACTTTGATAAAACAATTTAAAAACTTTTTGCAATTTTTTAACATTGAAAGCACACTAATACTTTAAAAAAACTTTGTTTTTATAACTGAGAACAAAATTTTAATTTTGCTGTATACTTGATATCAATACTTATTTGCTTTAGTTTTATATAGTATGACTACATTAAATTTTAAAATTCATTTTATCATTAATCTACAATTACATGAAGAACATTATGTTTACCAGACTTCCCCCTTCACCAAGTCCCCCCCACAAACGCCATTACAGTCACTGTCCATCAGTGTAGTAAGATGCTGTAGAATCACTACTTCTCTTCTCTGTGTTGCACAGCCCTCCCCGTTCCCCACCCCTACATTATACATGCTAATCGTAATGCCCCTTTCTTTTTCCCCACCCTTACCCCTCCCTTCCCACCCATCCTCCCCAGTCCCTTTCCCTTTGGTAACTGTTAGTCCATTCTTGGGTTCTGTGATTCTGCTGCTGTTTTGTTCCTTCAGTTTTCCTTTGTTTTTATACTCCACAGATGAGTGAAATCATTTGGTACTTGTCTTTCTCCACCTGGCTTATTTCACTGAGCATAATACCCTCTAGCTCCATCCATGTTGTTGCAAATGGTAGGATTTGTTTTCTTCTTATGACTGAATAATATTCCATTGTGTATATGTACCACCTCTTCTTTATCCATTCATCTACTGATGGACACTTAGGTTGCTTCCATTTCTTGGCTATTGTAAACACTGCTGTGATAAACATAGGGGTGCATCTGTCTTTTTCAAACTGGAGTGCTGCATTCTTAGGGTAAATTCCTAGGAGTGGAATTCCTGGGTCAAATGGTATTTCTATTTTGAGCTTTTTGAGGAACCTCCATACTACTTTCCACAATGGTTGAACTAATTTACATTCCCACCAGCAGTGTAGGAGGGTTCCCCTTTCTCCACAACCTCGCCAACATTTGTTGTTGTTTGTCTTTTGGACGGTGGCCATCCTAACTGGTGTGAGGTGATATCTCATTGTTGTTTTAATTTGCATTTCTCTGATGACTAGCGATATGGAGCTTCTTTTCATGTGCCTGTTGGCCATCTGAATTTCTTCTTTGGAGAACTGTCTGTTCAGCTCCTCCGCCCATTTTTTAATTGGAGTATTTGCTTTTTGTTTGTTGAGGTGCGTGAGCTCTTTATATATTTTGGATGTCAACCCTTTATCGGATCTGTCATTTATGAATATATTCTCCCATACTGTAGGGTACCTTTTTGTTCTATTGATGATGTCCTTTGCTGTACAGAATCTTTTCAGCTTGATATAGTCCCACTTGTTCATTTTTGCTTTTGTTTCCCTTGCCCGGGGAGATATGTTCATGAAGAAGTCACTCATGTTTATGTCCAAGAGATTTTTGCCTATGTTTTTTTCTAAGAGTTTTATGGTTTCATGACTTACATTCAGGTCTTTAATCCATTTCAAGTTTACTTTTGTGTATGGAGTTAGACAGTGATCCAGTTTCATTCTCTTACGTGTAGCTGTCCAGTTTTGCCAGCACCATCTGTTGAAGAGACTGTCATTTCCCCATTGTATGTCCATGGCTCCTTTATCATATATTAATTGACCATATATGTTTGAGTTAATGTTTGGAGTCTCTATTCTGTTCCACTGGTCTATGGCACTGTTCTTGTGCCAGTACCAAACTGTCTTGATTACTATGGCTTTGTAGTAGAGCTTGAAGTTGGGGAGCGAGATCCCCCCCACTTTATTCTTCCTTCTCAGGATTGCTTTGGCTATTTGGGGTCTTTGGTGTTTCCATATGAATTTTTGAACTATTTGTTCCAGTTCATTGAAGAATGCTGTTGGTAATTTGATAGGGATCGCATTGAATTTGTATATTGCTTTGGGCAGGATGGCCATTTTGACAGTATTAATTCTTCCTAGCCAAGAGCATGGAATGAGTTTCCATTTGTTAGTGTCCTCTTTAATTTCTCCTAAGAGTGTCTTATAGTTTTCAGGGTATAGGTCTTTCACTTCCTTGTTTAGGTTTATTCCTAAGTATTTTATTCTTTTTGATGCAATTGTGAATGGAATTGTTTTCCTGATTTCTCTTTCTATTAGTTCATTGTTAGTGTATAGGAAAGCCACAGATTTCTGTGTGTTAACTTTGTATCCTGGAACTTTGCTGTATTCCGATATTATTTCTAGTAGTTTCAGAGTGGAGTCTTTAGGGTTTTTTATGTACAGTATCATGTCATTTGAAAATAGTGACAGTTTAACTTCTTCTTTACCAATTTGGATTCCTTGTATTTCTTTGTTTTGTCTAATTGCCATGGCTAGGACCTCCAGTACTATGTTGAATAACAGTGGAGAGAGTGGGCATCCCTGTCTTGTTCCCAATCTTAGAGGAAAAGCTTTCAGCTTCTCGCTGTTCAGTATGATGTTGGCTGTGGGTTTACCATATATGGCCTTTATTATGTTGAGGTACTTGCCCTCTATACCCATTTTGTTGAGAGTTTTTATCATGAATGGATGTTGAATTTTGTTGAATGCTTTTTCAGCATCTATGGAGATGATCATGTGTTTTTTGTCCTTCTTTTTGTTTATGTGGTGGACGATGTTGATAGATTTTTGGATGTTGTACCATCCTTGGATCCCTGGGATGAATCCCACTTGGTCATGGTGTATTATCCTTTTGATGTATTTTTGAATTCGGTTTGCTAATATTTTATTGAGTATTTTTGCATCTACGTTCTTCAGGGATATTGGTCTCTACTTTTCTTTTTTGGTGGTGTCTTTGCCTGGTTTTGGTATTAGGGTAATGTTGGCTTCATAGAATGAGTTTGGGAGTATTCCCTCCCCTTTATTTTTTGGAAAACTTTAAAGACAATGGGTACTATGTCTTCTCTGTATGTCTGATAGAATTCCGAGGTAAATCCATCTGGCCCGGGGTTTTGTTCTTGGGTAGTTTTTAAATTACTGCTTAAATTTCTTTGCTGGTAATTGGTTTGTTTAGATTTTCTGTTTCTTCCTTGGTCGGTCTTGGAAGGTTGTATTTTTCTAGGAAGTTGTCCATTTCTTCTAGGTTTTCCAGCTTGTTGGCATATAGGTTTTCATAGTATTCTCTAATAATTCTTTGTATTCCTGTGGGGTCCATCGTGATGTCTCCTTTCTTGTTTCTGATTCTGTTGATGTGTGTTGATTCTCCTTTTCTCTTAATAAGTCTGGCTAGAGGCTTATCTATTTTGTTTATTTTCACAAAGAACCAGCTCTTGATTTCATTCATTTTTTTCTATTGTTTTATTCTCAATTTTATTTTTTTTCTTCTCTGATCTTTGTTATGTCCTTCCTTCTGTTGATTTAGGCCTCATTTGTTCTTCTTTTTCCAATTTCGATAATTGTGACGTTAGACTATTCATTTGGAATTGTTCTTCCTTCTTTAATATGCCTGGATTGCTATATACTTTTCTCTTAAGACTGCTTTCACTGAGTCCCACAGAAGTTGGGGCTGTGTGTTGTTGTCATTTGTTTCCATATATTGCTTGACTCTATTTTAATTTGGTCATTGATCCATTGATTATTTAGGAGCATGTTGTTAAGCCTCCATGTGTTTGTGGGCCTTTTTGCTTTCTTTGTACAATTTATTTCTAGTTTTATACCTTTGTGGTCTGAAAAGTTGGTTGGTAGAATTTCAATATTTTTGAATTTACTGAGGCTCTTTTTGTGGCCTAGTATGTGGTCTCTTCTGTAGAATGTTCCATGTGCACTTGAGAAGAATGTGTATCCTGTTGCTTTTGGATGTAGAGTTCTATGGATGTCTATTAGGTCCATCTGTTCTAGAGTGTTGTTCAGTACCTCTGTGTCCTTACTTATTTTCTGTCTGGTGAATCTGTCCTTTGAAGTGAATGGTGTGTTGAAGTCTCCTAAAATGAAAGCATTGCATTCTATTTCCTCCTTTAGTTCTGTTAGTATTTGTTTCACATATGCTGGTGCTCCTGTGTTGGGTGCATATATATTTATAATGGTTATATCCTCCTGTTGGACTGAGCCTTTATCATTATGTAATGTCCTTCTTTATTTCTTGTTACTTTCTTTGTTTTGAAGTCTATTTTGTCTGATACTAGTACTGCGACACCTGCTTTTTTCTCCCTGTTGTTTGCATGAAATATCTTTTTCCATCCCTTGACTTTTAGTCTGTGCATGTCTTTGGGTTTGAGGTGCGTCTCTTGTAAGCAGCATATAGATGGGTCTTGTTTTTTTATCCATTCAGTGACTCTATGTCTTTTGATTGGTACATTCCGTCCATGTACATTTAGGGTGATTATGGATAGGTATGTACTTATTACCATTGCAAGCTTTAGATTCGTGCTTACCAAAGGCTCAAGGTTAATTTCCTTACTATCTAAGAGCCTAACGTAACTCACTTAGTATGTTGTTACAAACACAATCTAAAGGTTCTTTTCTGTTTCTCCTCCTTTTTCTTCCTCCTCCATTCTTTATATATTAGGTATCATATTCTGTACTTTTTGTCTATCCGTTGATTGACTTTGGGGATAGTTAATTTAATTTTGCATTTGCTTAGTAATTAGCTGTTCTACTTTCTTTACTGTGGTTTTATTACCTCTGGTGACAGCTATTCAACCTTAGGAACACTTACATCTATAGCAGTCCCTCCAAAGTAGACTGTTGAGATGGTTTGTGGGAGGTATATTCTCTCAGCTTTTGCTTATCTGGAAATTGTTTAATCCCTCCTTCAAATTTAAGTGATAATCTTGCCTGATAAAGTCAACTTGGTTCCAGGCCTTTCCGCTTCATGGCATTAAATACATCATGCCACTCCTTTCTGGCCTGTAAGGTTGCTGCTGAGAAGTCTGATGTTAGCCTGATGGGCTTTCCTTTGTATGTGATCTTATTTCTGTCTCTGGCTGCTTTTAACAGTCTGTCCTTATTCTTGATCTTTCCCATTTTAATTACTATGTGTCTTGGTGGTGTCTTCCTTGGGTCCCTTGTGTTGCGAGACCTGTGGATCTCCATGGCCTGAGAGACTATCTCCTTCCCCAGATTAGGGAAGTTTTCAGCAACTACCTCCTCAAAGACACTTTCTTTCCCTTTCTGTCTCTCTTCTTCTTCTGGTATCCCTATAATGTGAATATTGTTCCGTTTGGATTGGTCATACAGTTCTCTCAATATTCTTTCATTCTTAGAGATCCCTTTTTCTCTCTGTGCCTCAGCTTCTTTGTATTCCTCTTCTCTAGTTTCTGTTTCATTCATCGTCTCCTCCACCGTATCCAACCTGCTTTTAATACCCTCCATTGTGCTCTTCAATGATTGGATCTCAACCTGAGTTCATTCCTGAGTTCTTGGATGTCTTTCCTTACCTCCATTAGAATGTTGATTTTTATTTTGAGCTCCCTTTCAAGAAGAGCCACAAGGTCCATATCATTTAAATCTTTCTCGGGAGTTGTATTAATAATTTTACTGTGGACCAGGTTTCTTTGGTGTTTCATATTTGTATATGGAGCCCTCTAGTGTCCAGAAGCTCTATTCTCTAGCTGCTCAGCCCCTAAAGCAATGTTGGGGGTCACAGGGGAGCAGTATTGGTACCTGGGGGGAGAAAAGGGCTGTTCCCCGCTTCCCGGCTGCTGTGCCTGTCTCCACTGCCTGAGCCAGTGGGCTGGGCATACAGGTATAAGTTTTTGTCCCAGAGCAGCCAGATATGGATCCCTGCTTTCCACAAGCAGCCGGAATCCCAGCCTCCCCAGGAACTCTGCCTGTATTAACTTTCCAACCCAGTAGTCATGCGAGTCTCATGAAAGCACTGTGAAATGTAGGTTTGTGCTCCCAGAGCAGATCTCCGGAGCTAGGTATTCAGCAGTCCCAAGCCTTCCACTCCCTCCCTGCTCCGTTTGTCTTCCTCCCGCCGGTGAGCTGGGGTGGGGGTGGGGCTTGGGTCCCGTGGAGCCACAGCTCTGGTACATTACCCCGTTCGGTGAGGTCTGCTCTTTTCTCCAGGTGTGTGCAGTCTGACGCCGTCCTCTTTCCTGTTGCTCTCTCAGGATTAGTTGCGGTGTTGTGCCCCGTTTCCTTGAGTCCCCTGTGTGGAGCCACAGTCACCAGCCTCAGTCGCAAGATGCAAGAGCAGAACAGGTCTTTATTGCTAGTTCGAACTAGGGTCTCAGTGGCCCGTCAAAACACAGGACTTGGTCTGAGACCCTGAACAAAGTTCCCTTTTTGCTTTTATACTTTTGGAAAAACAGGTAGGGGCTTTCCAAGGGGGTTGGTTTATTGTGACCTTAGCTGATTGGCTGAGGAGAGTCAGGGTCTTGTTGCACAGGTTGCTGGGCATGGTTTCTGTGGGAATGGGCGTGGCTTGAGCCGGGTAGGGGACATAGTTATTCAAGATGGAGGACACAAAATGGAGGCAGGGGGTCAAGTAGGGGACATAGTTTTTCAAGATGGAGGACACAAAATGGAGGCAGGGGGTCATGTAGGGGACATAGTTATTCAAGATGGAGGACACAAAATGGAGGCAGGGGGTCATGTAGGGTACATAGTTATTCAAGATGGAAAGCACAAAATGGAGGCAGGGGGTCAGGTTAACCTTCCAGGGGTCCCACATTCCCCCCTTTTCTTTTGTGCCTTAGTGGGCATTCTTGTCCCACTATGGGTCTGTATTCCACGTGGGTGGAGTTCATGACCTTCCCAGAAGCCATGTCGATGACCTGCCAGGTGACGGTCAGGACCTGGTGTGAGTCATTCGGTCCGAAGTCAGTCGCGCCCGCGGTGACAGCGAGGACGAGGAGGACTGAGATGGGGGGGCAGCAGCTGGAGTGTCATGGCGCGGGGTGGCGATGCGGCTTCAGCTTAAGGGGGTTCTGCGGGTGCGCTTTTACTGTCCACTGTTCCCCAGCAGGTGCGGGTGTCTTCTCTGGGTTGGCTCGCTGGACGTGCGGGTAATGGATCCATGGCCCAATGCCGTCTACCTTAAGGGCTGTAGGGGTAGTAAGGAGTACAACTTAAGGCCCCTTCCACCTAGGTTCTAAAGTTTTGGAACGGTGACATTTCACCCACACTTCTTCCCCTGGTTCAATGTCATGTTGTGCTTCCTGGTGGGTGGGGCCCCTCCCAATAGCTTGTAAGAGGGGCCACACCTCTTGATGTACTTCTTGCAGCCTATTTAAGGCCTCCCGAAGGGCCGGGGTCCCAGGGACTCAGGAGTTGGGGCTGAGTGGGGTAGGATAGGAGGGGGGGTCCCCGAACATGATCTCAAAAGGGGTCAATCCTAGCTGATAAGGCATGTTCCAAGCCTGGAACAGGGCGAAGGGAAGGAGGGTCACCCAATCTCCGCCAGTCTCTAGTGCCAATTTAGTGAGGTTCTCCTTTAAGGTCCGATTCATCCTCTCTACCTGTCCTGAACTCTGGGGGTTGTACTCACAATGCAATTTCCAATCTACCTCCATGTGGGTAGCCACCCTCTGTACAGCCTCTGCGGAGAACGCTGGTCCATTGTCTGATCCTATGGTTGAGGGCAGGCCATACCTAGGCATGATCTCTTCTAGTAATTTCTTACCCACTACTAGTGCTGTTTCTCTTTTTGTGGGGAATGCCTCCACCCACCCGGAAAAAGTATCTACTAACACTAGCAGGTACCGGTACCCATATCAGCCAGGTCTCACCTCGGTGAAGTCCACTTCCCAATGTTGCCCTGGTGCATGGCCCCGAAGGCGAAGTCCTGTGTGTGTCCCTTTAACTCAGTCCGGTTGCATTACCTGGCATGCAGTACATGATCTCAAGAGAGCCTGTATGTGGGCCTTGGCCCCCGGGATCCAGATCTTGGCTTCTTCTAAGAGCACTCGAGTCTTCTTTTCACCCAGGTGGATAGAGGAGTGTAAATTAGTTAGTATCTGGTTCCCCAAGGCCTCGGGTAATATTAGCCATCTGTCTTGGTCTCGGTACCATCCGGAGTCCGTTTTCTCTATCCCAGGCTGTCTCTCGATCCACTGCGTGTCTCCTTCTGGGCTATCTGGGCCTTCGCGGTGCTCACCTGATATCCTAGGCACCCCATCTCTCTCAGGAGGTCGACAGTAGCGTGCTCGCACTCTTCTTGTGTTGCTGCGGCTAAGAGGAGATCATCTACATATTGGAGGAGGATCACTTCTGCATGTCTAGCCCGGTATTCCTGGAGGTCTTCTCCCAGGGCCTCGTTGAAAATGGTGGGGGAATTTTTGAACCCCTGGGGCAGGCGAGTCCAGGTCAGTTGCTGCAGCATCCCCTGTTCATTATCAGTCCATTCAAATGCAAAGAGGTCCTGGCTCTTGGGGGCCAGGGAGAGGCTAAAAAAAGACACTTTAAATCTAGGATGGTGTACCACACCTGTCGGGGCTCTAGGCTGCTGAGAAGCATGTATGGGTTCGGGACGGTGGGATGGATGTCTTCTGTCCTGGCATTCACAGCTCGGAGGTCCTGCATTGGGCAGTAGCCCCTCCTGGTTTCTGCACAGGGAGTAGCGGGGTGTTCCAGGGGGATTGACACTTCCGCAATATCCCCGCCTTCAGTAGACGGTGTATGTGGGGGGTGATCCCCTGTCAGGCTTCCCGGGGAATTGGGTACTGTCTTACCTGAGTCGGCACAGCTCCCGGTTTCAGGTGGATAATCACAGGAGGTCTGTGCCGTGTCTCCCCTAGTCCTGCCGTCTCCGCCCAAGCCTGGGGAATCTCCTGTACCCACCTCTGGATTTCTGGTGATAGCTTGTGATTCTGTTCAGCAGGTTGGTAGAGACGGTATTCGTCTTGCAGACTCATGGTCAGTACCTGTAGAGGTCTCCCTTCTCCATCTGTGACTTTCATTCCATGTGGTTGGAAGTGAATCTGTGCATGGACTTTGCTTAGGAGATCTTGACCCAGGAGGGGGGTGGGGCACTCCGGAATCACTAAGAGAGCATGCTGAACAGTTTTGGACCCCAACTTAACTTCTTGGCGAGTAGTCCATGAATAGCACTTAGTGCCCGTGGCCCCCTATACCCAGCTCTTTTGGGAGGAAATGTGTCCAGCACTCTGAGTTATGACAGAGTGTTGAGCCCCAGTGTCCACCATAAAATGCATTGGTTCCTCCTCAATCTGTGAAGTTACCCGGGACTTGGGGAGGGGGCTTGAGTCCCGACCCCCTCAGTTGCTGTCTTCTCCTGCATACATCACCCGATGTCTAGGGGCCTCAGCGGATTTTTGCCCTTCTCACAGGGTGTGAGGACGATGCCGGCGGGGGCACTCATTCTTCCAGTGCCCCATTTCTTTGCAGTAGGCACACTGGGTGGGTCCTAGTTTTCTGGGAAAAGGCCCCACTTTTTTTCTATTCCAAAATAAGCTGCCATTTCCTGGGCAGGTGCAGGAGTAAACCCCTCTTCCTTCCTCCTGTCTCTCTCCCCTTAAGGGGCCCGAGGAGCCTCGGGGCGGACGGCTGTCCTGGGCCCCCAAGTGGAAGATAAGGGCTAGTTCCTTTTGATTTTTTTGGTTTTCTTCTGCCCTAACTTTCCTCTCTTCTTTCCGGATCCTGTCCTCTCTTTCTTTGGGGGTTTCTCGGTTGTTGTAGACCCACTCTGCTATTCGGAGTAGGTCTTGTATAGTCTGCTCCCCGAGTCTATCTATCTTCCGTAGTTTTCTCCTGATATCAGGGGTGGCCTGGTTAACAAAAGCTAAGACTAAGGCGGCCCTTGTCTCATCTGGTGAAGGGTCTAGGGGAGTGTATTGTCTAAATGCTTCCATTATCCTTTTGAGGAAAGCGGCTAGGCTCTCGTGGGGCCCCTGTCTAACGGAATTTACCTTGTCAAATTAGTGGGCTTCCTGGCGGCCGCCCGGAGACCGGCCATCAGAGTCTGGCGGTAGATTCGGAGATGCTCCCTACCTTCTGCCATTTCGAAATCCCAGTCGGGGCGCATTAAGGGGAATCCTTCATTGATGAGGTGAGGCTCTATGGTGGGTCGGCCGTTGATGCCTGGCACCAGTTTGCGAGCCTTTGTCAAGATCCTCTCCCTTTCCTCTGTGGTGAAAAGTACCTGGAGGAGCTGCTGGCAGTCCTCCCAAGTAGGACTATGGGTAAAGAGGATAGATTCTACCAGGTCAATAAGACCCTGGTGTTTCTTGGAAAAAGGGGCATTTTGTGTTTTCCAATTATAGAGATCACTAGAGGAGAAAGGCCAGTATTGATAGTTACGACCCCCATCGGACCTCCGGGGCCTGATTGCTCGGACTGGAAGGGCTTGGACTTTGGAGTCATCCGAATCCGTGTCTGTGGAGGCAGAGGATTTGCTAGTCTGGTGTCTACCCCTGGTGCCGAAAGCCGGCCCCCCCGTGGTAGCCGTCCCTGGGTGGGGTGGGCCTGATTGGGCTCAGGGTCCTCTGGAGGCAGAATGCTGGCCCGTGGATATGGGGGAGGGAGAGGCGGTAACGCTGGCGCAGTGGGTTGGACTGCTTCAGCCTCCAAATCAAGAGCACTAGGATAGGGGGCCGACTCTGAGAGGACCTTGGAGACTGCTGGCTTCTTGTCATCTGAGGTGGTTGCTATCATGGCTTGGACTGCTGGGGGTGGTGGCCCCGGGGGGGTAGGTGCCATGGGAGCAGGTGGAAAGAGCAAAGGTGTTAGCCAGTGAGTGGGGGTTCTTAACAAGGTACTGCCAGGTGAGTATGTAGGGGACCTGGTTGGGGTGGCCTCCGGACCCTGGGTCCATGACTCTGTCTCGAACCGCCTGAATCACAGAGAGGGTGAAAGATCCCTCTCGGGGCCATCCCACACCGAGGGCTGGCCATTCTGTGGAACAAAAGGTTATGAGTTTGCTCTTCCGGACTTCCAAACTAAGATTACGAGCCTCGGTTCTGAAATCAGAGAAATGGTCAGTCATGAGGGTCAGTGGCGAAGACTGCCCTTCCCCCATAGTTGGATGATGTCTGTGAGAGTAAGAGTGATAGAGGGAAAAAGTCAGAACTGGCCAGACAACAATGACAACATAAAACAGGACAATATGACTAACAGAAGTAAATAATGATGACACAAATCAGGAAAATAAGACTAACAAAACCAACCAAAAAAACAAATTCTCCCAGAAGTCTGACAGAAATATCTTTCAGTTAGTCTTCTCTCTAGAGATGACTGACCCCAGAGACCCAAGACCGTTTGCTACGGTCCTGAGCCTGCAACAGCCTCCCGGCGCGTCTGCCGGCCCTGGCCTTACGTTGCCCTGAACCAGACGGAGGCAGATCCTGCTAGGACTTCTGCCCCCTCTATTCCAGCTGGCCTGCAGCTGGCTGGAAGTAGTCACTTCCAGATTCAATAAAGACCTTACCAGGTGGCTGGGGCTGCTGCTCCTCATGGGGATCCTGGACGAGCCCCCAAATGTTGTGCCCTGTTTCCTTGAGTCCCCCGTGTGGAGCTGCAGTCACCAGCCTCAGTCGCAAGATGCAAGAGCAGAACAGGTCTTTATTGCTAGTTCGAACTAGGGTCTCAGTGGCCCGTCAAAACACAGGACTTGGTCTGAGACCCTGAACAAAGTTCCCTTTTTGCTTTTATACTTTTGGAAAAACAGGTAGGGGCTTTCCAAGGGGGTTGGTTTATTGTGACCTTAGCTGATTGGCTGAGGAGAGTCAGGGTCTTGTTGCACAGGTTGCTGGGCATGGTTTCTGCGGGAATGGGCGTGGCTTGAGCTGGGTAGGGGACATAGTTATTCAAGATGGAGGACACAAAATGGAGGCAGGGGGTCAAGTTAACCTTCCAGGGGTCCCACGGTGCCAACTCTATTTTCTAATTGTATCCAGTTTTAGGAGGAAGCCTCTGTCTCTCCTCTCACGCCGCCATCTTTAATCCTTTCCCGAGCATCATTATGTTTTAAAAGTATGGCTGTGGTTGTCTGTAGAGAACAGGCTAGGGGAGGTGGGCACAGCAGCGGTTCGGAGGCTGGTATCCTAACCAGAGAGGGAGAATGGTGACTTGGACCTGCTGGGGATGGGGTGCACGGGCAGCTGGTTCTGGGATATATTTTGAAGGTAGAGACAATGAGACAGATGGGCTGCAGGATTGGATGTGGGAGAGGAAAAGAGTGACATTAAGCAACTGGGGGAGGGGCAGTGATCGACTGAGTTTGACTAGGTACTTGACATAAATCCTTTTGTTTACTCGTCCTAACCCTTTGAGAGAAATGGTAACTTTCTGAAGAGTGCAGAAGTGGAGGGAAAGACAGGCTAAGTAACCTGCCCGGTATGACTCGCTGGTCACTGGAGGAGATAGGGTATAATTTCTGTAAAATCAGTAGTAATGTCCCCTCTTCCATTTCTGGTTCTTGTAATTTTGGGTGTTCTCCCTTTGTGTCTTGGTCAACCTAGCTAAAGGCTGTCAATTTAAAAATATCTTTTCTAAAACCAACCAAAAATAAACCAAAGGTTAATTTTCTCTATTTTTCTGTTATTTCGTTACTTTCTGGTTTCATCTTTATTAACTGATTCCTCCTGCTTGATTTAATTTAGTTTATTCCTCTTCTTTTTCAGTGCCTTAAGGTGGAAGTTTGGGTTGTTGATTTGAAATCTTTTCTCTTTTTAAAAAAATAAGCATTTACAGCTATGAATTTCCCTTCGGACACTGTTTTAGCTACAGACTATGTTTTGGTATTTTAATTCACATCAGAGTATTTTCTGATTTCTCTTGTAATTTCTTCTTTGCATCATTCATTGGTTATCTAGAAGTATGTTGTTTACTTTTTATATATTTGTGAGTTTCCCAAATTTCTTTCTGGTATTCTGTTTTTCTAATTTCATTCCATTGTGCTCAGAGACATACTTTGTATTATTTCAGTCCTTTTATATCTGTTGAAGTTTGTTTTATGGCCTAGCCTGTGGTCTATCCTCGAGAATGTTCCATGTGCAGTCAAGAGAATGCATCATGATTATGGGGTGGTGGTCTGTAGGGGTCTGCTAGGTCGAGGTGGTTTGTAGTGTTGTTCAAGTGTATTTTCTTATTAATCTTCTGCCTAGTTTTCCTGTCCATTATTGAAAGTGGAGTATTGACGGGTTCAGTTATTACTGTTGGATTGTCTTCTTGTCCCTTCATTTCTGTCAGTTTGTGCTACGTGTATGTTTGTAGTCCCTTGTCAGATAGATACATGTTTAAAATCTTTATAAGTTCCTGATGGGTTGCCCCTTTTATTATAAAAACGTCCCTCTTTATTTCCAGTAGGGAATAATATTTTAAACCCAGACAGTCTGACTCCTAAGTCCATGTTCCAACCCCACCCCAACTGCCTCCTGGAAGGTGCATCCCCAGGGGTTCCTCCAGGCCCTGTGCTCTCAGTCATTCCAGATTCACCCACGTGTTCTGTGTCAGTGGATCTTCCTGCCCTGGGTCTTGATAAGACCAGCTGAAATTCCATTCTGTGCTCTGAGGCGTCCAAGCCCTTCCCAAGATGCCTGCAGATTGCTAGACGTTCGCACTCTGTCGTCGTGGGCCCTGGAGCCTGCTTGCCGACAGTTCTGTAGTCTTCACGTTTCCCAATCACTTTACCCTTCACCTCTCCAGCGGCTCCCCTCAGGCTCCCCACCCTTCACCAAACCTTGCTAACACAGGAGAAGCAAACCATTTACTGCAGGAGGTGAGAGGAAACGCGCACTCCATAGAAACACGGTTTCCACAGTCTCCATCCACGGGCGTCCCCTGGTGCCCCAGCTGCTGGAGGGTTTGTCGTGGTCCAGCAGCCTTCCATCACCTTCTGTCACCTGCTCCAGGCTCTGGTCTCCTCTCCCCTCTGTTTCCAGACTCCCCTTTCTCTCCCCTTAACCTCTCCCTCTCTGGAGCAATGCTGCATCTCCCCGTCTGCCTTCTGCAGGGCCACTGAATGGCCTTCTCAAGGGTCAGGCTTTGTCTGCTTTGGTCAAGGCCCTCAAGGTATTTCCCAAGCCAAGATTAACTTAACAGTAGTGTAGGGCCGGCAGTTAGATGAGAAAACTTCCTACCTGGCTTCCCATGCCGGTTTCCTGCCCTGATTTTCTGCTGTGATTGGGTAAAATGTTGGCATTTTCTGGACATTTTGATCATTTGTAGGAGCAGAATATTTGAAGGCAGGACTTTCCAGAAGAGTCTCAGAGATCTGTGATGCTGAGTGAGTCATCAAACTAAGGCCCAGGTTAAACCTACAGCAAGTGAATGGTAGAGCCAGTCCTCAAGCCCCGGCGCTGGGGTTTACCTTGACCCTGGTGGACCCCGATGCTGGGTGTTCCTTGGGTCATTCCCTTCCTCTCCCTGAGCTCAACTTTCCATAAGGGAAAAGGGAATAACAGCACTGTCTCCTCCCGAGGCTCTTGTGAGAGACCAACGACAAAATGCTTATGCCCGGCTCTACCTAGTGCTTGGCAAATAGGAAGGGAAACTGCACAAAACAAGCTTTGCTAGTTACGTTTTATGACTTCCTACAATTTTCTAATCTGTGTTTCACAAATCATTGTGTGTGTGTGTTTTATATGGGAAAGCCAGGCTTCTGTAGTAAATCAAATCAAAGGCAAGAGCATGCTTATTTTTTGCATGGAATAGCAGGAAGCGGCACAGAGAAATCTGTCATTTTCGGTGGGGACAAAGTAGATGGCCACATGGAGACATGTGCATGAGTGTTTGTGGCAGTTCTATTCATAATAGCCCCAAGTATTCAACTGGTGAAAAGAGAAATAAATGGTGGTACATTTTTGCAGGGGAATACTACTCAGGATTGAAAAGGAGCTAGAGATATGGGCACTAATGTAAGTGAATCTCAAAAATATACTCACTGAAAAAAGCCAGACACAAAAGTATAAATCTTGTTAAGGACCTATTTATACAACACTGTAGAAAAGGCAAGGAATTTGTAAAAGGTAGGTCAGTGGTTGTCTGCACTGAGAGGTGGGGAGAAGGGCTCTCCTATAAAGGGGAGTAAACAAACATTTGTCAAAATTAATTTCATGTGGCACTTAAAGGGGATACATTTTATTAAAAAAAAACTATGGGATATAGACAAAGCAATAATAAATGCCTCAAAACCAAATGGTTAAAATTAATCATTTATTAAATTTTAAGTGAACCAACAGCTTATATACACCGAACTCTGCTCTTTGTTCACTGGGTGGTAATTTACTTTGTCATCATTCCAGATGGAGACATTTTCCAGCTCAGCATCTGGATAAACAGAATCCTTTAAGGTCCAAGAACCTTGAGGCTAGCAGTTTCCCTTTATCTGAAGTGAATTCCTTTCTTAAGGGCAGGTTTATGTCTGATTTTACACTTTTCTTTCTCAAAGGTGAGGAGGGCTTCTGTTCTGTTCCTGTAGGTGTCTAGCCTCAGAGCAGGGGATGGGGCGGCAACATGACCAGATGTGCCTGGGAAGAGCAGCCCTTAGGGAAGTACTCTGTGGAGGAGGCAGGAAAGGCAGGTTGGGGGATCGGGAAGGTGGTAGGGGGCTCGGTGCAGTTCATAGAGCTGCATGCTTAAAATGCATGCGTTTTTCTCTCTACATATTATACTTGAATTTTAAAAACGAGAACAAAAGACTGTCACGGTGTAGCCCACATGATGTCCACCGGGCAGAAAAAGGGGCTCCAGGTCAGGCTGGGAGCACTGGGACAAGTGCAGGGACTTGAGTGGAATTCTGGCTGTAGAACTGACAGGGTTTGGGAGAGCTTGGGAAACTGAGAGGAGGAGGCATTGGGGGAAGAACTGGGGGCCAGGACAGGGAGGAAATCAGGTCATGTTAGAGCACTAAAGATGAGCATTTCTGAATGGGGCTCAGGGGCCCTGAGTGAGTGAATAAACTTACTCTGTAGCTCTGGGGTTCTGCTAAGATGGGGAGCCAGGGAGCCTACATGCCGTCCTCAGGTGTCATGGATCACTGCAGAAAGGGGCCAGGTTTTCTGGCCAGTAGGTGAAAGCAGGGAGGAATTGAGGGAGGGAGTAGCCATCCCTTCGTGACCCCTCCTTCATACACTCCCCTCTACCTGTTTGTTTCTTCTCACCTCCCATCTGAGAGTGGGGAATTAGTAACCAAGGGAGGAGGGTCTGGCCCACATGGGTATGCATTCTGGTTGTGAAGTTCCCAAGCAGTGTGACCCTGGACAGGTTGCTTTTTCAGCCTCAATTTTCTCACTTGTAAAGTGGAGATACTATCTTATTTGCTTGCGTTTAACTTTTGCCCCCTTTTCTCCTTCCTAAAAAATGCACTTTGCAGTTTCCCTGCTGCCTTGCAATGTGCCCATACTGTAGATGGTGCAAAGTGTGGCATTGGGCACCCCAGGCTGAAGAATCCCTTTATTTAAGCTCTTCAAGACTCCATGGGCCTGGGGCCACTTGTCCCTTGAGCATCTTAGCCCAGGAGGCACCTTGCAGGTCCTAGAAGCAGCTGGCATCCTGGAAAGCAGAGGGCTGAGAATTCAATCATCTGTCCCAAGATCTCTGGGTGACCTTGGGGGACCCCTAGTGGGGGAGTGTGGCAACACACAACATCCCTGCAAGGATGGGTTTTGCGGCTTTGAACCAAATTTTGTTGGTATACTTTTGGGGCAGGTACCAGGTGGAAATTCCTTCACTATATTTTTTGCATTGCAGCTTGCTTTTTATTCACTTGGATGCTGTCCTAGTATTTTCTTCTATACCGTTATATGTGTGGAATGGGGCTTAGTTTATTAACAAATTCAAATCCAGTGTATCTTGTTACTTACTATGTGTCATTATTCACTAATGTCATGTTTTTCTTAGCTTTTGAGATTTTTGTCCTTTTCAGGCTTGTGTTTTCTCCTATAAAACTACTCTAAGACATTCAATAATATATATTTTAGTATTCTTTTTATGTAGAACTGAAGAAATTAGTACTTTCTATGTAGCAGATACTGTTCTATGTGCTTTATAACTAGAAACATTTAATCCTCATAACCACTCTGTGAGGGTTGGTGTTATTACTCTTATTTTATTCAGGGGAAACTTGAGCCTCAGGTTAAATAATGTGCTCAAGTTTGCACAACTAATGAATGGAAAACCAGGGTCATAACCTAATTTTGTTCTCTTAATTACTCCATTGTGTTATCTCTGACTTCAAAATTATTTTCCCAGTACTTTCCGTGTAAAATTGGGATGCATCTTATGTACTTGTGTATCTTATAGGCCAGTAAATAAGGTACTAAGAGATGAACTTAACTTAACTTAACCTTGGATCAGAGCCCCAGTTGCTCTTCAGGGTGACCCAGGTCCCCAGAGCCTCATCTGTAAGATGGGTGAGGGGTGGGGGGTGGCATGTGAAGAACTGCTTTAAGGTTTGATTTATTGACATTTCTTTCCTCAGATTTATTTTGATGCACCCCCCCACCCCAAGCCTGGCACAGGATTTTACATAGAGTGGGCCTTCCATAAATATCCTGGTGGTGAAGGGTATGCCCTAGGGAATACCCACTTTTCTCTTCTGGGGGGTTAATTTCTACAAGTTCACTAGAGGTAGGTTCCATGTTAAGTGATTATATAAAGTAACCCTGAAGTTCACGGATAAAATAAAGCTGGTTCTGTTGTTTCCTTTATGTGGCAGATGTGGTAGAAATGGGGGTCAGCGGTTTCCCTGGGGTGACTCCGGGGGCATGTGTGGGGATCTGGCCAAGGGTACAGGTGGGCAGGACAGTAGTCCTGGGATGTCCTTTCTGATTGCCACTGCAGTCGTTGCCTATGACCTCTGCTGCCCCACCCTGAGTGTCATCTTTGAAGAAAGGAACTCTTCAGCCTGGGTGCACTGGATCCGGCCAGAGCTTCTGGAGGGCTCCCTGGGTCTGGGATGCTGGGCCCAAGGTGGGATCCTGAGGTCACAGAGCTGGAGGGACCTCGGAGGTCCTCAGGAGGCAGTGGCGTTGGGAAAGCAGATCAGGCTGGGGATTCTGAGTTCTTTGTCTTGAACTGCCCCTCCCTAGGCCCTGGCTGGGATATGGAAGGTCCCTTTAGCTGTCCCTGATACAAATCCAACCTTTTCATTTTTATGTGTGAGGACCCTGAGGCCCAGAGAGGGACTTGGATTTGCCCATATCATTTTACAGCCAGAGAAATTCTTAAAAAGATCCCTTTCCTCACTAATGTGGGAAGTACAGGGCACTGGAATCAGACTGTCTGGCATGTAGTAATTGCTCATTAGTGTGGGATGTTATTTTATTGAGCAACAGCCTGTATAGTGATTGAGTGTGGGTTGTTATGTGACCTTGGCTTGAGGAGGCCATTTAGCCTTTTCCTGACTCAGGTTTCTTAGGTATGAATTGGGTTACTTACAGCCCCTTTTTATGGAGGAGTTGTGCAGAATAAAATGTGATTACCCATGTGAAATGTAGGTCTTGGCACATGGGCCATAGTAAGTGCCCAATAAAAACGAAAACGTGTCCCTGCTTGGAACCTTCCAGTGGTTCCCAGGGCATTTATAGCCCTATCTACACTCCCCCAGTGTCCTAGAGAGTTCTGGATTCTTCACTGGACCCCTGCCTGCTTCTGTCTCACATCAGTTTCAGCCTCACTTCATGCCAAGTTCACATCCACTCAGTTTTTGTTTTTATTTTTAACTTGTTTACCCTGATTGCAGTTTAAAAGTCATCTCCTCAGGAAGGCGTCCTTCCTGATCACTGACCACTCAGGACTGGTCTCCCATCCCCCCAGCTCCTTATTACTCTATTTCCAGTATCACACTTAGTCTAGTTTGTAATGATTGATTTTGTTGTTTATTGTCTCTCTCCCCTGCTTGACAGTAAACTCCTTTATTCACTACAGAATCCCCCAACACCCAAGACGTCCCATATTCAGGCTCTGAATATGAGCCTGCTCCCCTACGTCCATGTTCTTGGGCAAATCTGATCCAGCTGTGTCCTGCTTCAGAGCCTGCAGAGGCTCCTTGGTGCTCTGGTGACAGGGAGGAGGAGAACCCAGCTGTCTACCTGGCATTTAAGGCTCTTCAGACCTTTCCTCACCCTAAGCCCCCCACACCCTCACGCTCCAGGTCTGAGACTGTGTGCACAGTCCCTTCCCCTGCTTGGATTTCTTTGGTCATCAGTTAAGGTGACCGCGTTTCCTTCTGAACTTCAGATAAACCTTAATCTGTTGTGCGTGTACCCACTCACTGCACTTCTGTCCTGTGGAGATGTGTCTGTCAGGCAGGGCCCTGTTAATTTCAGGAACTCTTTGTAAGTCTCACTCTGTTTCTCCTTTCCCTGAATCTGGGTGAACCCCCCTCCTCCTTTTTCTCACTCTCCCCGTCGTGACACACTGCCATCATCCCTGTTGCCAGTCCCCACGCTGTGCTCCTCCCCACCCTGCAAATCCACTCTAAAATGTTTTCTTTGGGCCCTTGGATAATGTGTGAAGAGTCCCTTGAGCTGTCCTGTGCTGGGTTTAAAATCCCAGCGGAGTTACGGGGCGGCTGCTGTCATTCTGTTTCTCCCCCGCACACGTTGTCTTTAATGTCCATCCCTGTTGATGCCTGAATGTTGAGTTCATCACATCTGAGCGCTGCATGGTATTCCACAGCACGCAGCCATCATTCGCCTCGTGACAGTGGCATCCGTTCCCTCCAGTGCCCCACTACCATCACTGCTGCTCAGACGAACGTGCCCTGCCTGCTCTGCGCCTACACCCAGTGCCTGGGAGATGTGTCCGGTGGAGCTGCTGAGCCAGAGAGTTTCCTTGTTCACACATGCTGTCGGGTGCTTCCCCACATGGGTGCACCAGTCCCCTGTCAGCCAGGGTATGAGGACTCCCCTTCCTCCCCATCTTTGCAGTGTTTGGTGTTCTCCATCTCTCTAATGTCTAGCAATCTGATGAGTATAAAGTGGACTCTTGTTTCTAATTGGCTTTCTGAACACCAGTGAGGTTTTATATTGTACTTGTTAGTTGAAATTTCCCTTCTGTGAATCTCCTGTTTATATGCTTTTCCCATTTGCCTATTTGATTCTCCTTGTTTCATTTTAATACAGTACAAATTCATCCTTTTTACATCTTTTGATATACATGTACAATCATATAATCACCACCATATTCAAGCTGTAGCACAGTTCTGTCACCCCTTGAAATCCTTCAGGCCCTTTTTACAGTTTCTCTTCCCACCCCTCGCCCCTGGGAAATCCTTAAGCTGTTTTCTGTCCTCTAGTTTTGCCATATCCTGACAGTCACATAGAAGGAGTTGTACAGTATATGGTTTTTGGGTCAGTTTGGATCTCTTTCTTTTAGCACAGCACGTGTGAGATTCACCCACGTGTGTGTACCAGTAGGCAGCTGGTTCCTTCTTATTTGTGAGCAGCATCCGTCGGATGAATGTACCGCATTTTGTTTTACCTGTTTACTCTTTGAAGAATATTTGGGTTGTTTCCAGATCTGTCAGTTTGTTCTTGATGGCCTTGACAATTCTGAGCAGTACTGGTCAAGACTTTGTAGAATGCCCAGGAGTCATGTCTGACTTCTTGAACATTACACTTTAGTATCAGACCATGTCACTGTGCTGCTCAGAGGAATTACCTGCCAATTAAACTGTTATGTGTGAAGGGGGGGTCTCATGGGTTGTTTAAGGCACACCTTTTTCTGTCCTCTGGAGTGAATTTTAAGCATCAATAAAACTTTATTTTCACTGGCTCCCTGTTTCTCCCCCCATACCATCTCTTTTTCTTTCTTCTTTTCTTTGTTTATTTTCTGACTCGGATTGGTTTTAGTTCTCAGCCAGGTATATCCCATTGCTGGCAGTGATGATTGACAATTGGTTTTACCATCTGTTTGTTGATCCCTGTCAAGGCAGTGGGAGTCTATTCTCTACCCAGTGGGAGATGAGAGAGTAGCTATCTGATTTGTTAGTCTATTTTTTGATAGTTTGCTTATCTATGAGCTCACATCAATTAAGAAAATGTTGAGAGAAGTAGAATTAAGAAAGACTGAAAAGAGAACAGTCCACTGAGATATGGGCCAGTGGGGTGTTGTGTTTCGTGGTTTACTTTGGCACATGGGTGAGGTTGTGTCTGTGTGAGTCTGAAGCATTTTCCTACTTTTATAGTATGTGAATTAATAGGCTAAATTGTAACATCTATTAAATTTAAGGTTTGTTTTGACTGGCTTATTAGAGCCAATGGGGCTTACATAGCTAACTGTGTAAGTGAATGTATGTAAGTAAATTCCTAAAAAATAAAGAAATAGAATTTCTAATAGTTTAAATGTGCTAGCCTTTAAGGAGAAAAACAAACAAACCTTACAAAAATGTTAGCTGGAGGACCTTTTTTTTTGGTATCATTAATCTACAATTACATGAGGAACGTTATGTTTAGTAGGCTCCTCCCTTCACCAAGTCCCCACCACAAACCCCATTACAGTCACTGTCCATCAGTGTAGTAAGATGCTGTAGAATCTCTACTTGTCTTCTCTGTGTTGTGCAGCCCTCCCCGTTCCCCCACACACATCATATGTGCTAATCTTAATGCCCCCTTTCTTTTTCCCTGTCCTTATCCCTCCCTTCCCACCCATCCTCCCCAGTCCCTTTCCCTTTGGTAACTGTTAGTCCATTCTTGGGTTCTGTGAGTCTGCTGCTGTTTTGCTCCTTAAGTTTTTTTCTTTGTTCTTATACTCCACATATGAGTGAAATAATTTGATACTTGTCTTTCTCCGCCTGGCTTATTTCACTGAGCATAATACCCTCCAGCTCCATCCATGTTGTTGCAAATGGTAGGATTTGTTTTCTTCTTATGGCTGAATAATATTCCATTGTGTATATGTACCACATCTTCTTTATCCATTCATCTACTGATGGACACTTAGGTTGCTTCCATTTCTTGGCTATTGTAAATAGTGCTGCGATAAACATAGGGTGCATCTGTCTTTTTCAAACTGGGCTGCTGCATTCTTAGGGTAAATTCCTAGAAGTGAAATTCCTGGGTCATGTGGTATTTCTATTTTGAGCATTTTGAGGAACCTCCATACTGCTTTCCACAAAGGTTGAACTAATTTACATTCCCACCAGCAGTGTAGGAGGGTTCCCCTTGGGAGAGCTTTTTTTTTTGACTGGTTATTACTGTTTTAAGTTTTACTGATATATAATTCACATACCAGAAAATCCACTCATTTAAAATATACAGTTCAAAAACAACAGCAGACTCACAGAACCCAAGAATGGACTAACAGTTACCAAAGGGAAAGGGACTGGGGAGAGCTGGGGGGAAGAGAGGGAGAAGGGGATGAAGGGGCAATACGACTAGCACACATAATATAGGGGGTCATGTGGACGGCAGTATAGCACAGAGTGTACAAGTAGTGCCTCTAGCATCTTACTATGCTGATGGACAGTGACTGTAATGGGGTATGTGGTGGGGACTGAGAATGGGGGGAAATCTAGTAACCACAATGTTGCTCATGTGATTGTATATTAATGATACCATAACATAAAAATAAATAAAAAATAAAATAAAATATATAGTTCAATTCATCTAGTATATTTAGAGAGCTGTATAACCTAATTTCACTCCCCATCTGCAGCCATAGGCCAACACTAATCTACCTTATTCTTTGTAGATTTGCCTATTTTGGACATTGCATATAAATAGAATCATGCAATGTGTGACCTTTTGTTACGGACGTCTTTCACCTAGCCTGATGGTTTTCAGGCGTATCCTTGTAGCACAAATCAGGATGTCATTCTTCCTGCTGCTGAATATGGTCCAGTGTGTGGAGACACCACATGTGCTTCCCATTCATCCGTTGGTGGACAGCAGGGTGGTGTCTGTTTTTCGGCTATTTTGGAAAATGCTGCTGTGTAGATTTGTGTGTACAGATTTTTGTGAGGCTGTGTAGTTTCATTTTCTTGGATATATATTGTTACGTCAGCAGCTGCACCATATTAATTTTCTCTAGGAGTATATGAGGGTTCTTATCTCTCCACACCCTCCCCAACACTTGTTACATCTCTTCTGGGGTTTCTGTTGTTTGGTTTTATTGTCATCCATTTCCCTAATGCCTAAGGATGTTGAGCATCTTCTCATTTGCTTCTTTGGCGAAATGTCTACTCATATCCTGTGCCCATTTTAAACAGAGGTTATTTATCTTTTTATTATTGACTTGTGAGAATTCTTCATATACAAGTCTTACCAGATGTATGATTTGCAAATACTTTGTTTTCATTTTTACTTTCTTGGTGTGATGACTGTATTCAGATTTTCTTGTTTCTTGTATTTCCCCAGAAAAAAAACTCCTTCCATATTTTCACATCTCTTGAGTTTTCTTTTTACCCTTTCAGTTACTTAATTAGAAGTTTTGACCGAGTTAGCAACTATTTATATTAAATAATTTCTGTCAAAATAACCAGTGTGATTTCTGTCCCCTGATGGAACCCTAATTGATACAAATGTGTACTCTTTTGTGTCTGTTTTTATTTTTTGCTTGACATTATGTTTGTGAGAGGTATCCACAATGCGTGCAGTTCACGGTCATTTCCTTGTCCCTTCTGTTGGTGGGCAGATGGGGTTGTTGCCTCAAGTGGGGCTGTAACGTGGTGCTGCTGTGAGCTTTCCTGAGTCTGTCTTTGGTGAATGTGCCCACAATGTCTGTTGGCTATGGACATAAATAACTAGGAGTGGAATTGCTTAATCACGGGGTCGATGGAGGTTCCACATTAGTAGATATTGCCAAACAGTTTCCAAAGAGGTTGTACCTATTCACACTCCTCCCTGTAGTGTGTGAGCGTTCTAGGTGTTCCCATTTTTACCAATACTTGGTATTGAGGGTTTTGTGCATGGCAGCCCCTTTGGTGGGCGCCATCTCCATTTACTAAGTTGTGCCTTTCCTCACCTATCTAATGTGCCACCTCTGTCATATAACAGGTGCCACATATTGTGTGGGTCTGTTCCTGGATTCTCGTCTATTCCATTGATCAGTTTGTCAACCTCTCCACCAATATCACACCATCATGTTTATTTTAGCTTCCTTCCCCCTTCTTTAATTTCTTTAGGTCTTTAATTTCACTTGATAAAGTTTTATAATTTTACTTTAGGTCTTGTACATCTTTTGTTTAGTTTATTCCTGGATGTTTGATATTCTTATGCTATTTTAGTGTTATTTTCCTATTAAATTACATTTTCTAGCTGTTTGCTGCTGGTATATAGGAATACAGTTGACTTTCCTATACTAATCTTAGGTCCATCCACTTGACTAAATTCTCCTATTTCTAATTATTTGTAGATTGTAAACAATCATAACTGTAATTACTGGCAGTTTTATTTCTTCCTTTCCAGTCCTTAGGCCTCTGATTTTTTTTCATGTCTCTCTCTTTGTACTATCTGGGACTTCCAACGCAGTGTTGAATTAAAGTGGTGGTAGTGGGCACCATTGTCTTATTCCTGATTATAAAAGGTATGTCTTTAATTTTTCCCTTTTTAGGATGCTATTTGATCCAGGCTTTTTCCCTTCAGATATTCTTAATCAGGTTAAGGATATTCCCCTCTATGACATTATCATGTCAGGGATGATTGTATCATAAGTAGTTGATTTTTTAAAACTCTTTTTTCCCATCTGTTGATATAGTCATATGTGTTTTTTATTTTCTTCTAATTTATTAATGTGACAAATTATATTCATGACTTTTCTAATATTAAACCATCCTTGAATACCTGGGATTAAATCCAATTAGGTCATTATTTATTATCTTTTTTTTATATACACTTAGAAAGTTCGGTTTGCTAATATTTTGTTTAAGAGTTTTGTATCTGTATTCATGGGGGAAACTGACCTGTTATTTTCTTTTCTGTTAATATCTTTGTCTGCTTTTGGTATCATAGTTTTATGTTAGAACAGTGTAGATAGAATTGGGGTGATCTGTTCCTTGAAAGTGTGGTGTAGATCATGCCTATAAAATTTTCTGGGCCCAATGTTCTCTTTGTGAGATTTTTAACCACTGTTTCAATGTTGTCAATATGTAAAAGAAAACTCAGGCTTTCCTTTTATTTTTTCCTATTTTTAGATGCCTTATTATATATCTTTTATTTCTTTCTAAGGCTCTATTCTAGGAATTTGTTCATTTTACATTTTCAAAATTGTTGGCATGTAGTTGATGAGTTCTTGGTCTTAGATCACTAATTCTTTGCCTCTGTGTTACTCTTAGTTCCACCCTGGCACAGTTCTTTTTCAAGTACTGTGTCCTTCATGATTAGAAGAGGAATGCTTAGGCGCTTTTTCCTTTTTTGAAGTATAGTTGATTTACAGTAGTATATTGGTTGCAAATATCAACATAGTGATTTGACAGTTACTATTAAATGCCCACCCCCAACTAGTGTAGTGCTTAGGGCTTTGGTAAGCTCCAATCCCCTTCCTGAGGCCAACCTGAAGTTCTGGGTAAGTGGTGGAGCCAAAGAGGCATAGCTGAGACTTCTAACCCTTCCAGAACCCTGGTTCTGCTTTGGGCTGCTGTTTATCCTTCCTTCTCTCCTCACCTCCCCACCTCATCCAGCAGGTTCTTTGTTTTTGGATAGTGTTGGCAGGTCCCTTCATCTCCCTCTAGCTTCCTGGAAGTCTCTGGGTTGGTTGAGGATGGAGCCACAGCTCAGGCCCTTTGGCTGTGACCTCAGGCTTCTGCACCAGTGGTTTCCTCTGCCTGGGGAACCTGGCCTTATTTATGCCTCATTTCATACCTTCCTCTGGACCTCTGCCTCATTCCCCATCTCAGGGCATCCCTGAGTGAGCCTGTCATGGCCATCTAGTTTCCGGACAGTCTCCCCCATGAGAGCGTGAACTTCCTTAGCATTAGAACTGTGATTTGTCTGTTTTGAGAGCTCCAGTGCTTTTTATGTGCCTGGCACACAGTAGGTGCTCTACATCTGTACAGAAAGCCTAATCAACACCCATGTATATTGCAGCATCATTCACAGTAGCCAAAAGGTGGAAACAACCCAAGTGTCCATGGACAGATGAGTGGATAACCAAAATGTGATATATACTATTAACCTTAAAACTGTCAGTTATTTAATCAGCAAAAATGGGTTCATTTGGGAATAGCAAAAGATTGCAATTCAGAACAAGCAAGCTACTGCAAAACCATAGATGAGTCTGGAGAACAAAGGAGGGGGAATGCTCTTTTATAGGAGGAAGGGGGGAGTTGGGAGAGGCTTATTATAAACTAAGGGTCCCCTGGGGTAAACTGGGACTTCCAAGTGCGCTGGCTTTTCACTGGCCTGAGTTGTGACAGTGTCATTGGCTGGGCTGTTGCTGGGCGAGGAGAAATCAATCTTCCTCCTGCTGGGGTAGTAAAGTAGAGGCTTCTTCCCGCTGGGAGTGCAGGTCGTCTCTTCCCGGGGGTCTGCGGTTGATGAAGCGGTAGGGTGTGAGAGCGCCCCCTCCTGGCCTCCTGACTCCATTTTAAATGAGGTTTCC
Source organism: Manis pentadactyla (assembly GCF_030020395.1). NCBI lineage: Eukaryota > Metazoa > Chordata > Mammalia > Pholidota > Manidae > Manis > Manis pentadactyla. The sequence continues at coordinate 157,511,221 of NC_080023.1, read as the reverse complement.
TTTTATCAATTTTCACAACGTACAATAGAATTGTTATTCGCCTTAGGAAGGCAGGCGATTCTGACACAGGCTACAGCACGGATGAACCTTGAGGACTTTACGCCAAGTGAAATAAGCCAGTGACAAAAGGGCAGGTATTGTATGAGTCCACCTAAATGAGTTCCCTGGGATAGTCAGATACATAAAGACAGAAAGCAGAATAGAATGGTGGCTGCCAGGGGCCGAGGGGAGGGGGCTGGGGAGTTAGTGTTTAATGGGTACAGGTGTCAGAGGGGAGGATGAAGAAGTTCTGGAGGTGGTGGTGATGGTTGCACAGTGTGAATGTACTTGATGCTGCTGAACTGTACATTTAAAAATGGTTGATGGTAAATTTTATTTATGTGTATTTTACAAAGTTTTAAAAATAAAACTAGTTATAAAAAAAAAGGTAATACTGTTGTGAGTTGTCTGAGGTCACATTGCTTTTCCCAGATAGAACTGTTGTTCTGGGAATACAGTCATCAAAAACCCAGGCATTTTCATCCAAGATTTAAGTATAAAAATTAAAACTAGAAAAGTACTAGGAAAAAATGGAATGTTTCTACAATTTTATGATGATAATGAGCACTTACAATATGCTTATTATGTGTTTGAATTTCTTCTGAGATTCCCTTTTATTATTTGCCCTTTTTTTTTCTGCTGAGTGGTCTTTTTCTTATTGAATCGTTGAAGCTTTTTACAGGTTAGTGTCATTAACTTTTTGTTGAATATGCTACATGTATTTTCTCCAGATTTGCATTTGGCTTTAACTTTGCTTATGGTTTCATTAGCCCTACAGAAGTGTTTAGTCTTCATGCATTTATACCCACCAAGCTTTTCCTTTCTGGCTTCTGGGTTTTGTGCCAGACTCTGAAAGTTCGCTTCACTGTTACCTCTAAACGTTGCCTGTGAGAAATGAAAAGAGCTGCTTGCCACCTGCCGCAGCGCCCTTTCCTTCTTAGCCCTGCCTCTGCAGATTCCTCCTGGCCTGCTGGTCCTGCCCTTCTACCCACAGAACACTTCCTTTTCCTGTCCTCTGGGTCCCCTTAGCCCAGGCCAGCTCAGAAACCAGTGAGGCTGGACTGGCTCTGTCCTCCTCACACCCAGGTGTGAATCCTTCTGTCCCTGGGAAGTGGGATGGGGAGGTGTGAGCTTGACAGGATCGCACACTGGAGGTTGTGTCAAATCCAAGGTTTGTTCCTGGCTGCATGTCCCTGCCTTCTTCCTGCAAGGCCTGTGATACCACAGTGGCTCTGACCTGTGACCCTGGCACGGGGCATGTGCGGCCATTGCTCTGGGAGTCCCGGGGGCCCTCCCTCAGGGTGGGCTGCAGGAGGTGGGTGGCCAGGCTTAGTGCCAGTTTGGGCTGAGGACTGCTTAGGGCCCACTGTCTGGGGCTGGGGTTTAGGGTATGGTTGCCGCTGTTTGGGCCTGGTTGGAGCTTGTTTGGGATTTGCTCCATCTGGAGTTGAGATCAGGGATTTGTGGGGCTCAATTTGGAGGCAAGAGGAAGGGTTTCATGGGGCTTTGACCCAGGTCTGGCACCAAGGTAAGGGCAGAGGCCTGTGGGAAGTTAGGGCCTCCCAGGCCAGTACAGGGTTCCCTTAGCACTCGGCACTGCCTTGGGTCTGATCTTGGAGCTTTGCCATGAGCTGTGGCTGCCTGGCTCTGGGTGAGCTTTAGGGAAGGCAGCAGGACCAAGCCAGGCCTAGCACCTAACTTTTGCTGGGGTCAGATGGGATATGTCCAGCCCCGGCTTGAGTCCCATGGAATGTCCTGAGGCTAGGGTCCAGCCCTCCCTCTGCTCCATACCCACTGGGTGACCTCACGTGGTCCCTGCCCTTCTTGGGTCCCTGTTCATTCAACCAATATTGTTCCTCTTGAGCCCCCGGAACTGTTGTCAGTGTCCCACCATTCAGTTGTAACAGGATCCCAGCCCTGCCCACCTTGTGTGCATCAGGGATGTGAAAAGCCACGGCCAGCTGTGCTGCTGGTCATGTGGCTGAACTGGCCCTCCAGCTGTGGAGGGCGCACCCCGGAGCACACCTGGTGGCTGCCTGGAGCTGACCTCGGGGAATCCATGAAACCCAGACATTCCCCCCACCACCCAGGCTACTGGGATGCACCTCCACGCTATTCTAAAGCCTCCCTGGCTTTCTAGGACCATTGAGGTGACCCTGGAGATCCAGGTTGTGGTCCTGAAGGCTATGCAGCCTTGGCCTGTGCCCCTCAGAGACCCAGAACCCTGGCCTGGATTTGCTGTGGTGATTCTGGGGGCCTCCCCACTGTCTCCCTTCCAAGAGGGCTGTTTCCCTCAGTACTTCTGTCCACTCCCCACAGCTGGTGGCGTCTTGGCCGAGGCTTCCCTTGGCCAGGGGGAGGATGGGACAGCCCCTGGGGATGGGAGGAGAGGATAGGAGGGTATTTGGGGCTCCCTTATTTCACCCCAACAACAGAAACACAGACCCAAAGCCGCACTCAGCCTTTGTATTAAAGATTCTGCCTCCCCCAGGACGATGTCCACCCTTCACTGTCTTCTGGAGCACACACCGGGAGTGGGCTGTGTTCTGGTGGCTGGGCAGGGCACAGGGGAGGGGGCTGGCATCCCGTCCTCTGAGAAGGGACCTTGGTGAGGTTTGTGTGTTTGTGGCAGTGGCTGGGAAAGGGCTTTCATGCCTTCATGGGGGTGCACGTGACGTGGTGTCCCAGGTGTCCCAGACCAGGACGCAGGGCCCTTCCTGCGGGATCAGCCTGGGAATGAGGCAGTGGCTGAGGCCTGGGCTCTCCTGATGGGCCTTCGCTTGCGGCCTCCTCCCTGCCCTCTGGCCCAGCTCTCGCCATGTCCTTTGGCGGGAACACCTGCGTCACTGGCTTCCTGGCACTGTGCTCTTGGCCCACGTCCTGCACTGGGAGCCGAGCCCCAGCCCCTCAGAGGGCAGAGCCCCTGCGAGGGTCCCGTGGGGTCGTGGGCAGGGAGTGGGTGCGGGCAGTGTGTGTGGGGCTGGGGCCCTGCGGGGGTCGGGTGGCCTAGTCGTCTTTGTCCTTGGCGCCGTGCTTGAGGATGCGGGTGAACTCCACGTAGTTGAAGTTGCCTTTCTTATCGATGGGCGCCTCGCGGTACATCTCATCCACTTCCTCATCTGTGAAGCGGTCGCCCATGGTGGTGAGCAGCTCCCGGAGGTGGTCCTCGTGGATAAAACCTGGGGCAGGGCCGGGTCCGTGAGACAGGGACAGTCCCAGCACCACCCGCAGGCCTCTGGGTGGGAGAGGGGCCGGGAAAGACCCAGCCCTAGACTCTGCGGGATTCAGGCTGGCCTTGCACCCGAGGGCAGAGCTCTGCAGCGGACTGTCTGTGGGGCGTGTCCGGGGCGGCGGGGCTGGGGGCGTGGGGGAGCTGGCCACGCCCACCTCAAGGGCGTGAGCTGGCCCCCCGGCTTCCTAGCTGGCAGCTTCATCTCTCTCTGTCTGATCTGGAAAACGGGGGTGACACTGTGCCAGCCTGGCAGGGGACTGAGAAGGTAGTGGCCTGCAGTCCCTGGAACCCACTGAAGCTACTACTGCCAGCGTCGCCCTGACCCGTCCCTGGGAGTCAGGAAGCCCTTTGGAAGATCTGAGCATGGGCTGTTTCTGGGAAGGTGTAAAGCAGAGGCGGAGAGTGTTGGGCCACCAGGTGGACTCAAGAGGTGGGAAGCCTTGGTGGAGGTGGGCTGTTTCCGCCTGGCATTCGGGGGAGGAGAACAAGGGAGCAGAGTGGCTTTAATAGTTCTGGAGGCAGAAACCAGCAGCCGGGTGATTTCTGTCCTGGCCCTGGGGGGCAGGGTCCAGCTGTCACAGCGCGCCCAGCCCCATATGCATACGCAGGGATGCCGTGGGCGAGGTGGCCACCCCCAGCCCCAGCTCCGTCCAGGCCTCCATTCTGGGGCTACTGACCGGAGGCCTCCTCGTCGAAGCAGGCGAAGGCGTTGCGGATCACATCCTCAGGGTCCGTGCCGTTCAGCTTCTCCCCAAACATGGTGAGGAACATGGTGAAGTTGATGGGCCCCGGGGCCTCGCTCATCATGCCTTCCAGGTACTCATCCGTGGGGTTCTTCCCTGTGGCAGGTGGGGCACCCGCGCCTGTGGTCACCGCCCTGTCCCCTCCCGCCTCCCTGTCCTGTCCCTTGAAGTTTCGGAAACTGTAAAGTTCTGGCTGCTCCCTCCCCTGGGCTCCCTCGCACTCTGGCTGGGGACATCAGAGACGGTGGCACTCCAAGCTGAGAGCCGCCATCTCTGACTGCGCACGCGTCTGGCGCCCCACGTGCTTTACTGCGTGGTCCTTCCCCAGCCTGAGGTCAGCCCTCCACCCCACCTGCCTCCTCAGCCTTCACAGGTGTGGAACCTGAGGCCCAGAGGTGAGGAGACTTGGCCCAGGTCACACAGCGAGTAAGAAGTAGAGTCTGTATTGCAACCCAGCAGCCAGACCCCAGATTCCAGGCTGTTTTGAAAATGGTTAAACCAGTGAGCTTTGGTGTCACATAGGCCGGAGTTTGGGTCCCAGCTCTGTGCCTCAGTGTCCCCTGCTTCTAGGTGAAGAAGGCAATGGTTGTAAAATGCACATAACAATCAGCAGAGCCTCATGGACTCAGTCAATTGCTGGGTTCAGATCCCAGCTCTACCACTTAGTAGCTGTGTGCCTTGGGGCAAATCACTTAACCTCCCTGAGCCTCTTTCCTCATCTGTAAAGTGAGAGTGGATAATCACATCTACCCAGTAGGGTTGCTTTGACATTTAAGATACCTGCTGAACTGCTGCTGCTTGTTATTATTTGCTGCTCTTGTGTTTTTATCCTGAGGGTGATGTTCTTAACCAGAAGGCCGTAGCTAATCTGTGGACCCCCTGACAGGCGCTGTGAACAGGAGTGAGGGTGTTCCTGAGTGACGCCCAGGGCTGTCCTCAAATCTCTGAGGTTTAGAGCCCTGGGTGCAGGGTGCCTGGTAAATGGGGAGGAGTCTTTGTGTTCTTCCCTCCTCTGAGTCTCACCCGCCCTGTTGTGTGCCCCAAGGAGGGGCTGAGGCCTGAGCAGAGCTGTGACGTCAGGACCCACAGCCCCTTCCCTTGTCCTCCTGCCGGGTGGCTTCCAGGAGGAGGGAACCTCCGAGTGAGGCTGGCCTGAAGCTGGGAGAGGTTTGGCACACAGGGCCGGGGTGGTGTTCCATGTCAGCCCTCTGCTCAGGGTGGCCTTCTGATGCTCTGAGGGTGCACGCGAGGGCAGGGTTACTGTTGCACAGGAAGGGAAATGCACAGAGGGGGGCCACCAGGCTGTAAGGGGCAGTGTTGGGGACTGGCTCAGGCCTATCTGGCCCCAGAAGTTGGGGCCTAACTACTGCACGCTGCTGTCTGTGCTGCCAGAGGCTTCCCCTGTCCCTGGCCGGTGTCTGGCGGAGACACTGTCACCTGGAGGCAGCATCAGGAACTGGGGCTGAGGGCGGCTGGTGGGGGATGTGGCGACAGGGCCACAGGCTGGTGGTGGGGGGTCTGCAGGCCTGGCCTCTGGGCCTGTTCCCCATCTGAGGAATGGTGAATTGTACTAGATTCCTAAGCCCCTTCAGCTCTAAGATTCTGATTTTAGGTAAGTCACTGAACTCACAGAGAGCCTGGCCAGGGTGACCTCTGAAGGAAGGGAGGCCTTCACTCTACCCTCACTTTCCCCATCTGTACTATGGAAACTTTATACAGTACACTTTTTTAGTTGAATGAAATGGTACCGGACAGCCCACTCCACAGATCTGCCAGGCAGTCCTGCTCTAGAGTGAGCTTGTCTGGGTTCAGTTCCAATGCTGAACGCTCTTTGCCTCAGTTTCCCTATCTGTTAAACGGAGACACTAATGGCTTCTAATCCAGGCTGGGCGCATGTATTGCTATGCAGGACATGCTGCACAGTGGGGAGCAGCCCTCCCGGGCCCGCCCCCGTCCTTGCTCACCGAGCGAGGCCAGCATGTCGTGCAAGTCCTCCTTGTCGATGAAGCCATCTCGGTTCTGGTCGATCATGTTGAAGGCCTCCTTAAACTCCTGGATCTGGGACTGGTCAAACATGGCGAAGACATTGGATGTGGCCCGCTGTGGCCGCTTCTTGGTGGTTTTGGCCTTGGCCCTCTTACTGGACATCTTGGCTTCAGGCGGGTGGACTTCCCTGCAGGAAGAGGGCGTTGGGGGGGAAAAGCCCATGACCCAGGGCCAGGGAACCTTCCTGCCTACCCCACACCAGCTCTCAGTGCCTGGGCCTGTCATTCAAGGCCTCCCACAGGCATGGGGCTCCTGCCATCCAGCTCATCACAAAAGCAGGCAAGAGTGGGCTGTGTGATCTTAAACAACTTCAGTTACCTCTCTGAGGGAGTTTCCTCAGCTGGGAAATGGGACACGAAGAGTATCCAACAGGAGGGATTAACTGACTTAGTGTCTGAGAAGCCCTGGAACGGTGCTGCGAGTGGAGTAAGCCATTTTCGCTGTGACTATCTGGGCGAGACACTCAGGATTGGGTTTGGTGCCGGCCATTTCCATGCTTTACCTCCCTTAATCCTTGATAGCATTTCCACTGGCCATTCCTCTCCAGGTGACAAGGTGGGTCAACCTGTGGGAGCTGTGAGGCCCCGAGGAGGGCCTCCTCACCAGCGGGAAGGAGCTGGGTCAGCAGCCCTGCGTTCTTGACGTTCCCCGTCCTCTCTCCTGCGCCTGGTCCTCTGGCTCCTCGCTCTGGAGGCTCTGCAAGGCCTGCGCTCTGGGCACCCCCCTCCCCGCAGCTGCCCACACTGGCCCAGCCTTGGGTGGGAGGCGGGCTGATGTGGGCCCTACTCCTTGTTTTCCCTCCTCAGTGCTTACTGGGGTGCAAGGTTCCCCCAGGCTGAGAACCCTAGCTTCTTGTCACTCTTGTTTTAGCTCTGGCATCCCAGCCCCCAGGCAGCCTCTCCCGTTCCATACAGACCCAGACCTGCACCTGTCACTTCCCCTTGAAGCCCTTGAAGGTTCCTGCCATCCCCTGGAGCAAGTCTGAGCCCTCAGCCTGGCATTCAAGGCCCTGTGAGAACCCCTTCTGCCTTTCTGTCTGACTGGCTGTGGTACCCCTCACCCTGTCCCTCCCGCGGTCTGTGATCCTGTGGAGCTGGACCTCTGGCTGTGCCCTAGACTGTCCTTGGTCCCCCTGGAATGCCTCCCTTCTCCAGCCCAGTTCTTCAGACATGCCTTGGGGAGCAGGTCCCACACTCCTGCTTGGACAAGAAACACGTAAAGGTCTCTCTCCCCCACAGTCAGTTGGGGCTGGCACAGACCCCGATCTACACCGAAACCCACAGTGAGGTTCCTGGGTGCTTGTTTAATGAATGACTGTGAGGTCAACCATGGCCAGCCAACTGCCCCACTCTACAAATGGGGAAACTGAGGCCCAGCAAGGGGCCCTTCCCCTTGTCATGGCTTTGGGGACTGTGCCCTGAAGACCCTGTGCCCTTTTCCCCTTGGCTGGGGCAGTTGTGGGCCGGGCCAGTGCCCCAGAACCGCTGCTGCCTGCATTCCTCCGCCATGAGCCCTGGGGCCTTGGGCCTACAGGCCGCCTCTGCTTGTTTTCATCCCAAGCTGTGTGGCTAAGAACTGTCTTAGAGGCCTTTATCCTGTGAGTTCTTTGGCCTTTGAGACCCTTAACCCTAAGCTGGGATCTTGGCCAGCCCCAGCCCCGGCCCATCCCCAGGGCCGCAGCTGCCTGTAGTCATGTTACACTGGCTGCTGTGTCCCGTGGGACCGGCACTCGCCTCGGTGTTCCTCACACAGTTCAGGGTAGACAAAATCCCTTCCCACCCATGGCCTGGGTGGGAGCGGGCTGGCACCGTCGGCTTTGGCTGCAGTGCTGTGCAGGGCCCAATCTCTCCCTGAAACTGGTGTTCTCTGGGAACTATGATGCATGGACCTATAGAAGGTAACTGAGTAGCCCCTGTGTTCAGCAGAGGCTGTGCTGGTCATCATCCCTGTCACCACCAGCGTCCTGTCTGCAAAGCTCCAGGGTGGACATGGCTGGAGGGGAGAGGAAGGCAAGGCCAGGGGCAGAAAAGGCCAAGACTCACCCACTGCTCTGATAGTGCCTGGGCCCCACTGCCTCCATGGCCTCCCCATCCTCACGCTCTTCATGGCATGGCTGAGAGCACCAAGTCACCAAGTTTTATGTTTGTCCATCCTAGCAATCTTGGGCAGCATGGTGGGGAGGGTGAGGTGCCCCCTCCGCCCCCAGTGCAGTGAGTAAAACACGCCCAAGAAGGGAAGTGCATGCTCAGGAGAGGGGCTGAGTGCTGGGCTTGGGTCAGTGGGTGGAAGACAGTCAGTCCTTGCTGCCCTCCATGCCTAAACGCAGAAGAAAACATCTATCCTAAGGGGCTCAAGGTGGGCCTACAGCAGCTGAGAGGCTGAGGGCTGTGTGTGATGGAGGTAGTTTCTAGGTTTGGCTGAAGGGTGGGCGCTTAGCCTTGGAGCCACGGCCTCTGCCCGGGGATAGCAGGGATCAGATAGAGCTGGGACTTAGCCTGGCTTGCAACTAGGTGCCACCTCCTCCCTTCTGTTCTTGAAATCCCACCATAACCATGCAGACAAGGCCTGCGGCCCCCAGGGTCTTGGTCCCGATGACGGGCAGTGCCAGACACCTTGCTGGTAAACTTGGCAAGGCTGGGAGAGCAGCCGGGGCTCTCAGAGGGTGGGGAGGGGCAGGGACCAGTTCTCCCAGCCCAGGTCCTTTTTCAGCCCCCAGGGGTGAGCCTGCAGGGCCCTTGGCAGAACTGCCACCCCAGGCAGGCTCTGACGGACGGGCAGATGCCCCCCAGCCCTGTTGCCCCAGTCTCCATCCCTCTCTCCTGTCCCAGGAGGTGGGGGAGGGGACACGGATGCCCCGGAGGGTTCACAGGGTGCCTCACAGGGCTCTGCTTCCTGTCTGTAACACACAGGGGTCCACTGGGTCTGGGAACCCTGGCGACCACAGCCCCCTCCCCTCCTCCTGGGCACCCCCGAGCTCTGGGCTTGGCGTCTGTAACCACAGGCAGAGGGTGCTGGGCCTGGACAGTCCTCTCCATAAAGGACCACTGGCTCCCAGAGCCCCGAACTTTCTCCCTGCTGCCCAGCCCCAGGCAGAATCCCTATGGGGCCCCAGCATCCTCGCAGCCCAGCCCCACGAGGGCTGTGCATGCCCAGCCGAGCCCCTCAAACGTCCCCGTCCGCGGGGCCTGCCCCACGTTCCAGCCCCTGCCATCATGTCGCCCACTCCAGACCGCCGGGCTCGGCGGGCGGGCCCCCACCTGGTGCGGAGAAGGCGCTCGCTGGCCGCGGAGCTGGCTGCGCGGAGCTGGCTGCGGAGCCGGTGCCGAGCCGCCGTCGGTGGCGAGTGGTGGCGAGGGGCCGAGGGGCCGCGGCGGCGGGGCGGGGCGCGGCGCAGGGCCTTACAAGGCAGAAGAATGTGCGCGGGGGCGGGGCGGGGCGGGCGCGGCTGGCTCCCGGCCTTATTTGGCCTTGACCCACGGGCTGGGAGGCTGGGGCGCGCCCGGGCGAACCCCCAAGTTACCGGGCCTTCTCCATTGTGGGCGGGGGGGGGGGGCGGTGATGGTGGTCAGTGGGGGGCCTGGACAGCCTGGGGAGGGGGAGACGTCTGGGCCGCCCCTTCCTCTCTGGCGAGGCCACCTTGCCAAGCATCCCGGAGCCTCCAGTTCTTAGACCCTCCCCTCCCGCTTTCCTCCCAAGGCCCCGCTGCCCCTGCCCGGAGCGTCCCGTGGGAGGCCTTCCTTCCACCAAGCCAAGTATGGCTTTTTCCTGGTCCAAGAGAGGAGGCATGTCAGAGGACCCTCTGTCCTCCTGTAAAGAAGGCCGCCTTCAGGCGCCTGCGGATGTGGGGTGTGCGCGGAGGCTGGGAAGGACCACGCCGGGACAGACCCCCGGGCCAGTCACTCTCCAGCCGCCCTCAGTTTCTGCCCCTGTAAAACGGGAGGGTGGTGGTGAGGATGCAGAGAATGAGTGGCCAGAAAGAGCCACGCAGCGTGGGGAGCCACAGCGAGGGGCAGGGGTTGGGGGACCCCGGGTGCTTCCTCGGCAGCACCCCTACCTCCTCTTGGTCCCAGTCGGAGGATGGAGTCCGGCTGGACAGAGCCGCCCCCTCCGCAGTCGGGCCTCAGGTCCTGCCCATCATTCTGACCCTGCAGGAACTCCTTGTCCTTCAGCCCCTGCCTGTACTCCAGCCCAGCTTTTTTTTTCAGGCCTTCGCTGATCCAACACAGACGTCCCCAAGAGGACTTCCCAACACCCAACTACTTACTCTGTAAAAATGAACTGACACCCACTACCTGCCAGCCCTGTGCTGGGTGCTGGTGGAACAGGGTGAAGTCAGGAAGCATTTCTTGCAGAGGGAAATGCAGCGAACCAGTAGCTACCTGGCTTGGAGGGTGGCTCTGAGTGTCCCGAAGGAGAATAAGGCAGGCCGAGGGGAGAGGGTAACAGGAGGGGTGCCCGCAGGAAGGGACTGGGAGCAGGCCTGACGTGGTGAGGGAGCGAGCTGGGCCTGCGAGCGTTTGCCCGGCCAGTGGTCCAGGAGTGCGAGAGGCCAGGCCAACTGTGGGCTGGGAGTGAGGGCACACAGGTGGGACAGGAGGTCTGAGAAGCAGTAGGGACCTAGCTCGTGGCTCCTTGTAGGCCACCGAAAGGCATCAGAGTTCGGAGCAGAGGGGCAACGTGACCTGGTTTTTAACTGAATCTCTCTGGGTATTGTGTTGAAAGTGGGTTGTGGGGGAACAAGGGTGAAGCAGGGAAACTGGCTAGTGCACTTCAGCAAGATGATGTGTGAATTCAGGCTAGTGTGGTAATGATGGAGGTGGCGAGAAGGGTTGGGATTCTGGAAATATTTTGAAATTGCATCCAGTAAGATTTGCACATGGATTGGAATGTCTGTGAAAGAAAAGAGTCAAGGATGACTTCAAGGGTTTTGATTGGAGCAACTGGAGAGAAAGGGAGCTGCCATTTTCCAAGATGGGTTGGCTATGGGAGGAGCAGATTTTGGGAGAGATAAGGTCTGTTTTGGACATAATAATTTTTATAGACTTTATTTTGAAATAATTTAAAACTTGTAATAAATTTGTAAGAACCGTACAGAGAACTCCTGTATACCTTCATCTCCATTCTCCAGTTGTTAGCATTTGGTTTTATTATATTCTCTTTCCGTGTGTGTGTGTGTGTGTGTGTGTGTGTGTGTGTGTGTGTGTTTCCCCTGTGGGACCATTTGAGAGCAACTTGCATACATTTAGCCTTCTTACTCTGAAATACTTAGTATGTCCTAAAAAGGAGATTCTCTTATATAGCCATAGTACAATTATCAGAACCAGGAAAATTTTATTTATTTATTTTTATTTTTTTGTTAAGGTATCATTGATATACATTCCTAAGAAGGTTTCACAAGAAAAACAGTGGTTACTACATTCACTCATATTATTAAGTCCCCCCAATGCCCCATTGCAGTCACTGTCCATCAGTGTAGTAAGATGCCAGAGTCACTACTTGTCTTCTCTGTGCTACACTGTCTTCCCCGTGAACCCCACACACCATGTGTGCTAATCATAATACCCCTCAATCCCCTTCTCCCTACCCCCACCCTCCCCACCCCTCCCCTTTGGTAACTGCTAGTCCCTTCTTGGAGTCTGTGAGGCTGCTGCTATGAGAACCAGGAAAATTTTAACACTGGTTTAATATTAGTATCTAATATGCAATCCATATTCAAGTTTTACCAATTATCCCAATAATGCTCTTTACAGAAAATGTTTATTCTTGTCTAGGAGCCAATTCAAGGTTATCATGTTTTTTAATTTCCCTAATGTGTGTGTGGGTTTGAGATAAAATGACACAAAATTTACCATTTTAATCATTGTTAAGTGTACAGTTCAGTGGTGTTAATTACATTCACATTGTATGACCACCATCCACCTCCAGAACTTTTCTGTCTTTCCCAAACAATACCATTAATCAGTAACTCCCTGTTTTCTTCCCACAATGGTTGGGCAACCACCATTCTGCTTTGTGTATGTACGAATTTGACTACTCTAGGTGCCTCATGTAAGTGGACTCAGACTGTTTGTCCTTTTGTGACCAGCCAGTTTCACTTCGTGTAACATCCTCAAGGTTCATCCATCTTATAGAATGTGTCAGAATTTCCTTCCTTTTCAAAAAAGGCTGCATAATATTCCACTGTGTGTATATACCACATTTTGCTCATCCATTTTATCTGTTGATGAACATTTGGGTTGTTTCCACCCTTTGCCATTGTGAATAATGCTGCTGTGAACACTGGTGTACAAATACCCTTTTGAGTCCCTGCTTTCGATTCTTTGGGATATAGACACAGAACTGAAATTGCTGGATCATATGATAATTCTGTTTTTAATTTTTTTGAGGAACCTTCACACTGTTTTCCACAGAAGCTGTAACATTTTACATTCCCACCAACAGTGCATGAGGGTTGCAGTTTCTCCACATCCTCACCAACATTTACTGTTCTCTGTTTTTCTTTTTTAACTAATAATCACTCTATATGGGTGTGAAGTGGCATCTCATTATGTTTGATTTGCATTTCTCTAATAACTAATGCCAAGCAATCTTTTCATGTGCTTATTGGCCATCTGTGTATCTTCTTTGGAAAAATGTCTGCTCAAATTCTTTGCCCATTTAAAAAATCAGGTTAGTTGTTTTTTTTGTTGTTGAGTTCTAAGAGTTCTTTATATATTCTGGATATTAACCCCTTGTCAGGTCTATGAGTTGCAGAAATTTCCTCTCATTCTGTGGGCTTCTCTGCTTAAATTTTTTTTTAATTTAGATAATTTACATACCATAAAATTCACCCTTTTCAAATATACAATTCAGTGGTTTTAGAATATTCACAGTTACACAACTAATACCACTATATAATTCTAGATAATTTTCATCACCCCCAAAAGAAACTCTATACTCATTAGCCATCACTCCCTGCCTCTCTTTCCCTCCATTCCCTGGCAAACACGACTCAACTTTCTGTCCTGGATTCTTTTACTCTGGAATTTCAGTGTAAATGGAATCATACAATATGTGCCTTTTTGTGTCTGGCTTCTTTCGCTTAAAACATAACGTTTTCAATGTATCATCTATGTTATAACGTATCAAGCACTTCATTCTTTTTTTTTTTTCTTTTGAGAGGGCATCTCTCATATTTATTGATCAAAACGGTTGTTAACAACAATAAAATTAGGTATAGGGGACTCAATGCACAATCATTAATCAACCCCAAGCCTAATTCTCAACAGTCTCCAATCTTCTGAAGCATAACGAACAAGTTCTTACATGGTGAACAAGGTCTTACATAGTGAATAAGTTCTTACATGGTGAACAGTACAAGGGCAGTCATCACAGAAACTTCCGGTTTTGATCACGCATTATAAACTATAAACAATCAGGTCAAATATGAATATTCATTTGATTTTTATACTTGATTTATATGTGAATCCCACATTTCTCCCTTATTATTATTATTATTATTATCATTAATAAAATGCTGAAGTGGTAGGTAGATGCAAGATAAAGGTAGAAAACATAGTTTAGTGCTGTAAGAGAGCAAATGTAGATGATCAGGTGTGTGCCTGTAGACTATGTGTTAATCCAAGCTAGACAAGGGCAATAAAACATCCACGGATGCAGAAGATTTCTCTCAGAACAGGGGGGGTGAGGTTCTAAGCCTCACCTCTGTTGATCCCCAATTTCTCACCTGATGGCCCCCCTGCGACTGTGCCTGTCTTAGGTTGTTCCTCCCTTGAGGAATCTTACCCGTCTCTGGCTAACCAGTCATCTTCCGGGGCCATACAGGGAAATGTGAAGTTGGTAAGTGAGAGAGAAGCCTTATTGTTTGAAATGGTTAGCTTTTTATTTCTTTGCATATTTATGCCCTGTGGCTTCTATGCCCAGCATTTGTCTTGAGGTATCTTTACCACCTGGAAGAATTATGATACTCGGTAATTTCGATATGAGGCATGAATTCTACTTAAGGGTTGTAATTAGGAAGGAAGAAGAAAAGCTATAGAAGTAGCAGATGGAAGAAAACATGGGAGGATTGATGATTTCTTTGACATATCTTCTTGTAGAGTAACATAAGCATGTATAGGTTTTAAACTACTAATTAAATTGCGCACACACATTAACATAATAGGAGTATAGTTACATAACCAAAGCAGACCTACAATTACCAGCCATCTCCAGTGAAACCAAAAAAACCAGTTAGGCACCCAAGGCATTTGTGAAAACTTATCAATGATATGATGGATATTGTCTAACTGAATTAGAATAGTTTGAGAAAAATCAGACAAATTAAAACAACACATTCCTGGGAACTGTTCACATCCCATATGTTCTTTTAACAGTAGATAGTCTATAGTTGCAAGATTTTGGAGCGCTGCAACTTGCACTTCTCCTAATTCTTGGTTGGGTTCCGACAGTATAGATCCAGTCAAATTTGTTGTTTTACTGTCTGCACAGGCCAGCTTAGATATCTCCTTCATTCCCATGGCAAGTCCAGGAACCGGTGGGATGAATGCAGCTACAACTGCAACAGCGCCAGGATCTTTGTTGAAGTTTTTTGATGATCATCTTCTGGAATGACTCTTCCAGAGGGTGTTGATGTTGGAAGTTCTTCTTCATATCGTATCTTAATTCATTTTCTGGGTAGCCAAATTAGGCTTTGATCCTCTGTATAAACACAAACAAACCCTTTGCCCATACTTTGATATGCCCTTTATACCATTGTGAAGAACTTATTGGAGATCACCACACAGGAACAAGCACTTCATTCTTTTTAATCTGAATAGTATTCCATTCTGTTCACATAACACATTCTGTTTATGTATTCATCAGTTGGTGGCATTTGAGTTATTCCATCTTTGGCCCTTATGAGTACTGTTAGGAACGTTGGTGTACAGGTTTATGTGCAGATGTATGCTTTCACTTTTTTGGATATGTAAGAGTGAATTGTTGGGTCATTTGGTAACTCTTATGTTTAAAATTTCGAGGGACTTCAAAACTGTGTTCCACAATACTGCATCATTTAACACTGGCAGTAATATATGAGGGTTCCTGTTTCTCCACATTCTCACCAACACTTGTTTTCTAGCCATCCTTGTGGGTGTGAAGTGGTATCTCATTGTGTTTTTGATGAACATATGCCTAATGACTAGTTATGTTGAACACATTTTCATGTGCTTATCGGACATTTGTTTACCTTCTTTGGAGGAATGATTGTATGGTTGCAAAAGTGCTATATATATTCTAGCTATTACATCCTTACCAAATACATGGTTTGCAGACATTTTCTCCATTCTGTAGGTTATCTTTTCACTGTTTTGATAGTTTCAAGTAGCAAAATGTTTTTAACTTCGATGAAGTTTATCTTTTTCTTGGGTTTCTTTTGCTCTTCGTATCACATCCAGTGAGCCATTGCCTAATCCAAAGTCATGAAGATTTACACCTATGTTTTATTCTAAGGGTTTAATAGTTTTAGGTCTTATATTCAAGTCTCTAATCCACTTCAAGTTAATTTTGCATGTGGTGTGAGGTAAGGGTCCAGTGTCCTTCCTTCTTTTGCGTATCTAGTCGTCCCAGCACCATTTAAGGCTGTACTTTTCCCATTGAATATTTTGGCATCCTTGTTGAAAATTAGTTGAAAATTAATTTCTGGATTATTTAATTCTCTTTCATTGATATATATGTCTACCCTTACGCTGGTACCACACATCTTGATTACTTCAGTTTTGTACTCAGGAAGCGTGCTGTCCAACTTTGTTCTTCTTTTTCAAGATCGCTTTGGCTTTTCAGATTAGCTGGTCCATTTCTGCAGAAAATGCAGCTGAGGTTTTGGTAGAGATTATGTTGAATCTATAAATTAATTTGGGGGAGTATTACCATCTTAATGTGAAGTCTTCTGATCCATGAACATGAAACCTTCCCTTTTTTACTTGGGTCTTTAAAAATATTTCTTTATGATGCTTTGCAGTTTTCAGTGTACAAGTCTTGTACTTCTTTTGTTAAATTAATTCCTAAGTACTTTACTTTTTTTTTATACTATGGTACATGGAATTTTTTTTTTAAATTCATATTCAGGTGTTCACTGGTAATTGAACCGTTTTTACTCACAACCCTTCTGACACCAAATGTTTGAGATTTTTCCTCATATTAGCCAGTTCTCCAACTCTCTAGACATCAACTGGGTGTCCTGAATTTCAGTTTGGTTCACTAACCAGAGTTAGTGTCAGACTCCACAGGTTTAAGGGCTCATTTCCATGAGATTGCCCTCACATCAGATACCCGTTGCAAGTATGGAGTCCCCAGGTTACCCACACTTCTGTCCCTGTTGCTTAGGTGTTTTGGTGGAGGTTTCATTACAGAGGCATGATTACATCATTGGCATTGATGACTGACTGGGTCCCCAGCCTCTCTCCCCTCCCTGGAGTTTGGGGAGTGCAGCTGAGAGCTCCACCCTTCAAATCAGCCAGCCTCTATCTTGAAGCTACCCAGAGATCCCCAGTCACCAGTTATCTCATTAGCATACAAAACACATTCATTACTCCAGAGATTCCAAGGGTTTTAGGAGCTGTATGTTTCAGGAACTAGGGGCAAAGGACAAATATTTTATTATAGCACCATAGAAAGGCAATTGATCATTGGATATTGATCTTATTTCCAGAAACATTGCTGGACTCATTTACTAACTCTTAATAGTTTTTTTCTGGATACCTATCATTTTCTGTGTGAAGGATCATGTTATCTGCACATAGAAAAAGTTTAACTTCTTCCTTTCCAATCAATCTGGATGCAATTCATTCATTCATTCATTTTCTTGCCTAACTGCCCTGGCTGGAATCTCCAGTCCAGTGTTGACTAGAAGTGGTGAGAGCTGACAGCCTTATCTTGTTCCTGACCTCAAGGGGAAGGTTTTCAGTCTTTCACTGCTGAATATAATAGCTGTGGTGTTTCTTGGACACCCTTTACCAGTTTGAGGAAGTTCTCTTCTATTCCTAATTTGTTGAGTGTTTTTATCATGAAAGGGTGTTGGGTTTTGTCAAATGCCTTTTTTTTTTTTTTGCATCTATTGAGATGTCTTTAATCTCTTTTAATCTGGAATTGTTCCTTAGCTTTTCTTGGTCTCTCATGACACTTGACATTCTTGGCTAGTCCAGGCCACTATTGGGCGCTCCCTCATGGGGAGCTTCAGGTTCTGGACTTTTGACAGCAGTATCGTGGAAGTGAAGCTGTGTCCTTCTCAGTGCATCTTGTCAGGAGACGTATGATGGTATTTTTCCCATCACTGGCAGTAATACCTTTGGCCCTAGTTAAGGTAGTGTCTGCCAGATTTATCCATCAGAAAGTTACTATTTTTCCCTTTTGTAGTTAATATGTTCGTAAGTAATTTGTTGCGGTGCTCCTTTGAGACTGAATATTCTGTTTCTCAGCAAACTTTTACCCACAACTTTAACCCCACTGATGACTCAGTTGTTTCTATGATGGTTGCTAAATGGTGATTTTCTAACCCTTCTCACTTCCTTTTCCTTTTACTAGTTAGTGGACATGTTAGTTTTGAGGTCACCTGTTAGATATCCAAGAAGAGATGGTGGTGAGTGGAAAATGTGGACTGTAAGGAAGGATACAGGTTATAGAGTTAGATGCAGGAATTGTCAGTCTACAGAAGGTAAAAGCCATTGGCCACTTAGGGTCCCCAAGGGCCTGGATCCCCTTGGGCACAGGGCTTCCCCAGGCTTGGGCTCTATGGACATCTTTTGGAGACAAACCCCGGTGTTGGCTGGGTCACCAGGGTGCTATGGCTCCATGGATGCTGGGACTGTGGGCCCTTGTCTCATGGGAAGCTGGGTTCTGTGGAAGGAAATGCCCTTGTTCTATTTTTTAAATTAAAGTATCATTGATATACAATCTTATGATGTTTTCACATACACAACACAGTGGGTCAGTGCTCACCCATACTGTCAAGCCCTCACCCTATCCATTGCGGTCACTGTCTATCAACATAGTAAGATGTTACAGTCATTGTGTTCTCCGTGCTGTACTACCATCCCCGTGACCTGCCTATATTGTGATTGGGAATTATGGTGCCACTCAATCCCCTTCTCCCTCTCCACCTACCCACCCCTCCCCCTTTGGTAACCACTTGTCCCTTCTCTGTTTATGAGTCTACTGCTTTTTTTTGTTCCTTCTGTTTTGCTTTGTTTTTATACTCCACAAATGAGTGAAATCATATGGTATTTGTCTTTCTCCACCTGGCTTATTTCACTGAGGATAATACCCTCTAGATCCATCCATGTTGTTGCAAATGGCAGAATTTCTTTTCTTTTTATGGCTGAATAATATTCCATTGTGTGTATGTACCACAGCTTCTTTATCCATTCATCTATGATGGACACTTAGGTTGCTTCCATATCTTGGCTATTGTAAATAGTCCTGCAATAAACATAGGAGTGTACATGTCTTTCGAATCAAGGAATCTTGTTTTCTTTGGGTAAATTCCTAGGAATGGAATTCCTGGATCAAATGGCATTTCTATTTTTAGTTTTTTGAGGAACCTCCATATTGCTTTCCACAGTGGTTGAGCTAATTTACATTCCCACCAGCAGTGTAGGAGGGTTCCCCTTTTTCCACATCCTTGTGAGCATTTGTTGTTCCTTGTCTTTTGGATGTTGGCCATCCTAACTGGTGTGAGGTGGTATCTCACTGTGGTTTTAATTTACATTTCCCTGATGATAAGCGATGTGGACCCTTGTTCCATGTAAAGTTGGTGAAGGCCTTTACTCCTTAAACTGGCGTTCAGGTTCTGTCCAGCACCACCTGCTCCAGGAGTAGCCACGGTCTCACATTTCTGCCTCTGCTGGCTGTGCCCTTCACTACTACAGTTTGGAGAACTCCTGCTTGCTCAAATATTGCCTTCTCTGTGAAGTCCCACACCTCCTTCCTTGAACAAGGTCATCCATTTAGAAGATAGTTCTTGAGGCTGTCCTCTGTGCTAGGCCTTGAGACTGGTAGAGACATATCCACATACAGTCACACAGATGCAAGTATCATCATACCAGTGACAGCAACAAGCGAAGTGACTCTCTTGCCCCAAGTGCAGAGCAGGGGCCTTTGCACCCGCTCGGCCTGGCCAGGGTGCTTCGGGAGGGCTTACCCTGAGACCTGAGGGCAGGGCAGTTGGTTACTGCATTGGTGGGGGAGACATGGCCTCCCTGTGCAAGGCCTGCGGTGGGGATGGAGGGCAGAGAGCCAGGGGTGGGCTCCCGGGGGAGGCACAGCTAGGAAGGTGGGCAGTGGCCTCCAGGGCCAAGGCGAAGAGGCTGGATATTCTCCTGCTGGCACTGGGCAGGCTGTGAAGGGCTCTGAGCAGATGGTAACTTTTGGAGGGAGCAGAGGGAAGACTTCTGGAGAGCTCCTCTGGATGCCGTCAGGAGGGGCAGGAGGGCTGGTGGGGACCACACTGATTTTTCAGATAAGCCAGATTCAGATGGGCAGGAGACACACCTTCATCTTAAATTTCCCTTATAAACCCCACTTCAGTGCTGGTCGTAGGAACTTCATCTCTGTTTGTCGGGGGTCCCTAGGGCACTTACCCATGCTGGCATCTACATGGTCCCTGGCTTACAGTGGCCATGGCTTTGTCCTGCCGTCTTGGCCATAGGACCAGTGCCACGCCTGGCCGTGGCCAAGCCTTCTCGCTCTTTGCTCTCAGGCTTGGGGGTGGAGTGGAGACCCCACAGGGCTTGGGGAGCATGGGGTCTAGGCGGGGATCCTGGGCCCTGGGCTGCAGTCCTGTGGGTGGTTCTCAGGGCCCCAGCAATGGCGCAGTTCCTCCCTCTGCCTCTTCCCCAGCACCCTGCAGCCTTCGGGAGGGTGCTTCCCGTCTCTGCTGGCCCTGGTCCTTTCCCTTCCCTTAAAGGCCAGGCTTTGGAAATGCAGAAGCCGAGGATTCATTCCCAGCTTTTCTGGAAAGCTGCTGTCAGCCTTTTCCTGAAATGACAAATGCCTCCTTGATCGAGTACAGGAGATGGGACATCATCTAAGCCATATCCTTGTCCAAACTGTTCAAGCTAAATTTAGTCATGAGACAACATAAATGCAGATTATGCAACATTCTACAAGATGCTCGAACACTTGAAGAATGTTAGCATCGTGAAAAAAAAGTGAGGAAATTTTGGTTCACCAAGACTAGAGAGACATGGTAACTGAAAGCAGTGTCTGATTCTTCATGGGATCTGTGGTGGATACAAAGGAGAAGTCAGAGGGTGTCAGCAGGGCATTTGGAGTGTGGCTGTGCTTTAGTCAGTATTAATGTCTGGGCACTGAGTGTCATTCTGGTACGGCACACACTCGAGGGCCACTCGTTTGATAAAGGGAATAATTGTGGTCATTCAGAAATGTCTTTACTCTTAGGAGTTGCAGGGTATATTTGGGGGTGAAGTATGGTGTATGCAAGTTACTGTCAAATGGCTGCGGAGGGAAAATGTCTGTGTATGTACCTGTAAGGGATAATGCGAATGGGCATAATGTTGACAATTGGTGACTCTGGGTAAAGGACATGGTGTTCATTATACTGTCCTTATAACTTAGGGGTCGAGGAGGGGGTCCCTCCACCGCTGCACCAGTCAGCCTGGGAGCGGGGGCTTGGGTTTGGCACATCAAATGCTGCCCTGCCTGGCACCCTGATACAAGGAATCCCTAGGACCCCGATCCAACCCTCAAGGCTCCTCCTGCTGCAGCAGAAACATTTGGGCTCTGAAGGGTCAGAATTCACCCTGGTCTCCCAAGGCCTGTCTGGAGGGGAGCTGGACTGCCAGCTGGACAGTGGCCTCACGTGCAGCTGGCTGCCTCCTGCATTCCCCCATGCCCTGAGTGTCTGGTTCTGTGCCTAAGGCAGCCTGGAGCCTCCTTGCTCACCCTTCAAGTCACCCCCAGCCAGGGTAGGGGTAGGTTCAAGAAGTTGCCAGCCCCAGGAGTTAATCAGAGCCAGCCATGGTCACTGGACACTCAGCCACCACTAACAGGACCCAGAGACAGCACGCCGAACTGGGCACAGGAGGTCCGGCCCACAGGTTTGGGATGAGCTTATGAGGGGCCTCACTGGGGAAGAACAAAGTTCTGGGAAGGTGGTTCTGTGCCTCCCCTGCCCTGAGGGCACCAGGATGTAGGCTGGTCAGTGGAGGGAGACCAGCTGTCTGTAGCTGACCCAGAACTTACCCACACATAACGTCCTTACGCCCCACCCCTACCCCCATTGCCCCGTTCCTTCTGCGCAGAATGTGCGGTCCTCAGGCTCTGCCCTGCCTGCACGCCACCACCTCCCCGCAAGGTGGTTCATACTGGCTAGCCTTCTGGGCTTGATGAGATGCCTCCTGTCCAGACTAGTGGGTGGTGCTCTCATGGTTCCCACAGTCTCAATGCATTACATCTTTTCTACCACCTTTTGTAGACCTGCACTCATCTCTGACATGCTCACTGTCTGTCTCCCCACCAGAGTGTGAGCTCAGTCAGTGACTGCCAGGCACTGGGCTGGTAGAATAGGTCCTGAAGTCTGTTCAGTGAATGCAACTTGCAGGGTGGAGGTACCGAGTACCCCATCCCAGGAGGTGTGCAAGGAGAGATGGAGTCCGTGGAGGGGAGTTGTCAGCAAGGGTAGCCCATCTTGGCTCCCATATAACAACTATTAAGCATTTATTTCTCAGAGGAAGCTGGTAAGGTAGAGGTTGCAGTCATTTTCCAGGTGAGCTTATTTTTCTTGTCCAGGATCACCCAGCTCATACGGGTAGAACTGGAATTAGTTTGCACTTAAGTCAGCCTGTCTCCAAAGAGCTGTGTTTGGAAGGGGGTCTGGCCGAGTCTCCTGGGGCGTCCACCTCACCCACCGGATCCCAGCCAGGCCTGTCCCACTGCAATAACACCACGGACCCTGGGTACACGTTACCTCATTTATTCTCACAACATGCCTGTGAGGTAGGGAGGGGCAGGGACTGTCCCCGCTTTACAGAGGAGGAAGTTGAGGCACACAGAGGTCAGGTGACTTGCCCAAGGTCACAGACGGCAGCCAAGCTGGAATGGGGCCCCAGAGCAGGCCCTCAGTTCCCCCGGGGCCCTTGCAGCAAGTGCCGGCCACGAGGATGTCTTCAGTGCCATCGTCTGTACATGGCACAGAGCAGCCCTCGTGCACTGAGCTCGCTGCGGGCCGGGCCTTGCACTCCCCCTGCCCTCCCCCAACCCTGCAGGCTTGGCCATTGCAGCTTGGGGCTCATGACACCCTGGGAGTGGGGCTGCGGGGCAGGGGAGAGAGAAAGATGACTGGGGTAAAAAAATAGATGGGCCCACAGTGGAGGGCAGGTGGGAGACCAAATTATAAGGGCCGTTACACACAGGTATATATTTTTACACACACTTGTACACACACCGAGATATAGTACATGTAAAAATATATGCTATTCACACACCCGCCTCCTGCCAGGTGCCCCGAGAGCCAGCGGTGGCGCTGGTGGGCATGGGTGAGCAGAGGGGCATTTGTTAAATATACACTCTAAGGTCTATGTGCATATGTACACATACATACAGACAGCTGCCTGCCCCTTGGGTTCTGTACACAGGCTTGGCCAGGGACAGACAACCCCTTAAAAATGGGGTCCCACTCTTGAGTGCCCCCTGTAAGTCACTGTGAGCTGTAACTTTTTGCTGAAGGAAGAAGAGGCTGGAGAGAAGAAAAAGGCAGACATCTGGGGTGTGGTAGCTGGCTTTTATCTTATTCCCCCACTCAAAGACTTAAACCCTCCTCCTCTCAGAGAGGCGAGGCCCCTGCCCGGGGCTAGGGATGGCAGCAGGGCCTTGGTCTGCACACGTGTGAGAGGCTGCCTGTGAGCACTTGGGGGGGGAGGGGATGAGTGTCCATCTTTCTGTCCTCTGGGCTCAAAGGGCTGAGACCAGAGAGCCCATAGCTAGGACGGTAGCCCCTGTGTGAGTTCTGAAGGGGAAAGAGAAAAACGCAGGAATGAAAACTGCAAGGTCAGAGCTGGGGGCGCCTGGAAAAGGAAGGACATGGCAGGTGCCCAAGGCTGCCCTTGGACTGTCGTAGTCTTGTAAACAAGCTAGTTTAAGTTCTCATTAGACAGAACAAGTAAAAAGACTGCAGTCTCGAGGCTGGGCTGGGGAGGTTGCCGAAGTCCATCTATCTAGTCCACCATGGCCAGCAAGAGGAAAACAAAGTTTTACAGTTTTATCTTTCTGTTGACTTTTTGTGTAAAGTCTTCAGAACCTAAAGCTGGGAGGGACCCAAAAAAGCCAAATTGTGAGCCCTTGTATGCATCAATTTGGAAGTTGGCTCAGGGTCTCTAGACATAATTAAAGGTTGAGAAAATTTTGTTCTATTCACATTTAGTTTTCTTTTTAATGATTTAAAATTGTTTGCATCCTGGTCTCAGAGCCGGGTCTGGGCCTCGGGGACATAAATCTCGATGCTGTCAGCGCTTTCTGTGGCTGAGTTCTGCCGCACGGAAGCTGCCCGCTTGGCCGCCAGGAGTCTCTTGCGGGCCTCCTGGCGCTGCTTGTCCCCGGCGTCAGAGGCCTTGTCGCGGCTCACTGCCGGCTTGGATTTGGCTGGCTTCTTTGGGACTGGAGGTGGTGGTTTCTTCTCTTCCTTTAGTGAGACAGTGAGGAGGGAAGAAAAATAAAATAAAGGTGCCACGTTTTATGTGGGGCTACCACCCACTGTATGCTGGCAGCTGGAGTTTCCACTCCAGCCTCCCTGCATTGGGCACAAGCAACACACGTCTGGAATCAGAAAGCCACAAGAAGCGATGATAGTGGGCAGAGCACAAGGCATAAGAGCAGAAAGCAAGCTTGAGAATCCTAGAATGTTCTAGCAGTAAGGCACCTATTCCCACCCGTTTTGAACCACTGGGAGCCTGAAACTCAGGAACAAGCCTGAATCGATAGCCAGAGATGGGATTTAAATTCAGGGCCTCCAACTCCCAGGTCACATTTCTCATGCTATTCTAGGGGATCAGAATTCACAAGAGCCATAGTCCAGCACCAATAACCAGAAGGGTCATTGGGTGCCACAGTTTTACAGAAAGAAGCCTGGGCCTCAGGGAAGAGGCTGGCCCCAGAAGGACCATTTCTCTGCCTCCAAAGTCACAACAGCCATGTTAACACTAGTGTCTCCCTGGAGCCCCGTTTTCTGAACATGCAGGACAGGATGGCATGCTTCAGGGGGGCAGTCTCAACTACACAGAGAGAGCAGCATGCTGGACAAGTGCCGAGCGTGGACCCCGCGCGCTGATGGACGTGAGCCCCCAGCTCAAAGACGACACACGGAGAAGGAGCCAAGCAGCACTGACCGATGTGGGCAGCGTTACTGCCGACCAGGAATTTGTCCCTGGACTTGCCCTCCGCACTGCTCCATGCTCACCTTCCTCTTCTCGGGGGTTTCCACCAGCTGCCAGCTGTTGGCCTTGAGGTGGTAGAGTTCATCAAACTTCATGCTGATGTCCTCGATGGACAGCTGCAGCAGGTCCCAGAACCCTGCCAGGTCCTGGGCTGTTGGATGTGGGTTGGCGTCAGGGTTCTGTGGGGCAGATGGGGATCAGTGGGCAAGTAAGGCAGAGGCTTCTCCTGTACCCCGCCTCAAGCCTGGCTCTGTCAGCCTTAGTTAGGGCCTCTTGAGGCCTACCTAGTCTTGTGCCCCTGTTCCCAGGGTAGGGTCAGTATCTGAGTGAATGAAGCCAGTTTACGGTTACCACCAGGTGGCTATGATTACAGAATCCATGTGGTTTCCCCTCCCGTCATTCTGTTCTCTGACAACACAATCCTCATGACTACCCCGGCCAAGCCCCACAGGTCCTGGGGACGAAAACCCACACTGTTCTTCACCCAGAGGAGTCTACCACCCCTGGCCAGTTGGAGAGAAAAGCTTTCACAGGAAAAGTGGCCCCCCTTACAGGTAAGGGTGAGGGAAAAGCACCAAGCCTAGTGGTGCTATTTCTTTAGCTCTTACCTTGACTGTCTTCTTAGACACAGAACGTTTTATATAAATAATCTGTGCTGATTTTTAACTTTCATGTGGCTGTTTTTACATAGGGTTTACTTTTCTATTTCAAAAGGTATTAGAGATCTAAAGGGCCCTTTTCTGATGCTAGGCACTGACATCATCTTCTTCATGTCACAGAGGAGGCCCCAGAAGCTTGGAGAGGCTGATCCAACTAGGGGACCAGCAGACAGCCAAAGGCTGGGGGCCCTGCTGTGGGGGAAGAGGAATCACACTCACCAAGTTTTGCTCACAGAGGCCCCGGAACTGCTGGAATTTCTGGGACATTAGTAGCTGGGCACTGCCCACAGCACTGAGGACTTTTCCTAAGACTGAGAAAGAGAAGGTGGGAAGAGACTAAGCAGAGGACAGGGTTTGCTGGGAGTGGGACGTAGGATCAGGATCCCGGCTCTCATCCCCCTAATCCCACCATACGATACTAATCATTATTTGGTAATGGCAGTTGGTCTTCATTTTATTTATACATAAATCTGTGAAAAATGCAAATACATATGAAGTGAACCCCATCCCCTAGTTCCTAAGGATATTTTTATGGCAAAAAATTTGAAAACTGAGTTTAAATGGAAAAAATTTCCAGAAAACCATAAATTACTGCTTTAATAATCTTCCCCAGAAAAAGGAGCCAGGCCTATGTAGTTTTATTGGTGAGGTGTTACAAAACCTTCAAGAACAGATAATCCTATGTATATTAAAACTGTTCCAGAGAGTAAGTAAACATAGAAAATGACACATCTAATTTCAGGATCTTTGAGAACATTAAGGACATGCTGAGAATAGATTTCTTTCAATACAACATTAGTTAACCAAGAAATGTTTAGCCCAGGAATGCAAGGGTTGATCATTTAGTGTGACTTCCAGTTTTAGAATGGTTGCATAAAGACAATGCTACCTTGAAACCCCCTGTGAAATCACTGAAGAACAAAACAGAGTGAACAAGAAATCAAAATGCAGATTGTTTGAGACTCTGGAGTGCAGTGTATGAGGAACACTGCCATGTACAGTGATGGCCACACAAGACCTCAGACAAAGGAGGCAGTTCTGAGTTCTCCAAAGTAGTACATCTTGAGGGGAGAAACCCTCAAATTTAAAAGGGGAGTGTGGACTGCAGTAGGAGCTTTCCTGAACCTGGGGGACTTCGCATGGTAAGCAGCCCCTGCAGTGGCCTGGAGAGGTGAGGCTTTAGCATGTATCCCTGCATCCCTCCCCATGTCAGCCTGGACACAGTCCTGGCCCTTCTCCCACAATGATCTCCTTATAAGAGTTCATCAAAGAATTTTACCTCATTAAGAAAGTAGTAATTAAAAAGGAACCAACCCAGGAGCCAAACAGCTATTACAGGAACAACAAATGGCAGACAAACATTGACCAGAAAGTTGTTGCTAGAGAATAGATGAAAAGTGTGACATTTAGCCACAAATACCTAAAACGTAGTTCATAGCAGAAATGGATGTGCCCTGAAAAGAGAGGTAAGCCGATGAAAGGAGCTGAAACGTGAGCTCTGGAGCTACTACAACAGAAACAAGGGCCAAGCTGGAGCAGCACAAAGAATAAATCCTGCTGAGAACCAGTGAAGGACAAGGAGAGCAGAAGAAAAATGCTCCTGGTGCTGCAAAACACGTAAAGTGCTTGACTAGCAAACATCTTTTTTAAATGAATAGCCAATAAGCTTGTAGGAATAAAAGGAAAATGAAAATTCTTCCTTGAGAGTTCCTAACCATAAGGCTGTACTTGGGTGCCTTATTCTTAAAGAAATTATCAAAAAGAAAGCAACTGGGAGACATAGGAGAGAGAGGGACACTTAATATACATCTGTCAGAGTTCTCAAAAGAACAGAGAATGGAAGAAAAGAAATATTCAAAGAGATCATGATTTAGAATTTTCCAGGAATGGCTTATGACACCAGTCTTCAGAGTCAGGAATGTCAAGCAAATCCACAGTAAAACCAAGGACACAGAGAAGCTCTTAAAAAGCAGCCAAAGGGAAAGGAAAGACAGTACTGCCAAAGCAATGAGTTAAACTGCAGGCTTCTCAGCTGCAACAATGGAGGAAGAATGAATTGAGTACTGAGCAAAGTATTAACTTAGAATTCTACACCCAGAGAAGCCATCATTCAAGAATGAGTGTGAATGGGGAAAGAACAGTTTCTTCAACAAATGGTGCTGAGAAAACTAGATATCCACATGCAAAAGAATGAAGCTGGATGACCCTTACCTTCATTATACCATGTAAGATCATTCACTCACAACTGATCAAAGGCCTAAGCATAAGAGCTAAAGCTATAAAACTCTTAGATAAAAAACAGTGTCAAGTCTTCATGACCTTAGATTTGGCAGTAGTTTCTTAAATAAGACACCAAAAGCACAGGCCACAAAAGGAAAAATAAAAAGATAAAGTTAACTTCATTAAAACTGAAAATTTTTTATGCAATAAAAAGATACAAAGAAGAAATGTAAAGAAAATCCACAGAATGGAAAACTACTTTCAGATCACCTAATATCCAGACTGTATAAGGAACTACAACTCAATAAAAAGACAAATAATCCAGTTATAAAATAGGCAAGAACTTGAATAGACATTTCTCTAAAGATATGCAAGTGGTCAGTAAGCATGCTCAACATCATTAGTTATTAGGGAACTGCAAATCAAAACTACAAGATACTACTGTATCCCATTAGGGTGACTATTATAAAAACAGAGTAGTAACAGTAAACAAGTGTTGGCAAAGATGTGGGGACTATATAATGGTGCAGCCGCTACAGAAAACAATCTGATAGTTCCTCGAAGAGTGAACACAGGATCTCCATGTTGCCCAGCAGCCCCACTCCCAGGCATATGCCCAAGAGAGCTAAAAACAGATACCTGTATGCTGATATTCATAACAGCATTTTTCACAGTAGTCAAAGTTGGAAACAACCCAACTGCCCATCAACAGACAAATAGACAAACAAAATGTGGTATGAACACACATTGGTATATTACTCAGCCACAGAAAGCAATGAAATTCTGATATTATGCTACAACATGGATGAACCCTGAAAATATGCTAAGTAAAACAAGACATAAAAGGACAAATATTTAGACTAGGCAAATTCAAAGACAGTACATTAGAAATCACTAGGAGTTGGTAATAGTGGGAATAAGGAGCTACTGCTGAATACAGAATTTCTGTGGTGATCCTTGTACAATACTGTTAATGTAATTAACACCACGGAACTGTATACTTAAAAATGGTAAATATTGTTATATGTATTTTGCCACAAATAAAAAAATTATTTAAAAAAATGTATAAGTCAATCCAAATATATTAGTGATTACAACCTTTACAAATGAACTTAATTTCCAATTAAAATAAATCAATTTTCAGGCTGGACATAAAACTACATCCATTTATATAAGCCATTGACAAGGAACGCTTAAAACCTAAGAACACGATGATTTTAAATAAGAAAATAGAAAAAGGTAAAGCAGGTAAACACTGAAAAAGGAATTCTTTTTCATATATATATATAAATGGACTAAGCCAAAAAAGTAGAAATAAAAAGGGTCACTAAATATTGAGAGAAGGTTCAATTCACCAGGAAAATTTAAATCATTAATTCATAGTCATCTAATAACATAATTTCAAGTATGAAAAGCAAAAAGTGACAGACTATAAGGAGAAACGGACATATCTATCATCGGAGTGGAAAGCCTTGATGTAACTCCTCTGAGAAGCTAGCAGGTACTACAGACCAAAAAAAATTAAAGCCAGAGAACACTTGATTCACTTACTTAACAGACTTGACCTAAAAGACATAATATATTCACTAAATGTATATCCACTATCCACTAACTGTAAAGTATACATTATTCTCATACATATATGGAACATTCACTAACACCATATTCTAGGCCATGAATCATATATATCAACAAATTTCAAAGAACTGGGCATTATACAGATTATGTTTTTTAACCATATTATAATTAGGTTAGAAGCCAATAATGAAAGCACAACTAATAAACCCTCGCATTTTAGAAACAAACAAAAACACATACTTCTAAATAACCCGCTAGTCAAAGAAATTACAGTGGAAGATGGACATATATCCTAACTTGTTAGATAGTACTTATAGGGGAAATTCATAGATTTCAAAATGTAATGTTTTAAAAAAGACAGGCAGGGAAACAAACGAGCTAAGTATCCAATTTAAGACGTTAGTGAAGGAACAATACAATTAACCCAAAGAGAGAGAAAATTAATAAAACAAACAAATAATAAAGGATTAATAATATTAACAAACCCTGACAGACTAATCAAGATAAACAGGAGACAGGTACAAATTAAAAAAGAATAGAAATAGAAAAATGACTATATGACACCACCAAACTGGAGAAGATTTTAAAAAGATAATTCTGCAAAACAGTGAAGTAAAGGTAATTTTGTTAAACAAAAGAGAATAGGAATAGAGGAAACATCCCAAATTTATCTTATGAGGCTAGATAACCTTGACACTAAAACAGGACAAGGATGAGAAAGGAAAATTACCAGCCAAAGGCAAAGTATTAAATCAGATATTAATAAATGTAGTCTATTGATGTACCAAAATGATAATATAAGTCAGCTGGGTTTATTCTAATAACTTCTAATTCTGGCCATGGAAAGCCAGTTAGTATCAGACAAATTGAACCCTTCTACCAAGAACAAATGAGGATGAACAAATAGCAAAAATCAACAAAAAACATCTCTTTAAAGATTTTTTGGCATTAAAAAACTACCAAAGTAACCATAATTTGAGAGGTTAAGATCCCAGTGAGAAGGGAAACAACATTTAGGCAAGTCTGATATTCTATGCTGCTTGTACACTAAGGCATCTCCCAGTTCATACGCAGCACAAGGCTGAGAGGCTAACACACCAAGCAGTGGTGGTGAAGAGGTTTAGAAGTTGAGCAGAGTTTGTGGCAGTTTCATGCGGATAGGGAAACCAAAATTGGAATTCAGAGCTACCAAGGCAGACAGGACTGGGAGTCAAGGAAAGTGCATTAATCTAAGCAATGTTTTCAGCAGTCTTAAGGTATGGAAGAGACAAAAAGTGGACCTCAGGGTCTGTCATGGAGGAGACACTTGGTAAAAAATACCACAAACTAACCCCTGAAGGGTGTATATACCAGGATAAGGGCAAACTAGAAATAGACTGTTGAAAAACCCAGCTCTGATTCATGTCAGTCCCATATTGGATTGAGTTGGTCTGGCCCTACTCTAATTGCCTGCGAGAAGCAAAAGTAAATCTGTTCTTGAAAAATAGAAAATTATCCTTAGCCTCAAGTTATCTCTGCAGTTTTCACATACAGTTTCTGGCACTGAATACAAACTACCAAGCATACCAGGAGAGAGGACCAAATGACTATACACCAAAAGAGCAAAAACAGAAGAGTGAAGACAACTTATAGGGGACAGAGATACTGGCGTTACTGGCCAACGGCTTTAAAATAACTATTTCTTGAATATGTTCAAGAAAATAGATGACAGCTGACCTAGAATGGAGTCAAAGACTTAATTATGCAGTGTTGAAAGAAGATCAATACCAACCTAGAATTCTATACTTAGCAAAAATACTATTAAAACAAGCAAAAAAAAAGAGGGAAAAACAGACCTTTTAAGACAAATACTGCATTAAAATAAATACTAAAGGGAGTTCTTTAGGCAGTGGGAAAGTGAACTAAGTAGAAGCAGAGAAATAAAGGAGTGAAGAGTAACAGAAAGGTCAAGGCTAAGTAAATATTGATTGTAATTTGATTATATAAAACAAAAATGTCTTGCTGCAGTTAGAATATACATAGAACTAAAGTATTTCACAGCAATAGCACACAAGTCAGGAGGGGAATAAAAGTATTATGCCCTTACATCATCTGTGAAGTGCCAAGGTACTAATTTAGATTAGTCTTTATAAAGTCAAGCATGCAGGTGATAGCTTTAGAAAGAAACTACTTAATAAGAAAAGTGGAAATAAATACTTGATTAATCCAAAAAGAAGGCAAGAAAGGAGATCTATTAATAAAATCTTATCAAATTAGGTTAAAAAAGAGAAATGATCATCTAAAATTTACTTAGAAATTTAGTAAAATATTCCATTAAATTTAACAATTTTCTTAATAAGAATGAGAATATATTCAACAAATCTACAGTAAACATACTCAATGGTACAGTGTTAAAAGCAACTCCTTATTTATAAATAAAATAAGAATATAGCAAGGTTTCTAGGGATAAGATCAGTATAAAAGTCAAGAGCATTTCATCAACAATAAACAGAAAATACATAACAAAAACACTACTTCTATCCCTTCAAAATTAAAATGCTAATCTAAGAAATCTTTTAGAAATTTGTAAATGTTTTATATATTAAAAAAAACTGAAAGACACTAAAGACCTAAATAAATGAAAAGACATAATCACGTTCTTGGATAGAAAAGACTTAATTCTCATAAACATGTCAATTTCCCCCAAACTGATCTACAGATTTAGTCTAACTCTGTGATCAAAATCTCAACATGGAACTTGAAAAGCTGATTCTAAAATTTATATGGGAGAGCAAAGATTAGCCAAGCAAGAGTCTCAAAGAAGAATAAGGTTGGGGGAATTTATCTTTCCAATTATCAAGATTCATTATACTATTAGAACAATGTAGAAAATAGGATTTGGGCCTTGGGATAGACTAATGAACAGAAGAGAAAGCTCAGAAATAGATAAAAACCTATAGGAAACCTGATATTTGTCATATCTATATTGCATGTCAATAGGATAAGGACATTTTTATAATTATCCAATAAGAAAAAATTAACATAGAGCCTTATATCACTCCATGAAGCCAAATCAATTCCGAGGGATCAGGACTTAAATGTGGAAGACAAAATGAAAACTGTTGCAAGAAAACAGTAAAATATCTTTTTGACTTTGGGAAAAAGGATGGATTTCTTAATGCAAAAAAAGTACAAATCATAAAGGGAAAGACTGACAAATTTACACTGAAATAAGAATATCTGTTAATTTAAAAGATATAAAGAGGACAGGTCACAAACTAGGAGATAGTTATAGTACATATAACTGACAAAGAAAGGTTCTAGAATCCAGATATGTAAGATCAACTATGAAGCTATAGGAAAAAGAAACTTAATAGAAAAATGAGCAAAAAAAAAACCATGAACAGGCATTTCACAGAGGACAAAACATACATGGCTAATATGTGAAAATATGCTCAATGTCATTAGTAGCCAATGAAATGCCAATTATAACCACTATTTTATATCCACTGATTGTGAGAGGAAAAATAACTCTTATGTAGTCAGTGGAAACAAAGATGTAGAGCCGTGGGAATATTCACACAGTGCTGAGGGACTATGACTCCCACTTGGAGCACAATTTGGCCTTTCTTATAAATCAAACCCATGTACACCTGACGACCCAAGCGTTTCCACTCCTGGCATATACTTCACTGAACTCTTGTGTATGGAGACCAGGAAACATGGTCAAATATGTTCACAGTAACTAATGGCCTACATCATACTGAAGAGTTTCACCCTAAATAAGATAAAAAAAGAGACAAAAACAAGGATGCCCTGGCTCTTGGCATTTCTACTCAGCAGTATGTGGGAGCTGGCATTAGGCAAAAAACAAAAGGGATCAGGTGGAAAAGAACAAAGTAAACCTGCCTCTATCTATCCTCAGATGAAATGGTCTTGTATATTAAAAATCATAAGGAATCCCCAAATGTAGAATAAACACAAGCTCAGCAAGGTTGTAGTGTAATCAATATACAAAACCCATCACATTTCTATATACTAGCAATGAACAACCTGTAAGTAAAATTAAATAATTCCAAGAGTGTCAAAAATAATAAAATACAAAAGGAGTAAATTTAACAAATGAAATATAAGACATGTACACTGAGAACTACGATACATGGAAAGAAAAATTTTTAACCTAAATAAATGGAAAGATGCCTATGTTCACAGATCGGGAAACATGGCACTACTCCTCAGATTGAATTACTGACTTAACACAATCCCTATCAAAATAAAATCTCAGCTGTCTTTTTTGCAGAAACGGACAAGCTGTTCCTAAAATTTGTATGAAAATGCAAGAACAAAGTATGTACTTAGAATTTACTTTAGTGAGAATCTGAGAGCTGACCATAAACTTATTTGTATTTTTATCTTGAGAACAAAGTTGGAAGACTCATACTTCTCAATTTCAAAACTTATTACAAAGTTATGATAATCATGACATTGTGGTATGGGTGTAAGTACCAAGTCCTGAGAGTCCTGAAATAAACCCTTACATGTGTAGTCAATGGCTTTTTGACAAGGGTACCAAGGCCATTCAATCAAGGACGAACAGTCTCCAACAAATGTTGCTGGGACAACTGGGTATCTAAATGTAACAGAATGAAGATCCATGCATACCTCACAACATGTACAAAAATTAACTCAAAATGGATCATAGACTTAAATGTAACAGCTGAAACTATAAAACTCTTAGAAACAAATAGGAGTAAATCTATGACTTTGGATTAGGCAATGGTCTCTTTTTTTGTCATAAAAGCTGTTTTATTTTCTTTTTGTTTTTCAAGTTGAATAGCTATTACTTTTTAAAAAAATTAAGGTATCATTGCTACACAATCTTTTTTTTTCCCAAACAAGATGCACATGTTGCATTTGTTTAATATATCCCTTAAGATACTTTTAATCTATAGGAGTTCTCTCTTCCAACACTGCCATGTCTTTTGTTTAAATAAAGGAACAAAAACCTGGGTCTTTTATGGGATAGAACTTCCCACATTCTAGGTTAGTGTTGTTTAACATTTTTTCACCTTTGTATTTTTTTTTTATTAAGATATTGATACACAATCTTAGGAAGGTTTCATATGAGCAACATTGTGGTTTCAATATTCACCCATATTATCAAGTACCCACAACCCCATTGCAATCACTGTCCATCAGTGTAGTAAGATGCTATAGAGTCACTACTTGTCTTCTCCATGCTGTACTAGGCAATGTTTTTTTTTTTTTTGGTATTGTTTAATGTACAGTAACATGAACAACATTATAGTTACTAGACTCCCCCTATTATCAAGTCCCCCCCACATACCCCATTACAGTCACTGTCCATCAGCATAGTAAGATGCTATAGAATCATTACTTGTCTTCTCTCTGTTATACTGCCTTCCCCATGTCCCTGTCCCCTACATTATGTGTGCTAATCATAATGTCCCTTTTTCCCCCTTATCCCTCCCTTCCCACCCATCCTCCCCAGTCCCTTTCCCTTTGGTAACTGTTAGTCCATTCTTGGGTTGTGTGAGTCTGCTGCTGTTTTGTTCCTTCAGTTTTTTCTTTGTTCTTATATTCCACAGATGAGTGAAATCATTTGATACTTGTCTTTCTCCGCCTGGCTTATTTCACTGAGCATAATACCCTCTAGCTCCATCCATGTTGTTGCAAATGGTAGGATTTGTTTTCTTATGGCTGAATAATATTCCATTGTGTATATGTACCACCTCTTCTTTATCCATTCATCTACTGATGGACACTTAGATTGCTTCCATTTCTTGGCTACTGTAAATAGTGCTGCGATAAACATAGGGGTGCATATGTCTTTTTGAAACTGGGCTCCTGCATTCTTAGGGTAAATTCCTAGGTATGGAATTCCTGGGTAAAATGGTATTTCTATTTTTAGTTTTTTGAGGAACCTCCATATTGCTTTCCACAGTGGTTGAACTAATTTACATTCCCACCAGCAGTGTAGGAGGGTTCCCCTTTCTCCACAGACTCGCCAACATTTGTTGTTGTTTGTCTTTTGGATGGTGGCCATCCTAACTGGTGTGAGGTGATATCTCATTGTGGTTTTAATTTGTATTTCTCTGATGATTAGCGATGTGGAGCATCTTTTCATGTGTCTGTTGGCCATTCGAATTTCTTCTTTGGGTAAGTGTCTGTTCAGCTCCTCTGCCCATTTTTTAATTGGCTTATTTGCTTTTTGTTTGTTGATGTGCATGAGTTCTTTATATAATTTAGATGTTAACCCCTTATCGGATCTGTCATTTATGAATATATTCTCCCATACTGTAGGATGCCTTTTTGTTCTACTGATGGTGTCCTTTGCTGTACAGAAGCTTTTTAGTTTGATATAGGCCCACTTGTTCATTTTTTGCTTTTGTTTCCCTTTCCTGGGGAGATATGTTCATGAAGAAGTTGCTCATGTTTATGTCCAAGAGATTTTTGCCTATGCTTTTTTCTAAGAGTTTTATGGTTTCATGACTTACATTCAGGTCTTTGATCCATTTGGAGTTTACTTTTGTGTATGGGGTTAGACAATAATCCAGTTTCATTCTCTTACATGTAGCTGTCCAGTTTTGCCAAGTTTCTTAAACTTGATATTAAAATCATAAGCAACAAAAGAAAAAACCAACTGGACTTGACTAAAGTAACTTTTTGTGTTTCAAAGAATGCTTAGTAGCCAGAAAGTAAAAACAACTGATGAATGGATAGGCAAAATGGGATACATCCATACAATGTAATATTATTCAGCAATAAAAAGGAGTGAAGTGCTGATACTGCTACAACAGGGATAAAACTTGGAAACATACTCAGTGCAAGCGACCAGACACAGCAGACTGTACTGTATGACCCCACTTATGCAAGGTGTCCGGAACAGGAAGCCTACAGAGACCGAAGGCAAATGAGCGTTTGCTGGGGCGGCAGGTGGGGGAAAGAGGGCTAGGGAATGATGACTGAATGGCTATAGGGTCTCTTTTTGGGGTGATAAAAATGTTCTAAAATTAGTAGCAGCGATGGATGGTTGCACAATTCTGGGACTATACCTAAAACGATTGGGTTGTTTAGTTCCAAGGGGTGAATTTTATGGTATGGAAGTTATATTTCAACCATGCTATAAAAAACTTTACAAGTGGAAACTAGAAACATTTCAAATGTTCACCAATGGAGTGGATAAACAGTATATTCGTACAGTGGAATGCTATGTATCAATAAAAAGAATGTACTACAGGGATGGTAAAAGCATTTACATGAATGAATCTCAAAAACAGGTTGAATAAAAAAGGCAAGCCTCAGAAAAATATATACACTGCACTTCTGTTAATATACACATTAAAAACAGGCTAAACTAAACAATATATTCCTGAGGGTCACACATACATATGGTACCAGTTCAAAGAAAAGCAAGGGTGTAACTAACAAAATTGAGGATAGGCTGACTTCTGTAGCAGCAAGATGTATCTCTGGACTTTAGAGACACTGGTAGCATTCTCTCTCTTACAGGAGGTTGTGGGTACAGCTAGTGTTTATTTTCCTTTACTCTGTATATTTTACAATAAAAATAAAGGTTAAGAAGAAGAATGAGAGCAAAATGAAGACTTTCAGATAAATGAAAACAAGGGTTAATGCCAGTGCTCAGGTTTTCACTAAAGGAAGCTCTAAAGGATGCACTCAGCAAAGAAGTAAATGATCCAAGATGGAGGAGGGAAGAGTGAGCAAGGAAAATGAGAAAACATATAGAAAAACTAAATAAATACATGTATAAAATAATAATTATCATAATTATATAATAAATTGAAAACGATGGGATAATAATTATGTGGTTGAACTATAAGAAAACAACTAGATAAATCATATTTTAAGGTCCTTGTGTTATCTGGGAGAAAGGTAAAGATGTTGAGTAGCTTAATATTAAAATTTTAAGGGTTAAAAGAATAAAAATACGGTGTGTAACTTCTGTGGCAGTTATGGTTAGTTGTCCCAAATGTTTTTCCTTTTCCCTCAGAAATAGAACTTCTGATTTTTTCCCTTCATGTCAAATAGCAGCTTTACTCAGATGAAAACACAGAAACTTCTTAAGCACAGTGAATTTTCTAGGACAAACTGTCAAATGGAAAATGAGTGTCAAATGCAGTGTCAAAATGTGACAAAGTGGCAGATGCAAAATACCAGAATCATATAGCAAGTTACACTAGAGTCAGGGTTAGTATAAGGACTTCTGTTGTTAGTATTATGTCACATCTCTATAATGTGCACACTGTGTCTGAGAACAAGTTATCTGTGGGGACCCTCATTTCTAACTGGGCACATAGCAGCCCGGACCCAAGCATTTCCTAAACTACCCTTGCAACAAGCTTAGTCAAAGGGGTAGAAAAAGAAGTGTTGTGTGGAGCCAGCATGCTCCTTTTTTTGCTACTGGTTTCTTTGCTGGCTGGAATGCACTTGGGGTTCTGGAATCCAGCACCCACTTGGAACGAAGAGATCTTGTGAGTGGAAGCCAGTTACAACATCAAACCTCAAGAAAAAAGAAGCCTGGGGCTCTAGCATCACTATCCTGGACATTCTTGAACTTGAGAGGAATACAGTTATGTTCAAACCACTTTTTCTCTCTTTCTTTATTTTCAACATTATTTGTAGGCAAACCTAATCCCAATTAATACAGTTTCAAAACTAGTAAAGGGAATGGGGTGAGGGGTGTGTTAATCCAAAAGGTAGCAGAAAGGGGAAAAAAGAAACCTGGAAAACAAACATCATAAACTAACGTGGTGGAATAAAAAACACATAGAAATACCACTGTAGATGGACTACATTTTCTACTTCTGAAATAAAAGCAGAGTGGATAAAGCACAAAATCCAGGTAAGTGCTGATTATAAAAGACATGGTTATAAAGGACAGCGAATGGCTGAATGAAAGTGAAAGGATGGAAAAGACACGTCTACGGCAAACACTACCCAAGGCAAGGTGGCACAACAGTCCTCACACGTGAAACGGCAAAACACAAATATACATCTGGAAAAATAGACACTGGATCACTAAATGTTCACCAGGAATATTGCAATACTAAACTTGACGCATCTAAGATATCTCCAAAATAATATAAAGGAAAATTTGACAGAATTCTAAGGAGAAATGGACAAACTCACCAACCCAGAAAAAGCAGTATGATACACATTCCCTAAATACAGCACACTTTAATTGAAAACAAGCTAGTCTTTGGATCAGCCCTCCCCTCTCCCACACCAGCTCACCCTCTACCCCATCTCGAGGCCCTGCACTCAGTGACCACCAGGACCTCTCCTCAGCCGCCTATGCCTCCTACTTCCTTGCTCTGCTGCCACTCTCCTCAAACACCTTGCTTCCTTCTGTCACTGCAAAGGACTCTGTTCTCCACTGGGGCACTAACACAGTGCCGTCTCCCCTACCTGCGAGTATCACCTCTATACAGTATCCCCCTTTCTCTCCTGCACAATGAATATCCTGTCCCTATGAAGTCATTCTCAACACATATTACTCCGTTTAAAAACAAAAAGAACAAAACAGACCCAACCCTCTCCTTTGGCCCTATGTCCCTTCATTTCTCTGCTCCCTGTATGGAAAAATTCATCAATACAACAGTCTACACTGTGGTCTCCAATTACTCTTGTATTTTCTCTTAATCCTTCTCCAACCAGGCTAGCCCTCCCTCTGCCCCCACCATCACCATGCCACCAAACAGACCAACTCTCAGGGTCTCTAATGACCTCACATTTCTAGATCTGACCTGCTGAGTCCATCAGCACCATCTGACACAGTTGATTCTGCTCTTGAAAACGATTCAGTGGAGCTCCAGTGGCCTTTTCTCCGGCCTCACCAATCACTCCCTCCGTTACTTGTCTAGGGCTCTTGGAACCCTTCACTTCTCTACTCCTTAGGCATTCTCATTTTTTAACCTTAATCTATACTCGGATAGCTCCCACATATAACTGTCAATCGGGACCTTTCCCTGACTCACTGATCCAACTGCCTGCTACATCCCCAGAGGCTAGAACAGTCCCTGGCATTTGGTAGATACTCAGTAAATATTCACTGAATGAAGGAAGGTCAGGAGCAGAGGAGGGATGATGATTTCCTCCTGCTGTTCCACCAAGTAACTGTCCTGCAGTTACACAATATATACACAAGATAAGATTAGAGAGACATAAATTTGCCATTATAGCAAATAACATGATCATTCTGCAAATCCAAGAGAACTGAGAGTTATGCAAGGTTGCTGGACACAAGATCAATGTACAAGTCCCCAAATAACTAACTAGAATATACAAATATAAAAATGATTCATTTTACTATTAAAATAAAAACTAGAAAGTACCAAGAAATAAACCTAATAAAAATATGTAAAACCTTCACAGAGAAATTAATCAAACTTGAGTAGAAGGATATAAAAGATCTGAATAGAGAAACTCTTCAGAGCTAAGAGGACTCAGTATTTTATAGGTATAAATTTTTTCCAAGTTAATCTATAAACTCTATTTCTAGTCAATTCCCAGAAAGATTTTTCTGAGGAACTTGATATGCTAATTCTAAATCAGTATTGGAAGAATGAAGATCTAACTAGACTTTTTCTTTCTGAAGAAAAAGAGTAAGAACGAGGGATTCGCCCTACCAGACACCAGGGCATACTAAAAGGTATGGCAATTAAAAGTTGTATTAACACAGCAATAGAATTGGACAAGTAATAGGAGTGGAGAGCAGAGCCTAGAGAGCCCTGAGCAGCCCCAGTGCCGCCACTGGCCCATCACCATCACCACAACCAAGAGCAGTGAGGCTGAGACACAGCAGCCACCTGCTGCTGCCCCTGCCCTCAGCACTGCCAAAACAAATCCCCGCACCACACAGGGTGGGGACCCCGGCAGCTTCACGACAGCAGCGTCTGCCAGTGGGGACAAGAAGGTCATTGCAACAAAGGTTTTGGGAATAGTAAAATGGTTGGTTCAATGTAAGAAACAGATACGGTTTCATCAATAGAGATGATACAAAGGAAGATGTGTTTGTAGAGCAGACTGTCATAAAAAAATAGCTCCAGGAAGTACCTTCATAGTGTCAGAGATGGGAAGACTGTGGAGTCTGATGTTGAAGGAGAAAAGGGTGCAAAGACAGCAAATGTTACAGGTCCTGGTGGAGTGCTAGTGCAAGGCAGTAAATATACAGCAGACCTTAACCATTATAGATGCTACCCATGTCACAGGGGTACTCCACACAATTACCAGCAGAATTACCACAACAGTGAGAGTGGGAAAAGAATGAGGGATTGGAGGGTGCTCCTGAAGGCCAGGCCCAACAGCGCTGGCCCTACCACAGGCAACAGCTCCCACCTTACTACATGTGGAGACCATATGGGCACTGACCACAATATTCCAACCCTCCTGTGCAGAGAGAAGTGGCGGAGGGTGCTGACAACCAGGGTACAGGAGAATGAGGCAGACCAGTGAGACCATGATTCCACAGGGTCCAGCCTAAAGGAGGATGGCAATGAAGAGGACAAAGAAAATGAAGAAGATGAATCCTAAGGTCAGCAGCCACCATGATGTCAGTACTGTCACAACTTTAATTACTGATGCAGATGCCCAGAAAACCCTAAACCACAAGATCACAAAGAGACAAAAACAGTCAACCCACCAGTTGAGAATTCATCTGCTCCAGAGGCCGAGCAGAGTGGGGCTGAGTAAATGCCAGCTTACCTTCTCTACCATCATTTGGCTTAGTTATCCAACAAGAAGAAATGAATATGAAATTCCAGAAATGAGAAATCACAAAATATTGGAGCTGAAGACCTTAAGTGCTTGCTTTTTTCCCACTGACCAGATAACCAGAACTATCTATGCAGCATGGGGTTTTTATTATTTTTACCTAAAGATGTCTCTTTTTGGTAATGACCAATGTTTTAAAAAAAGCCTGGTTTTTCTCACTGTACCTTTAAAGGGTTATAAATTGTTCATATTTGGTCAAGTTGAGATTTTTAAGAACCTCATTTTTAATTTGTAATAAAAGTTTACAACTTGATTTTTTTCAAAAAAGTCAACAAACAGCAAGCACCTGTTAATAAAGGTCTTAAAATGATAATTAAAACAACAAAACAGAAAAAAAAAAACAGAGATAGACAAAAGAGCAGCAGAACAGAATAGAGCCCAGAAACACACCCCTGCATAGGTGGAAATCTAGCAGAGGTTATGACTGACTATCACTAATCTGAGATGAAAGTAGAGACTTCAAAAACTGGTGTGATAACAGGCTTTCCATATGAAAGAAGAAAAATGAGATCCTAGAATGAACAAATATAAACTGCAGATGGATTAAGCACCTGAAAATGAAAAAAAAATACTCAAAACTTTGAAACCATAAAAAAAATTTCTATGCTGTTTGGACACAGAAGGTATTAAGAATCAAAGATGCATTCAATGCAGCAGGAAGATATAACAATTATAAACATTTATGCACCTATTACAGACCATCAAAATATATGAAACAAAAACTGACAGAATTGAAGGGAGAAGTAGACAGTTCTACAATAGTAGCTGAGGACTTCAATATCCTCATTCCCAATAACAAAACAACTGGAAGGGAGGTAAGGAAACAGAAGATTTAATCAACACAGAAAACCAAATAAAGCTGATGGAATACTTTACCCAATGATAGAATGCACATTCCTCTCAAGTAACATGGGATATTTTCTAGGAGCAACCATGTGTTAGGTCACAAATTAAGTTTCAATAGAGTTTTTAAAACAGGTATCATACAGACTACTTTCTCTAACCACAATGGGATAAATTTAGAAATAAAAAGGGAAAAGTGTAAAATTCATAACATTATAAAAAATGAATCAAAGAAGAAATCTTTGGGAAGGTTTTAACAAAGGAAATTAGAAAATACTTAGAGATGAATAAAAACAAAAGCATAACACACCAAAACTTATGGAATGCAGCAAAAGTGGTGCTACGGGGGAAATTTATAGCTATAAACACATTTAAAAAATGTATGAAAGATCTCAAATCAATAACCTAATTTTACAACTTAAGGAGCTAGAAAAAGAATAAACTAAACCCAAAGCTAGCAGAAAGAGGGAAATAATATAAACAGAAAAATCAATGAAACCATTGTTGGTTCTTCAGAAAGAGCAACAAAACTTTAGCTAGGAAGACTAACAACAAGAAAAAGACTCAAAACAGTAAGGACTCAAATACTAAAACCAGAAGTGAAAGTGGGGACATTACTACCAATTCTACAGAAATAAAAAGAATTGTAAGAGAATGTTAGAACAATAGTACACCGACTGGATATAATAAATGAATCGGATGAAATGGACTAATTCCTAGAAACAAAACCTACCAAGACCAAATCATGAAAAAATAGAAAATCTGAATAGACTTATAACTAGTAAGGAAACTAAATCAGTAATCAAAAATTTCCCAACAAAGAAAATCCCTACATCTGATAGCTTCACTGGTGACTTCTACCAAACATTTAAAGAACTAATATCAATTATCAAATTTTTCCAAAAAATTGAAGAGGAGGAAATGCTTCCTAACTCATTCAATGAAGTCAGCATTATCCTGGTACCAAAGCCAGATAAAGACCCTACAAGAGAAAAAAACTACAGACCAATATCCTTGATGAATACTGATGTAAAATTCTTAACAAAATACTAGCAAACAATTCAGAGGCATATTAAAAGAATTAAACATCAAGTAGGATTATCCCTAGAGTGCAAGTATGGTTCAACATAAGAACATCAATCAATATAATATGCTGCAACAAAAGAATAAAGGGAAAAAAACCATATGAATTGATGCAGAAAAAGCACTTGAAAAATTCAACAGTCTTTGATGACAAAAAACACCCAACAAACTAGGATAGAAGGAAACTACCTCAACATAATAAAAGCCATATATGAAAACCCACAATGAACATGATACTTAATGGTAAAAGACTAAAAGTATTTCTTCTGAGATCAGGAATAAGACAAGGATGCCCACTTTCACCACTTCTATTCAACATAGTACTGGAAGTTCTAGTCAGAGCAATTAGAGAAGAAAAAGAAAATATCTGTTTGCAGACCATATGATCTTATATATAGAAAACCCTAAAAATTCCATGTACATACACAAAAACTATTAGAACTAATAAATAAATTCAGCAAAGGAGCAGGATACAAAGTCAACACAGAAAAATCAGTTGCATTTCTATATGCTCACAATGAACAAC
This sequence comes from Manis pentadactyla, assembly GCF_030020395.1. Classification (NCBI taxonomy): domain Eukaryota; kingdom Metazoa; phylum Chordata; class Mammalia; order Pholidota; family Manidae; genus Manis; species Manis pentadactyla. Next base: position 157,468,031 of record NC_080023.1, on the reverse strand, counting down.
CTGAAAAAAGTAACAAAAACAATTCCATTTACCATAGCATCAAAAAGAATAAAATATTTAGGAATTAACTAACCAAGGAGGTGAAAAGACTTGTATGATGAAAACTACAAACTGCTGAAAGAAATCAAAGACATAATAAATAAAAACACATCCCATGGCCATGGGTTGGAAGACTTAATACTGTTAAAATGGCAACACTACTCAAAACAATCTACAGATTCATCATCATCTCTTTCAAAATTCCAATAATGTTACTTGCAGATGGAAAAAGCCATCCCAAAATTCATATGGAATCTCAGGTGTCCCTGAGTATGCAAAACAATCTTGAAAAAGAACAACAAACTTGATTTCAAAATCAGTACAAAACCATAATAAAACTGTGGTATGGCACAAAGACATACATGTAGGCCAATGGAATAGAATAGATGATGGCTCTGAAACCCTTGCATATATGGTCAAATCACTTATGACAAGGGTGCCAGTACCATTCAATGGGGAAAGGATAGTCTTTTCAACAAACAGTGCTGGGAGAACTGGATATCCACATGCAAAAGAAAAAAGAAATTTATCTAATACCATATACAAAAATGTATTCAAAGGGATCAAAGACTAAGAAAAATACACAAAATCTTCAGGACATTGGATTTGGCAGTGATTCCTTGGTTATGATACCAAAGAGTACTCCTGAAACTCAACAACAACAAACAACAACTTGGTTTAAAAATGGGCAAAAGACTTCAAAAGAAGATATACAAATGGCCAATAAGCTCATGAAAAGATGCTCAATATCACTAATCATGAGGGAAATGCAAACCAGAATTACAATGAGAAACTACCACACACCTGTTAGGAGAGCTACTATCAGAAAAAAAACAAAACAGAAAGCAAGTGTTCTCAGATTCAAAAAGACATATGCACCCCTATATTTATCACAGTACTTTTTACAATAGCCAAGAAATGGAAGCAACCTAAGTGTCCATCAGGAGATGAACAGATAAAGAAGATGTGGTACATATACACAATGGAATATTATTCAGCCATAAGAAGACGACAAATCCTACCATATGCAACATGCATGGAGCTAGAGGGTATTATGCTCAGTGAAATAAGCCAGGTGGAGAAAGACAAGTACCAAATGATTTCACTCATCTGTGGAGTATAACAATAAGCAAAACTGAAGGAACAAAATGGTAGCAGACTCAGAGATTCCAAAAAAGAACTAGTGGTTACTGAAGGGGAGGGGTGTGGGTGGGCGGGTGGGGAGGGAGGGAGAAGGGGACTGAGGGGTATTATGTTTAGGGCACGTGGTGTGGGGGATCATGGGGAGAACAGTGTATCACAGAGAAGGGACATAGTGGATCTCTGGCAACTTGCTGCACTGATGGACAGTGACTGAATTGGGGTATGGGTAGGGACCTGATAATATGGGTAAATGTAGTAACCACATTGTTTTTTTGTTTTTTTTTTGAGAGGGCATCTCTCATATTTATTGATCAAATGGTTGTTAACAACAATAAAATTCTGTATAGGGGACTCAATGCACAATCATTAATCAACCCCAAGCTTAATTCTCAACAGTCTCCAATCTTCTGAAGCATAACGAACAAGTCTTACATGGTGAACAGTGCAAGGGCAGTCATATCACAGAAACTTTCGGTTTTGATCACACATCATGAACTATAAACAATCAAGTCAGATATGATTATTCATTTGATTTTTATACTTGATTTATATGTGAATCCCACATTTCTCCCTTATTATTACTATTATTATTTTTTAATGAAATGCTGAAGTGGTAGGTAGATGCAAGATAAAGGTAGAAAACATAGTTTAGTGCTGTAAGAGGGCAAATGTAGATGATCATGCAGAAGATTTCTCTCAAAACACGGGGGGTGAGGTTCTAAGCCTCACCTCTGTTGATCCCCAGTTTCTCACCTGATGGCCCCCCTGCGACTTTGCCTGTCTTAGGTTGTTCCTCCCTTGAGGAATCTTACCCATCTCTGGCTAACCAGTCATCTTCCGGGGCCATACAGGGAAATGTAAAGTTGTTAAGTGAGAGAGAAGCAATATTGTTTGAAAAGGTTAGCTTTTACTTCTTTGCAGATTTATGCCCTGTGGCTTTTATGCCCAGCATTTGTCTTGAGTAACCACATTGTTTTTTCATGTGAAACCTTCATAAGAGTGTTTATCAATCATACCTTAATAAAAAATAAAAAATAAAAAAAGCAAGTGTTGGCAAGAGTGTGAACCCTTGAGCATGTAAATGGTACAGCCACTGTGGAAAACAGTATGGTGGCTCCTCAAAACACTAGAAATAGAATATGATCCAGCAATTCCACTTCTGGGTATATAACCAAAAGAAATGTAAGCAGGAACTTGGAAGTAGTATTTGTACACTCATGTTCATAGCATCATTATTTAATTAGCTGAAATATGGACGCAACCCAGATGTCTGCTGACGGATGAGCAGATGAACAAACTGTGGAATATTATTCATCTATAAAAAGGAGTAAAGTTCTGATATATGTATACCATGGAAGATCCTTGAGGACGTTATGGTAAGAAAGACAACTACTGTATGATTCCACCTTTATGAGGTACTTAGAGTAGTGAATAGTAAGTATAATGGTGGTTGCCAGGGGCTGGGGAGAGGGGAGAAGGAGGAGTTACTGTTTAATGGGTGTAGAGTTTCAGTTTTACAAGATAGAGTTATAGGGATGGATGGTGTAGTGGTTGCACAACAATGTGAATGTACTTAATACTACTGAACTGTACACTTAAAAATGGTTAAGATGGTAATGTTATGCATACTTCACCACAATAAAAAAATTTTTTTAAAAGCATCAAAGGTGCAAAACGAACAGGTATGAGCCTTTCAAAATAACTATAGTGATAAACATCATTAACTTTAAAAGACAAGCAATAGTATGAAAGAAAATATTGCCCCTCAGAGAAACTAGAGGATTTTTTTCTGAAGATTCTGAATTCAGAGAAATGATACTGACTTTTCAAGGTCTTCTCATAAGGAAAGGGCCAGTTTGTCACCCAGGCACCTAGAACAGGATGTCCTTAAACTTAGATAGGCAACAAACCACTTGAGTTTAATGTTAGGAGCACCTGTCACTTTGTCACTGATGGAAATCACAGAAAATTTCATACCAATGTTATAGTTGTCACAGTTATCTTCAAATAATGTTTACTGTCATCAGTACTTCAAAGTCATATTAGACTGTTAGACTGTGTTAATACCTTAACAGATAAGTACATGTATCACTGTACCATATCACAAAATTTATTTAGTGCTTTGATAATTATATTAATGTAAAGTTTCCTTTGTTATCTTCATACAGTTGTTTTTTTTCCTGAGAGACTTAGAGTCTTTATTTCACCAAAATACAGAGGATTCAGGGCAGTGGTTTCTCTAGTGGGTACAGAGAGCAGAGCTGCGAACTGCCACCACGTGTCTGTGCCCCTCTGCTGAGCATGTACTTGGTAACGCGGCCGTCTATCACTGCGCAGTCCAAGGTGATCACCAAGTCCTCTTTATATAAACATAAGTATGAGGAGAAGCATAATTCAGGTTTGTTCTGACACTGGCTTCACAGAAATGTGAGAACCAAGTAAGGTGATGTTTGTATAATTTTTACTTTATGCTATTTAAAGTAATTTCTGAGGTGTCTATAGAAGTCTACTTTTCAACAAGTCCTGCCCACATTGAGCTGCCAGATAGTTTCTCAGTGTCTCAATCTTTTGTCCTAATTTTTATTTTTATTAAGTTAATATATGTTCATAATTTAAAAAATAAGTGAAAGCACAATGACGAAAGAAAAATAGATACACTGGACTTCATCAAGATTAAAACTCTTGTGCATCAAAGGATACTACCAAGAAAGTGAAAAGACAACCCATGGAATGGGAGAAAATACTTGCTAATCATGTATCTGATAAGGGCTTATTAACTAGAATATATAAAAACTCTTACAATTCAACAACAACAAAAAGACAAACAACCCAATTAAAAAATGGGCAAAGGAACTGAATAGGTATTTTTCCCAAGAAGATACCCAAATGACCAGTAAGAACATGAAGAAATGCTCATCATCAGTTATTAGGGAAATGCAAATCAGAAGAACAATGAGATGCTACTAGGGTAGCTATAATTTTTTTAAAAGATGGAAAATAACAAGTGTTACTGAGAAGAGAAACTGGAACCCTTGTGCTTTGCTGGTGGGAATGTAAAATGGTGCAGCCATTTTGGAAGACAGTTAGATGGTTCTTCAAAAAGCTAAACATAGAATTACCATATAACCCAGCAACTCCACTCGTAGGTATATATCCAAAAGAAATAAACATGCATCCATACAAAAACTTGTACATAGATGTTCACTGCATTATTCATGCTAGCCAGAAAGTACAAACAAGCCAAATGTCCATCAACAGTTGAATGTATAAATAAAATGTAGTATATCCTTCACATTTCCCTGTATGGCCCCGGAAGATGACTGGTTAGCCAGAGACGGGTAAGATTCCTCAAGGGAGGAACAACCTAAGACAGGCACAGTCGCAGGGGGGCCATCAGGTGAGAAATTGGGGATCAACAGAGGTGAGGCTTAGAACCTCACCCCCCCGTTCTGAGAGAAATGTTCTGCATACGTGGATGTTTTATTGCCCTGGTCTAGCTTGGATTAACACATAGTCTACAGGCACACACCTGATCATCTACATGTGCTCTCTTACAACACTAAACTATGTTTTCTACCTTTATCTTGTATCTACCTACCACTTCAGCATTTTATTAAAAATAATAATAATAAAGAGAGAAATGTGGTATCCACATATAAATCAAGTATAAAAACCAAATGAATATTCATATTTGAACTGACTGTTTAGAGTTCATAATGCATGAGCAAAACCGAAAGTTTCTGTGATGACTGCCCTTGTACTGTTCACTATGTAACTTATTCATTATGTAAGAATTTGTTCTACATGTAAAAACTTGTTTGTTATGCCTCAGAAGATTGGAGACTGACAAAAATTAGGCTTGGGGTGGATTAATGATTGTGCATTGAGCATTGACTCCCCTATACAGAATTTTATTGTCGTGAACAACCATTTGATCAATAAATATGAGAGATGCCCTCACAAAAAAAAAAAAAAAAAAAAAAAAAAAAGGACAGACTTCCAATGGTAAAATAAATTAGTAACCGGGATGTAATGTATAGCATAAGGAATATAGTCAAGATATTGTAACAGCCTGGTAGGGTGATAGCTGGAACCTAGAATTATGTATATAAATGTTCTACCACTGTGTTGTACACTTGAAACTCATGTAATGTAATACTGTGTGTCAACTACCCTTCAATAAAAAATAATTATTAAAAAAAAAAAAAATGTAGTATATCCATAAAATGGAATATTATTCAGAAATAAGGAGTGAAGTACTGAAACATGCCACAATACGGATGAAAACTCAAAATGCAAAGCGAAAGAAGCCAGACACACAAGACCACATAATGTATGATTCTGTTTATATGAGAGTCCAAAATAGGCAAATTCACAAGAGGCAGAATTAGTGGTTGCCAGAACATGGGGAGGAGGGAATGAGGAGTGACTGCTCACAGTTATGGGGTTTCCTTTTGGAGTAATGGAAATGTTCTAAAATTAGAGAGTAATGATGCTTGCACAACACTGCGAGTGCACTAACTGCCACTCAATTGTACACTTTAAAAGGGCAAATTTTATGGCATGTGAATTACATCTCAATAAAGTTATAGCATGAAAAACAGTTTCCAGAAAGAGACAACAAAAAGATAGATATGAGGAAGAAAAGATCAGAGACTAAGGATCAATCCAGCAGTTCCACATTCGGCAGGAATTTTAGAGAAAGAAAACAGTTCACTGTATTATGTAAGTAAGGAAATTATTTTTAAAAATTAATGTGAGACTGTTTCTCAGAAACAAAAGACCTGAGTCTCACCATAGAAATGGTCTATGAGCTACTGGCATAGAAAATGAGCAAAGACCCATTCCACAGCACATCACTAAGGAATTTCACAGGAGAGTTTAGTAAAGCAAAGGTTCTACCAACTTCCAGAGATAAAAACAATGCAAAAGACTGATAATTGAACTTTTCAGCACAAGTAATGAAAGCACGACACATATAGCTGTTAAAATTCTGAGGGAAAATTATTTTCAACTTAATTTTTATATGTATATATAGATTACATATACATATAAACAAATACATTTATGTAAGTAATTTGTATTTATTATTTTCAACTTTAAACCCAGCCAAATTGTGGGAGATCTGAATAAAGACATGCAGTTTCCAAAAATTTAGCTCTAATTGAATTCAGGTGTGCCACTAAAACGAGGTACTAAAACCAAGAAAGCAGAAAACCATGTGGTCCAAAAAGCATGGCATCCATCATGGGAAAGAGGCCAAGGGCAGTCCCAGATGATGAAAAGGAAGTCAGTCTCTAGATAGGAACTAGGCAGTAGACCTAGAAGACAACCTGGTCAGATCAGTGCAGAGGGCAGAGGCTACCAGGGAAAGTATGAAATCATGAGATTATCTGATACATTTTTTTATACCTGGAAAAAAATATTGATGATTTTAATATTTGGTATTAAATAATAAATAATTGTTCCTTGGTTTATTATCAGGTTGGCACATCTGGTGAAGTATGTGAAAAATTATAAATAAGAGCTTAGAAAATGAAGTACATAAAAAAGATGAGCAACCATTAATTCTAGGAAAAACAAAATGTGTAAGAGGAGAAAATTAAAGTAATATATCTTTAATTCTGCAGTGAACACTATTTACATACTCATAATAAATACCATTGGTCATTTAATACAAAACTGTGGTGGACTATATGGAAGGTGGGAGTGTGGAAGTGAGAGCTAAATACTCATCTATTATAGCAGGAAATCAACACATAATAATAATTTTAGAGTGGAAATAAAAGGTAATCACATTTTTAAAAAAAATGAAGGTAAATTCCAGAATATACAGCTGATGAGAGCTGGAAGTGGGGACAGCTAGGTAAGGCAGTGGGCTGGTTTCTGTTGGCTTTTCAGTGCCCTCTTTGTTCCTTGCCTCTCTTCAGCAGTGTGACAACAGTGACTCGTGAACTCTGAATTATCCAAGGGCACTTTCTTCAGGCCCTATCCATCAGGGGCAGTGGGATGCTGGCTCCGCCCCTTCTGGATACTCTGGAGACCTGTCCTTCTGTGCATTCTGTGGAGGGGGCCCTCCCTGGGGCCTGGAGCTTCCCAGGGACCTGCCTCCAAGCCACCCCTCCCACCTATGAACCCTGGCTCTCTACATGCTTCTAGCTCTTTCTTGAACTAATTTGTCAGGGCAATATTTAGAAATAGGCATGATGTAGACAGAAACATAAGTAGAAACTTTTGTCTCACCAATTCATAGTTCTTCACACCCTGTGGAGGTTGTTAGATCCCTGGTGCTTGACCCACAGTAGGCACCCAATAAAGAGCTACTGAAAGCATAATTATGGTAACAACTTCCTCTGTGTCCAGCACTTCACCGAGTCCTGTACGTGCATTGCCACATTCAACCTCACAAATGCTTATGCAATTACAGGGTAGGATCATCTCTATGTTACAGATATAAAAACTGAGGTTCAGAGTAACTCAACCACTGTCACTTCACTTAATAGTAAGGGCTGAACTGGGATTCAAATCCAGGTGTGGCTGACTCCAGTCTGTACAACTAGCAGCAGTTTCCTTTCTGGAAAAAGGTTAGGTTAGGTAGATAGAAGGATGGAAGAGAGGAAGAAATGAAAGGAGGGGAGTTCACTACTGACCCAAGAAGGGAACCTGAGACCCTCCCCACCTGGAGGCCCCAAAGCTGGAGAACTAGCCATGGACCGTCCTCCCCTCACCCCAGGGCCATGGCTGCAGCACCCACCTTCTTCAGAGAGGTTGTTCTCTTTGGTCTCCTTGTCCATCTGGCAGCACCAGCCCTCCAGCCGCTCTGTTTCTGCCTGAAGTAGCTTCAAGAACCAGTAGCCATCTCGGCGGCAGGCCCCTGGCTGCGCTGGCTCTGCTGGGGAGCTGGAGGAGGTCTCAAGCCAGGGGTCAGGAGGGGGCAGCGAGGATGCCTCTAGAGCAGGGTCGCTGTTGTCTCCATAGGAGAGGTTGCGCTTGATCTGGGCAATCTTGGGGGCCTGTCGCGGGCCGGCATCAATGCTGACGGAGTTGGGGTGTGGGGTACAGTCCGGGAGACTCCTCTCAGATGACTTACAGCTTGAGTCGTTGGCATCCTGGGTGTCTGAGTCAGTGTCCCGTCGGGAGGACATGCTGTGAGACGGGGCGCTGCTTCTGAGGGTGGGGGTGAGGTGGGATGGGGACGGACAGGAAAGGGGAGAGTCACCAAGAGGACCAGAGACTGGACGCCATCCCAACCCGGACACACGGGAGACAGAGAAACGGATGCATCATCTGCTCACCATGCGCCTGAAGCGGGTCCCACAGCCCCCCTCATTCTCTGCTCAGCCCTTGCCCCACCCACCCACGCCCACACGCATACACACACATGGACAAGGTTATAAGGTTGCCTGTTTACTGCAGTGGGGCCAGGAAGACCACCAACAACGGGGTGCTGGGCCACGTCTCAGCCCGACTGTGGCCCCCTGGGGGCTGACTAATCTCAGAGCAAGCGCTCATTTGCCCGCCCCCCTGCCCGCCCAGCCTCCCATGCCTGGGCCACCGCCCACACCCCAAACCCAGCTCGGTTAATAGAAATCCAGCAAGGAGAAATGGGTTAGGGAGAGCAGGAGGAGAAGGCACAGGAGAGGTGAGAGCAGATGGAAGGAGAGGAGAGGGGAGAAGCAGCCACCACCTCTGTGTGACTTACCGCCAGTCGTCCTCTACCTGAACCCCGATGGACTGGAATTTGGTAGCGGGACTGGGCTCCTCTTTTGGCACTGGCTGAATGCAGTCAACCTTATTGAAGGACAACGACAGCGACGGCACGGAGACAAAGACAAAAATAAAAAACAAACAGCACACTTGCTGCTGAAATTCACATTAGTGGGACAATGCAAACAGACATGTGGACAGACGGACACGAGGCATGCGGACACTGCACGTGGGTCCAAGGCTGGACCAGGTTAAGCCGGGCACTGCTCATTCGCGCAGAGGCGGGCAGAGGGTGGGATGGGGTGGAGATGACTGGCTTTCCCTACTCTGAGGAGGGTGCCATCACATCGACTGCTTTGGGTCCGTTGTCCTCCGAGAGATGGGAACCGTTCCTTCTAGTCCTCTCCTTTACACGCATCAGAGAGAAGATAAAAAAAAAAAGAACGAAAGAGAAAGAAAACACACGCACACACACACACAAAGCCACAGCCGTTATCTGGTGCAGTCGCAGCTGGGGGCTGTCTCAAGGCAAAGATCAGTCCCCCGGCCCTGAAGCTGAAGGGCAGGCTGGAGGTGCCTCTACTAGGGGCAGATCTTGGACAGTAGTCTTGATTTGAAAACTGCCACAAGGGCAATAGCTGGTAACATCCCTGGACACTGTGGAATGCCGTCCTTGGGCTTCAATGGCTGAGGTTACTTTCAGCACTGGGTGGGTCTGGGGAGCAGGAGGAAGGACCAGGGCCAGGGCCAAGTGCTAAGCTAGCTCTATTTCTCTACGTTCCTGTGAACTGGAAGAAGACCTGGTGACAGGGATGCCCTGGGCCTGCTGTTCTTTTCTGGGACAAAGGTGTGTGTGTGTGGCCATGGAGCAGCCAGGCCAGCCCTTCCATCTGTGCTCATGAATGAGGGAGAACCCACCCTTGACCTAGGGCCTGAGGCACCAAGGGCTGGGATAGGGATTGTCAGGGTATCCTTGGAAATTGGTGACTTTCCAGTCTCTTGGCTTCATGGGGGCCAGTGAGACTTTCTGGGGCAGGGGGCTGAGTGCCAGGCTCCTCCTCGCCATGGGGATGTAGGTGGATTTCTCCTTCAGCAAGAGCGGGCTCAGGGAATGCAGCACCCCTGGATCTCAAGGGGCTGTGGGAGAGCATGGAATGGGGATGGGTGAATCTGGGAAAGGGAAGTCTAGGACAGGAGAAGAGCTAGAGTCCTTATCCCCATGTGATCTTCTTGTGAAAGGAATGAAGGGTGAGCCTAAATTTCTCAGGCCTTCTGGAAAGATAAGACCTTATGGTTTGACCAAAGAGAGGTGGGGCTGCCAAAGACCTGGGGTGGTCAGGATCAAGAGCCAGAAACTAGGCCATTTTCTGTGTTCCTAAGAATCCCTCCTGGAGCAGCTGTACAGGGCAGGGGCTAGAGCCTTTATGAAGGAGCCCAGAAAACAGAAGAGTCTCCTGGCCAACTCTCTTCTTGTGGGGAAACTGAAGCTCTGAGTTGGCCTCTGTAGGTAAAAATCCAGGCAAGTATAAGAAATTAGCCAGTGTGTCTTCTCTGGTCCAAACCATTCAGACCCCCTTTGCGTCCCAAGTTCCTCCTGCTTCTAGTGCTGTGTCATCCACCTGGCCACATCCATGGAGATCCCTCCCAACCCTAGGCCACAATGCACACCACCATGACCTCCTTGAGCACCACCCCCACCCTCCCAGGTTTGGGAGGGCTCTGTCTTCCTCAGCTGCCCCATCCCTGCCCTGCGTTCCACTCTAGTCTGGGGGGCCAGCCAGAGCAGAAGAGTTCTCTCATTCTGCAATTAGAGCAACTCTTAAAAACTGCAAGGCAGGGCCCCAATTTCCCCGGGTCTTCTAACAAGACAGATTGGTGATGTCAGGTGCCCGCAGGAGTTACAGTGCAGCAGGGGAGGGTAAGCTGGCATATGCTGCCCAGCTGTGTGCCACAGCCATGGGCGCAGTTTGGCTTCCAGGAGGGTCTGCTGGGTTTGGCTATCTGGTCCTGGGGAAATGTCTGTCTGGATCCTTTCCCATGGAGGGGGGCATTGGGATTGGCCTTGCACTTCTCAATTTGACATGGGCTTGGATCCTTGAGCCACCTACCTGTTCCCAAAGCCCAAGAGGGCTCTGGGCAAAGTTCCCCTCAAGCAACCCCCATAGCTCAGGGGCCCTGCGTCCTGGGCCCCTGGCCCATCTGCGTTTATGCTCCATGCTGCTCCCGCCACCAAGCGGGACTGTGGCCTCCGCACCCGAGCTAACCTTGGATTAGAGAACTGTTAGGCCAGTCCCGCCTCCCACACGTCAGCTGGCAGGTCAAAGGGTGGAGTGGACAGACAGATGGTGGACAGGCAAACAGTGGACAGGATATGGCTGGCTGAGTGTAACTACATTCATTGGGACAGCCCATCAGAGGAGCAGGGACATGTGCCCATGGCTACAGCAGCTTGGCATGTGTGGTGAATGAAAGGAAGGCATGGCTATGGGTGGAATTTAGTTTGGCCACTTGGGGCCAACCCCCAGAAATAGATAAGCTACCATTTCCCAGGAGACCTAGTGGGCCTCCACCAGATGTAATTACACGCAGACAGGTGCATGGAATGGGCAGAGGACAGAGTGTGAAAGGGGCCCCTACTTGTATTCCTATAGATGACAGTTTCCTCTTGGGGATGGCCTCAGGGTGGGATTCGTTGCTGGTTAGTGTCCCTTGCTCACTCTTCAGAGCTGCATGTTTTGGGGGTGGCTCAGGGGCTTCAGGGGCTGGGGTGACTCCGCCCCGTGTCACGCTGGGTGGTCGGGTACTGCTGTCCAGGCTGTCCGATGAATTGCTCAGGCCTGACTGGCTCGTCACCTCACTCTTGTGGTCCTGGCTGTCCAGGTAAGTGTCCTGGGCAGACTCCGTACTGCTCTGGACTGTGACTGAGATGAACGGCTTTGACGTGGTGCGTGGAGGGACTGGTGGTGGTGTCTTCTTATATGCCACGAGGCATGATGAACCTGTAGATGGGTGAAAAGAGGTCAGGGAAGGTGAGGTCTCAACTCTCTGGAACCCCTTTCAAGTCTGAGGCCCTACCTGACCTGGCCCTAGCTGTCCCCAGCCGTTCCCGCAGATAGGTTTTCTGGAGTAGAAGAATGGGGGTCAGACACAGCAATAACCAAAGACAGACAGATATAGGTCCTGCCACCCTCGAAAGGCCAAGGCCAAGTCTAGTGGGGGATGCCAACAGGGACCAAGACACCCTCCGCCTCAAAGTCACACACAAATGTATTACTCAGCAGGGGCACAGGTGATGACAGAGCCTGACCTGTGCCAGTGGGAACAGTGACAGGTGAGTGGAGGTCAGAACAGCTAAGAACCTTGCTTTCCCCAAGCTCACTGAGAGACCCACTGCTCCCCACTTGTCTTTTCCTTATATTCCACCTTCCCTCTGACCTGTTCCCTTTGTGTGGATGCCCCTTCCCTGTCTAGTCAAAGGCCAACACATCCTTCAGGATGTCTTGCCATTCCCACCCTCCTCATGTTAAAACCCTGTACACCAGTCTGCCTCCCCAAGACTCACACTTGGTCCAATTTCTCATTCTCCACCAACATTCAAAGAACCAGGACCTGCCATGGGTGGGAGCTGGGGTCATCTCTGAATCCCAGCCCAGCCTGGTGCTGACACCCATCTGAGGTACAAAACACTGAAGGCCCACAGCTAGCTTCTATTTTTTAAAAAATATTTTATTAAGGTATGATTGATATACACTCTTATGAAGGTTTCACATGAAAAAACAATGTGGTTACTGCATTTACGCATATTAACAAGTCCCCACCCATACCCCAATTCAGTCACTGTCCATCAGTGCAGCAAGATGTCACAGATCTACTATGTGCCTTCTCTGTGCTACACTGTTCTCCCCGTGATACCCCACACCATGTGTACTAAACATAATACCCCTCAATCCCCTTCTCTCTTCCTCCCCACCCACCCTTCCACACCCCTCCCCTATGGTAACCACTAGTTCATTCTTGGAGTCTCTGCGTCTGCTGCTATTTTGTTCCTTCAGTTTTGCCTCATTGTCATAGTCCACAAATGAGGGAAATCATCTGGCATTTGTCTTTCTCCACCTGGCTTATTTCACTGAGCATAATATTCTCCAGCAAAATCCATGTTGTTGCAAATGATAGGATTTGTTTCTTTCTTATGGCCAAATAGTATTCCATTGTGTATATGTACCACCTTTTCTTTATCCATTCATCAACTTAGGTTGCTTCCATATCTTGGTTATTGTAAAAAGTGCTGTGAAAGACATAGGGGTGCATATGTCTTTTTGAATCTGAGAAGTTCTATTCTTTGGGTAAATTCCAAGGAGTGGGATTCCTGGGTCAAATGGTACTTCTATTTTTAGTTTTTTGAGGAACCTCCATATTGCTTTCCACAGTGGTTGAACTAGCTTACATTCCCACCAGCAGTGTGGGAGGGTTCCCCTTTCTCCACATCCTCGCCAGCATTTGTTGTTCTTAGTCTTTTCGATGCTGGTCATCCTTACTGGTGTGAGGTGATATCTCATTGTGGTTTTAATTTGCATTTCCCTGATGATTAGTGATGTGGAGCATCTTCTCATGTGTCTGTCGGCCATCTAAATTTCTTCTTTGGAAAACTGTCTCTTCATATCCTGGCCCATTTGTTAATCGGGTTATTTGCTTTTTGGGTGTTGAGGTGTGTTAAGTTCTTTATATATTTTGGATTTTAACCCCTTGTCAGATATGTCATTTACAAATATATTCTCCCATACTGTAGGATGCCTTTCTGTTCTGTTGATGGTGTCCTTTGCCATACAGAAACTTTTTAGTTTGATGTTGTCCCATGAGTTCATTTTTGCTTTTGTTTCCCTTTCTCGAGGAGATGCGTTCAGGAAGAAGTTGCTCATGCTTATATTCAGATGTTTGCCTATGTTGTCTTCTAAGAGTTTTATAATTTCATGACTTACATTCAAGCCTTTAATCCATTTTGAGTTTACTTTCGTGTATGGGGTTAAACAATAATCCAGTTTCATTCTCTTACATGTATCTGTCCAGTTTTGCCAACACCAGCTGTTGAAGAGGCTGTCATTTCCCCATTGTATATCCATGGCTCCTTTATTGTATATTAACTGACCATATATGCTTGGGTTTATATCAGGGTGCTCTAGTCTGTTCCATTGGTCTATGGGTCTGTTCTTGTGCCAGTACCAAATTGTCTTGATTACTACGGCTTTGTAGTAGAGCTTGAGGTTGGGGAGTGTAATGCCCCCAGCTTTATTCTTCCTTCTCAGAATTGCTTTGGCTATTCGAGGTCTTTTGTGGTTCCATATGAATTTTAGAATGACTTTCTCTAGTTCGTTGAAGAATGCTGTTGGTATTTTGATAGGAATTGCATTGAATCTATAGATTGCTTTAGGCAGGATGGCCATTTTGAGAATATTAATTCTTCCTATCTATGAGCATAGAATGAGATGCCATTTATTGGCATCCTCTTTAATTTCTCTTAAGAGTGTTTTATAGTTTTCAGGGTATAGCTCTTTCACTTCCTTGGTTAGGTTTATTCCTAAGTATTTTATTCTTTTTGATGCAATTGTGAATGGAATTGTTTTCCTGATTTCTCACTCTGCTAGTTCATTGTTATAGTGTATAGGAATGCCACAGATTTCTGTGTATTAATTTTGTATCCTGCAACTTCATTGAATTCAGATATTATTAGATCTAGCAGTTTTAGAGTAGATTCTTTAGGGTTTTTTATGTACAATATCATGTCATCTGAAAACAGGGACAGTTTAACTTCTTCCTTGCCAATCTAGGTGCCTTTTATTTCTTTGTGTTGTCTGATTGCCGTGGCTAGGACCTCCAGTACTACGTTAAATAGAAGTGGGGAAAGTGCATCCTTGTCTTGTTCCTGATCATAAAGGAAAAGCTTTCAGCTTCTCGCTGTTAAGTATGATGTTGGCTGTGGGTTTGTCATATATGGCCTTTATTATGTTGAGGTACTTGCCCTCTATACCCATTTTGTTGAGAGTTTTTATCATGAATGGATGTTGAATTTTGTCAAATGCTTTTTCAGCATCTATGGAGATGATCATATGGTTTTTGTCCTTTTTTTGATGTGGTGGATGATGATGATGCATTTTCGAATGTTGTACCATCCTTGCATCCCTGGAATAAATCCTACTTGATCATGATGGATGATCTTTTTGATGTATTTTTGAATTCGGTTTCCTAATATTTTTGTTGAGTATTTCCGCATCTATGTTCATCAGGGATATTGGTCTGTAATCTTCTTTTTTTGTGGTATCTTTGCCTGGTTTTGGTATTAGAGTGATGGTGGCCTCATAGAATGAGTTTGGAAGTATCCCCTCTTCTTCTACTCTTTGGAAAACTTTAAGGAAGATGGGTATTAGGTCTTCACTAAATGTTTGATAAAATTCAGTGGTGAAGCCGTCTGGTCCAGGGATTTTGTTCTTAGGTAGGTTTTTGATTACCAGTTCTATTTCATTGCTGGTAATTGGTCTGTTCAGATTTTGTGTTTCTTCCTTGGTCAGCCTTGGAAGGTTGTACTTCTAGGTTATCCAGTTTGTTAGCATATAATTTTTCATAGTATTCTCTAATAATTCTTTGTATTTCTGTGGTGTCCGTAGTGATTTTTCCTTTCTCACTTCTGGTTCTGTTTATCTGTGTAGACTCTCTTTTTTTCTTGGTAAGTTTGGCTAGGGGTTTATCTATTTTGTTTATTTTCTCAAAGAACCAGCTCTTGCTTTCATTGATTCTTTCTATTGTTTTATTCTTCTCAATTTTATTTATTTCTGCTCTAATCTTTATTGTCTCTGCTTCTACTGACTTAGGGCCTCATTTGTTCTTCTTTTTCCAGTTTCATTAATCGTGAGTTTAGACCGCTCATATGGGATTGTTCTTCTTTCCTGAGGTAGGCCTGTATTGCAATATACTTTCCTCTTAGCATGGCCTTGGCTGCATCCCACAGATTTTGTGGTGTTGAATTATTGTTGTCATTTGTCTCCATATATTGCTTGATCTCTGTTTTTATTTGGTCATTGATCCACTGGTTATTTAGGAGCATGTTGTGAAGCCTCCATGTGTTTGTGGGATTTTTCATTTTCTTTGTGTAATTTATTTCTAGTTTCATATCTTTGTGGTCTGAGAAACTGGTTGGTACAATTTCAATCTTTTTGAATTTACTGAGGCTCTTTTTGTGGTCTAGTATAGGATCTATTCTTGAAAATGTTCCATGTGTACTTGAGAAGAATTTATATTCTGCTGCTTTTGGGTGTAGAGTTCTGTAGATGTCTGTTAGATCCATCTGTTTTAATGTGTTGTTCAGTGCCTCTGTGTCCTTACTTATTTTCTGTCTGGTTGATCTGTCCTTCAGAGTGAGTGGAGTGTTGAAGTCTCCTAAAATGAATGCATTGCATTCTATTTCCCTTTTAATTCAGTTAGTATTTGTTTCACATATGTAGGTGCTGCTGTGTTGGGATCATAGATATTTATAATGGTTATATCTCCTTGTTGGATTGACCCCTTTATCATTATGTAATGTCCTTCTTTGTCTCTTGTGACTTTCTTTGTTTTGAAGTCTATTTTGTCTGAAACAAGTACTGCAACTCCTGCTTTTTTCTATTAGTTGCATGAAATATTTTTTTCCATCCCTTCACTTTTAGTCTGTGTATGTCTTTGGGTTTAAAGTGAGTTCTTGTAGGCAGCATAAAGATGGGTCTTGTTTTTTTATCCATTCAGTGACTCTATGTCTTTTGATTGGTGCAGTCAGTCCATTTACATTTAGGATGATTATCGATCGGTATGTACTGATTGCCACTGCAGACTTTAGATTCATGGTTACCAAAGGTTCAAGGTTAATTTCCTTACTATCTAAGAGTCTAACTTAACTCACTTAATGTGCTATTACAAACACAATCTAAGGGTTCTTTTCTTTTTCTCCTCCTTTTTCTTCCTCCTCCATTCTTTATATATTAGGTATCATATTAGGTACTCTTTGTCTATCCCTTGATTGACTTTGGGGAGAGTTCATTTAATTTTGCATTTGCTTAGTAATTAACTGTTCTATTTTCTTTACTGTGGTTTTATTACCTCTAGTGACAGCTATTAAACCTTAGGAACACTTCCTTCTATAGCAGTCCCTTCAAAATAGACTGTAGAGATGGTTTGTGGGAGGTAAATTCTCTCAGCTTTTGCTTATCTGGAAGTTGTTTAATCCCTCCTTCAAATCTAAAAGATAATCTTGCCAGATAAAGTAATCTTGGTTCCAGGCCCTTCTGCTTCATTGCATTAAATACATCATGCCACTCCCTTCTGGCCTGTAAAGTTTCTGCTGAGAAGTCTGATGTTAGCCTGATGGGCTTTCCTTTGTATGTGATCTTATTTCTCTCTCTGGCTGCTTTTAACAGTCTGTCCTTATCCTTGATCTTTGCCATTTTAATTACTATATGTCTTGGTGTTGTCTTCCTTGGGTCCCTTGTGTTGGGAGATTGGTGGATCTCCATGGCCTGAGAGACTATCTCCTTCCCCAGATTGGGGAAGTTTTCAGCAATTACCTCCTCAAAGACACTTTCTATCCCTTTCTGTCTCTCTTCTTCTTCTGGTATCCCTATAATGCGAATATTGTTGTTTGGATTGGTCACACAGTTCTCTGAATATTTTTTCATTTTTGGAGATCCTTTTTTCTCTCTGTGCCTCAACTTCTTTGTATTCATTCCACTTCTCTAGTTTCTATTTCATTCATCATCTCCTCCACCGTATCCAATCTGCTTTTAATACCTTCCATTGTGCTCTTCAATGATTGTAACTCCGACCGGAATTCATTCCTGAGCTCTTGAATATCTTTCCATACCTCCATTAGCACGTTGATGATTTTTATTTTGAACTCCCTTTCAGGAAGAGTCGTAAGGTCCATATCATTTAAATCTTTCTCCGGAGTTATATTAATTTTACTCTGGACCAGGTTCCTTTGGCATTTCATATTTGTGTATGGCACCCTCTAGTGTCCATAAGCTCTACTCTCTGGAGCTGCTCAGCCCCCTGAAGCAATGTCGGGGGCTGCAGGGGAGTGGGATTGGTGCTTGGGGGGAGGAAAGAGCTGTTTCCTGCTTCCCGGCTGCTATGCCTGTCTCCACTACCTGAACCAGTGGTCCGAACACACAGGTATAAGCTTTTGTCCCAGAGCAGCCGGCTATGGGTCCCTGCTTTCCACAAGCGGCTGGAATCTCAGTCTCTTCAGGAATTCTGCTTGTCTTAGCTTTCCAACCCCGTAATCACCAGAGTATCATGAAAGCACCATGAAATGTAGGTTTGTGCTCCCAGAGCAGATCTCCGGAGTTAGGTATTCAGCAGTCCCAGGCCTCCACTCCCTCCCTGCTCAGTTTCTCTTCCTCTCGCTGATGAGCTGGGGTGGGGGAAGGGCTTGGGTCCTGCCAGGCCACAGCTTTGGTATGTTACCCTGTTCCATGAGGTCTGCTCTTTTCTCCAGGTATATGCACCCTGGCGCCATCCTATTTCCTGTTGCTCTCTCAGGATTAGTTGTATTAATTATATTTTCGTATTATATGCAGTTTTAGGAGGAAGCCTCTGTGTTACCTCTCATGCTGCCATCTTTAATCCTCTGTCCCACAGCTAGCTTCTTAAATGCAGAACTTTTTGTTTGACACAGAAGGTGTTTTCAAACAGCAATAGTTATTTGCAGTGAGGGGCTGGGTCAGAGCCAAAGGCTTTTCCCAGTATTTTATCTCCAACTGCTCTTTCCCCAGTGAAGACTGAAACAAGACTGTACTGGGGCCCTGGCCCAGGCAAGGAGGGGGAGCCAAAGCAGTGACTTTAAGCCTTGCCTAGAAGGAGCTACCAAGCACAGTGATATTGATGGGTCTGTGACCACAAAACAAGGCCCAGTGCCACAGAGGTTTTGGACGAGGTACAGCAGAATCCATCCATCTGCCACTATGAACTATCACACACAAATCTATGAGAATGGCTAAAATAAAAAAAGGTGACAACCTCAAATGCTGGTAAGGATGTGGAGAAACTGAATCAGCTGGTGGGAATGTAAAATAATACAATCACCCTGGAAAACAGTCTGGCAGTCTCTTTTAAAATTAAACATGCAATTACCATATAACCCAGCAATTGTACTCTTGAGAAGTTATCCCATAGAAATAACACGTTCACAAAAAACATGAATGTTCATGGCAGCCTTATTTGTCATGAATTTAATGTCAAAAAATGAACTACTCAGCAATAAAATGAATGGACTACTGACATAAGCGACAACTTGAATCAATCTCAAGCAAAGTACGTTAAGTGAAAAAAGCAATCTCCAAAAGTTAGGTACTGTTTATTCTATTTATAAAATACTCTTGAAATGACTTAATTATAAAGATGGGGAACAGATTAACAGTTGGTGGGGAGACTAGGGAGAGGTGATGAGGAGGCTGGAAGGGACGGAGATGTGGTTACAGAAGGGCAACAAGAAGAAACCTGGTGTACTAACTGACAAAACAGGTGGGGAGGTGGGGGGTGGCTGCATCACCTACACAGGTGATGAAACTACACAAGACTGAATACACGCAAGTGAGTCCAAGTGAAAATGGTGAAATCTGGGTAAGACTCGTGGGTTGTATCATGTCGTTATTCTGGTTATGATAATGTATTACTGCAAGATTTTACTATTGAGGGAAACTAGGTCAAGGGTACATAGGACCCCTCTGTATTATTTCTTGAAATTATATGTGAATGAAAGTTACCTAAAAATAAAAATTTAATTTAAAAAACCCTTCCATCTGTTTGCCAGATAGATATCTATTAAGCCAGGTCCTGAATTGGATTCCAGGAAAGCTAGGAGCCCTCACTAGCAGAGAAACAGCTGGAAATGTGTGCTTCAACAGTAACAGATGTTGCAAAGGAAGAGCACAGGAGCTGGGTGCTGTGTCTGGTGCCTGACTTAGTCTAGAGATGGCAAGGTTGCTGGGAGCTCAGAGCCAGAGCACTCAACTCCTACTCCATTCAGAATTTCCCAGTCCTGCTCAGGCTTTGAAAATAACCCAGGAATCCCACAGAAAGACACACCCACGATCTCTGACTCCCCAACCTGAGTAGGGCATCGCACAGGCAGGTAACAAAGGCAGTAGGCAAAGCAGGATGCAGGACTTTGGTCCACAGGGCGAATGGCCCTCCAATGTGCAGGCCCCATGGGAGAAGGGACAGGCCTGCTCTGGGATCAGCTCCCAAGTTCAGCTGGCCGTAAGGCATAGGCTCACATGCAAGAGCTGGGTCATTTACTGAGTTGTGCTCAGCAGCTTTATGGCTTTGTAATTTAAGCCTCACAGTGACTTTGTGAGGTGGGGATATAATTATACCCACTTTACAGATGGGATATGTGAGGCTCAGAAAGGTTAGATAACTTACCCAGAATTGCCAACAGTAAGTGGCAACCACATTTGTCGGCTGCACAGCCCACTTTGCTCGGCTCCCCAGCCTCAGGCTCCTCCCTGCAAGTATCTGGACCTTCACTGATCACTGTGCTCCCAGCAGACTGCTGGACCCTGGAACCACTCTGCAGGGGCACATGCAAGCTGAAATCTGACTGCTGGAGTAGGAGAGGCCTAAAGGTAGAAGCCTGGCTTCCAGGCCCCAGCAATGCCTCACAGAAGTCCCTGTCCCTTCCCTGAACTTTTCAGTGCCCTCATCTGTTCAATGAGGGAAAGGTGTAGTTCACAACACATTCACAGAGCTCTTGGCAAACTCAAAGCATTTTCTCAATCATTCTCTCATTCAAGGACAGATGGGGAGCTTCCTATTACTGACTGAAGCTAGGACTCCTGCTCTGAATCCCTTCTTACTGTTGAAAGTCTATCACTTGAGAGTCTATTCCTTTGGTGGTGAGGATCCAGAAGCCAGAGGGCAGTGGGGAACCAGACAAGGCTGAATTCAGGCCGCAGCTGTCATGAACCAGTTGTGTGGCCACAGGGAGTGATCAAACAGGCTACATCACAGATGGTAAGGCTCAGACAGGCCCAGGGCTGGCCTGGCTCCTACTGGTTTCTAGTACAGAGGGAGCTAGGTCTGGAGAGCGGGTGAGCCAAAATTTACCACTTCCCAGCCCTTGGTGGGGAGGCTGGGCTGGTTCTCTGACCATTCCAGGGGCAGTTTACCCCAAGAGATGGACATTTAGGGCAGCCTGTTGAAACCAATGGCACCAGTGCTCAGCAGAGACAGGACTCACCGGGGATTTCAGAGGAGTTTTTGCCCTAGATCAGAAGAGGGAAGCCCCAATCTGCCCAAAATGTTTAAGGGGGAGATGTCCTCTTAAAGGGGTTAATGAGTGTAAGGAGCCAGAAGTGGCTCTAAGACTGGCTAAGGCTGTATGATCCCAGTCAGGGTCCTTGTCCCCATCTGTGGGGTGGGGCCTATTATTGGCCTGAGGAGTCAGTGTATGCAGGGATCTGCATGGAAGAGGCACCCCGACCAGGAGACAATGGGATGCCCACAGCCAGGGGTCTGGACAGATGGCTGACCCTCCAGCCTCTTTCAGGGTTGTCTAGGCCCCAGAGTCCTGCTGATATATATGTAGAAGCCCTGAGCCCAGGCTCATTAGACAGAAAGTAAACTAACCAGAGGCCAGGCCAGATGTGGTAAGAGAAAAAGTGAACTTGTCTTGGATTCTCTGTGTTTCCTGGGGCACAGGCCACGGCCAGGTAAGTGGTACACCGAACAGAGGGCATCTGGGGGCCCTGGGGGCTCCCTGGGCTGCAGGCATCTCTCAGCTCTGCGGAACTCTTCTCCCCAGCAGCAGGGGGAGGGGACACAACTGAATGACTCTCAGGCTCTCATTTTACACAGGTGTAGCACCAGGAAATACAGGCCACATCCCCACCCTGCCCCTTCCAACCGGGTGCTCCAGCCACTCTGTGTACCTCACACCCACTGCACTTCTTCCCACCTCGGGGCCTTTATGCATGCTGCTCCTTTTGCCTGGAATGTTTCTCTCGGCTCCTCACATTTCAAATGTCACTTCTTCAGAGAGGCCTCTTGCCTTCAACTTCCCCATCACCCAGGGATCTCCACAGGAGCACCTATTACATTGGTCATCAGCTCACTTGGGCATTTCCTTGCTGATGGTTATAGGCCTGGCACAGTTGGGGGAACTGTCTTTCCTGGCACAGCAGCTTATATCCCAGGCCCAAGGTAACAGCTCAGGCACAGAAAGCTCTCAGTAAGTATTTGTTGAATGAGAAAAGGAACCTCATCATCACTGTAAAACTCAACTGCCAAAATTCAAGATTATGTAGCCATAGTAAAGGCTCCCAACACTTTAGTATCCAAGTTTCTAGTCTCCTCCCAAATTTGAAGCCCTTTTTAAAGCTTGGCCCCGCCCACTCATCTCCTGCCAGCCCACCCCCTTTCAGCATGCCCCTTCCAGCTTCCCAGAAGCAAATGCACCCTTTCCCAAACACACCACACTCTTCATGCACCCAAGCCTTTGCACCTGCGCTTGTTTCTACCAGAATCCCTTTTCGGGTACTCTGTGCTTGTCGTCCTCCTGCCAGTTCCTCCACCCCCAGCTCTTTCTGGTCTAGGCAGAGTCTGTCTGCCCTTCTCCCTTCTCTGTGGACCAATGGAGCCTGCCGAACTGTGGTCCATGCGTGCTGGCAACCCAGTGCCCAGCCCAGAGGGTGCACAACCATCATTTGCCAATTGAACTCTAGAAGGAGCAAGTGCCCCAGAGACCAAAGGTGTTGGACCGGCCAGCCTTACATCCTCCAGGATGACCCTCCTTGCCCTGGGGAAACATGCGATCTCTTTTTTTTTTTTATTATTAAGGCATCATTGATATATACTCTTATGAAGGCTTCACAAGAAAAACAATGTGGTCACCACATTCACCCCTATTATCGAGTTCCCCCCACATACCCCATTGCAGTCACTGCCCATCAGTGTAGTAAGATGCCACAGAGTCCCTATTTGTCTTCTCTGAGCTACACGAGACATGCTATTGCTTGTGCCACAATTTATAACATGGCAATAACTTTTTGTCCATTCACTCTGTAAAACTTTCAGATTTTCCCAGGAATCTTGGGGGTGAACATCCCTCCAGAGCAACCATCTCCTCCAGCTGGTCCTTGTGCATATTTTCAAAGATCCTGAGTTAAACATCCACTGAGCCACAGCAGTGCATGCACACTGAATCCCCCCCGCCCAGGGGCAATGCTTCCCTGTCCCCATATTGGCCATGCCAGTCTCTCATGCCAAAGCTGAGACAGGAAGCAGTTGTGCGATGCCCCATCTCTGCAGCCTGCCCCCAGACTCAGACATGCAGCCCAGCCTCCCTGCCCCACAGTGCACAAATCCTTACTTCTTCTAAGTAGAAGCTCCCTTTGTCTCATTTCTGCCTTCTGCCCCAAGACTTTATCTGATAAACTATTTATCAGGTCAGAATGAATCTGTTTCTGAATTTTGTTTTTTAATGTCAAAGTGTATAAGACGGCCAAACAGTTTAGATGCTCAGAGGAGTGGCTGTGACTCTATCTCCCAAGATAGAGATCTGGAGGACACGGCAACCCCAGGAAGTTAGCCCCTTGCAAGTCCTTGGAGGCCCAGCACAGCCCTCATGCCTGCTGGCTCCTAGAGGCCTGAGCTTGGAAGAAAGGCTAAAGAGGCCAAGCCTCCAGAAGAGGAACAAATTCAGGAGACTATAGACAGTGTGGGAGCCATGCAGCAGGCTTTGCAGAAGAGGTAGCAGGGCCGTCACCCAAGGCCCCACGTGAATAGACAAAGCTGGTCCTAGGGCCAGAATCCCTTAAACTGCCTTTGCTGGCCCTGTCAGGCTTAGGAGAGGGCTTGGCAAAGGGCTGAGGACTGCAAGATCCCATTCCTTCTCTCCCCCAAGTAACCTGTCAAAGCATGCAGCTAAATCGGGCAACTCATTTGTGTGCGATGGCAAAAACAGAACTCAAGGCTTCCACCCACCCAGCCTCAAATTCTTCCCTCTGTTTCTTCCCCCAAAATGAGAATTCCAAACAAGCAGATTCAGCATCAGGGACAGACTGCCTTCTGAGAGTCACTTTCCTGTTGACAGCCCATGTGGCCCCCACTTTCCCACTGTGTCAGTCTAGAAGCTACCTCAGTGAGTCAGCAACATCAAACTTTAAATTAAAACTACAGCAAGAGGAACAGGTAGCCCCACACACCACAACATCCTCCATGCCCCATAGCCAGGCATTTCTAACTGCCTCTCACAGCCTTGTGCACATCAATTGTTTCACTCAGAAAATTGGGTGTGATACCCAATGTGCTCCTAGTAAGAGCCAAGGAGATGACATATAATTACCGATGACACTTTGTAATTGTGGGGTGAGCCCCCACAACTCCAGTGACCATGGTTTCTGGATGAAAGAGAGCGTAATCACCTCCTGGGGAACAGCCTGAGGGCCCTTCTGGATGACATGAAGGTTGACTGGGCCTGGAAGGATGAACCAGTCACCCAGTGGTAAGGAAATGCGGGGCTTCTGGGTGAAGGGATCATCTGTGAGCAAAGGAGCAGGGCAGGCCAGCCAAGGCACAGGAAGACAAATGGAACCAGGGCATGGCTTGGCCAAGTGGGATCTCAGTAATTTAGCTAGTGAAGGAAAGACAGAGATGAAGCAAAGAGGCCTGAGAGGCAGATGCCTCTCCCCAGAGAGGGTCCTAAGCTTCCTGGGGCCACCTGGACAGCAGTAACAGACGCATCTTCTTCCTGCCCATAGTACCTCTCATAAAATCCCTCCCAATAGGCCTGCAGTCAGAGATGCTGTCTGCAGGTACACCTGAGAGCAGCCGGAGGGTGCTGTCACTTCCTATCTCAATAGCAGCTCTGCAAGCACTGAAATGCCAAAGCTGTCTGGAGCTGAGTGTGTCCAAGAAGAATCTGGATCCTCCCCTCCCCAACAATGGCCTTGCTTTCCTAGAGAGGGGACCCCGTGCACTCTTACCCAAGAAGCCTGGGAATTCCTACCCACCTCTTCCAGCCCTCCCCAACAAAAGTGCATGTTACTGAGACTGGCTTCTCTTCATCCCCACCTGCTTGGTCTAGACTTCCACCTTCTACCCCCTGGCCTCCCTGCTTTGTCAGTGGCCCAACCCATCCACGAACACTCTTCAAACTGCAGCCTGAGGAATTTCTTAAAAGTACAAGTTGGATTACTTCCTCCCCTTTGTAAAGCTTTTCAAAGGCTCCCTAATCCACAAAGAATAAAAGGCATGTTGCTACCTTGGCCTACAATAGGAACTGGCCCATGCCCCCTTTATCCCACTTCAACTCCTGGACTTTCCACTTGCTCATTTTATTCTACACTATCCTCTTTGCTATTCCTCAAACACTTGAAGCATGTGCCCACCTCAGGGCCTTTGAACCTGCTGAGGTCATCCCCTCTCCTACCTTTGCATGCCTACACCTTCCCATCCTCATCTTCAGCTCAAGTGTCAGGTGTCACATCCTCAATGAGGGCCTCTGATCACCTGTCTAAAGCTGTTAATCGTTCTCTGAAGACCCTGTTTTGTTCAAGTATTGATCAACTTTTTGGTTCACTTGTCTTTTGTCTCTTGCCTACCAGATAGGGATCCTTGAGTATTTAATATGGGTTCCTTAGGGAGGAGACCCTTGAGTATCTTAGAAATTATGTTTTCCCAGCACTGAACCAATAGATGGCTGGGCTCAGTAAATATTTATTGAATAAATGAAGACATCCCTATTTCATAGTTGGGTAAACTGAGTCTCAGGGAAGCAGAATGATTTACTCCTGACTGTGAGTTAAAGTCTAATGTCCAGGGCCAGGGCTTTGAACTCCCTTCAGGTCAGCCGCCAACACACACACACACACACACACACACACCTGGAATACAGTCTGGTGGGAGGAGAAGCCTTGACCAACTCTGAAGTTGGGCAATGAGGCCATGGAAACGAGGGCTCAACAAACCCTAAGCACTGGGTATGAGAAACTTTTGAAAAATAACCACTTCTGAAAGAAGGCAGAGAAAAAAAGTAGGCAGTGCTTCTGGCACTCCCGGGTGAGGCAGATCATGTGTACAGACTTAAATAATCATACTGAGCAAGTCCTGGCCAGGCGCTGCTTTATTCCAGACAGAGGACTAGGAGGACAGGTAATTATCACTGATGATTTATAGATGAGAGCACAGGCTTCTCACGTTTAAGAGTGGCAATGTAGAGAAGCTCTGTTCTGTGAGGCTAGGGTGCCAGGCTCTAAACCCAACACTGGCCATGGTGGGCTATGTATTTGTACAGGGCCTGATCCTTCCTGGGCTTTAGTTTCCCCAGCTGTAACTAAGTGGGCTGACCTTGAATGAGGGTCACAAGTTCAAATGTCTATAGGAGACTGAGCATCTAACCCTTCTGGCCCACAGCAGGTGAGAGAAACCAGTCTGGACTTTAAAAAATCATAAAACCAGTCAATTTTTAAATGGGGTTAGCTAATTTGAAGTTTTAAAAAACACCATGCAGGTACATGCCTGCCAGCTAATGTTGCCTGTGGCACACAAGTTTGTGGCTGCTAGCAGATGCCCTCAGATTTTCTCCTTCTGGAGCCCCAGCCCCTCTCCCCTGCTCTCCAGAAAGCCTGTCCATCAGAGCCTCCCCTTGGAAAGGCAGGAGACCCTTGAGAACCTTGAAATTGAGGCAGCCAGGAGGCATTTCAAGAGGTCATTTCATAACCCTAACCTTAGCCCTAGCCCCAGCCCTACCCACTACCCCTACTCCTATCCTAGCGTATGAAGTCTCAGAGCTAGGCTAAAGCAGAGAAAGCCCTTTCTAGTTGGCAGGCCAGGTCTGGTTTTATGCTCAAGGCACAGCGGCAGGAGAGCCCCATCCAGAGCGCATATGGTCACCCGTTAATGGGCCTGGAACAGCTGCCGGAGAGGGACCTGCTCAGTTGCCAGGGTAACAACCCCCCCACCCCCATTGTCAGAGACAGCTGCTCCTTACAAGCAGTGTTCATACCCTATTTGGAGTCAAAGGTGTGAGGGGGTTCTGTCCCAACATGTTCAGTCCACAGGGGCTGGAGGAAGGGGTTAAGCAATGAATGCCCTTCCAATGGGCCCATGGTTCTTGTCAGGTGGTTCTTGGATGGGAAGCAGCTGGTCGGGATACTTCACCAGCTCCAGGGCATCTCTCCTGGCTAACAGCTGGGCCAACAGCTGCCTAGCATAAAGTGCTTTAATTGTATCAACTCGGCACTCTTTACCAGACCTATCATTCCCATTTCAAATAGGAAAGGTGAGGCTCAGAGAGAAATGACTACCCAAGGTCACACAGCCAGTAAGTAGAGCCAGGATTTGAGCTCAGGTTTTCTGATCCCAGAGCCAGTGCTTGTAGCTATTACTTCACCATGCTGCCCTCAGGCAGGAGTTAGTTGCCCTCAAGCAGGGCTCAATGATTTCTTCTGAGGGAGTTATATGGCAGCAGCCTCTGGCTCCCCTGGCCAGAGGGTAGAGGCCTGATGTACCCTGGATGAGAATCCTAGCATATGGAAGAAAAAGGCACCCCACCCTGCCTGTGACCACTGCCACCTACTGCCCTTCCTTAGGCCCTTATCCTCCAGATGTGTGGTCCTAGACACTCTGACCCTCTCACCAGAAACACCAGAACCCTTCACATGGGTTTCCTGGTCACCCAGGACTTTTTCAGCTTGGCTAAATCTTAAGTCTCACTATAGTCTCAAAGTGAAGCCCAGAGAGGTGAGGTCACTTATTCTAGGTCACACAGCTAGTTGATGGGGCACTGGGATTGGAATGAGAATATAGAGCCTCCAAATTCCAGAGTCCTGGGAGACAGTAATCCCAGTGATTTTCAAACCAGGTTCTGGGGCCCTTGAAGGGACCCAGTGAAGGCTTTTTGACCTCCACCCAACTCCAGGTCCCCCAGACCAGCACCATTTTTCTTTTATTCTCTGTATGGAATTTGCACATGGTATTTCAAGATCCACTAGACTAATTCGACTTCCTCATAGTACAAACAAGGAAACCAAGGATCAGAAAGGCAAATGTACTTCCTGATAAGGTGGTAGAACAGGGACCCTTGCCCTGGGCTGTGATTATGGATATGTTCCCTTCTCCCCAACTGAGAAAGGAATACACCTTCAGGTTCCTAGCCTGGAGACCACCAGCACTCCACACATTTAGGGAGGCACCCGCCTGTGGCTGAGCCCCATGTCCCCCAGCCCCTGACCAGGGGACAGCATACTGTTTCTCAAAAACACTCGCACCACCACTGCAATGGTACATGGTAAGCAACCTGTCAGGCAATGTGCGCCCCTCATCATTCCCGTTCTGTGTCAGAATCTGCCACTAATGCATCCTATTTACCCTCTGCCTGCAGAGTTAGCTTTGCCAACAGCTCTGCTCAGAGGCCCCTGCCCTACCCTCCAGGCCATGTTGTTACCACCACCTCGGAGAGTCCCACCTAAAAGATGCCAGCTTCCAAGCTGTGGCTACTGAGTAATGACTTCTTCATTGTAGAGTAAAGTTATAACCATTAGTAGGGAGTGCTGATGAAGAGATGATGGCGACCAGGGTTACATGTTGCTATGGTTCCAGTCGAGTGCAAAAACCTGACTATATAGCCCCTTATCTGGCCTGGTGGTGGAGTGGAGGACCCAAAATATAGCTTTTCAAATACTATTTGGGATTTCAAATACTGGCTCTAGTATATAGACCTCGGGAGCCTTTCCAAAGCCCTAAGATCTCAGAGCCCAGCCTGGGAAGTACTCCTTAGAAAGAGCCTCAAAACACCACCCTTACTTCTGCAGGGTTCACGTTAAACCCTGGTGATGAGTCGCAAAAGCCTGGCTTTTTCCAAGCTGTCACAGGCCCCTTTGTCCAGTGTGCAAAGCCAGCACTGCCAGGCCCCGCACACCTCAACTCTGGCCTCTCTCATCATTCTCAATGACCAAGAGGATCCTAGAATAGAAAGATGGTGTTAACAGGCTCATTCACGGTGCCTGGAGTGACAGGTGGTAGGATCGGGTAGCAGAGTCAGGAGCCAAGAACCCTGGCCAAGGGAGAAATGGGATGAGATGAACAGTGCAGAATTGAATGGGGAAAACCATAAGTTCAGTTCAGGTCAGCACAGGCAAGTGCCTGCCTTGGTGCCAGGCCTGGGGACAGAGACATGGGAAGGGAGAGAACCTAGTCCTCAGAGCTCAGCTTAAGATACTGAATTTGGGATCCTAAGTCAATTACACAAGAAAGCAGCCCATGTGGAAAAATGCCATAGCAACTCCAGCTGACCACAGACATAGCCTGAGGCTGCAATAACATAGGTGGATGAATGTTGTGGTACTGCTGGCGATTCTGGACAAGGGATGTTGCCAAACTGGAGCCTGATGAGAAGAGGACAATCACATGAGGAGATATCTCAAATCCATCCCATTAATGACAAGTGCTTATTTATACAGAGGAAGCCATGGATCCGGTCACCCTGGGTGGGAGCTAGGACCCAGCAGGAGTAGCCCTGGTCCTGAAGAAACTCACAATAAAAAGCTTCTTCTACTGACCAAAGGAGCTCTGCCTGAGAAAACTGGGAACAAGAGTGCTGTGGCTGATTAGTGATGTATGTCACAGATTTGCCACAAATGGGATGTGACACATGTGCACCATGAGTCGTGCCCAGTTTAACCTGAGGGTTTGGAGAGACTGGGACGATGGTCTGGAAAAGAGAGGCAATTCAGAAAAGCATGGCTACTGTCCTCAAATACCTAGGAGACTGTCTCATACACATGTAGTCTGGATCATCACACTGCAAAGAAGGGGGACAGGAAGGTGGGGGCTGTTAAGGGGAGCAGAGTTTGTGTTATTATAAGGACATACTTTCTAAGGGGCACAGCTGCCTAGGAGGTGGCCAGCTGGGCTTGACTCAGGCATGATGGATGCTGGGGAGGGGACCCAAGCCCCATGGGTGTGACCTTTAAGATTCCTTTCAGGCCTGAAAAGTTGGTTCTTTCTTTGCCCTCCTACTTCACACCCAGTTCTGGATAT
This sequence comes from Manis pentadactyla, assembly GCF_030020395.1. Lineage (NCBI taxonomy): Eukaryota > Metazoa > Chordata > Mammalia > Pholidota > Manidae > Manis > Manis pentadactyla. The sequence goes on along the minus strand of NC_080023.1, from coordinate 157,438,082 downwards.
GATGTGACACATTTTTGTGTGTGACATTCATAGTTCAAACTGTTGCCTCCAGAGAATTGTTATCAATAAGCAGAAAAGACAGATAATGTTTATACAGCCAAGCTGCACAGGAAGTGATGTGAGGACTAAAACCAGGGCCTCAGACAGCACTGCCAAGGCTTAAGATGCCTTCCTCTGGGAAGTCTGGCAGCACAGAGCCCTGGCCTGAGATGACAGACCATCCTTGGAATAGGAGATGAACCACATCCCCCCCAGTACCTGCTGCTGAGTTACAGAAGCAACCTGTAGGCTAGTGAGCACCAAATGTGAATGTGGGCAGGGGTTCCTGCCCACACTCACTGCACCACCTAGGTGCCCAGGCCTCAATTTCTCCCATCTATAAAATGCGAACAATCCTGGCTTGCCTTGGGACTGCTGCAAGAATCTCTTGAGAAGACAGGTGGAAAAGGACTCCTGAACAGGGGGCCTGCATAGCTGCTGCCCAAATCTAGGCCCTCCAAGGGACTCTACAGGCCAGAGGCTGGGGGTGTTTAGCCTAGGGCAGAAGTGAGGGGCTGGGTCACGAAGGTACAGTGCCCTGAGGACAAAGAGCCACTCACCCCCTCCATGCCACACTTGCATTGCCATTCTAATATTTGAGGGTAATAACCACTGACGTCCTGGCCTTGCTAAGCTCCCCTCAAACTTCTCTCCACGACCCCCTTCAAGCCAATACACCATGTTCTCAGCTTCCAGGCTTTGCACTGGCTGCTCCCTGCCTACAACACCCTTCTTCCTCCCTAATTCCATCTTCTCCTTCAGATCTCAGTCCCAGTATCACTTCCTCCAAAAAGCCTTCCCTGACTGTCCCCCTGGTTCCCACTCTGGCTCCCACTGGGTCAAGACTCCATGTTTACGCATGCCACAGACCCTTGCCTCCACACTGTGCTCCAGGCCCGTTTACTTCTCTACTTCTCCCTTTAGAACCTGAGCTCCTGAAGGCAGGGCTACATGGTTTCCATCCTTGTAGCCCCATCCCAAGCCCAGAAGAGGTGGCCAGGCAAATGCCTGGTGACCTTATGAGGCAAGACCCCATTTCTGACCCCCCCCTCCACAAGTGTGTACCTCTAAGGCTTTCTCCCTGGAAGATACTGAGGATGTAGTATGTAGCGAAGAGTCTGTAAGACGCAATTTGGTGCACAGGAGACAGAGGTGCTGGGACAAGGCTCCCAACTACCTCAGAAAGCAAAATGTTGGTGACATTTGGGAAGATCTGTTTGAAAGAACCCCTACCCAAGGGAAGGTCACCAGCTCCCCAACCCTACTCCCAGAACCCTGCCACCACAATGGCACAGTGTCCAGCTCACTGTAAGAACTGGGTGAACATCAGCGGCTGATAGTTGCAGTTACCAGTGTTTACTGACTGCTCAGGAATCAGTGGCTACTGCAGTGGCCCAGTCACTGTGCAAGGACCTTATACCTATACCTTACACCTGATGCCCACAAGAAGGTGTTTTTACCCTCTCCCCTTGTGCTGCTGAGGAAACAGGATCAGAAAGGTTGAATGATTTGCCCAGCATCACACAGCAAATCTTGTTCTATCTATTGAGTGCAAACCCTACAGGTTTCAGTCTCCAGAATCTAACCTTTGTAGCATCCAGTCTCACAAGGAGTAAAATCACAAGTTTGCTGACAAGCAAGACTGCCATACACACTCCTACAAACTAGACATGGAAGGCACAGAAAGACAAGTTTGGCCTTCCTGTCCTGCTGACAAAGCCTGACTACAGTGCACTTTCACGAAGTCCTCATACCCAGCCAGCACCCACGATGCACCTGAGGAAAGCAGACGCACCTTGACAACTTCTACCCGTCTGGGAGCTGCTCTACCCTGATGTTTTTGCAGGCATACTCATCACCTCCCTAAGCTTTGTTTGGGCTGTTTTGCCAGACCCTCCACCACACTCACAAAGAGACCTGTGACATCACTAGTCCTTCACAGCCGCCTTCCCCTCCCAGGACTGCCATCTATCTGTAAAAGCTGGGAACTGCACCAAGTTGGGATGGCATAGGTTCCACTGGCTGGGCTACTTCGGGTTGGTTGGTAGTATCTGCCTGTGTTAAGAAGGATCCTAAAGCTCTGTCTGGGCTCAGTGGTAGTGTTGTGATCGATTGATCCTGTCTGCTATGGCTCAGAATGGGAAGTGACTGCCAAGTGCAAAGTATTCACTGTCCCTGGGCAAGACGATCACCTCAGAAATACGCTAGGCCTCTCTTCCCATGGTGCGGAATCGCTGTCCTTGATTTCCCTTCCAAACGTTTACCCCTTGTCCTCCCCTGAAGGCCTGTTGACATGAGAGCTTCATGGGCAGTTTTAAATCCACTAAGATGGGAAGCAAACATCTGTGTCACAGCCTACTGTCTTTCAGAAAACTGACCAACAAGGAACCCTAAGTAGCTGCGACTTGTAGAGTGAGAGTGGCTGGGTTTCAGCCTAATTTTGCCACTTAAGTGCTAATTAACCTTGGGCCAATCAGTTTACTTCTAAGTTTCTGCTTCTTCTGTAAAAAAGGGATCAGGAGGCCTGTTTTCCTTGCACATCTGAACAATGTGCTAGGAGTCTCAAGGCTGCAAAAGGAAGTTCACTAATGGTATCACTGATTTGGGGACATATACATGACTTGGAAGTATTGTCCCATTACTCAGAGGAGGAAACTGAGGCCTAGAGAGGTGGAGGGGGTTGGAACAAATTCTACAGCAAGTAAGTAGCTAACTGAGGAATTATGCCTGAGTCCTGTGATGAAATCCTCAGTCCACGATGCTTCATCCTGCCTGCACAGCAGGGCTGTGGCCAGGCTCCACACAGCCACCATGGGCTTGGAAACCCAGGCTCCCGGTGTGGAGAAAGCCTTCCCAGGAGATGATCAGTCTTTTAACGACTCTGCTGGAACCCAGCCACAGAAAGCTTAGGGTTGCAGTGTGCATTAACTTGGAGAATTAATCACCACCAAAAGATTTAATTATTCAGACATCATCTACTTCCCCTTTCAGTGAATGAGGTACCTAGAGTAGTCAAATTCATGTAACAGAAAGTAGAATGGTGGTTGCTAGGGGATGCAGGGAGGAGGGAATGGAAAGTTGTTGTTTAATGGGTATAGAGTTTCAGTTTTACAAGATGAAGAGCTCTGGGTATGGAGGGTGGTGACGGTTGTAAAACAATGGGAGTGTACTTAATGCCAATGAACTGTACACTTAAAAATAGTCAAAATGATAGATTTTTGTTAGGTGCATTTTACCACAATTTAAAAAAGTGGGCTAGTGAAGAATTCCCTACAAATGAACCCCAGTTATCAAATTGATTTTATTTTTTTCACCCCAAATCCAAAAGTCACAAGTGAAATATATAAAACCACTTTAAACATGAATTTAAAAATTTTTGATTTGAGTTAAATGTATCTGTGAGCAGGGGCTGATTTATAATCTGCCTACAATCTCTTTCCTGAGATTCAGGGAATAGAAATAAAATTAAAAGGAAGGCTTCAAATGGAAAATTAAAAAGACTGGAGGTCTGCAAGGGCAGTGATGGATGTTAGCATCACAGAACCTTGGAAAGGAGCTGAATGGGAGAGTATGTGGAGATAAAAAAATTTAAACTTAAAAAATTAACCATATATCTTGTATGACACTACAGAAAAAACAAGTCCTTTTAATCCTATTGCCCTAACACAATTATTATATCATTCTACACCAAAACTTTTTAACTATGATCATTTTGATATGGTAACCACGTGAAAAATAAACAGAAACTTCTGCTTTGGCCTTCTTAAGCAGAAGTAGTGTGGCAGAGTAGGGAGAACAGTGAACCACGACTTCAAATCTTGCTTATGCTGTGTGACTTTGGGCAAGTCACATCGCCTCTCTGTTCCATCACCTCTAAAAACAGCAATAATAGCAACCTTCCTCCCTTAGCAATAGATGCAAAAGAGCTTTGTAGTACATGAAAAGTTAGCAATAATAGGGAGTGCTGAAGAAGCCTTTCCTTGATGACTTAGGATTAGTATGAAAACCAATAATAAGTATTTGGAAATTAATTTTAAAACACAATCACTTGTCATACTTTGATTATCACACCTCTGCCTTTTACAGGGTAAGCACAGCTGTCTCAGACCTAACAAGGCTCCCCAGGACTGATGAGCCCGGCCTGACCTTGGAGACTGCTCCAGATGTAACCGTGCCTCTCCTTGTTCCTCCAATATACCAAACACCTCCCACCCCAGGTCCAGACCCCTGCTGTTTCCAGTCTGCCCTTCACTGCCTCCTTCCCATTGGCCACCTCACCTCCCCTGAGAGGCAGACCTCCGCATCCTGTCTGAGTAGGTCCCTCTCAACACCTCTTTGTTTCCCTCAGGGCTCTTATCACAACCAGACAGTATCTTGCGTATTTGTTACCTGCTTGGAGGGGGACTAACTCCAAGCTGGGTAGAAGCTCAATGAGGAAAGAGACAAGTTCGTTCATTCCCTCCTTTCCCCCTAGCTCAGCACCTGGCACTCTGAGCACAAGAATGGCTGATTGGAAAAAGAAGCGGAGACGGGGTGTGGAGGAGGGAGGAGTTGGCTGGGATAAACCCCAAACCTCTCCCTGGGGACTGTTCCCACCTACTGCTGCGTGTGTCCCTTTCAGGAAACTGCTGGGGTGGCGGTAGTGGTGTAGCCCTGCCTTTACAGGTGCTGTCAGACAGGTCTCACTCCTCCCCACGCCACCCTGGCCTGCACTGTCTGCGGGCGGGTAGGCAGACACCTCCTGACTGCTACCACACCCCTGTGCAGGGCAACAGCCAAGTCATGATGCATGGAGCTTAGGAAGGCAAGAAAATTCCAGGAGAGGCTGTAACTACCAAATCTATTCACAGCACGCTCAATAGTGGGCTTCTCCTTACCATAGCCCCCAGCCGGAAAATGCCCCATGGAGTGATGACCCTGCAGAGACAAACCCAGGCTCTGAGTGCTTGGCCAGCTCTGATGGTCCTGGGCAAGCCTCTCTAGCCTGATCTTGGCTTTCCTGGCCCTTGGACAGCCAACCCCTGCCTTTCCTCCCCAACCCAGGGCACCCTTTCCCACTCTCCCCACCTGTGTCCCCTCCCTTCCCCGAGCCTGAGTGTCTTCCCCACCCCTCACCCAGGGCATCCTCCCTCTACCCAGGGTACCTGCCCCCTCCCACCCAGGAGTCTTCCCCTCAAAATCTCCATCACCTGGAACCTACACAGCTTTTGAGGTCCTGAAGGTCACCTCCTCTCTAAAGCCTGCCTTGATTCATTCCATATTCCCCATCAGAGCTCTGCACTTGGCAAACAGGTATGAAACAATGACATCCTTCCAAATGTACCACACAAGCCGCCTACATCTTTCCAGGCATGGGACATGGAGACTCTTTAGCCACGTCAGGTCTTCTCTCCTGTCTCGAATATCCAGCAGGAACTAACATTTCTTAAGTGGCTTCTTGTACCAGGCACCATACTCAGTGCTGTACACACACTCTCTCTCTTGTCCTCATGCTGAGACTGATGTCAGGTAATACTATCATCTTTATTTTGCAGGTGAAGAAACTGAGATCCAGAGAGGTTAAGCAACTTGCTCAAAGCCTCCCAGCTCTAGGGTGGCAGCCCAGAATCTGAACCCCAGCAGTATGACTCTAGAGCCATGCTTCTAACTACAGGTCTGCATGACCTTTGGGGTGTAGGCTTCTCCCCACTGTGCCCACCTCAGCATTACACAGTTGGGCTTTATAAATGCCAGCTTTCTGCATACCCCACCTTGGGGGCTGCATAGCCAGGTGCAGATCACCAATGCAGTCATTCAACTCAACTTTCCGATCACCTATTGGGTGCTCAGCCTGTGCCCTCAGGGAATGGACCTGAACCAATGATTGCAGACGTTGTGATTGTGCAGAGGAGAGGTACACAAAAACCCTACTTGTTGAAGCAACAAAATTTATCTGCTGAAGCAACAACCTTGTCTGCTTTGGCAAGTCTGAGAGAAAACAGGAACTTAAGACCCCATTTAGTTAGGTAACAGCTAATCTTTGAAATACACAGCCAGCCAAAGCAGATGTTAAGATACTCTCTCACTAGTTTCCAAGGGACCCAAATCTATTCCACTGAACAGCAGAGCTAGTAGGAATACCATCCTGTCAAGAAACAAATGCGGAATCTGAGGTCCAGAGCTGGAAAGGACCTTGTCAGAGGCCAGCTACCAACTCTGTAAGCAGCAGCCATGGCTTCTGCTCTCCCATCCCCAGTCCTCTCCAAGTCCCAGGGACTGGACCTGGAACCAGGGCAAGAGGGCTTTCAGGTCATCTAGGTCCTTAAGGTTGAGGAGCTGGTGCCCACAGTGACCAGAAGTTTACATCTTCATGGTACAGACAGGGCCCTAGATCTTACCTTAAGGAAGAGTGGAACTGTTCTGTGAAAGCTGGATTTGGGAGGCCAGGATTTCTTTCCCAGACCAACATACACCCAGCTCCAGCTCAGCCCTGCCCCGGAAGGACAGGAGTTTAAAAGGCAGTGGCTCCTCACCTGGGGCCGCACCCAGGTGAGGCTGACTTCACCAGGGAACCCGTCCGACTGGCTGTCTCCCAGACAGTAGCAGGCCAGGGTAGAATGCTACCGCCTGCCTGTCTGTAGCCTGGCGTCTCTCCCTGAGGGGCCCCATCCCACCAGGCCTTCAGAGCAAGGATGGGAGCTGGTGGGGAAGAGGCCTGCTCCCCTCCTAGTAAGGCCAGCTTGGCATGGGTTCCCCAGAGCCCACTCCAGCCTGGGCTAGGTCTGAAGCAGCTGCTTCCTGCTTTGCCTTTTTCTTTCAGTTTGGTTTTTAACCCCAAAGTGAAACTAAACTAGTACGATGTGGAGAAGATGGTGAGAGTTAAGGCCTGGAAGTGTTGGAACACCTAGCTTCTAATCCTGGTAAGGCTGCAGACTCACTGGGAAACTATGGAGGTGGCCTTCAACTCCAGGCCTATTTACCCATTGATAAAACAGAGGGTGGAATTAAGCTAGTGATTTAAAATGTCACTTTAAACTAGAAAAATGATAAAGCTTTCCCTTCCTCATCTCTGCCACCAAGGGTTGAAAAGGAGCTGCAGAAATGCTTTCCTGTTGGCTTGGAGGAGGAGGCAAAACTCTGGTTGCAGTGAGATCTTCCTGGTTTCCCTGACTACCTCTCCCCTACCTGTCATCTGAATGCCTTTATCCTGAGCAGGCCCTGGAGTCCCAGCAACCTGAGGCAAAGCAAATTCAAGAAGCCCCTCGGCATGAGCTTGACCCTGTCTTGGCACATCAAGAAGAGATACCAACAGTTGCCCCCAAATTCCTAGCCCAAGGGCTGACCAGGCTATCGGCTAAGACTGACAGCAGCCCACCCAGGACTGCTCCAAACTTCAGACTCTCTGCTGCTTTCAGAGTGCCTGGTGCAGTGTCTAGCTAAGACCACTGTAATCTGTTTTATGCTGTTTTCCCAATGGCTGGTTTACTGAATATTCCCACTAGCCTGGTGACATGAGAAAGGCAGGGATAAACCTCCCCACCTTTCAGATGAAGAAAACTGAGGCACAGAAAAGGGCAGGGACACAGTGGCCAGGCCAGAACTGGGATTCAGGAGCTGGGTAAATATTTGCTGGATGAATGAGATCATCAATCCAGCTGTTGCCAAGCAGGTAAGCACAGGAAGGAAGAGAAAGCCCTGGAAGGGATGCCTCTCCCTGAATACCAAGTCGCAAACAGGTCCCAAGGTATCTGTAACACAGTCCCCTCCCCCAAATGCTGGCCCCGCTCTTGTCACCACTCCAGACTATTTCTTCCCTTTATTCCTCACTTCCTTCCATCTGCACCTTACTCTAGAGACACCTCATTGGCTGAGGGCTGCTGAGTGACACTGGCCAACTCCTTTACTCTCTCTGGGCTGGATTAGAATAGTCATTCATTCTTAACTAAGGAAATGAATTTGAATCCAGCAGAGGGGACAGGGCACTTTTTAAAAAGTTACACATTTTCAGAATGCAAAAGAAGGCAACTCAAAAATATCTAACAAAATTTTAGGTGCAGAGACTCTTTGAAACAGCAATTCCACTTGCAGGAATGGGTCCCACAGCTACGCATACACGTGTGCACAGGGACATGCGGGTAAGGGTGCTGGCTGCAGCACTGCCTCAGAAGACTGGGAACAACTTCAGTGTCCCTGAGTAGAGAAGACTGGACAAGCAACCAATGGTCTACCCACTGAGGGGCTGTCACACAGTATGGAAAAGGAGGCCATGAACCTGTGTGTGTCCATAGGGAATAACCTACAACAGAGACAGCCTTGTGTGAAGACAAGGTACAGAAACAGTGGGCAGTAGGTAGAGAATATGCCACCATTTATGTGATTAAAATGCACTGTTACTGACACAGCTGCCCAAATATGCAGAATACCCTGGAAGGAAACATCAAGACTGTTCACAGTGATTATTTAAGAGCCTAGGCGAGAAAGACACTAATTTTTCAATGGGCACTCTTTTCTACAATGTTTGAAATGTTTAACCACATACACATACTGCTCTTTCAATAAAAACATCAATTTTTACACACAAAAATAACTCCAGCAAAATGCACCAGAAAGCCTCCCTCTAGGTCTCAGGCATCAGACTCCCATGGAATAGAGCCAGGCAACAGGATTTTGAAGTCTCCTCAACAGCTGCTGGTCAAGCTTTGCAGAAGTTGTCAGCCTCTGAGAGTAAACAGAGGCAGCCTGGACACCGTAGGGTTCTGCGTGAGGGAGCAAATGTCCAGGAAGACTCAGGAAAAACTTGTCCTTAAGGTTTTCAGAAGGATCTGAGGAGGGCTTTGAATATGGAACATGTCCAGCTGGGAGGAGAGGGTACCTACCAGAAGGACTGGGGGAATTAAGTCAGGATGGTAAGATAGGGGAAAGGGAAGGAATGCCTCCATTTCAATATGGGATCCTGGCAAGTCCCTTCCCCTCCTAGCTTTATTCCCACTCATGGCAATCAAGGGGGCTGGGCCAGAGTCCTTTCCAGACCTGGTATTCTAGGATCTGCCTTCATTTTATCTCATTTAATATTAAGGGAGGCAGGAAGGGTCCCCAGGTCAGCACATGGCCACAGGGCTCTACACCTGTGCAGACAATAATCAAATACTCAGAGGCTGGAGAAAATTCAGGCCAAGATCTTAGGTATGGCAGCCCTTGGGTGACTTCCCCGTGGGGAGAAAGAGCAGATGGCTTTCTGTTGAGATGCCCTTCCTCACCTCCTTATCAATAATTAAGTCATAACTGAAGACCTCTTTTGTCACTTTTGAGCTCAGTTTGCAGAGACTTTGTCTTGGCTTGCTGTATGGTGATGATGCTCTAGGCTGAGGGCTTACGGGCTACAACAATCTAGATCTAAGCCACAGGCCCAAACTCCAGGGGGTCTGCATTGGAAAAAGTCCAGGGTGGAGGCCAAGAGTGCTGGGGTGGATACTAGTTAGACCTCGATTGATACTGTGAACTCTGGGAGGACAGAAACTATGTCTTTAAGCTCTGCTCACCACTGTTATCTCCAAGGCCAGCTCACTGCCTGGGAAACAACAGGCACTTAATATTTGCTGAATAAATAGGCAGCTTAGCCAGCGAATCCCAGAATAACCTTGGTCAAGTCACTGTCTGGAAAATGAGGATGACAAGAACAGAAATGAATCCCAGGGCTGTATAACAATCTAATGAGATAAGGTGGATAAAAGTGCTTTGCAAATTAAAAATAGGCTAAATAAATATTAAGGATCCAGGACTAATGTGCTGTAAACAAAATAAAAAGAATGAAAACAGGTGAGATGATCAAATTTACATGAAAGCACTTGGTAAATAGTAAAGCATTAATCAAATAAATTACTATAACCGAAAAGGACAACACAGGTCACTCTAGTCCACTGTTGCAAGGTCTATTTCTCAGGCTGTGTCTGTTCCTCAGTAGCACAAAAATCCCTCATTAAAACCTGTCCAGATTTTGGTATAAAAACATGGGTGCAGTTACAATGCTAGCCCTGCATATAGCTGGCCTCAGAAAGCAGTTGCCAAAGCAGACTGGCATATGGACCAGGGGTTATTTACTGGAGGCACACAGAGGCTGTGCTCAGGCCCTGCTTAGGGGGGCATGCAGAGGAGAATGACTGGCCAAGCCATTAGTTGCCTAGCTGCACACTAGGACCAACCATTGCTGCCTCCCACTGCAGCCACTTGATAAGTACACTCCCCTTTCCCTATGCCCCATGGGTATCCCTGGCTGCAGCCTGGAAACTAGGCTCTATCACCTGGCTCTCCTGTGCCAAGAGCACCTTGGAACAAGTCCCTTCCTGGCTTTGTAATGTAAGTGATTCCTCGGGCTGGGCCAGGGAACACACTGTCTGGTGTGGGCTGGTTGAGAATCTGAACGGGCCCGCCATGGACATGCCCACTGTGGGACCAGGCACATATGAGGCCCAACTCTGGAGGCTGCTTATAGCCTGGCAAATAAAGTTGCTGATGTGAATACACCCCACTTTCCTGACTCTCCTACTTTGAAGTAACTCTAGGCTGGCATGAGGCCCCAGAGTAAGGGTTTGTGAACTTGAGGGGATGTATTTTGCATGCCCTCATTTCAAGGGGCAAGAAAGTTCAGATTCCTGGGATCCTAAAGTAGGAGTTCCCTTTCTAAGCAGCAGAGCTGAACTGTGGGAAGAGCAAGGGTTTACTTACAGTCAGCCTTGGGTCGGAGCCACATTTTTCTTATCTGTAAAAGGGGATGCTAACTTCACTTGCCTCAGGCTTACTTTAAGGATTTCTGACACAGGCTCTGGCACAGAGCCTGGCACTGAGCAGGTGTACAAGTAACGCACACAGACTTACTTCCTCCCAAAGCTGCAACACCCATCTTTCCGGCCCTTCAGGCCCCAGCCAGGCTGTCTTCAGGGAGCACATCCTCAGCCACCCCAACGAGGCCTTCCCATCCCATGGGCTCCATCTGAACCTCGCCCTCTGCTTTCATCTGGAGGCTTGAAAAGCTTCCCAGTCATCATTTTCATTCATTCCAATCCACCCAGCCTGATTTGTCTTCCTGAAAATTAGTTGCAGTTGGACCACCCCTGCTCTAAAACCTCCCATGGCTCCCCAAAGCCTCTACTGTTCAGCTAATGTTCAACACTGCCTACAACCTCGAGGCCCCTCCCAGATTTTTCATACAGGGCCCTGTTGCATCAACAAAACTAGTCCACTGTTTCCCTAAATAACATTCACCTGCCATACCAGCCCCCAAACCTCAGCCTTTGCACAAACCATTCCCCAGAAGGTTAGCCCCACCCCCTGTTTCTGCAAAATCCAGCCCCCCTCAGGAGGGTGCTTATTGCCTCTGGCTCACACTCACTTCTTCCTTCTCAGACAATGCTTTTCCTCAGCAGACACTTAATTACAGACTGTCACACAGTCTCTCATAATTGCAGGCCTTGTCTCCTTTGTCAGACCGTAAGTTCTCAGGAGCAGAGGCTCTATTTGTCCTTTCTCATCCTCTCAGAGCCTGGCCCAGAGCTGGGAGGGCAGGCCTCAGGTCAGAATGTGTTTTCCAAGCCCAGTTCCCCCAGGCTGAGCCAAGTCTAGCTCCCACCGCTTGGGACCACTTCCCCTGCTCTCCTCCCATGAGGAAACCAGACCCTAGTGCTCCAGGTCTCCACTGGGTGACCCAGTCAGCAACACACAGAAATGAGGGAGACCCAGGAGAGGACACAGGGCTGTGGCTTTTGCCTGGCCCTGGCATGGTCCTCTTCTAGGATCCTAGGCACATCCCTGTCTCTCCCCCTCCCTGGGCCTGCTTCCTTACTGTGAAACAAGAAACACTCTCTGAGTTCTGGAATATGGATGTATTTGTCTTTGAGGTAGTAGCCTTGATTCCCAGGAGTGGGTGGGTGAGGAACCAGCTGATTCCAACACAGGGTGAGAGAGCAGAGGCAGCCATAGCCAAGACTGGGGAAGCTGGGAACCTGAGACGTACTCACACGGCACACCTCATCAACCTCATTAAATTCCTGTTAATGACTAGATTGCATGCCTGCCCAGGTGTTCAATTCCACAGCCCTCACCCTGGCCAGGTCTGACAGTGTCTGCTGCCAGGGATAAGCAGGGGAAGGGTAACTTGCTTCAAGAAACAAACAATTCTGCCTGAAACAAAGATGATGATGATGAGGAACTAATTTCCTCATCTATAAAATGGGGGTAATACTGGTACCCATATCATAGGATTGTTGTAATAATGAAATGAAATAAAGCCCTAAAGCACTTGGCACAGTCACTGACACTCAGTGAATGGCAGCGTAGCATAAAAGTTCCCATTTCTTGAGGGGCCTTTACTACATGAGCTCTCATCCTCACAGCAACCTATGAGAAGGGTATTTCCATCCCAGTATGACAGAGAAGAAAACGAGGCACAGAAGGTTGATTAATCCAAGGGCAGTAGGACAAGCCAAGCTGTGATACAAACCCAGGAAACTCTCAGTTCAGCTTTTCCCAGAGTGCAGCCCACAGGCTCCGGGCAGAAGACTGCTCCAGAGGGCTGGTTTATAGAGTTGATTCCTGCCCTCAGGCCTCCATCCTGGGGGTGGAGCTTGGGAACCTGAACTTTTAAAGACGAGGAAACTAAATTTTATATATGAGGAAACTGAGGCACAGAGAGGTGAAGAAACCTGCCAAGGTCACTTTCAACAAGTATGGACTTAGGACGGAATTCAAAGTCTGACTCCAGAGGCAGCAATCAGAGACTTCCTGGAGGACAGGGTGGCATTTGACAACATGGGCCTCAAAGAGAAGAGAGGGCACCATAGGGGTAGGGTACAGGCAAATAAAGGATTGCAGGAAAGGCCAGACAACAACAGCTCAGTGTGGCTTGTGCTTCTAGATCCCTGGGGTGCGATGAAATACATATGGAGCCACCACTGCAGCCTTCCCTCAAAAGCCTAGGGACAGACATTCCTGAGCCCATCTGAGCTTCTGGGAGGAAAAACCTGTTGTGTGTTTGTCTACACCACTAGTGTCCAGCAGTGGCCCTCTGGGTGTGTCTGGTTGATGCACAGGATGAGAAAGCTAGGGAAGGTGGTGACTCAGTCCCCACCCAGCCTGAAGCTAGTCCCATTTAAATTTGAGATGAGCTCAGAGGCTGGGAAAATGTCAAGCAAACCCTCCCTGCAGAACAGATGCCAGACCCAGAGAAAGTGGCCCGAGGGGTAGGCTACCAGGCAGGAGCAAAAAATCTGGAGCAAAGCTGTGGGCTGGCGGGGAGAAAAGTCAGGAGTCCTGGGCTTAAGCCCAGCCCGACACTGCCACACTGTGGGACCTCAAGCAGGTCCCTCTTACTCTCTGGACTCCCTATTCTTCATTTACCTGTGAAACAGAACTGCACTGGCTTCTGACTTCCTCCCAGGACTGTTGTGAACAACAATGGTCAGGAAAGAGCCTGACAGACTACACAATACCTCACACAGCAAGTGAAAAGATTAGAGGGTAAATCCTATTATTTATCAGAACCACCTAAAGGTGCTTTCCTTGTCATGTGAATCCTAACCACAGAGTGGGACAGGTGAGGTTGGGCCTCTGTATTGGTCCCACAAAGAGAAAAGTGATCCAGATATTATTGGGAAGTCAAAGTTCACATTTATTAAGTGCCTGTGATTTTTTTTTTTACATATAATCCCACTTAAGCCTACTATGTAAATATGATTATATTCAGTCCAGATGAGGAAACTGAAGCTCAAAGAAAGTAACTTGCTTAAGATTACACAGGCAGCAAATGATGGAGACCGATGAAAGCCAGATATTTGTGGCTCTGAAACCCACACTGTTTGTACTCTCTCAGTGTTCCATGCTCACAATTGCTCTACTCTCTTAAGAGGCAGAACATGCCTGGTATAGAGGCCCAACTCAAGCACCGCCCCCTCCTGGAAGCCTTGCTGATCCCTTTGCCCAGACAGGACCTTTCCTATGAAATCCACAACACATGAGCAGCACACGTCTTGCAGCATTCAGCACATTCTCCCTCTGTTCTGTGTTCAAGCATACTTCTAACAGGTAAGATGTGACACAGGTACAAACAGGTGGCCTTGGAGTTACCTTAGAATCCTCCAATGTCAGAGCTGGAAGCACCTAAGAGACCATGTTATCCAACTCCCTCATTTTTCAGAAGGAAAAATACAAAGAGAAGACACTTGTCTCAAGTCAAACAGCATCTCAGCATCAGAGCCAGGAACAGAACCTTGGCATTCTGCCTCACAGAATTTCTTTAGGGATTCCATGATTTCAGAATCAGTCTTAGGACAAGGATTATTATTTGCATTTCACAGATAAGGAAGCTGAAGCCCAGGGGAGAGGGGCCTCCCTGAGAGTGGTTGACATGTGCAGACCAGATCCCTAATCTCCTCACATCCAGGCCAGGGACCAAGCCCTTCCTCCTCCTCACTGCAAATAGTCTGTATAGTGTGCCAAGCACAGGACCCATAGTAAAAGGTCAATGGATGTTGCAAATTGTCATTATATGCCAATGGGCAAGTAACACCTGACAGTGACCTTCTCAGAGGCAGTGCCATGGAACAGGCCCTCTGTAGGTCCCTGGCCTATCTGGGTCTCATCTACAGGACAAAGGTATTATAAGATGACCTCAGTGTCTGCTCCGAAGTTCTAGGACATCCTAGCTCCTTGACAGGAGACCCCAGCTGTGTTGTGGAGTCTCTCAGATGGGGCCTTTGTTCTCCCACCCTGTGAGGAAGCACAAAAAAGCTCACAGCTACGAACTGACTGACTGTATTCCCAAGTGCCACTGACCAAGCAAGGCCCACCTCTTAAATAACAGTGGGATGGAACATGGAAAATCCAACCATCTCCCAGCACAAACATCCAGCTGGGCACACCAGCCTATCTTTACAAACTAACAGAGATCAACCAGGAATTAGGGCATAAATGAGACAGCCTACTCACTGCCCTACTGGAAGGGCAGGTGTATTTCTGAATAACCAGGTGGTAATGTAATGGAGAGCAAACAGAACCCTGGGTGGGGGGTCCTGGGCCTGGATCCCTGTTCCAGCTCTGCCATGACGTAGGTGTGTGTACCCAGCAAGCTGCTTTCCCTATGTGGGGCACAATTTAAACACAGGACGACAGTTCACAATGGTAGTTTACAGATGTTTGATATTCATGACAACCCTGTGAGGCAAGCACAATTATCCCCTTGTTACTGATGGTGAAACTGAGGCTTAGAGAGGCCAAGGGTTTCACTCAAGGTCACACAGCTTGAAGCCAGCAGAATCAAAGCCCCAGAGGTCTGAGACCACCAAACTCAATACTCAAGGGCAGTCAGATTGAGAAGAACTCTCCTTCCCCTTATCATGGTTAAGTCTCAGCAAGACCCAGGCAACACAGCCCCTTGTTCACCTCCCAGCTTGGTGGCCTGCAAAGTTCTGGCCACAAAGCCCAGCTGCCTAGGAGGCCGCACCCCCTTGCAAAATTTTATTACTCAAGTTGGCAGGAACGCAGCCCCCACCCCTAGCCGGGTCTAAATAAACGCCCAAGTGATATCACATCCTGCCAGCTCCAAAATAGCCCAGGCCTGCCCACAAGCGATCACAAAGTGCCAGGCCATGCAGGGCCAAGCGGGCAGGGATGTCCAGCTGATGGCACTCCCACACACTCAAGCGAATAAAGCAGAAGCCTCAGAGCAAGAAGGCCCCCCACTCCCACCTCTGCCAGAAGGCCTGGCCCTTCCCGCCTTGCCCCCTTTGTCGAGAGGCCCCCGAGCCTCCTGCCCCAGCGCCAGCCCTTGCCCCAGCGCCAACCCCATGGAGCCTCAGCCGCGGCCAGCCTGCGGGGGGGCTCCGCCCGACCCAGACACCCCACCACTCACATTGCTTCAAGAGCTCCAGACACAAAGCCATGAGGGCCGGATGGGGGTCAGATACCCAGACACCGGCAGAGACAGAAAAGGGGAGAGGGAGAGAAACAGGAGCAGAGAGCAGGGGAGACTGGAGGCTGGGGCAGAGAAAGCAAGAGGGTGCCAAGAGCCCTGGGCAAAGGAGCAGGCTCAAAAGGGGACCTTCAGCGCAAGAGACATTAAGTCGTGAGACCACCGAGACAGATGTAGGGGCAGAGAGAGGCACGGAGAGCAAAGGAGGGGACCCTGACCCAGAGAAATTGGAGGGGGAGGGGCGGGTGAGGAGGTCTGGGAGAGAACACGGAGAGCAACAGCAGCCGACGGCAGGGTGCTGGGGAGCTTTTCGGGGTCCCAGGGAGAGAGACCCCAAGGAATCTCGGAGGTCCCAGTGTATATGGGGGGCACAAAAAGAGGGGAAATCCTGAGGAAATGAGGGCTAAGAGGAGCAAGGCCACAGGGATTTGGGGTACAGATGCAAAGAAGGACCCCAAAGGATGTGAGGGAAGCTTACAGGGAGCGCTGGGGGAGTGTGGAGGATGTGCTGAAGGAAGGGTCCCCAAAGACGCGGGGGCGCTTTGAGGGGGAGTCCCGAAGAATGGAGGAGCTCAGAAAGGGAGGCTCTGAGGGATGAGAGGGGCGCACTGAGGGGAACCCGAGATCGGGGAGCGAGGGAGGGGCTGAGGCACCGCGAGGGCAGAGACAAAGAGACAGCGAGCCAGGGAGAGACAAAGCGGGCGGAGCGGGGAGACGGCCGGACAGAAGGGCGGAAGCGCGGGCGGGTGGACCGACGGACGGACAGACGGGGAGGAGGGCGAGGGCGGGGGCAGGGCAGGGCAGGGCTGGGCGGGGGCGGCGCCCGTCTCCTCGCTGGGCCGCGGCTGCTCCGGGCGGCGCTGGGCGGGCCCCAGGCGTCCGGGCTGAGGCGGCGGCGGCGGCGGCGACGACGTGGACCGGACAGACGGACGGAGTGACGGACCGGCTGGCGGCAGCTGCGGCCAGCGGCGGGCACTCACCCTCCTCCCTCACGCGGCCCGGCCCGAGGCTCCGGTTTTGTACGCCCGAGGGGCGGAGCCTCCGGGTTAAAGCCCCGCGCCGACCCCGCCCCGCCCCGCCCCTCGCGTCAGCCGCATGCGCGCGTCCCCCGGGACTCCCGAGGAGGGCGGGGGCGCGCGTAGTCTCCTCGGCACCTGGGCCGTCGGGCGCGCGCGGCTGGGCCGGTGCGCAAGCGCGCGGGGTGCTGGGTCCCGCCCACGCCCAGGACAGACCTTGAGAGGGAGCGCGCGCCCACGTCGGCACGCTCATGCCTGAGCACCGGGGACTCCGCCCCTCGAGACTCCCAGCCAAACCGGTTCCAGCTGGAACAGGACACGTGTTCCATGCCGGGGAAGTCCTAGCGGAGTCTGCACCGTTCCGCCGTGGCGAAACCTCGCCGTTATCGGGAGAACCTGAGGGTCAGAGCAATCAGCCCTGAGCTGGCCTTCTCACCCTGTCACAGTGAAATTAGTCCTCAAGTACTATCGTCTCATGTCCTAAGTGTTTCTAGTTGTACCCTCCGCTCCGTCCTCGCAGTGCTGTCTTCATCCGCAGTACCCCAGATACGACTCCAGTTTTGGCTTTGCCTCTGGAGGTCTGTGTGGCGTTGGATGAAATGCTCATTCAACCTCCCTGACTCCTCCGCTAACTGAAACCCATCGTGCCCTGGAGGGCAAAGTGCAGTAGGTGCTGCTGGAATCGTAAAGAGATCTTTACGCCTCATGGTCCTCTGCGAGTGCCCCCTCCTCACTTAATCCTGGTCCTGGTTTGCCTGAGGGCCTCATCCAGGCTGCACCTATGGCCGGTCCACCATCTCCAGAGAGCTCCTGTTCCCCGACCTGCATTATTGGGTGACTTAGGCATGTCCCTTACCTTCTCTGTGCATCTCTTTACCAAATGTGAAATAGAAAAAAGTATCTTTCTGAAGGTAACAGTGTTTCCCACACCACTGTCAAGATATTCGCATAAAGGTATAATAATAAAGGCAACTGTGGGTTATTGAGCCATTTTGGTATCAGGCATTGTGGTAAGCGCTTTGAAAGTACAGCTGACCCTTGAATAAAGGTTTGAATTGTGCAGGTCCACTTACACATGGATTTTTTTTCAATAAATGTGTTGGAAAATTTTTTCAGATCTGCCAATCTGAAAAGACGTTTTTTCTCTAACTTACTTTATTGTAAATACTGTATATAATACATACAAAAATATGTGTTAATTGTTTATGTTATCAGTAAGGTTTCCAGTCAAGAGTAGGCTATTGGCAGTTAAAGTTTTGGAGAGTCATAAACTATAGATGGATTCTCAGCTACATGGGTGTTGGGCGCCTAAACCCAGTGTTGTTCAAGGGTCAACTGTATTAGCTTATTTTGTCCTACTCAGACACTATGTTAACAACCATACTATTCATTTAGTGTTTACCTTTAAATTTATTTACTTGGAAAATTTCAGAAAGCTCCTAAGCACAAGCCTGCCTTGGGTTTTGCTCTGGGGAGCCACACTAGCCCCTGCTCCTCCTCCAACACACCAGGCACCCTCCTGCCTCAGGGCCTTTGTATCACTCTTGCCCCTGCACGGAGTACACCTCCAGCTTCCTCCTAATCTCAAAACATCTCTTTCTCTATGTGTTCTACCCTAGCTACCCAGTTTATGCTGCAACACCCCAACCCTTCCCCCTGCCAGCATTCTCCAAACCCTTTGCCCTGTGCTACTGTCCAATGAACCATATACTTACTTGTGTTATTTACATTTATTTTGTCTGCTTCCCTCAACAGAATACTCCCCATGAAGGCAGGGGGTTCTGCTTTGTTCACTGATGTGTCCCTGGTGCCTAGAGCATGACCTGGCCCATTGTAGGTGATCAATAAACATCTATCCAGTGAAAGAGCTGCCTGATTGCAGGGCTCATGTCCTTACCCTCTATGCTGAAGGGCCTCCAAGGTCTGACTTGAGCACCTCAGTCTCTCTTCTTTTGGAGTAACCTCTCTGCACCTGGGGGTACAGGGAATGCCCTGTCTTGTTCAAAAATCTCAATCCTGGGATTCAAGGCCTACTCACAAATCCTTAATCCCAGCTACTATTTCCCCAGAGAACCCAATAGGTTTGCCTAAAAAGGAATTTAGAAGAGTGACTACCTGTGCATTCTACACACAATAGGCAGTCAATTAGCCAGGAATGTCTTGGCCCAAGTTCTGGAGCCCAGGGAGAAAGCCTGCCTTCTGCCCAGCGCTCTCTATGGAGACGTGCAGTGGTAGAGGATTCTAGCTCTTCAGCACTCACTCTCGGAAAGCATCCTGCGTCCTCCCATGACTCTCTCGGACTCTATGGCCCCTGCCCAGGCCTCCCTGTGCTCTGCCAGGACTACTGTACCAGCCTCCAATCCGTTCTGCCCAGGCTGCCAGGTCATTCTCCCTGAAACTCCTATAAGCATACCACACCTCTTTACCAGGACCTTGGATGGCTCCCCCTACCCGCCAGGATGATGGAGAACTCAAGGCTTTGGAGTCCGACAGACCCAGGTGGGAAACAGCTCCCTGACCTCTAACTGGGTGACTCTGACTTGACAGTCACTTTCTCTAGGCTGCAGTTTCTTTGTAGAATATCTGTAAATGTGTATACGCATATGTGTGTGAGGTTAAACCGGGTTAAATCAGGAATGTCAGATATGTGTAACTATTTTGGCCATGATAGACATCACTAATCGATGGTTGCACACTTCTCTGCTTAACTAAATCTCAGTCCTGAGCTCCAGGGTCAGGAAGGACAGATGGACTGAAGTCTATATGCAATCTCTGGACATGATGGTTTTTGAGGTTCCTCTCCACCCTGGCATTCTGGGGATTGAAGTGTCCAATCTGACAGGAGCTTGTAATGTATTAAAAAGACTGTGGAGGGCTAGGCCTGGGAGAGGGCTTGTGGGACAAGGCTGACTGGAGGGTTGACTACTGGAATTTTTATCAGCCTCCCTTCCTTTGTCTATGGAGGGGGGTGTAAACCAGAGAAGAAACAGAGAGTTCTTGGGGATGGGAGTGGGGACAAAGAAGGGGGTAGAACATTCTGTGACTTGGACGGGAGGTGGCTGGTTGGGAGGGGGTCCCCAAACTCAAGCCTTACAACATGGATGGAGAAACTGAGGCATGGGGAGGCACCCACCCAGAGTGACACAGGGAGCTGAAATTGAACTAAGGCTCCTGAGCAAGGAGTAAGGGTGTATCCTGGGCTAGGAACCTATCCCGGCTCAGTGTAGAGCCTCAAGCACTGCCATGGAATGACCCCATGAGTGTGTATCTGTGTGTGTGTGCACATGTGTATGTGTGTGTACCCATGTGTAAACCCGGGCAGGTGCAGAGAATGCAGTTGGCAGGAGTGGGGGTGCCACCCAGCAGCCCACCACCAGCACACTTGCCAAGGCCCTTGGGTGACATCACCCTTGTGGTTCAGAGGGAGTGAGAGAGTCAGAGAAAGGGAGGCTGGGAAGGAAGGAGGGTAGAAACTGAGAGGGAGGAAAGGGTGGGAGAAACAGAGCTGAGGGAGGCAGCCCCAAGGCTAAGAGGAAGGGGGTGGGGAGGAGGGGAGAGGGAGCCGAGAAAGGGAGGGAGAAAGAGGGAGGAGGCGATGAGCACTAACGGGAGGTGGGCAGAGGAAGAAGGGCAGGGAGTGGGAGGGAAGTTTTCTCTGTTCTTTTCCCATCTTTCTCAGAGGCAAAGAGGAGGCAGGAGGGAGCAGGCTGAGGGGTGACGGACCCCCTGTGGTCCCTCCTCAGTAGGTCCTAAGGCTGGGAGGGGCATTTACACACAGACAAGCTGCTGCTTCTCCCCCCACCCCAGCTGGAGCTGACCCTGCCTGCCAGTCACCTGCCAGAGCTATTTCTGGAATGTGGAATCTGGGTCAGAAAGGAGAGGGGGAGCTGGCAGCAGCAGCAGCAGCTGGGAAGCTGGCAGGCTCTGGTGGGTGGGTGGGCAGCTCCATGCCCTGCCCACAGCCACACACGTGGTGCCTGCCCCTTCCAGGCTTTCACTGCCTCAATAACCATCCCCATGCACCTGCACATGGCCTGATGCATGTGTGCCCGTGTGAGAGTGAGAAAGTAGGAAAATCTCCTGCCCATCAGCAGTGTGGGCTCAGAATAGCCCTAGGCTGGGGGCAAGGTCTGAACTGCTCACTTCTTGGAGACAGATGCTGAGGAGAGGGGGCAGCCTTTCAAGGAGTGGCCACTGCAGGGAGACAGTGGCTGAGCAGCAAGGTGTTGCATGTTGTGTGTGTCTGTATGGAGGGAAGTGATTATGGGCAGGACTGCCATGCACGGATGTGCCAGTGTTACACTGATTAAAGATGCCACATACAGGGTGGGGTGAGGGAGGTGTGCTGCTCATAATATAATTGAATTTTATACTTATTATGACAAATTTGTGGCAGATGGCAGTAAAGAACTTCGTTCTAATAAAAATTGTACATCATGACAAGTTTTCAACAGATGGCAGTTAAGTGTCAGGGAGCAAATGCCCTTTCTTAACCCAGCACAAAAGTACCACATCGACCAGCTGCAGCTCTGGGCACAGGTTTGATAATCTGGTGGCTTTGGTTTTTTCTGTGAGGCAGGTGGTTTACCTGCTGAACATGAGGGGGTCGGAGGGTGGAGGAGAGAGGAGCAAGTGTGTGGTGGTTCCTGTGGAGCCCTGAGGGAGAGCTGACAGGGGAAACGTGGGGGGTGAATTGTTTTGGTGACTCCAATCTGATCGAGGCACAATCTCTTCACAGTTGTGGAGGTGGCATGAGCCTTGAAGGAGACACTCATGTATGTGAAGGCCTATGCAGGTGTATGTACAGATTAGGTATATGTGTGTACATGTGAGAATACCAGTGTGCATGTGTTTTTATATGTGTTTTTACATCTTTAAATATGTCTAGAACTAGGTGCATGTGTGCATATGTCTGGGTTAGTTGTTGCTATATGACACTTTCTTAAGGGTATTGATTTGGGCTAACATAAGAATAATTGGAGCCCCACATCCCTATATATAAAGCCAGATGCTGGATCATCCATATGGGTTGTGCTGGGTGGGTGGCTGAGATAGACTGAATTTTTTTTTTTTTTTGAGAGGGCATCTCTCATATTTATTGATCAAATGGTTGTTAACAATGATAAAATTCTGTATAGGGGACTCAATGCACAATCATTAATCAACCCCAAGCCTAATTCTCAACAGTCTCCAATCTTCTGAAGCATAACAAACAGGTTCTTACATGGTGAACAAGTTCTTACATAGTGAATAAGTTCTTACATGGTGAACAGTGCAAGGGCATAGACTGAATATTTTTGGCCTCAATTCTCAGTCCTTCCCTGTATTCATGCCCTTTGCTATGTAAATGCAGTTTCTCCCACGAGAGGGGGAGTGTATTTCCCTGGACCTTGATTTTGGGTACATGTGTCCTGCTTTGACCAACCAGATGTCTGCAGATTGGCAGACTTAAAACATACTTGAACAGTGGGGTTTGCCCTTTTATACTTCTGCCACCACCATGAGAAGAATGTGTCCTTGCTAGAGCACTGATTCCAGGAGCACCCTTTGGTTCCAGGGGGAGGATGCAGGACATGCAGAGCAGAACCCACCAACCTTAAAACTCAGGAATGAAGACAAATGTGTATTGTGTGCCACCGAAAGTATGTACTTGTTTGTTGCACAGCATTAGTGTGATCACAGGTGACTAATACAGGAATTGGTACCAAGAGTGGGATGTGTTAGCAACAAAAATGAAAATATGTAGCATTGGCTCTGAGACCAAGTAACTGCAGTGGTGAGCAGTGAGTAAACTGTGATAGGAGGCTTGAGAAAAGGTGACCCATATTCTATAGAGACAAATGCTTAATAAAACTGTCTATCTACAATAACTGCAAAAAGCAAATGAATTTGGGCAAGATAGTTTCCAGGAAAAATGTTAGAAGCAAGAGTTGGCTCCTTTGGACTGCATTTGAAAAGGACTTACAAGACGAGCAGAACTCATAAACAAAATAGGGAATGTTGTGGGGAGTGTTTAGAAGTAATATAGAGAGTCTAGAACTTGCTGAGTTGGAAAATAAATCAGTCAACTCCATCCTCTCCAGCCAGTAAGTCATTCTCAAATTAAGCTACAGCTTGGAGATAAAGATCAAACCAAAAACACAGCCAGTTAAGACACAGCATATGGGCCAGATCACATCAAGGCTATGGTTATAACATCTTTCATTAATACTCTGAAATAATAAGATACCATCTAGTAGATGCCCTCAGCTGCTCAGAAGCGCTTCCAGAAAGCTTAAAGGCTTGGCTCCTCAGAAGCCTGATGTATTCACAGTAGTTAGAAATGAGTCTAGAGAGACTAGCATGACTCAAAAATAATTTTAGGTGTGGCTTTTGGCACATAGAATTAAATGGAACCAGTTACATAGACAACCCATCAAGTGTCTGAGGTAGATGCATGGCCAAAACCATGATCAGCTTAGGCTAAAGGGACTGAGACCATTCAAGATATAAAAGACACCTGGGTTCCTAGCTTTCTTCAGACAGGAAGCTGGCTAAGAAAGCTGTTTGACTGTCCAAAGGGCAGCCTATGCTCTCTTTAGGAAGTGGCCAAAAGGCTAATGGAAAGAAAGGGTTTTCAGAGAGCACAGCCAAGAGCCGAGGATGACAAGAGATTAGGGAGTCAGCCCCAGGGAGTGGTACTTGGCTTAATCAAGGAATATTCCCTATCCCACAGCATTCCCCCAACACTTGCCCAAAAGGACTTCAGAACAGTCATGGCTCAGTAAGACTCAGAGTCCCTTCTCCCTCTTTCTGGAGTGTGAACTGCGGTTATCCTGTCCCTATTCCACTAGTGTATCCCAGGTGTGTGTGGGGTTGGGGTAGGAGGTAGATAACCTTCTTTTGATTTTAGGTCCCTCAATCAAGATGAGCCACATCCAGATCTGACACCAATTGTGAGAGCCTGATTTTAAGATTGAATGAGACTTTGGGGGTCTTGTAGGTAAAGTGTATTTTCTATGTGAGAGAGATCTAAATAAATGTGACCAAGAGAGTAGACTACAGTAGATTGAATTATTGACTCCAACTCTTCTCCCTTCCCTGTATCCACACCCTTTGCCATATAAATAGTTTCTTACACAAAGGTAGAAGGGTACTTCCCCATCTCCTGTCTTCGAGCTCAGCCATATTACTTTGTTGAGCCAACAGAACTTTAGTGGCTATAATGCAAGCAGGGGCTTTGAACTGTGCCAACTGGAGTGAGGTTTGCTCTCTTGCGCTTCTGCCATCATCATGAGAAGGACATGTCCTGGTTGGTCCACGGATCCCATTAGAACCCTTTGGTCTCAGGAGGAGGATGAAAGGAGACACATGGAGCAGAGCTGTCCCAGCTGACCCCCAAACTTGGGAGCAAGAAATAAATCTTAACTGTTACATTATACTGATTTTGTAGCTGTTAGTTATATAGCACTATTGCAGCAATAGCTGACCAATACTGGAACCCAAACAGTTCTGGGACATGTAGCCGATTACCCATCCTCAGCCCATTCATGAGTGACTGAGGGTCTATTTGAAAAAAAATCGCTGGGATACTATTTGTTCCTACCAGGCCTACCTTATGTTTAGAGACCTTCTCACAGGCCTGATGAGGTGGGGATGGACCTCATCCTTTACCTTGAGGCTCCTATGAGACTCCAGTGGAGTAACTGGGAGATGAGAGCCTGTCAGGGATCCCCTGGATTTGGAGGCCATAGAACCTGGGCCTCAACACCTGCTTGGATACCTCTAAAATGGAGAGGCTGGCAGGGTTACCTGTGATAGGAAGTCTAGAAGGAAGGCTGTAGAAGACCAACATTTGCCCAAAAGGACTTCAGAACAGTCATGGATCAGTAAGACTCTGAATCCCTTCTCCCTCTTTCTGAACAGGAGTGTGAACTGTGGCTATTAGTTATATAGCACTTTCAGAGTTCTGCAAAGCAAAGGGCTCATTTTCACATAGGTTAAGGAAGAAAGTAGGGTGGGAATTGTCACTGGAGGACTTTGATCAAGACACCTGCCCGGAAGAGCCAGGTTCCCTAGCAAAAAGGGGCAGGGTGGGCGGGTGGGACGAAGGATGGAGAGCTGAGGGGGAATAAGAAGCAGTGAGCTGGAGGGGGATTGCTTGTGCCAAAGAAGGCGCCATGAGGGCCCTGCAGGACAGGAGGAACTACAAACGCATCACCTAGGAGAAAGAGCCAGATGGTGGCGTATGCCATACAGAGAAACCTGAGGCCAGACAACACCTGCACAGACAGCCTCCCCTCCCACCTTGAGAGGCCAGAACCAGCCTCTGGTGAACGAGGGACAAAGAAGACACTGACCATCATGACCAGCTCCCCACTGTGGGCTCCTAGCCCAGGTCAGGCTCTGGCTGCATGTGCATGACAGGTGAGGTGGACAAGACTAAAGTTTTGCAATCACACCAGACTGGACTTTTTATACCTGAAAATGAGACCTTTCCTTAAGGTCTAAAAGTGACTGGAAAAACTCAGGGATCTCCCCAGATATCTCCCAGCGTTTGAGAGGCAATAGTAAAACAAAGTAGTTTCTTGCTCTGCCCTCTGCAAAGATCAGTTCATTCAGTCAATAAGCTAGTTTCCTGAGTATAGAGTATCTGTAGTATTCAGGTTTCATTTATTTACATCAGACACCAATTAAGCACTTGAAATATGTCTTTCTTCCTCTGACAATAGTTCAACCCTCATTGCCTTTGGTTGTCAGGAATCAAATCTGAGAACCAGTAATAAGTTACCAATTGTCAGCTCCTACCATGTGCAAGGCCCTACCTGAATACTCCACAGTCTTATTTCATCTCCCCAAGAACTTTCTGGGGTCTAGCTGTGCCTCAATTTATAAATAGGGAAGCTGAGGCTCAGAGGGGAAAACTAGCTAGTCAGAGTTAAGCTCAAAGCCCTCTCTGCTAAACTAGAAATTTTGCTGTGATTATCCTTGCTCTTGAGTTTCATGGCTTGCTTATGACACAGAGTTCCCTTTTTTCTCTGATCACGCATGGGTTACCTTCAGAGGATTTAGACAAGTATCAGGAAGGGAGGGCTGTCTCTAATTGTGAATATGAGAGCTGCAAACCCATCCCTTTGACAAGGCTCAGTGCCAATCCCATCCTCTTCCCTGCAGGTGTACCTGAACGAATCCAAACAGGTATGCAGGGCTTCAGTGAGCCCTTCGCACCAGCAGGTGGCTGCCCTGAGACAGTCTGGGCAGACAGGGGCAACCAAGTATCCCACACGCCTGAGCCTTCTCCAATCTGCTTACCCACTACCAGTGGCGATATGTGCCTCTGTGATCCCCATTTGAGCTCCAGTTTGCTAAATGTCAGGAAGTCCAGCTTCAAGACCTCCTGCATTTGTTCCTAACTATCCCTCCAGTCCTGGCTAGCCCAACATGGATCCTCCTCAGTCTTCCCCACCACTTGCCCACCAGGAATGGTCCCCAAAGAACTTCTCCCCATCTTGGTACTCACTTGGAAGCGTGCGACTGTTGCTGAGGCTGCCAGTGCTGGGCGGAGGGGAGAGGGACTGCAGGGAGACACTGTCCTCCTCCTGCGAGCAGCCCGCCTGGATGGCACGCAGGTAGCTGTGGCTGCGGGAGCGGAAGTAGCTGGGCAGTGGTAAGTCCAGCGCCTCTGCCGCAGCTGACTCTGCTTCACTGCAGGCTGACTCACAGGCTGCCTCATACTGGTCGCTCAGATCTGCCTCCCGTACCTGTCCGGGCAAAGGCAGGCATCAGGGGCCAGCACTGACTATTCTGGAGGGACAGGGTGTTTGGTGGTCAGCTCAGCTGCAAGGCGGGAGAGTCTGTGGGGTCTCAGCTCAGCCCACCCACCCCTTCCCTTCTCACTCAGGGTATGGAGTGGGCAGATGGAGCCCTTAAGAAATACACAGCTCCTCTCATCCCTCTGGGCCTCAATGTTCCCATCTCTACAATGCAGGAGGAACTATTAAGGGTACTCACCAGAGTATCAACTAGATGATATCTTATGTGTCCACACTGATCAATTTATAGACTTTGAGGTCACATCTGAATTCAGTGGGGAAGAAGGCTATAATCAATTAGTAATGTCTGTCGTGAATGTTGGAATGGGGGTAGCAATAGTTGTGCTAGATATTTACCATCTTTGGTCCAATTCTTTCATTTTTACAAGCAAAGAAACTATGGGCCAATGAGGGAAAGATAACTTGCCAGGTGTACTCAGTGAGGAAATGCAGAATTAATACTCCCAATGTGTATTTAAGGAAGATTAATCTAGCCCTGGCATATAGAATGAATGTTGGGAAGGGAGACTGGAATGGAGGCAGAGGCCAGAGACAAAGCTGATGCAATAGCTGGGTGAGAGAAGATAAGACTAGAATGAGAGTGGTGACAGTGAGGAATGATCAGTGATGTCTTTCATGGGCAGTGTGGAGAATGGTGGTATGTTTGCAATTTGCCATCTCAGATCCAGTTAAACCTCATCTAGGTGGTTTCTAAGTGTCCCTCTAGAGAACATCCAAGGTCACACAAATCCATAGCTGGGGGTTTTAGCATACAGGGGCCCCAGCATGCATACACTCCTCACGTGTTCTGGAAAGGTCTGTCTAGCCCACGTCTCATGCCATGCTGGTAACTGGAGATCACAGTGCATAAGCTGAGGAATTAGCTGGCCAAGATGGACACTGGGTGGAGGTCCCGGGGGAGGCCTGGGCTAGATGAGAGGGGGCGGGAGTTGACTAAACACCACGTTGGGGAGAAGCTCTGCCTGGCTCTGTGGGCCATCACTATCCTCTGGTCGTCTGTGTGAAATGGAATGCCACAGGCTCGTCTGGCACTGCCTCAGGTAAAACCACTAGACGGACCATCACCAGGTTTGGCATGTATGTTTAGAAAGGTCTAAATGTGTGCTGTCCTAATGCTAGCAACTAACCATGTGTAGCTATTTACATTTAAATTTGAATTAAAAGTTTAGTTCCTTAGTCATACTGGCCACATTTTTTTGCACTTGCTCATGTTACCTCCTCAGATGGCAGGATTATAGAATATTTCCACCACTGCAGAAAGTTCTATCGGATTGCACTGCTAAAGCAAAGGGAAGCTGTGTGGCATGCCCAAAACTCACTTGGAGGGGCTATTAACGAGATACGTGTTTATCCGCCAGAGCTGCAACCTGAAGTATTCTGAGAGGCCCCTGTGATGGCCAAGGGCAGTAAGGCCTTCCTATGGACTGCACAGTAATGGCACAGCTCTGGAATAGATGGCCAGAGTTTTAAATCCAGACTCATCATTTCCCTGCAACAGGAACGTGGACAAGTCACTTAACTGCTCTGCACCTCAGTTTCCCCATCTGTGAAACAGGGGCTAATTACATACAGACCGAGTCTCATAAGGTCGCTGTCAAAATTAAATGAGATAATTCATATCACATGACTAGAATAGTGTCCAGGAGAGTAAGCACCTGGTAGCTCTGTACCTATTATTACAGGCAGCAACGTGCAGCGAGTGCCAGGATGTGTAAATACTGGTTAAGATGCCCCTACCCTCTGGAGGAGAGGTTAGCGGTCAGTGCTATTGGTGTGTATATCGCTGAGGACATACTGTGTGCCAGGAACTGCCCTGGGGGGTTTGCATGCTAGCACATCATATCCTTACCATAAGCCTGTGCAAGTTAGGGAAGGAAGAGGCCACTTGGCCCACTGTGGGCTCCCCAAAGACCCTCAAATCATATGCTCAAAAGGAACTATGACAGGAGGGTGGGAGGCACAGGAGGCACCCACAGCTGGAATCAAATGTGAAGCCAACCCTACAGGCCCTGTGTGGCCTTGGATGATGAGTTCCTTATTCACACCTGGCCAAAATCAGGGACTGAGCTCAGAGTACCTTTCTTGCTTCTCTTTCTGGTCTTGGGGCTGGTGGGGGAGAGTGGGAAGATTCAACCACTTCCAGGGGCAGGATGGGTGTGCACGGGAGGGGGATACCCTTGGCACAGGCAGACAGCACCAGGACTGACACCACTTCCACTAACTTTTGCAAAACTGAAAAGTCTCTGAATTTATTCCAACACCCCAACATCCTTAAAGGTCTTGTTGGAGCCCAAGAAATCAGGGGATCTGGGGGGTGGGACCTGGAGGCCAATATCACCAGCCCTCAACCCGTCCAAATAAAGCAGTCTCCCTAGACCTCTCCCAGGCTTTGGGGGAGGAGAGGCAGGGAAAAGTTAGAAGACTCTCAGGGTATAGCCTAGGCTATTTCTTGCCTCCACAGAACCGAGCCCATTCTTTCCCATTTTTGAGAAGAGGAAGCTGGGGCACGGAGAATCAAAGCAATAGGACTTGGGAGCGGAATGCCAGGGCACCAACGTAAGTCTCGCCTCCATCCTCACTAGAGGCGGCTTTCCCGCTGCCGGCTCAGCTTGTACCTGCTCGGGTCAGGGCTAAGACCACCCAGAGACCAGGCCCGAGACCTAGCCCTGGACTCGGACTGGGGTACCAGAGAATGGCAAACATACTGACCTGATGCTCATGGCCAAACAACTGGGGGATCAGGGAGGCCTGTCCAAAAATCTGCAGGAAAGAGAGGGGGAGGGTTATGGGGAGACCAGAGACGGGGCTGGGGTGGCATATTCAGGCTCAGCTGCAAAAGACCCTGCAGCTGGCTGGCCTAACTTCCCCAGACTGCCTTGTCTTCCCTGGTCAGAGCGACACAGTCCAGCATCTGGTGGGAGGTGGTGGGGGAGCTCCGCTGGCAGGAGGCAAGGCCTCAGAGACAGCCAGACCTGGGAGATCTCTGACAGAGGCCACCGATGGGGCTCAGGTCACTCATACTTCTGGAGGTGAGGTTTTGGGGGCTCAGAGGATGCTGGGTTAGGAGAGAGCGGGGCTGGGCCCTGGGAAAGACCTGCTAGGGTCCCCAGCCTGGCTGATTCCATGTGCCCGGGTCAGGCAGAGTGAGGGGAAAATGTGAATGAGGGGAGAGAACAGAGGGAGACAGACACAAACAGGAAGACAGAGAGACCAGAGAACGCAGTGGGAAGTTGTCCATTCAGCAAACACGTACCCTGTGCTGTGTGATAGGGACACTGTGGGGAACAGGACAGCAAGATCCCTAACTGCAGGGAGCTCCGGGTCTTAAGAGCAAGACAGACATCAAATAAATAAGCAAACAAATATAACTCCAGGTAGTGATCAATGCTGTCAAGAAAGTTAAACAGGATAAGGGAATAGTGCCCTGGGGGCTCCTTTAGACAGTGACAGGGCAGGCCCCTCCCAGGAGGTGACACTTGAGCCAAGACCTGAAATGCAGAGAAGAGCCAGCTGGGCAAAGATCTGAGAGAACAGTGATCCTGGGGAAGGGGACAGCAAGTGTGACGAGGTGGGGCAGGAACAAGGTGTGTAAGGAGCAGGAGGCCAGAGGGGCTGGAGCCTGGAGAGCAACTGAGCAAGTCAGGGATCATGTCTGAGAGGGAGGCGGGGCCTCACAGGTCTGAGTGAGGGCTCCGGCTTCCACTCAGGGTGAGGCGGGAGCCAAGGGGGCGAGGTTTACAAGTTACCTCTGGTCACTGAGAGCAGACTGGAAGTGGCAGGCATGGAGGCCAGGACAACCGTTTAGGTGAAACTTGGTGGGTCCTAGATGAGGATTGCTTGGACAGAGGGTCCCGTTGCTGGGGTGTTCGCCCCTCCCCACATCGGAGGTCTCCGTGAAGTCTGGGAATGACAGTCCTGGGGCAGGCGTGGGGGATGCTGGGGAGGGCTTGGCCAGCCAGGAATACAGGAATGGTGAGGAGCTGGGATCTGAAAGTCTTTCAATTCTAAGCAGTTCATTAGCCTGGACTGTGGGGCTGCACACAGTGGGACCTGGGCCTGTTCCTGTCCAGCGCGGGAGACTGGGTCTGCACCTGACTGTCTTCACTGCCTCAGGGCTACTACTGGCAGGTGTCTGTCCTCTCTTGGCCTCATGTCCCCATTCACACCATAGAGGGATGCCCTTGAGCCTTAGTTGGTCTTCCCTTTGCAAACCCTGAAGTACTGTGCACATGGCAGGGGCTGTGATTCAGGTCTGGGTCTGATGGCCCTGGATCCTGGCCATCTCTGGATCCTTTCCTAGCTGTGTGACCTCACCTATTTGAGCCTGTTTCCTCACCTGTGAAATGTGGATGTGGATAAAAAGGCCCCCTTTGGAGGTACCTGTGAGGGCTCATGGAGCTGATGTTTGAGTGAATTAAAGTATAGTACAGTGTGCTCATTGCTGTTAGAGGCAGAACTGTCTGGTCCCTGCAAGTCCAACTTTCCCATAAGCAGGTGGGACATGGAGGTTCAGAGTGGAGAAGCAACTTGTTTGAGGTCACACAGCAAGATGACAACAATAGCTATAAAGGTAGCTATGCTTTTCTAAGCACATGATGTTTGTATTCCTCACAACCCTTGAAATAGGAATTATCACCCTTCTGTGGTAAGTCAGGATATTGAGGCTCAGGAAGAGAGTGACTTGTCATGGGTTCATACTGTCAGTAACAAGACAGTTACTCAAATCCAGGCCTCCAGTTCCCTATCCTCAGGGTTCCTGGGTCTACAGCAGTGGTGTGACCCTTCCCTCAGGACCCACAGCTCAGGCCATGCAATGTCAGGCCTTTGACTGTGCTCCAGCCACAGGACAGTTGGTGGGGCAGAGATACACACAGAGGCAACCTCAGGAGCAAAGACCAAGCAGAAGCACAGTGTAGACATCTGGGGACTGCTCAACAGGCTGGGCCCGGATGTCTAGCCTCCTGGGAGGAGCTGGGGCTCTCCCAAGCCAACTGACCTTCTGCCTGCTCACCACCCTCACCTGGCTGATGCAGCTGGAGTCATTGAGGCTGTCGCTGACCGGGTTGTAGTCCTCCTCCCAGCTTGGACACTTGGAAGGCAGCAGCATGTCCACTGAGTCCAGGCGGTCCAGACTCCTGGTGGGAGTGGGGAGCAGACAGGGCTCAGCCCACCCATTGTTCAGTCTGGGAAACTGAGGCCAGGGGGGTAAAGACTGGCTAAGGTCATCCAGTGGCAGAGGGAAAATGGAAGTCACTGCCAGTCCAGGCAGTGTTAGAGGGTGATGAGGGGAGGACAGTCAGCTTTTTGGAGGCCTTGAGAGTCTTAAAAGGTGCAGGTACCTTTTCCTGTCATATCTAATGTGGCCACAAGATGGCAGCAAAAGCCTGCTTTTGACCATTTCAAACCCAAGGCAGCCCACCCCCACCCCCAGCCCAATTCCACAGCTCTCTCTCCTCCAGGTGTGGGACAATACCAGGAGCTGGATAGAGGGGGTGGGTCAATGCCCACGGCCTTGACTTCAAGCTAGGCCTGCCCAGAGGGCATCAGTTTCCACACACTGTCCAGGCGGCCTCCATCAGGTCCCTGAAGACATCACTTCTCCCCGTGGCGCTGGCACTTCCATCTTTCTCAGGCCTACCTGCCCCTGGGCCTCCTTCACCACTGCTCTGGGGAGAA
Source organism: Manis pentadactyla (assembly GCF_030020395.1). Taxonomy (NCBI): domain Eukaryota; kingdom Metazoa; phylum Chordata; class Mammalia; order Pholidota; family Manidae; genus Manis; species Manis pentadactyla. The sequence goes on along the minus strand of NC_080023.1, from coordinate 157,405,602 downwards.
GTTCCAAGCTGTTAACAACTCAGGCCCTTGACACAGTGGGGGTGAAACTGTACCTGCCTGCTTGGGGCTGTGATGAGGATCTAGTGAGGCAGATGAAAGTGCACTGGGGCAGGCAGAGAGCCCAGAGTGCCACAAGGGCTAACAGATGGCACCCATTACATTCCTCCTCCTCCTATTATTGATTCCCTTTCATTCAAGGTCTGTGACTCGGTCCTACTCACCTCTCCCACCTCAGTGATCACTGGTCATTCATAGAATTGCAGGATCCCAGGACTAGAAGGGGCCTTAGAGATCATCCAACTCAGCTCCCCCACTTAAAGATGGGGAGACGGGGGTTCAGAGAGCGGCAGACCGGGCATTGGCTGGCAGTGGTATGAATTCCCTGCTTTCCGCCTCACTGTACACCTCTTAGGCAAATCCCTGCCCTAGCGAGACCCCCAGCTCCTCTGACTGCCCCGCGCCTCCCACCCTCAGTGCTGTCAAGGGCGGCTCTCTCCCCTCTGCTGCAGTCCTACCTCCAAGAAGCCTGGCTGAGGCCCCGGGTGGATGAAAAAGTAGAACTAAGCTTGTTTATTTTAACTCTTCCAAGTCTTCTTTTGTTTGTGACTTCTTTGGTTTCTTTTCCTCAGTGGACTTTGAATCCCCTCTACTAAGTTTGACCTGTTTTGTACTTTCTACAGACTTGCCATAACTTTCCTCTCATTCCTTTCTGTTCTAATCCTTCTCATATGTAAAGCCTTACCTCTCTCTAACATTTAATTGCTACTTACTGTGTGTTCGCATTTTATTTGTTCACGCTTTCACCAACTCTTCCAAGTCTTAAAGCCATAGGATGGGGGCTTGAATGGTGGAATTCCTGGCAGGTGATGGGGCAGGGGAAGGCAGTCTATCCCCCCTTGGCTTCTGGACTGGATTTACCCCCTCCCCAGTGTGGAGCTCACCACAGGGATCAGTTACAGGGGCAAGGGCAGAGGGGACTCTGCCCTTGCCCAGGCAGTGCTGGTACGAGTGGCAGGGTCACTAAGGCAGGAAGAAGGTCCCCTGGGGCACTCACCTGGGATGTGGCTCCTGTGGGCAGGGTTTACCTAGGCCGGTCACTCTAGAGAGGCTCTTCTTACAGTTTATCAAAGGGTGAGGCTCACTTGTGTGGTCAGGACTTGGTTAACCAAGTGGCAGGGCTCTCGGGAGTCAACTCGTCAAAGTGCAGGGGCCAGCCTAAGGACGAGGGCCTCAGGGAGGGGGTTACCCTAAAGCCGGGTTCACCTAGGGGGCCTGGATCATGGTGCACGCGGGTTCACCTGGATCTGCGGCTGGAGCGCAGGACTCATCCTTGGGTCCACCGTCTCCCGTGCGGACGGAGGGGAAGAAGGCGATACTCTCAGGAGCTGGGCATACCTGTGAGGGGCTCACCCAATGGGTAAAGCTTGCCTGTAGGCGGGGCTTGTTTACGCGAAAAGCTTTCCCAGAGAGAGCTCACGTGAGGGCGCGACTCCAATGGGACACGGCTAGCCTGTGGGCGGGGCTCCATCGGGGGCGGGGCTCGCCTTAAAGGCGTGATCCACGTGGAGAGCCGAATTCACAAGTGGCCAGGGCTCCTGGTGGGCGGGGCTCCCAGGGGGCAGGGCTTGCTTGTGGGCGGGACTGTAGGGGGCGGGGCTGCGCGCTCACCTTCGTGGATTGCTCTGCTCTCCCAGCGACTGCTGCGTGGCTCTCAGGTAGCTCTGGCGTCGCGCCGCCGTCTTCGGCGAGGGCTTAGGGCTGCCGCCGGACTCGTCGCTGTCCTCGTCGCCCATGGCCTTGATATAGCTGCCGCTGCGCATGCGCCTGCACGGGATGGGGCCCTCGGCCGCGGCGTCCGCCTCGCGTGGGGACAGCAGCGCGGTGCTCCACTCGCCGCCGCCGCCGGGCACCTGGAGATGGGCGGACAGGCCTCATAGCGGATGGCGCAGGGGCAGCGCACACCCGCAGCATGCCACCGGCGCCCAGCCTGGGGCACATCACCTGGAAAATGAGCGGGGGCGAGAACCTTTAGCCCCTGACTCTGAAGCTCCCTCGTTCTCCCGGAGAACGAACTCCCGGAGAGTTCGGCCTTCGTGCTCTGTACTGCCTTCGAGGCCACCCAGCTGAACTCTGGGGTGGTAGGGATACCTGGGTTCCGGAGCCGGCTCTGCCACCACTTCACTGTGCAGCCTTAAGCAAATCCTTGCCCCCTCGGCCTCAGATTTCTCCATGGATCCCAGGCTGGGTGAGCCCCCAAGCCACCCAGCCTTAGGATCACAATGGCCTCTACTGCAGTTACCCTTCTGAGTGCCCACCATGACCCATCATGCACCCTACTATCTCAGAGGATGACTTATAATCCCACTGCACAGAGAAGGACAGCAGGCCTGAGAGAGGCCCCCAGATCTGGCACCAAGAGCCTGGCCCTAGGAAGGTGGGTGGCGGGAGGGTCCTGGGAGGAGGGCTGGTCAGAGGATCTTTGCACATCAGTATGGCAGCAGGGTCCTTGGAGCCAGTCAACAGTCCATATCCCACAGGTGGATACACTGAGGTATGGAGAAGATTTTGTAAGTCCAGCAGCCACATGGTGACCTGGTAAAAGGGCTCAGTTTTCCCATCTGAACCTTAGGGACACCACCTGTGGAAGTGGGCAAGTGAGGTCACAGCTGTGAGGGCATCCCTGGTCCCCAGGAGTTACAGAAGCAGAAACCAACTGAGGGGAACTTCGCTGCCCTTTTGAGGCCAGGTTCTACCAGCTGCTCCAGGGTGGTATGCAGTCTCCACCGCTTGTCCACCTTATGCACACTGACACGTACGCCTGGTGGATATTCACCTCGTGATGAATGAGCATGCACAACTCAGCACTTACATGTACCTTGTCCTGAGCACACAGCGACCCTGCCTCACTATACACATCGCAGAGAGCAGGTAGACTTTCCCATACATACCCATCTCATCAAGGATGCACACCAGTGGCCACTTCATCACAAGCATGTGCCTCAAGGTGTACACAATATGAACACAGAGCATACTGACACCCCTCCTCATACATGTACCAGCAGTCACCGCACTGGACACATTTCAGTATGTCCCTACCTCACCATGGCCTTGCCTCAACACAGGTGTGTAGACTTACCCACAGTGAAGATACACACATTTCCCAGTGTACACAACATATCCATTATGCAAAATACACTCTCAGCAGCACACTTGCATAGACACTGCATCCTTCCAGGTGCCTACATTGCCAGTGGCCAGTCTTTGCTGGAAGGAGGGTCCCCATCTGAGACTTCCACCCACAACCCTCAACCTTCCCATACACTATCCCCCAGCTAACTGCCCAGCCCAGTCACTAGGGCCTGCAGTAATCTACTTCCCAAACCATTTGCTAGTCCATCCTGCAACCTCCACCTGCCTCTTAGGAAGGTGGCCTTGTATATTCCTGCTACCCTAGCCCCACTCACCCACCTCCTGTGACCTAAGCAGGCAGCACAAACCCCAAGGCCTGTAGGGCCACCCTTTCATGGTGTTCTAAAGCATTTTCGCATCATCAGACCAAACCACACCACCCTGAGAGGGAGCCAGGTCACACACCACCCTCTTGGATGTTTCTGAACCAAGGAAGTGAATTGAGAGCCACAAAAGCTTTAAATATATAAAATACTGTCTAGATTTCATTTTCCTCCTATTGGAAAAAAAGAGCTTTCCCCTATAGTCTCACTCTCTTTAGAATTTTATATAGAATGACAAGAACTCGGGGCTTTGTTAGACTTTGATGTTCATCTGGTTCAAAATGCATGTAATGTTCCCAAAGACTGGCCAGGCCTGCACTGGCACCCCCACTCCCCTGGCCCAGGGCCCCAGGATGAGGCCTCATGATGTACAGAAACAGCCCCTTGCATCCTTATGTGTACTGAAATCTGCTCTCTATAAATTTCCACCCGCAGTTGGCTTCTGCCCCGAGGAAGTACACCCAGTCACAGCCATTCGCCCCGCCCTTGATAGCCCAGGAATATTGGAGCAGCAGGGACATCTCTGAGCCTTCCGCCACTTTGCAGAATTGTAGGCTTGGTGCATAAAAGGGCCTCAATAAACATTAGAATTTGAAAGAAGCTAGTCCTCCAAGCTGGGTTAGGGCCTCTGGGTTCCAGCAGCCCTCCATGCCAACTTCCTCACACTGCTCACGTTGACATGACTGTTCATGTGTCTTTCTCTTCAAGCTTCCTGATAATCGGGGCTATGTCTTATTTATTTCTAGCTCTGTTCATTTAAGTGTCCATCTGTTCCTCTCTCTATCCCCTCTCTCCTTGCATTTCCTGAATACTTTCTCTATGCCAGACCCTGTCCTGGGGTTTGGAGACAGCAGGCAAGAGGCTGGCACTTAGAATTCCATGCAATTGGTCCTATGAGGGGTGTGAATGGAAGTTTCCAAGTTTGTCTTTTAAAGGGCAGGGACACGTTCTAGTCCCTACTCAGGACTAGGCTCAGAAGGGCCCTAATCAATGCCTGCTGAGGGCATGACTAGTAGAAGAAATCCCCTTATTGGCAGGTACCACCAGACATCCATTTCACAAGTGAACAAGCAGAGGCCCTCACTCACAGAGTGCATTAACTGTCCAAGTCTGTGGTACAGCTGGGCCTCAAAACTGGTGCCTTCCCCAAGTTCCTCACCCGACCCCTGCCCCTGGCAGGGACGCACCTGCAGGTAGTGGTAGGCTAGACCCTGGTGGCAGGATTTGGATTTTAGTAGGCTCTTATCCAAGGTGGCTGAAGTCTTCTGGCAGACCTCATGGGCGTGGCTGAGGGTCAGAGTGGACCAGGAGCCCCGCTTGACATAGTTGGTGTCAGTGCCCACCGCAAGACTGGGGCAGGTGGCCGGGGGTGCAGGTGGGGGTGGTGGGGTGGTCAGCTCGGTGGTGGTGTTTTTGGCGGCTTTGAGCATGTGCCCACTGATGGTGTTGTAGGCATGCATGAAGTAGCGTGGCTGGCTGCGTTCTGCCTGTCGGCCTAGTGTCATCAGCCCAGAGGCTGGGCCACTGCTGCGGAAGGCACCAGTCTCACCATCCAAGTTGTCGTCAGAACTCCACCAGCCTGAGATGTTGGAGCGGCTGCGCCGTTTGGGCTCCCCGGCCTTGGCCCGCTCCTTGCTCTTGGCCCTCCGGCCCTTGCCGTCCTCCATGCCGCCTTTCTTGCTGCCATTGCCACCGACTTTACCTGCCGAGCCCTCCAGTGAGGGAGCCTTGGTGAAGAAGAGCCGCTGGACTGAGTGGACCAGATGGCGGATGCGGCCAGGACTCTCGCCACGGGCCTTGGCCTCACCGCGGGGGAACTGGAGTGTGCTGAAGCCATCCCGGTGGATGGGCAACTGCTTCTCAAACTGGTCCAGGAGGTTGGCAGGCAGCCGGTTGATCTTGGTGGCCTGGGCATGGCTGGGGAAGGGGCTCTCCTCTGGCACCTCGAAGTGGGAGTTATAGTGGATGCGGGGGAAGGTGCTGCTAGGTGGCGGCAGCTGGTCATTGAGTGGGAAGAGACCGTCTCCTGGCAGAGTGTTCTGCCCAGGGAAGCGAGCCTCACGGGCAAAGGCCTCGGTGGGCGATAGCAAGTAGGGGTTGCGGTCAGGCCCTGTGAAGAGGGGTTCGTGTGGTGGGTCCAGGCTGTCGGAGAGGTGGCGGGGGCGGCTGTCACCGAGGCCTTTCATGATCCTGGCCCTCGCGGCAGGGGCCGTCACCCTAGTGGGGTGCCCGGGGTTGCCTCTCCCGGGCAGCAGCTATCCTAGGAGGAGAAGACAGAGAAGAGTCAGCTGGATTTGGAGGGGACAGGGTGCCAGGAAGGTCAGCCAGATCCCCAGAGAGCTCAGGGTTGGGTTCTTTTTAAAGACATTTGGCCTGCCCTTAATAAGGTGGGGTGCAGGACAAGAATACAAATGGAGGCCCATACGTATAAATAAAAGTTACAACTCAGGTCATGAAATTGTTAAACAAAAAATATGTTCTACTCTCCTACTTTGATGAACATATCTTCACAATAACCTGGAAAGACAGGTTTGAACTCAGACTTCTTGCTTTTCTCCAAATTCCATGGTGGAATGTGGTGGGGGGACAGCCTACCCTCTGTTTTCTTCCTTCTGTGACTCTGTCCCTCACCACAGGAGCTGCACACCTCCATGTCCCCCAAGCTCACTTCACATGCCCCCAAACAGCCACCTCTTGGGCCTAGGGATGGTCTCACTGGCAGTGTCGGCCTCGGGGGTGATCCCATGCTGGTGCTGGAAGCAGGCCTGCTCATCTGGGTCTGGAATTCCAGTGTTCCAGTACCCACAGTGTGGTCTAAAGTGGGGACATACTCTGGATGGGCATGGCCCCTTGGCCCCTGAACAAGCCTTGCATGATAGGGAAGAAAATGGCTGCAAGAGGGCCAGAGTGGCCTTCTGAAGTGTAGAGCCCAGTTTTATCCAGGTCTGATGAAAGTACTGTCCAGCTCTCATTTTAGCAGAGAAATCCTACATCAAATGTAAACCCTCTATAAAAAACTGCTCTGTCCCTCAACACATGTCTGCTGAGAGTGACCTCTGTGCTAGGCTCTGGGGGCTGCGGACATCAGAGAGGCCAACAAGCCCACTACCATATCATTTCCAACTGGGATGAATCAATGGCAGCCATCCTGGAACAGAGTTCTTAGCGAGTTAATAACAGGAGCACATTCTTAGGTCTGGACAGGATAAGGCCTCAGGATGGGGTGGCCTTCAGGTGGAACCACTGTGCCAGTTCCCCATCTGTAAAATAGGGTAGTGGGACGAGTTGGATGTTCCATCCAGGAACACCCTGGAAATACTAGTCTCAAACTTAGGCAAGTCCCTTCCCTTTTGGGCCCCAGCCTTTCCATTTATACCATGGAGCAGAGGGGAGGTCAGTGAGTTTCTAAGCCCTGGACCCCACCAACCCTGTTTGGAGGAGTCCCAAGGCTTGGTGTGGACTATGTGCCTGGTGTGCTGGGGGTCTGAATGGAGTCAGTGTAGTTGGAGCAGAGCAAGTAAGGACAAGAGCAGCAGGGAAGAGCCCTGGAGGGGCTGGGCTAGGAAGGAGTGGGCAGGCTCTGGCTGAAGCCAAGTGTGGGAGGCAGAATGAGAGCTTCCAAAGATGCCCATGTCCTAATTCCTAGAATCTGTGATTACGTTATTTTACATAGTAAAATGGATTTTGCAGGTATGATTAAGGATCTTGAGATAGGAAGATTGTCCTGGGTTATCTGGAGGAGCACAACCTAATCACATGGGTCCTTACAGGAGGGAGGCATGAGGGTCAGAGTCTGAGAATTTGCACAGACGGAAGCAGAGGTCAGCATGGTGCGGGGTATGAACTGAGGAGTGAAAACAGCCTTCAGAAGCTGGAAGAGGCAAGAAGTTAGGTTGTCCCCAATAGCCTCCAGAAGGAATGTTCCCCTGCCACCCATTTTAGACCTGGCCTCTAGAACTGTAAAAGGATAAATCAGTTGTTTCAAGCCACTGTGTTCATGGTAATTTGTTACAGCAGCAATAGGAAACTAAGACACCGAGCATGGGTTCAGTTGTCTGAGACTCCCTCCCACCCCTCAGAGCAGCTCTTTAGGCAAATCCCAGACCCCACCAAATGCTGCATGAAAACACGGGCCAGGTGAAACTCATAAATGGGTAAACTGAGGGCTTGGGAGGAAGAAGTTCCCTAAGATCACACAGTGGGTCCAGTGCTGATGCAGGACTGGGATCCACAGTTCTTCCTACTCCTCTGCATAGCTGCCTTGCACTGTCACTCTGAGTTGGCTGGTCCCAAGACCTGCAAGGATCTGAGAATTATTTCCTGGGACCTAGCCATTTCATGACCAACAGTGCCCTAAACCTTCCTGAGCCCTCAGACTTCTGCAGTCCACCTGGTTCAAATTCTCCCCCTGAACTGCCAGGGACTCTCCTTGCCTCTAGGAGCCAGACAGACCCCACTCCTGGAGTCCAGAGCACTTTAGTGACAGCCTTATGGTGCAGCAGTCCCATCGGAACATGTTTCCACCAGGTGGCTTGTCAGAGCATTTATCCCCAGCCTGGAGAGGAAGTCCACTGACCGACACCTCTGCCTTCACCACACCATCTTCTAACAGAGCCGCAGGAGATGGGGGACCATTACCTCCACTTCACGGATGGGGGAACTGTGGCTGGGAGAGGCAGTTCTAGCCAAGGTAACTCAGACTTCAGCCACCTCAGTGTCCCAGAAGTCAAGGAGCCCGCTCCACTCCAGGCAGCAGCAGCTTCCTCTAGGTAAATCTCTTCTTGAAGATAATTTCAGGCAAATGCAAAACCACCTTCCTTTGCTCTCCAGGCTTTTCTTGGCCTCCTTATGTCCCCACAGGGCCATACAGTGAGCCCTGGGCTCAGGGGCCAGCCTCCCTGGCTCTCCAGCTGGGAAAGTGTGATTCAGCAATACGTCCTTGATGCCCGCTCAATTAAGGCAGTGATACTGAAAACTGAGAACACTGCAAACCCAGCCCTGCAGGGGCCTGACTCCCTAGGAATGCTGGAGCTGGAGAGGGCTGGTCACCGGGAGCACAAGGCAGCTGCAGAGCCCCGCCCTGCCCTGGAAGTGCACACTATACTTAGTTCTCCCAGCCCAGGACACCTTCTTCAGTCCTCTCAGGGAGAAGCTGGCTTCAGCTTCACATCTCAGGTATTCCTGACCCAGGGAATCCAGAGTTGTCCCCCAGAGGACCCTGTGAGCCTGGACCCATAGTTACTCCCCGAGCCTCAAACTGTGCGGCTGCCAAATGGGGCCAGGAGGGGGAAGTGAGGGAGAGAAGGTGTAGGAAAGTACTCAGTGAACTGTGAGGTGCTGGCACATGCTCATTCCCTGGGGGACAAACCCTTCCCTGAGTTCTGGTGGTCAAAATCCACTTTAAATGCTGGTGCACCCCAGGGGCCTGGGCAGGTCCACAGTGCTCCCATATCAGTAAAATGCTCTAGTGTCACCCAGTAGGGTTCAAGCCAGACACCTGGGCATTGCCTTGAATTTCTCTTCCTCCTGACCTTCCTCGTCCTACCCTAGTAACAGCCTCACTGTACCTGAACAATGATTCCGCCCCAGTCTCAGTTCCTATAATCCAGGTGGAGCCAGCCCATCCCAGAAGCCCAGGGGCAGACACATGCCCTTGGCCTGGCCAATCAGAGCCTTACATCCCTGAGTACTGATTGGCTCAGAGATGGAAACAGGTTCCTTGCTAACCAATGAGAGTCAGCCCTGGGATTATGGCTGGACCCTTGGGAAAGAGATGCCCTCCCTTTTGTTCAGGCTGCTGTGCTGGGCAGAGTATCAGTCTAGAGTCCTTCATCAAGACCTTGCCTGATGTCTCAGACATGAGAGTTAAGAGACTTTTTGCCTAAGTTGGGTTATGTGTCTTTCAACAAGAGCCTGACTGATTGGCCTCATGTCCAGTCAGTCACTACAGCAGTGGCTGTGGGTGCCCTGCCCATATTTCCTATGGTCTCATCACTGTGGTGCCAACAGGCTGATTTCCAGCTGTCAGCATCGGCATCCCTGTGGGGGCAGGGAGGCTTTGTCCAGCAGCTAGAGCCTGCACTGCTTACATGTGGTAGCCAGCAGGAACTGTCAGAGATTAATGACCAACACCCCTCACCCATTTGGAGGTCTCATCCAGTGACTGTCAGGAAGCTGGTGTATAAATACCCCAGCTCCTCCACCCACCAGAACCAGTCTCTACACTGACTCCTGGAGTTGCCCAGAAGGACTGAGCTCCAGTTGTCTATGGCAGTGACTTGCTTGATAAAGCCCCCTTCATTGGCTGCCTCACCTTCTCTGACTTATCTCTCCACTCCCACACTGTGCGCCCTGTTCCCAGATGAAGTACTTGGACTTGAATCCTTGTCTTGGGCATGCTTCTGGGGAACCCCAGCTATGACAGTCACTGTCACAGTGATGCTGTCTCAGTTCTGTTTCCTGATGCCATCCCCTCTCTGTATCGTCTACCTCTGTCACTCCCAGCCCTCACCTGGACAACCGTACCAGCCTCCTCTCTTGTCTCTCTGCATTCACTCTAAGACCCCTACAATCCAGGTCCCAAACTACAACTGGGATGAATTTCTAAAATGCCAAAGCAAGAATGTTCTTCCCCTTCAGTGGCTCCCTAAGGCTCTTGGGGATGAATGCTTAGCTCCTCTCTTTCCTCTAACAACTCGCCTACCTTTCTGAGTTGGAAACTTAATTCCTTTATTTTCTGACTTTCTTATATTCTAATAAATGTGTCATTGGAAAGGCTATGCATTTTCCCCTGATTACCTATTTGGCTGCATCTCATAGACTTTACTTCCCCACAGGTTCCCCCCAACCCTTTTTTTAAAATGGGGGGTGAAATTCACATAATATTAATCATTTTAAAGTATATAATTTGGTGACAGTTAATACATTTACAACGCTGTGTAACCACTACCTCCATTTAGTTCCAAAACATTTTCTTAACTCCGGAAGAAAACCCTGTACCTAATAAGCAGTCGCCCCCTGTTCCCTCCTTCTCCTGGCCCCTGGAAACCACCAGACTATTTTCTTTCTCTCTGGATTTACTTATTTTGCATGCATTTTATTTTTACTGTGGCAAAATATACAAAATATAAAATTTGCCACATTTGCCATTATTAAGTGTCCAGTTCGGTGGCATTAATTACACTCATGATGTTGTGGGACCATTATTTATGTCCAAAACCTTTTCATCACCCAAACAGAAACTCTATAACCATTAAGCAGTAACTCCTTATTCTCCCCTCTCTTCCAGTCCCTGATAATTTCTAATTTACTTTCTCTCTCTATGAATTTGCCTATTCTGGATATTTCATATAAGTGGAATCATACATTTGTCCTTTTGTATCTGGCTTATTTCCCTTAGCACAATATCCTCAAAGTTTGTCCATGTTGTAGCATGTGTCAGAATACCACTCGTCTTTATGGAAGAATAATATTCCATTGTATGTAGGTAGCACTTTTTGTTTGTCCGTTCATCTACTGATGGGCACTTGGTTTGTCTTCACCTTTTGGCTCTTATGAATAATGCTGCAATGAATACCAGTGTCAAGTATCTGATGGAGGCCCTGCTTTCAGTTTTTCTGGGTAAATACCTAGGTGTGGAACTGCTGGGCCATATGGTAATTGTTTAACTTTTTGAGGAACTAGTAAACTGTTTTCCACAGTGTCTGCACCATTTTACATTCCCACCAGCCATGTACGGGGTTCCAATTTCTCCACATCCTCATCAATACATGTTATTTGCCTTTTAAGAAATTTAAAAATTATAGCCATCCTAGTAGGTATGAACTGGTATCTCAGTGTAGTTTTGATTCACATTTCCCTGATGACTAATGATACTGGGCATCTTTTCATGTGGCTTATTGGCCATTTGTATATCTTCTTTGGAGAAATGTCTATTTAAGTCCTTTGCTCATTTTTGAATTGGGTGATTGGTCATTTTTGCTGTTGAGTTTTAGGAGTTTGTATACTCTGGATATTAATAAACCCTTATCAGATACATGATTTGCAAGTATTTTCTCCCATTCTGTCTCTATAGGTTTTTAATGGATAGTGTTTTTCAAGTTTTGATGGACCAACCACTCACTCTTTCTTTCCTCATTAGCACTGATGGCCTCCCTTCCCTCCAGCATCCCCTGGCCCATCAGCTCCACAAGGAACATGATCCCATGTTCCCATAACCTCCTTGTGGGCAAGGAAGGGCTGATTCTTCTCATCTGGAGGGCAGAATGAGAAAGGACCTGGCTATGGAGATGTCGTGGGTGCTCTGGTGGCCACCCAGGTCCCCCCTTTAGGACTGAGGCACTCATGTCTCCAGCTGCCGAGAGCACTGGCCGCTGACAGCTCACAGCTGGGTGCCTGCTGGGCCTTGCTCTCAGCCGACGGGAGATGCCTCACCCAAGGCTATCTCCTTCCCCAGGGGAGCCTGAAGTGTACAGTGATTGGTTGGTGGCCAGGCACCAAGGCCTGGTCCACTGCCCAATTGAGAACACCCTAAAGACCATCCCAGCTCCAGAGCTCCCCAGGGGATTATCTGTCGCCTTTATTGTACCTGCCTCTCTGTTCAACTCCTCCCTCTGCCCAGTCCTGTGCCCCTCACCTGTCACAGGTGTCCACAAGAGACTTCCATGCCGACCCCAGAGTCTGTTACCTGGGGAACCTGACCGACCCTAAGACAGGACACTGGGTTCTACTTCTTTCCCTCCTTTCCCAGAGACACTGGTTGATTTAATTAATGCTCCTAAGCTTCCATTTCCTCTTCTACAACAGGGATGAGGATGCTTACTTTTAAGATTATTATAAAGAGTTGCTGTAATGTCATATAGGAAGCATCTGGCACTCAGGTGCTGGATAAATATCACTCATGCTCCCCTCTTCACCTCACTGTGCTTCTTGGGGACCGGCCGAGCCTTCCAGTGTAGGGATGCTGTGTAGCAGAGTGGAAAGTGCATGTAGCTGGACCTGGATTCAAATCCTGATTCTGCTCTTTACTTGCTGTGACCTCAGACTGGTTCCTCTCTTTGGGCCTCAGTTTCTACCTCTAGGCAATAGGGGATTTGAGTGAGGGTGGTCAGGGCATCTGATCACACTGATTCCCTGTGAGCTCTCTTGGTGAGGGTCCTGGAACACCGAGCGCCTGCACCTCAGCCACCCAACACCCAGGGGTGGCAGGAGCCTTACCTCGGGGAGGCCCTAAAATAGGCCAGCCTTGGCCCTGTAGGGGAAGCAGCTGGCTGCCTCGCACTGCTTTTGTCTCTGAGCTATACTTAGGCCCATATGGGTACCCATAATTACCTCTCATTAATATAAGCCTCATTGCCCTCAAGGAAACACTGGGGAACCAGCAGAGCTGTTGCCTCCCTGGAGCCATCCCTGCTCCGTGGTGCCTCTGTGTCTGCAGCCACTACCTCCATCTGCACAGAGTGGGGCCCCCCTGCCCTACCCTCATTCATCCTGGAACTGCACTTGGCTTGTGAGCGTGGAAGGACTCACTGGGGACAAAGCTAGGAACAGAACCCAGCATGGCTCTTCCTGAAGCAAAACTCACCTGAACGCCTCATTTCCCTGATCTAGAACCTTCTTCATATCCTGTTCCCTTCTGCATTCAAACTCCTTGGCATGACCCTCACTGATCTAACCCTGAATTCTTTTTCAATACTACCAATCCCATTTCCCTTCTTCACAGCCCCCTTTTAACAAGCCCAGATCCCTTATTATTTCCTGGTTATATCTTCTGTATTTGGTACTACTAGAAAGGCAGATTTTATTTAAGATTGCATTAACAGAGATAGAGGGTCTAAATGAAGGGAGGGGACAGCCCTGTTCAATGCTGAGCCCTGTTATTAAGAGAGAGACAGAAACTAGGGTGGGGCATGAGAGGGTGAGTCAAGTGGCGGAAGACTGGAAATGGCCTGGGTGGAACGGCTGACCATTCTGGAGATGCTCGCAGCAGTCTGTGCAGGATACCTAACTGCCTTAGGCCTCTGAGGGGGCTGATGTGTGGAAGGGGAAGGATGGGCTCTGGGGGGCCTCCAGGGCTGGGGCTGGGGGTAGAGAGGCAGGCTGAGTTGTACTGCGCCCCCATCTCTGGGTACTCCTCCTCCAGCTCTTGCCACACCTGCTCCATTTCTTGCCGGCTTCTTCTCCTCTGACCTCTAAACGCTAAAGGAGTTGGGTGCCCTTTGCTTCCCCACTCGCTCTCCTGCTGATCTCATCCAGACTCGTGGCTTTAAACACCACCTAATCTGACAATTCCTAAATTTACATCTTCCGCCTCATCTCTCTCAAACACCAGACTTATATCTCTAACTGCCTCCCTGACATCTCACCCTGGATGTGTGACAGGCCCAGTATCAAGTGCCTGCTCTCCCGCCCACCCTGACCTGTCCCAGCAGTCACCTCGGTTCTGCTCACAGCAGCACCATCCTCCTGCTCGCTCCGGTCAGAAATCCTGGAATCATCTGCGTCCTCTCTCACCCCCGCCCCCATCCCATAAAACAGCAAATCCTTCATAAGCAACTCTACCTTCTGGACAGCCCAAAGTCCTACCACTTCTCACCTCCCTCACAGCCCTGCTGGGTCCACGCCCCTCTCATCTCTCACAGACAAGACTCCCGTGGCCCTCAGACTAGGAGCCAGTCTTCTTACTTTTCTGACTGCTTCCTGCTCTCCCAACTTCGTTTCCTGCCCCTCTTCCCTTGGGCTTCCGTTCTGTTCCTTGACCACAGACCATTAACTCCCATCTTGGGGCCTTTGCCCTTCCTGTGTCATCTGCCTGAAATGCTCTGTGTCCCCCTTCGACCACACAGCTACTCCCTCACTTCTCTCAGGTCTCAGGGCACGGGCTACCTTCACAGAGAGGCCAGCCCTGACCACTGGTCAACAGCTGCCCCTTACCTGCCAGCCCTCTGCTGTATCACGCAGACTGATGTCCACTGGAGCCTGAAACTTTGTCATTGCTGTGTCACTAGTACTCTGCACAGGGCCTGGATGCAGCAGAGGCTTATACGGCTTTGGCTAAAAGAAAGAGGGGCAGAAGGTCTTAGGGGATGCCTAGAAATGATGAAGACATTGAGGCAGCTATAGGATGCTGAGTTTTCAGCTCAAGATAATAACAGTGATCCTTTATTGAGTGCTTACTGTACACCAGGTGCTTCCCATAGGTGAGTTCATTTATTCTCACTGCAGCTTGTCTTGGTGGGGATGATGAATCCACTGTGGTAGTCAGCCTCCAGCATGCACCCCAGGGATCCCACCTCCTGGTAATTTGCGTGCACACTCCCTACCCAACCTGGGTAAGGTTGACTGTGTAACCAACAGGATGTCGTGGAACTGGCCTAGTATGACTTCTGAGGTAAGTCAGGACCGCACTGCAGCTTCTGCCTTGCTCTCTTGGGTCAACAGCCCTGGGGGAAGCCAGCCACCACGTCATGAGGACACTTAAGCAGCCCTCATAAGGAGAGGTCCACATGGGGAGGAACTGAGGCCGTCAGCACTGACCTGCCGGCCCTGTGAGCGCCCCACCTTGGAAGCAGATCCTCCAGTCTCAGCTGGGACATCAGGTGGCTGCAGCCCCAGCTGACAATCTCACGAGAGACCCTGAGCCAGAACCACCCACTGAGACTGCTCCTGAGCTCCTGGCTCTCAGAAGCTGTGTGAGATAAGACATGCTTATTGTTTTAAGCCACTGCCAAGTTTTGGTACAATTTTTTTATGCAGAAATATGGAACTAATATACCCATGTTAGAGGAGAAAAAGCAGATGGCTAAAGTCACCTGCTCTAGGCCCCACAGCTGGTATGGGGTGGAGCCTGGTACGAATCAGTCTGACTCCTGAGCCCCACATTTCGTGGCCTGGCCCACTAGGCTGAGGTTCCAGGATCCTTTTCATCTACAACAGCTCCGTTATCTTGATGGATTCAAGGTCCAAACTGTTTCTAGCCTAAGCCTGTGTCCATAGCAACTGCTTGAAAAGCATGACATCCAATCAGCTGGTGGTTTGGTCAATGAGATAGCAGGCAACGGCTGGGCCAGATCCCCCTGAGTTGGGCTGATCGGGATGTGTGGCCAACACTGCTCCTACCTCAGGCCCCCTCCTCTGCTCAAAGCCAAATTCCGGTGCTGCCCATACTGATGGTGAACTCTGTGCACAGGGTCTGGGATGTGGGTGTGGCAGCTCCTCTGTCCTCAGAAGCTGCCTGACAATGCTCTGTCCCTAGGCTCTTTCCCTGCTTACTTAAAGCTCAGAAAAATACCCCTCCTCTAAGTTTTCCCTGACCTTGCAGGTGAGGAATAAGGCCTCTCCTGGGTGTCCCCTTGATGGGAGCTACTGCCCTACGGAATCACAGATGGCACTGGGTCTCCTTCTGTACCAGAAACAGGACCCTGCATAGAGCTGGCACTTGTCAATGTTCATGCAGGAGGAGGGTGACATACACCCTGGTTTGCCTGGGCCCCACCCATTGTCCTGGAGTGCCTGGTGGTGGGTGCCCTGTTTCATTCTCAAAACTGTCATGGTTTAGGTGGTGAATTATATGCTTAACCCAAGCAAGCAAGAATATGAGAACACAGGCAAAGGAAGAGGGATCTGTGGCTGAGATGGAGTAAATGAGATCTGATCTGAGCTTCTTCTCTACATTCCCAAGACAGGACCCCTTCACTCTTAGCAGAATCAGGGTCACCCCACACTGAGTTGGGGGGATGAGAGGTTGATGACCATGACTGTTCTCCTCTCCTCCACCTCCAGGTCTTACCTGGGGGCCACCACTTGACACTCCAGGCCTAGCTACCCTGCTCCAACCACTCCCTGCAGTGGCCCCAGGGAGAGCTGAGTACGCCCCTGCTGCTGCAGGCAGTGCAGATGGAGGCTGAGAATGTGGCTCTGGAACCAGCCTCAAGTTTGAGTCCTGTTGCTGTGTGCTCCTGAGCCAGCTAGTGAACCTCCCTGAGTCCAGCGTCCTCGAAGGTTGTTGGGGAGATAAACAAGTTAACATAGCTGGCTTGGTGCAGCACCTGGCACGCAGTGAGTGTTCTGCAGGTATTGCTGTACTACCAACAGGACCTACCCACAGGGACGGGCACCACTTCTCTTTAGCCACTTGGAAATTCAGAGATGGAATGAGATTTGGCTTGGATCATACAGCATGTTGCTGGCAGCTGGGATATGAACCCAGGCCTCTGGACACCTGGGCCAGTGTTCTCTAGAGGTCTCAAACCAAGAGCTGGGTGTGTTTTGGCTGTGGGTACCTTCTGAGTGGCCCTCACCTCTCCTCTTGTCCCCTGAGCCTAACTGTCTAGACCTGCTGTAGACATTTAATTAAACTTAAAAAGAATTAAGTGAAAATTAAGATTCAGTTTCTCAGTTGCACTAGCCACATTTCCACTGCTCACTGGCCAATCTGGCTGATGGCTACCACCCACACAGTGCAGTAGAGGCGCTTCCACCCACACAGCCAGCTCTCCGGGCCGGCGCTGGCCTGGAACTTGATCTCCGCATGCGGTGGTTGCCCATGATGCTTATGTGGGACTGGAGGGGGTGAAAATGGGGTCTTGCCCTCTTAGTCCCCACAGAAGCCTCTTTAAAGCCTACGAATTGTGGATTATTCAGCACTAAATCTGGCGTATGTTGTCCAACCTTCTCAGGCTATGCTTTGCTGACTGGGCCCAGGCAGGAACTAGACTCACCTAAGGTGGAGGCTGTGAAGGGCCTGGGTCTCCCAACTCTCTGCTTGCTGCACCCCCCACTCCGCTGCTCAGGCTGGGCAGTCAGTAGTCAGGCCATGATTGGCAGAGCTGCTGGTCAATAGAAATTATTTTTTGCTGATGAACCAAACGTCAAAAAACTGCTCTGGGATGGATGTTGGGGGACAGTAGGTCATGGATGGCTCTCTAGGACCCCCTGGATGACTCGGGCTGGGAAGGGGGCAGAGGCAGGACTCATCTCCTCTTCCTATTCCAGCATCTGGAGGGACCTCTGTGGGGCCCCTCAGTCTGAGTGGCCCCAGGCAAGTCTCCTTCCTCACCCTGGATCTCTCATTTGGAAGTGGAGGGGATTATCCCAAGTGTGTGGGGCTCCTGTGATGAGCCAAATGGGATTAGCATGTGGCCGGATGGGAGAGCATCTGTCAACCAGGCGATGCTTAGAGAGGAAGAGAGCAGGTGTTGGATCCAATCTGACTTGGGTTTGAATCCAGCTCTACCTCTTCCCAGGGATGTGACCTTACGGGGCTCAGTGGGCCTCTCCGAGCCTCAGTATCTTCAGCTGGTAAGTACTGATAAGCTACTTTGCTTGCTATACTACAGACTACTTATTAGTTGGCCATAAGGAAGCATGAAGTGCTGATAGACGCTGCTGCATGGGTGAACCTTGAGAATGTTACTGTAGGTGAATGAAGCCAGGCACGGAGGCTTACATGCTGTATGATTCCATTTATGTGAAATGCCCAGAGGAGGGAAGTGAACAGACAGGAAGTAGGCTGGTGGCTGCCAGGGGCTGGGAGGAGGGGCAGTGAGGAGTGACTGTTAAATGGGTATAAGATTTTTGTTAGAGGTGATGAAAGAGTTCTAGACACAGACAATGATGGCGGCTGCACAACATTGTGGGTGTACTTAATGCCACTGAATTATACACTTTTAAATGGTTAAAATGCTAACTTTGGTTAAAGTATGTATCCTACTACAGTCTAAAAAATGAAGATACTTCACCAACAGGATATTTATAAACTTCAGCAAGAGTGTGCCTGCAGACCATCCAGTAAAGTTTCTGGTAGGTATGTGATGAAGAGGAGCTGTTGTTATGGGAACCCCAAGAGCCTTTCGAGATCTTTCTGAAGCTTATTTATGAAGTGCTCCCCCCAGATACACAAGCACTTTCTATGAATTGTTTGCTGAGCCCTCAGACCAGCCCTATGAAGTGTGCACCTTATTGTTAGCCCCAC
Source organism: Manis pentadactyla (assembly GCF_030020395.1). NCBI lineage: Eukaryota > Metazoa > Chordata > Mammalia > Pholidota > Manidae > Manis > Manis pentadactyla. Next base: position 157,387,119 of record NC_080023.1, on the reverse strand, counting down.
ATTACAGAGGAAGAACTGAGGCACAGGAAGAAGCGACTTGCGCAGGGTCACATAGGTAGGACGTGGCAAAGCTTGGATTTGAACCCAGGCAGTCTGGCTCCACGCCCATGCCTCTAGTCACCTCCCTAAGCTACTCCACAGCTTTCAGCTAACAAAGTCCCATCTGCCACCAGCTCACAAAGCGTGGGACTTAGGTCAGGGGACACAACCTCTAACTGCCTGCTCATCAAGACCTTCCTGGGGAAGGTCATTCAGGGGACACACTGCCCCTCACTCTGGGCTTAGAGCTCTGACTGTGGGGCAGGCAGCCCTGGAGGTCACCTGCTTCAGCCTGTTTCATTCTGGCCCCTGCTAAGGGACTATCCTGGAAGGTCGTGTTGGCGAACAGCGGAACAAAATGGTCAGAATGCAGCAATTGCCAGCACATTTAATTCAATTCCTTTAACATTTATGGGGCCTGCTCTATGACTCAGATGATTCCAGCCTTTAAAGAGCATGCAGCCAAGTGCAGGAGGCAGAAATACACACAGCAATTAGACAACACAGAAAAAGAAATTCCAGGAAGTAATGAAGCCAGGGTGTCCAGCCCAGTGAAAGGAGGGATTAATACTCACGGGGGCACTAGGAAGGCTCCCTGGAGGAGGTGAAATTTCAGCCAGATCTCTGAGGACAAGTACGATTTCAACAGATAAAGGCATAGAGAAGAGCATTTCGTGACAAAGAAAAGCATAGACAAATCATGGTCAGAGGTAAGAAGAGACTGAGGCAGTGCTGGGAACAGCAAGCTGTCCATGTGGTGAGGTGGGCTTTGACAGGGAGGAGGAAGCAGATGCTTGGGGACAGATCATGGAGGGCCTTCCAAAACCCAGGGATTCTAAATTTAAACTGTAGGCCATCCACCAACAAAATAAAGTAGGGTCCCAAAGGCCACTGGCACCAGCAACTCCACTTCTAGGAATTATCCAGCAGCCTCGCCTTATGCCCATGGGAAATGGGGGCATGCACGGTGCCTTTTGAAACACTGTACCAATCAGATCCTGTCTATTAGGAGGCTAGATAAGCAAATTGTGATCTAGCATACTATGGATACTATACATCTGTAAAAAAGAGTAAGGCTGCTCTAAGCACTGACATAAAAAGCTCTAAAATACAGTGTTAAGTGAAAACAGTAAGGGCAGAACAGGGCGATGGTATCTGTGTTAGTCCGGGTCCTCCTGGAGGCAGACCCCCAGCCAGGGATTGATCTGTACCAGGAAGCACTTGAGGGAGGGGGAAGCAAGGGAAGGCAATAAAGAACGCTTTCCTGAGCTCCTGAGCTGCGGGCAGCTCGGTTCAGTCCCCCTGGGGGACTGAGCCACAGGGGGAACACGCATCTCAGTCTCCCCACCAAGGGTGAGTTTGTTGGGGCAGCTGCTCTCCACCCCCTTCCACACTGGCTGAGGGCTGCCCGGGGGCACTAATTGCTAGCACTTCCACCCCTCCACCCCCTGCCACTGTGCAGGCTGAAAGCAAGCCCTCAGCTGGAGAGCTACAGGTGTTTGCAGAAGGAAGCAGCTGGCATGAGGTGAGGCGGCAGGGGCAGGGCTCCCATGGCATCTGCTACAGAAAGGTACAGTCATTTAAAAAGGGGGCAAAAGAATAGTATTCATCTTTGCTTACTTGTGGAAGGCTACCCAAAAAACTAGGAACAGGGTGGATGGAAGAAAGGGCAGGAGGAGGACTTTTTACTTTTCGTGTTTTTTTAGAAATAAAAAAATCAAGCCTTTTATTTTGGAATAATTTTAGATTATTCCAGGTTGCAAAGAGAGCATGGCGAGTTCCTGTAAACCTTCACTCATGTTCCCCTAATGTTAACATTTTACATAACAACAGCACATTTGAGAAATTAATGTTGGTACATCACTATTAACTAAACTCCAGACTTTATTTGGAGTTGATCAATACAGATCTTCCCTGTAACATGTTGGCTTTTGCTTGCATACTTCCTGAAATGGGTAGCTCACTACTTAATAAAGCTATCTCTGTCACTGGGCAGCTCAGTCCTATGTTTCCCTGGGGTTTCCTCCTTGGCTCCAGCTGTAATTCCTCATGTCCCCTGGGATTAGAGAAGACGGAAGCTCCCTCTACCCTGGACTGGTCATGCCTCTGGCCCTGCCGGCTGCACAGCCACCCCACCTTCTGGCCTTCTTTCTCAAAGGATGGACCTCCAGGTTCCTACCCAGGTAATACCACCTACAGACTCCGGCAGACCCAGGTTTGAATCCCAGTTCCTCTATTTATGTGAACTTGGGTGAGTTATTTCCCTTTTCTTAGCCACTGTGAGATATGGACAACAGAGGTCGTTGGAGAAGTAAATGGGTTAATGTAATAATGATGAAGGCATAATAACAGCAACATATGATCTACTGAACACGACACACATTAGCCCACCTAATAGTCCTGCCGGAAAGGTGAGATTATGCCTCATTTTACAAAGGAAGAAACAGAGCCCAAAGAAATAAAGAGTCGTGCCCAGCTGGCAAGTGGTAGAGCTGAGATTTGAACCCCAATTGACTCTGCCCAGGCTCTGCAAATCTCCAGAGGGAGATCTGAGGTCAGGGGAAATGGCTTTCTGCCAGCCTGTTCTTAGCAGTGGAGCTGCATGAGGGAACCTGGGCCCAAACGCGCCGCCTCAGGGCTCTTGCCGCTGGGGTGAGGCGTGTCATCCTGCTGCTCATCTGCAGCTGTGGACAGTTTCATGGTTCATCTGGTGAACACGAAGCTGAGGTGTAGCGCGGACCTGACATCCTGCATGGGCCTGCCTCTAGCTCCAGCTTCCTCTCACACCTCTCTGCCCTGCTGCACTTTGCTCCAGCTAGACTGGTTTTCCTGATTCTCAAGCTCACCCCCCAGTTTCCAACCTCAGAGGCTTTTCACTTGCTGAGCCCTGTTGCGAATACTCTTCCCGATTCAGATCTTGGCCTCTGGGAAGATCCTGATCTTCCCAGCCCTGATGCTTCAGCCTACAGTGAGCACTCCCTGTTTTTCTCCAACATAGCAGCCTGACGGTGTCCTTTGCAAAACTCATCTCTGTCAAAGGCAGTCTTTGTTCATGTGCTGATTTCTGCCCCTTCCAGATCATGAGCTCTGCAAGGGTGGGGGTTGGCCTGTCTTGTTCACAGCTGTGTCCCCTACACCAACCATGACGCTGGCAAGAGCAGCTGCTCCGTGACTGTTTGTCAGGTAAATGAACAAGAGCTTCTGGCTTGCCTAGCACCTTGCTCAGCACTGCAGGGGGAGGAGAGAAGCAGGACAGGGGTTGTTGCAAAACCCACTTTACAACTGAGGCCGTGCAGTTCCCAGGAAGGCGAAGCGACCTGCCTGAGGTCACGTGAGGGCTAAAGCAATGGCACACGGCACAGACCCGGCTCTGTCTCTGCTCAGAACCCCCTCCTCAGGCAGCACTGGCTGCACCCGCCAGGGAGGTGGCTGAATGCTGCTTGATATTCTGCCTGGGGCTGCTTGGAATGAAATAAAATATTTATCTGTGGCTGGAGGTTTGCAGAGGACATTTGAGATGGATCGCGTTTTCATGTGCCTATGAAATCTAATTGGATTCATTGTAGGGTATTTGGTTTCTCGGAACAGACACATCATTTTCCCAGGGAGTGGAAGCCTCTGCCACCCAGGATTGGGTGAGAACTGGTTTGGCCTCAGGCTGCCCTATTGGTTGGGCCCAGTTTGGGCCTCTGATTGCTCTGGGGTGGGTGGCAAGAGATTTGTCTGGCCTCTCTGTGGGGTGGCCCGATTTCCTCTGAGGTTCCTAGCCACAGATGGCCAGCTCTTCCTGCAAAGGGAGGAATTCCTCAAGAAAGAACTAAAGGCACAGGCATTTCTCCCCCAGCAACCCCAGCCCAGGGCCCTGTGACACGCACCAGCCTGGCCCAGACCATCTCTCAGCACTGCACAGTCTCTCATCCCCAGTGACACAGCCAAGCCCTCCTCTGGCCCCTTTCTTCTGTCCCAGGTGCCTCACTGGTCTGCCTCCATGTTCTCTCTGTTCCAAAATGAGACAAATCTTCCTAAAGTGTAAGTTTCAAATTCTGCCTCCCACTTGCCATATGAACAAAGGCAAGCCTCCTCCCTCCCTAGACCTCCATTTCCCCATGAAAGGAAGGCGGGAAGGAGGGGTTGAAAGGAAGGGGTCAGGCTACAGCAGTAGTTCTCACCTCACCAAACCCATCAGACCCTGATTCCCATATTTATAGCAAATATTTGATAATGTCCCCCTGTATTATCCTGAAATGAAATTCATAGAAAATATTACCTATCTACATGCATAATTTTGCAGTGCTCTAACTGATATATAAGAAAAATGAAAGGGATTTATAATACAGCATATCATAAAGCATAAATGCTGGGACACAACTCCAGTGGAAGGCGTAACGAAGGAATCAGATGCTGGCACCTCCAAGCAGAAAATCAGTGACAGCTCCAAATGCAGACAGAGAAGGTGTGCTGTTGCATCAGCCACTCAAATATCACCGGCACCACCAGTGAGAGGGGTGTGATTTTTCTAAAATGGCAACCAGCTCTTGGTAAAGTTCTGAATGAAGAGCAAAGCATATACCTTCGGTATACGTGATAGTTACAGTCCTGGAAAATTCAGGGAATATTATAACTGTACAGGAAATATTACATGAATATATATGAAAAAGAGTGAGGGGCCCACTCCAGGAATTAGAAACAGACATTTTTGCCTGCTGGAAAGGCTGGCAGGACATTTGAAAGTCACATGGGATACAGGTGAACCAATTCTTTCCTTTAAGGGGCTGGCCAAAGTATTCCCAGTTCTTTGACTCTAAATGCTAGTAGTGCCTGCCCAGTTACTGTGGGGGCAAAAGTGGTCCTTGCGGCAGTGGCGGGGGTGGAGGTGGGGCAGCACTCACCCCTTGAGAATAGAGGCTGAATGGCAGGTGGCAGATACAGAGCTTGCCACCCCGATGGTTTCCATTTCCTGCACCCATAGCAGACATGGTTAATCAAAAACTCGCTTTTTCAATGAATGAATAAGGCCTGGAATCTTCAGGCTCATGAGCTGGAATTGGCTCATGAGCTGAGACTTGGCTTAATGTTGAAACATATTCAACTCTTACAATTATTTATTGAACTTGACAGAGCTGAGTGAAGGATCTGCAAGGTTCTTTTCAGCTTCAGGCTCAGGAATTCCTGCCCTTCCCCAGCTCAAAGCCTGTCCATGGCTCCCCACTGCTGACAACAGGCAGCCCTGCTCCCTTAGCCTGACATTTCGAGCTCTCCCTGAGTTGGCCAAATAATGACACATATGTGCAGAGCACTTCAGAGGCGGCAACACATGCGTGCTCTTACCTGATCCTTACACAGCACTATGAGGCAGGCAGGGCAGGGGGTATCAAGCCCATTTACAGATAAGGAAACCAAGGCTCTTTGAGCAGAAGTGACTTGTCCAAGGTCACAGAGCTGGGTAGCTGTCAGCCGTGTAACTCAGTTCTCTTGAAGGTAAACCCCTTACCTTGTCTAGCCTGTGCTTTCTACCCCATCCTGTCTCAGGTAATAATCCAAGCCCAGTCATAGTGGGCCACACGTTATTCCTTAACAATTCCCTCTCATAGCTAGGAAACAGCAGTGTAGTGGCTAAGAGTGTGAGAGCTAGAGTCAGATTGTACCTGGCTGCCTTCAAAGCCTGGCTTGGAGTTGTGTGACCCTGGGCAAGTTACTTAACCTCTCTGGCTTATGTTTTCTCATCTGTAAAATGGAGATGATAAGTGTTTACCTCATGGAGCTGTTGAGGAGATTAAATGAGCCACTCATGAAGAACATTTAGCACAGTGCTGGGCAAGTAGTAAGAGCTCCACAGATGTTAGCTGGAATTAGTATTATTGCAGCTCCTGCCCCCTAACATGCCTTCTGTATGTCTATGTTAGTTGAAACTGGGACTCATCCTACCATCCTAGGATCATATGCCCTAGGGTTCCTGTTTTATAAATAAACACCACTCCATGACCCTCCCACCTCAGTCAGGTTTATCTTACCTTTCCTGGATTCCTAGAAACTTCTGCCAGTGTTTCCACTTTTTTGCCCATACCTTTGCCCACGCTGTTCCCTGGGACAAAATGCTTTTTCTGTCTTGCCTATACCAAGCTAACACATTTTTAAGTAGTATCTCTTCCAGAATATCTTCCCTGAGACACACAGACTAGGTCAGGAGCCTCTTCTTGGTTCCCACATCCCTTGGTTTTTCTCTCTAACACATCAGAATTGACACTGAGCATTAAGAACATAGAGAAAATCCTGAACCAAATAAATGTAAAATATATGTTCTTTTCAACACTTATGCAACATTTACAGAAACTGGCCATATTTTAGGCCATGTTAGAAAGGCCATTACTCTCAACAACTAGCAAAGAAACAGTATTTTACAAACATCTTTTAACAAGTCACAAAGTAATAACAAAAGATAACTTAAAGTCACCCATATGTTTGAAAAATTTTAAATGTACATTCCTAACTGGTATCCAACAGCTTCACATAGCTCACATAGTACTTTGATTTTTGGTATATTTCATGCTCATGTATCTTAACGGTTTAGAAAGCTCACTTAGAAATATAGTAACAGGGTGTTTTGGCTATTCTTGACTCTTTCCTTTTCCATGTAAGTTAAATGTTTAGTTATATAACAAACTCTATAGGTCTAGATCAATGTTAGGTGTCATGACATCTTTAAGATACTGAATTTTTCTGTTCATGAATATAGTGTTATCTCTCAATTAATGTAGATCTTCTTTGCTGTCTTCCACTAAATTTTATAATCACTTCAAAACATACACATATATACTCCTAAATAACTCATGGGATGACGAAGAAGCCAAAAGGAAAATGAGAAAATACTTAGAGCTGAATGATAATGAAAACGCAATATATCAATATTTGTAGGATGCAGCTAAAGCAGTACCTAGAGAGATATTTATAGGCTTACAAGCTTATATTAGGAAAGTAGACCGGAAAATCATATAAATATCCAACTTAAGAAATTAGAAAAAGAACACCAGAATAAACTCAGAGTGGAATGCTTGCCAACTTCCACATCTGTCTCCCTCATCACATCTCATGGGGGCATCTCTGGGTGCCCATCAGCACTGGAAGACTGTAGTGTCAGTTGAATGCATGCTGTGAGTGCAACATGGTTTGGTTTCTCACTATTCCATTTTCTGTGTTGGTATTCCAAGACAACCTGCATCAGATCACTTGGGCCCATCCGAGTCTAAACGGGATGAAACCCCAAAACCTACATTTCCTAACAAGCTCTTGGGAAATCCCATGTGCACTGACCTTGAGCTCCAAGGTGAGGGACAGCAGGCAATCTCAGAGAAAAGTGTGAGATCAGGTGTGTCTGCCAAGGGAATCCACCCTTCCCTTAGGGACTCTCCTCCCCACTGATGTTTTCACAATGTGCTCCATACAACTTTAGAGAAATCAGGTCCCAAATCCAAGTCAGTTTACTTGCCTGTAATATGGGAATAAAGATAGTTATTCCCCCGCACTTAAGAGCTTCAGGATTTTTCTTTCAAAAAACTCCTTCCTGGAACACAGGTCAACTTCCTATCACAGGGGTGTCATTGCTGGTTGCTGTTCCTCAAAACGGCATGGCTCACAAGTGCCATCTTCCCTCCTCTGAATCATTTGAATACAACAGTCCTTGGATGGCAGGAAGGGCTTGTTAGGGTCCCTGTTTTATAAATAAAAAAGCAGAGGCTGATTTAGGCTACTTCTGGGGTGCAAGATCTTCAGGGGGCCCCTCAAATTACCCAAAAATGAGGTCAAACCTCCTCATCCCTTTCCTTCATGGGGTCCTGGTGTGTGGGCTGGGTGAGGGCACTAGAGCTGGGAGGTCCCGAGCTCCATGCTATCTGGTGTTCTCTTAGACCCAGGAACAGTAGACCTGGAAGAGGTCTCAAGCTGGTTGAGTCCCACACTTACTGAACTCGCAGGGTGCTAAGGGGCAGATGCTGGCCCAAGGTTACCCAGCAATGAGGTCAACCTGGGACTAGAACTTGAGGCTCCAGCCTCCAGGACCTGGCTTCTCCTTCTTCACAGGACTGGAGTCCAGCTGCCATGATACTATTTAGTGGGGCTCCTAAGACTGCTGCATTTGGAGCTGGTGGCAAGCTGTGGGCTTGGAGGCTGGGAATGGGCAGGCCTGGACTCCAACTCCATCAGCTGGGCCAGGCTCAGGGATCCCTGGCACCTTGCAAAGCCTCAGACCCTCCTCTGGAAAGTGGGAAAATAATATTTGTGCCTACCTCATAGAATTGACTGTAAGGATATCAAATGGTAAGATGTGTGGAAGTGCCCAGTACAGAGCAGACTAACATTTGTCACATTCCTACTATGCTCTGGGGTTAACAATGGTGGCAGTAACCATGAAAGCTATGTCACCAATCACTGAGGGCTGGGCTCTAGGCAAAGGACTTTAGGTTCACTCATTCATTCATTCAACAGATATTTACTGAGCACCTACTACAAACCAGGCAATCAGGGCTCTGGCATACAGCAGCAAAGATTAAGTTCCTGTCCTCATAGAGCTGACATTCTAGAGGGGTGACAGACAACAGACAAATGTATATAATATAATGTCAGATAACAATACCTTCTTGGAAGCAAATTAGAGCAGGTGAAGAGAATGGGAGTTGTGGATAGTTAAGACAGGTTTTCTAGAAAAGCAGTATTTGCATATAGTAGTTGAGGGGTCAGTCCTGGCACTATTTGAGGAAAGAACATTCCAGGTAGAAGAGCAGCAGATGCACAAGCAAGAGTGGAGCTGGTGTGAGTGCCAGAGTGTGTCACAGTAAGCGTGTGGGGGTACAGGGTGTGCCAGAGAAGGAGAGCATGTGGGAGTGTCAGAATGTGTGTCTGAATGCGAGTGTGTGTCAGAGCATCTGTGTGTATGCAGTGTGTCCATGTGTGTGAGTGTGGGTTTAGTGCAAGGGGGCCAGTGTGGCTGGAGCAGAGGGGCGAATGGGAGTGGGTCAGAGCAGGGGCAGACCATGGAGGGTCCTGGGGGCCACAGGAGAGATGGATCCTCTTTACAAAATGAGCCGTCATCATCCTCAGGCCGCACAGCCAAGGTGAAGGAACCAGCTTCCCACCCAGGCAGTTGCACGCCAGTGCCTTCTCTCTTTCCACGTGGTCTCAACAAGTGTTGCTGGAACCTGGAGCTGATCCTGAATGAGAAGCATGTCTGGGGAAAGGCCCCTGAACCCTGAGCTTTCAGAAGCCAGAGCACTGTGTATGTGGGAGGCTGGGCGAGTCAAATCTGGGTCATAGAAAAGCCAGGAGGGGAGCTGGGAAGGGTGGCAGAGGCAAGCCACCTGGGGCTGGGGCGGGTGGGGGCGGCCTCTCCATGGAGACAGCATTTGGAGGCACCACTGGAATCACTCACGGAGGCCTATGTGCACATGTACGTGCATCCAGGGCCACGTGCACACACACGCACCACAGAGCCCACGCAATCCCTGCTCCTCTCAGAAGTCACTTAATGATTGACGTCACCCCAGGGGAGATAGGGGCCAGGGAATCTGTCTCGGGATTAAGGTGGTAGTGTGGGGGACAGGAGCAGGGCCAGGGATGGTCTACACTTCCTGCAGCCTCATACACCCCCTGGGCAGAGGTACAGAGCAGCACCCCAAATAAGAGTTCCTGAGGCCCTATTCTGCATTAGGCCCGTGGAAACTAGGAAAAATGTGGTCCCTGCCTTTAGGGGCAAAACCAGTCAGTCTCTCAGGGGAGAGAGATGATAAACAGAAGACCACACGGATGGAGGGAAGTGACAGTAGTGACCAGAGTTTAGGACATGGGGTAGGTGGGTCGAGGAGAGCAGTTAAGGAGAGAAAGTCGGACAAGGCTTTCTGGAGAAAGTGAGATTTGATCTGAGGTCTAAAAGATGAGTAGGATGAGGGTGTGTGTGTGTTTTAGGAAGGGGACAGTCCCGAGGCCAAATAAAAGATTCACAGGTCCCAGGAACTACAGAGGCCAGTGAGGCGGGAGGAACGTGCACCACTGCACCGCTGAGGCCAGCCTTCTCTGTGTGTACATCAGGGCCCACGGCCAAGCCCACGGGCTGCTGCGGGATCCCTGAGCCCTGGCGCCAGCTGCTTCAGGGCTGCCGAGAGACAGGCTAGGACTGGGATGCACTCATTCCCTGTGTACCTCTGGGCGGGCTTCCCTCTCTGAGCCTCAGTTCCTCATCTGCACACTTCAGACCCCAACTCACATACCTAATCTCAAGACAACACGTGTGAAGTCCCACAGAAGGGGCAGGCACGCAGGAGCTACTGGAGAAATGGAGCCTCACTCCGTTTCCTTCTTTCTCCTGTGCTAGCTACTGCCCTGGTCTCTCACTCAGCTCAGCAGCTCCTGCATGGGGCCGGAGCTGGGGCGGGCTAGCGTGGTCGGTGCGCGCAGCAGCCAGCCCGCCCAGAGTCGCCCCACCAGACACACCAAGCTGGATTTTCTCCCCAGTGCTGTCCAGGACTCCAGGATGAAGCAAGTCCAGAAATCCAGGCCAACCCTGCCTTCCCAGCTCACCCAAAGGGGCTGGGCCTCCGGAACCCCTCAGCAAAGGGAAGGCCTGCCCAGGCCACTGGGCGAGTGAATGGGGGGCAGGAGGCAGGGTTCTAGCCCAGGCCTCTCTGACCCAAAGGCCCAGGGGCTACTTGCAGTCCTCCTCAGACTCTTAGCCAGGCAGATGGTTCCCATTCAACTCCATCTCCCTGGTGCACTTTGACCCCGCTGGGATTTTAGTCACCCATTCTGCCCTGACATCTCTTAGTTCTCCAGTCCCACCTCAACCTCACCTGAGTTCTTGAACAAAACCAGACGCCTCCTGGAGGCCACATACTCCTTCCTGAAACCCCTCTCCACAGGTCTCAGCCCGCCTGGCTTCCTTTTCCTTCCTGGGACACAGGAGTACACTCCTACCTTCGGGTTCCTGCACTTGGGGTTCCCTCGACCAGGGGTGCTCTGCCCCAGATCCTCATGTGGCTGTTCCCTTCCTTTATTCAGGGCTGAGCTCAGATGTCCCTCCTCAGAAGCCTACCTGACCCCCTTCCCATCTAGGCTGGTGCCCCTCCCCCACCCCCTGTCACTCAGGCTTATTTTCTTCAGAGCATTTGTTCATTTACTTATTTTGCTTATTAATACCTATCTGTCCCACTAGACTGAGAACCCCATTAAAGCTGGGGCTGGGTCTTGTCCACTGCAAAATCCTGGGGCTTGATGCAGTGCCTGAAGCATAGGAAGTGCTTAGTAAATGTGTGCTGAGTGGAAGAATGCACAAATGAATGACTGAATGAGCGATCAGTCCCTGGCCACCTCCCCTGCATGTCAACCAGGCATCTGAGACTCAGCACATTTGAACTGAATTCCAGTGTCCCCATCCTAGTGGCAGCCCCCGGCACCTGCGGTGGATGCTGAGGTCCCCTGTTCCCTGTCTCTTGCCCCAGCAGCCTCTCCCCCTCAAACCTACTGGCCGGGTCTGCTAATTCATCTCTGAGCCAACTCTCAAATCTTCCTGTTACTTTGCACCCTTGCTGCCTTAGCCCCGAACCTGGCCGCCATCACCTGTCAGGAGGGTCATACCAGTCCAGTCCCTTCCATCCACACCAACTGACCATGCCTCCTAACTCCTCGCTGACTCCATGGTGACCACAGGCTGCAGCCCAAACTTCATGCACAATGACAAGGGTCTTTTGTGACATTACTCAGACTCAGGTGGTTTCTCCAGCCTCAACTGCCACTACACACACATGCTTCTGTCACCATGACAGCCTGTGGGTGTCAAGCCTCCAGACCTCCCTCCATCAGTTCCCATTGCCAGGAGGGCCTTCCTCTCTCTGCCACACAGATTTACACCACCTTCTCAAAACCACACCCCTGCCCAAGGGTGAGCGGGTATTTATTCCAGCCTGGGCCATGCAGCCCTTAGCCTGCATCTTCCAAGCCAACCACATCAGGTTCCAAGCATGTGCCAAGCCATGTCCTAGGAGCCTCACACACACCACCACATAGCGTGTGCATGGCAACCCATTTTACAGACAAGGACACAGAGGTTACATGACCTGCCCAAGGTCACACAGCAAGTAACAAGTGGAGCTGGGATTGGAATCCAGGTCCAGCTGAACTAAAAGTAGACTGTGATCTCTTTGACAGCAGGAATCATGTTGGGTTCACTTCCCATGGGTCTTCAAAACCCAGTGCACAGGGCTGGGCTGAACTACAAATGTCCCAAGTGGAAGCATCTGGATAAGAGGGCAGAAATTACAAGGATAAATATTATGGCAAATTTTAAGAGAAAACCTAATGGTGCAGAGGGCTGCTTGGGAGAGGGTGAGCTTGGATGCTGGCAAGCAGAGGCCAGAGTAAAGCTGGCCGAAGTTGAGGAGTGTTCTGCCCTAAGAACGGGTCATGGGGAAGACTTCTGAGGCCTCTGACCTATTGGTAAAGGTGCTGATGGTACAGGGGACTGTTAAGGGGCACAGCCCCAAGCCATTCTCTACCTATCACCCAGGCCCTGAGGCCCACCTGACTTCACATGGTCCTTTCACATGGAGCCTTTGCAATTCCTTGCAATTTCAGCCTTAAACTGCCTCCCTTCTAGGGTGATTTGTATTTTAACTGAGATTTCTAGACAACCCAAATGGTACACCGTCAGGCACTGTGAAAGGATGTGGGAAAGTGAGAGTCAGTCCTGCCCACTTGCTCACAGGGTACTGGTTGTGGCCGGTGGCAGCTCCCCTCTGCCAGGTCTTACGCTGAGCGCTTTGCACCTCACTGAATCCCACTCCCAGCCCTCAGGCTCAGGGGCCCTGTTCCACTTCTAAGACAGAGACTGGTGCTTAGAGATGGGTAGTGCCTCATCTCAGAGCTGCCTGCGTGCAGCACCCAGCCCCTTCGACTCAGCCAGAGTTGGTGGCTTCTGGGAACAGTGTTCCAAGTCTGGCAGGGCACAAGAGAGGGGCAGCTCTGAAAATGGGGGTGTAACTTCAGGGTAGGCCCTCCACAGTAGGTGTGGTTTGAAGTTTTGGGGGCTTTGAAGGACGCATAGAGCTGCTCTGACCCTGGTCCCTGGGGCTTCGTCATGAAGGACACAGATTTTATAAATATCTCAGCTCTCACCATGGGTCACATGGCACAGGGAATTAGAAGGGAGGCAAATTAGGAGGCGGAGGGAAGACTTGAGCTGTGTTGGCAGCCCATGTGAGCATTCAGAGTTCACGGTCAGAGTGGGTGGGACTGAATGGCTTGTCTGGCACCCACGCTGCTGCTCTCCCAGGCCACTGAGGCCAAGGCCAGCATGTAGGGGGCAGGTCTTTGAGACAGTTTGAGTGAGGAACCACTGGCCTTGACTGAAGGGGTCTTCAGCTGAGTTTCAAGCATTTATGGGGTGAAGGGCTGACCTAACTATTCATGTCCCCAACTGCCAGCCATCTGAGCTAAGGTGAGAGCTCAGTCTGGGGCCAAGGTCAGGGCTCACCCTGGATAGAGTTTAGGATTCAATCTTGGATGAAGATCAAGACCCAGAGCGGGACTAGGGTCAGGATTTAGGCTGGGATGGATTCAAGCGGCAGCTCAGTGTGCATCCAGTTCTCTCCAGGTGGGTACCTCACCTCTCATACCCAAGTCTTAGGGACAAGCCAGTTTATTGCAATGACACAGAGTCCAGGATCTGGGACTCTGCTTTGTCTTGGGGAAGGAACTGTTAGACGAGAGGGGAGGGCAGTGGAGGCATGGCCCCCCTCCTAGGGCTGCTATTCTGGGCCTCTGTAAGTCACAACGTGGGAGTTAAATATAAGGGGACACCACGTGGCAGGTCGTAGGTGGTTAATGACCCTGCAGGAGGCAAGTCAGAACCCAGAGCAGGAGCCACGGTGGGCGGGGGTGTGAGGGGAGAACCAGCCTTGGTCAGGGAGGCAGGAGGCTTGGGTCTGAGGCCTGCTCTGCCCCTGCCTGTCTGTGTGACTTTGAGGTCATCCTGCCTTCTCTGGGCTAGTTTTCCCATCATGGGAAGGGCAATTGAACTCAAATCTCTAAGTTCCCCTTATCTGTTAGTGGCCAGGAATGGATGCTCCTTCCCCAGGCAGGACCTAGTCGGGATCTCATGACTTCCATCTTCATCTCCCGTGGTCAAAGTATTACTTGGCCTTCAAGGTCTGGGGCAAATACCACCTCCTCCACAAAGCCTTCCCCCACTGATATTCACTGCCCCTGGGTCCAGTTTGCACACTTCTGAGCCCTCATTTCAGCCTGGAGCCCACTGAAAAAGAGTACGTGTGGTCCTGGCGTCTCCCTCAGCAGACTGGGAGGCCGAGAGCTCCGGTTCCACCACCTACCCCTTGGTATCCTATCTCCAGGGACCCCACACCGACAACCCCTCTGAACCTCACATATCTGCAGAGTAGAATCATACCTCCGCCCCCCTACCACTGTACTTACTGTATGAATGGCACATAAGATATGGTCACTTTGCACACACCTTAGCAATTAATTGCCTTCTTTCCCTTTCAAAGACACTATTGCATTTTCCTTTACCTCGGTCTACTAAGAAGCTCAGAGGCAAATTTATAGCCTACCTTTAGCAAACTGTAACCTGGAATTACCTCATTTTTCTCTTTGCTTTTTCTCCTCCTGATCTCTTCTTTCTTTCTTTTTCTCAATTACATAAGGGCAAGGTGGGCATTCTTGTTACTTATGCATTGTGGATGGTGAAGCAGAGGCCTGTTGAAAGGAAGTAACTTGCCCTAAGACACATGGTGAGAAAGAGCCAGAGCTGGGACTTGAACCATCTGACTTCCTAGCCAGGCTGCATAACCAATGTGCTTTATTTCCCCAGACCCAGGACACAGGGATCTCCAGGTTAGAGGGATCCTCAGGTGTGTCTGCGGCTGTGAACTCAAGCCTAGAATAAGTATTTGTTTTCAAACTTTCCAAGGAAATGTTTTAAACAAATCCTTCAGTAGAGGCCAAATATTAAAAACGGGTAAAGCCTGGAATAGCCAGCAGCAACTCCAAGGTCAGCAAGAGCAACCCCGCCCACCTACACCAGGAGACCTCTGCAAGGTTGCTTACAGTAACAGTGAGTGAGAGAGAAAGGCAGGAAAAGCCAGTGTCCAACAGTGGGAAACTGGGGACATAATGTTCATATAGCCATGCTGTGGAATACTATGCAGCCACAAAAAGAGTGGGGTCTGTCTCTATGTATCGACCTGAAAAAAAATCTCCAAACCATAGAATATATGAAAAAAAGCAGGCTGCAGATAAACTAGAGTACAGATCTACTTATGAGACAGGCACACAAAATAAAGCAACATCTATGCAATGACACAGAAAAAGATCTGGGCAGGTCTGATGACTCCCACATTTATATCTCTAGCCTGGATCCCTCCCCTGAGCTCCAGACTCATGCATCCAAATGTCCACTCAAGAACTTCACTTGGACATCTAATAGGCATCTTTAACTTGACACGTCCAAACCTGCATGCCTGACCCCACAAGCATGCCTTTCCACAGTCTCTCCATCCTAGTTGATCAGATCAAAATCTTGGATTCAGCCTTGACTTCTCTTTATCATCCCTGCAACCAGTCCAGCAGCAAATCCTGACATGTCAGTTTCTTAGGCAGAGTCAGTGATTGTGGTCTTTGCCCTGGCCAGAGTCCACCCGGTCAGTGCTTTCCGCTCTGGGCACCTCTCTTCATGGGTGTTCATGGGACAGTGAGCACCATGAGAGTCACAGAGAACTAATCAACACAAGAACAATATTAACAGCTATTTCTTCTTGAGCATCCCCACCAGGCCCAGGACTTGTCATGGAATGAATCATTTTCATCTCTTATTAACCCTGTGAGGCAGAGGACATATTATCTCCATTTAATGAATGAGGCACAGAGAGGCTAACTGACTTTCTCAGAGTCACACAGCAAATAGGTAGGTGATTAGAAATTCTAATCCAGTGTATCCAACTCCATCTCAAACATGCCATTGAAGCCAAATTCTTGAGGACATTGGAGGGAACTGGAGCTACTGAGTTTGGGAGTCTGGAGAGAAGAGTTTAGGTGTAAGGGAAATGTCTGCAGTCTAAGGTCAATGAAGGATAGGCCAGGGAGGAGGGACTTGTGTTCTGTGGGCTCCCAGATCTGGGAAGGAAGTGCGTCACAGGGGCCAACTTCAGCTCAGTGTTAGACAGTGATTTCTAATCATCAGAGCGCTACTGCTCCCAAAGGAGTGGGCTGCCTTGGTTGAAGGAAGTCCCAGCTCCAGAGAAATCTGACCCAGCGTCATAGCACAGATTCCACTGCTGAAAGCAAACAGAGTAGAAAGAGATCATGACAAGGAAGAATCAGGAATGCAGCAAGGGCTTGTCCTATGTATATCAAACCACATTAGAGAGCTGTATGTGGTGGTTCTCAACATCAGTCGTGACTGCTTTCCTAGGCCCTTGTTTGAAATGATTGGGGTATTTGGTTTTAACAATGACTGAGGAGTGGAGGGAGAGGCATTCTACTAGTACAAGTGCCAAGGGCCGGATCAGGGGTCCTGAAGAACCCATGATGAGCAGGACAGTCCACTCCAAGAAAGAACTGTCCTACCCCAATGCTAACAAGTCCCTGTTGGAAAAACAATGAGATACGGTAGTTAGTGTAGAACTAGAATAGACAAAAGGATAGACAAAGAGATCAGCAAGACAGAATAGACTCCCAGAAATAGACTTGCAAATACATGAGCACTTAAATATAAAACAGACATTGTATTTCAAAACAGTGAGAAAGGACAGAGTATTCAACTAATGCTACTGGGGCAGCAGGCTATCCATATAAAAATGGAAGTAGATCTCTACTTCACCACATGCAAAGAGAAAATTAAAGATCTAAATATGAAACAAAGGAAACAAAACTTTAAAGTCATTAGAAGGAAATATAGCACATATTTATGACCTTGGGTGGGGAAGGCCTTCTTAAACAAGTTGTAAATAAAGGCAAACATGATGCTTTACTAAAAACATAGCAAAGACTCATATCCACATATATAAACCTCTTTAACAAATTAATAGGAAAAAGATAAGTGACCCATAAAAAACTGGGCAAAGTATAAGAACAGGCACTTTGCAGACAAGAACATTCAGATGATCATTAAACATAATGAAGCTCAGCCTCTCGAACTGTCAGATGATGTTAATGAAAATGAAATGTTTCCTCCCTGCAGATTGGTAAAATTGAAGAGTGATAAATCAACTGCTGGTCAGGTGCTAAGGAAATGGGAACTCAGGTATATACTAACAGGAGTGCAAAGTGGCAGAACTACTTTGGAGGGCCATTTGGCAGTGTTCACTAAAACAGAAAACCCTGCTTCCAGAGAAACACTAATGCCATGTCCGTCAGGAAGTTCATGGCAGCACTGCTTCTGGTGAAGGGCTGGAAAGGCCAAAGTGTCTGCCAGCGAGAGGATGGACAAAAGTAGAACACTGCTTAGCAGAACAAGTGAAAGGACTACAGCTACACTTGGACAGATGTCAAAAAAGGAAGTGAAAAAGGCAAAATGCAAAATGAATTTGTTATGATATACCTTACGTGAGAGAACCATTTAATAATGCTCCTGAACTTGGGTTTGTGAAGTTCCCGCTGTGCTGAATGCCTTTCTGTATTTCCTTGCCTTCCTCCCTCTCTTCTGCCCTCCGTCTCTCCCTTTCCCTCTCCCTTCCTTCTTTCCACCCTCCCTGCCCCCCTCCTCAAACATGCTTGCTCTGCGCTGACAGGTGCTGGCATGAGTCCAAGGCCCCAAGTGGTATTCTTGCCATGTAAAGTACTGCACTACAATCCAGCCCCAGAACAACCCCTAAGCCTGGCTGCAGACTGACCTCTCACCTCAGAGCCTGTGCCGCACGGTCTCTTGGGGCCTGTGACATGTGCATGATCCTGCATCCTGCTGGCTGCATGGCTATCGTTGGAGAGCCTCACAGGAGGATGCAGACGGGGGGTCTCTTAAGATGCATGGGGAGGGGTGATGCTACGGCTGACACCAGCCTCAGCTGAGGAGGTTGGCTGGCAGTGCTCGGCTCCTTGCCTTCCTTTCCCTTCCCTCCTCCGCCATTCCTGCCATCTTTCCCTCCTTTCCTTCACTTTGCTTTAGTGCCAGGCCTTGGAGTGAAAGGAAAGAGTATGGGGAGGGTGCAGCCAAATCTCTGGGCCCAGGAGCTAAGGAACTCCCAGGCGGTGCTGGGAAGTCACCTCTCATAGGCGACCATAAGAGCAAGTGGCCACCTCTTCCCCAAAGCCAAACAGCTGCCAAGGGCAGTAGCCATGACCACAACGAGGGCCTCAGATCACAATAGGAACCTGGAGAGAGGGTGGCCGAGGACAGACTAATCGGGTGTGAAGACAGCCCTGGGAGGCACATTAAGCTTGGAGCTGTTAGGGTGATGGGAACAGCCAGAGCTGACCCGGCCACCGACCCCACGGGGACACTTGGCTCTGGGGCTCGTCTGCCTGCCAGAAGGAATGTCTGTCAGCTGGGGCTGCCAGGTGCTGCCCCAGCCTGGCTGCCAGTGTCCCCAGGGGGTGTTACTGGAGGCACAGGACAGCAGTTATAGGCCCTTCTCTACAAGGCTCTTCTGATACTTGCTGTGCTACATTGGGAGGTTTCCCTCCCTTCTCTGGGTCTTAGTTCCACTAACAACGATCTTTCAGCCCTTTCCCACCCACTGTCTCTTCTGATCCTCAAAACCACCCTGCAAGGAAGGGATTACAGTGCCCTTCTGCTCTGCTAGAGATGGGGAAACTGGCCCAGAAAGGGCAAGTGACTTATCTGAAGCCACGCAGCTCACAGATGGCAGATCCACGACTTGAATTTTGGGGCTCTTCGGCACCTAATCCGGTTTGTGACACCATGCCAATTTCTTATCTCCTTGGAGCCTAGGCGGTGGTGAGGGGACAGTGGCGGTGCCACCATCCTGGGAAAGGAAAGACGTTAAAGGAAACCAAATCCAGGCTGAGCCCTGCTGCTGGCTGTACACCCCCAGCTGGTCATACCCTTTCTCTGGGCTGGACCAGATGACACCCTGGGTCCTTTTCAGACTTGATGTTCCAGTTTGTGGCTCCCAGGTGTCAAGGCCTTTCTCAGTTCCAATGCTTTCTAGCTAAGTAACCTTGTGAGGTCTCTCTGCTTCTCTATATTTAAAACAGGGCCAGTCACTCCTCTCCAATGTGGTGGTGGAGGTGGAGTGATCCGACTGGTCAAGTGCCCGGCACAAGGTCTGGCACACAGGAAGTGTTCAATAGATGGGCATTCCCTTCTTTCCCATACAATCCCTGAGCTTCACACGCCTTTTGCTCCAATCTCACACCTTCCAGTAAACCCCATGAATTCTAAGAGTATATGTGTATAATAATCCCCTCACGCCTTCCTCTGTGTGTAAGACTAACATCTCCCACCTGTTCATCAGTTTACAAAGCCTGGCCCAAACCATTAGTTTGTGAAATGCTATCATCAACCTTCCTATTACGACGGAAGAAACCAAGGCAAGAGCTTCTGTTTGCTTACATCTAATGTGGGGATACGTAGCAGCACCTCCCCTTTAGGTTGGTGTTTAGAAATAAATGGCATAATACATAAAAAGTTCTAAGGGATGCCTGGTAGACAGTAACACAGGCCCGAATCCTATCCCAGATATTGCTCCAGTTTTCTCAACACCAGTGTTAAAGCCTCTGATCTCTCAGCTGGGTTCCTCAAAAACCAGAGTCCTGGAAATGATACATGAGAACGCTCTTGAAGATAGAACCATGGACAGCAGCCACGATGCGAGGGTCAAGCTCTCTTTTCAGCACCAAGGACAACACCAGTGACATCAACCCAAGGGATGGGGCCAATGTGTGTGCTCTGTGCACCTCCAACAGCCCAGGCCAGGGTCAGTCAGTGTCAACCCCCCTGCCCCATGCTGGGGTGGCACTGAAAGTCAATGGGCTAGTTCCGATTGTATTTCTATTTGCAGTCTTATATTCTAGGGGCCTGTTTTCCTGTTTCTCACCTGGTGATTGAGGGGACCCCATAGAGGCTTTCTGGGGGTGCTCAGCTGGGAAAACTTACCTCCCTGGGCCAGGAGACCTCCCAAGCCCTCCCCTTCTAACTCCTGGCCTCTTTTCAGACACAAGCAGTAATGGCCACTGGGCAGAGTGTGGTGGCCAAGAGTGACAGCAAGGGCCAGGCCCATTGCCACCTCATCGCAAGGACTGGACTCAAGGCCCTATTCTCACACTGAATAAAAAGGAAAAGCATTTTGATCCTTCAGCCTGTCCCATTCCATCACTCATCCCTGAAGCCATCTTTTACTGGTTCCTTGGCCACCTAACGAGGGCTGGCTTCCTGGCTTCCTGCCCTGAACACCTCTATCTGGACCTCCCAGGCCGCTGGCATGGTCTCCAGCAAACATCTTGAGCTGCCTTGGGCCCTTCTTTAAGGACCCCTGTGGATTCAGTCCCGTGGGAACTCCACAAACCCAGCAACTCAGTCCTTCTGAGAGAGGAGAAGGGGAAGATGAGGTGCACAAGAATACCAGTGTCCTCTCCTGATAAATGGGACGAAGGCCACCTCCTCTGAGTTGCGGTAAAATGAGATGGTGTACTCAGCACTGAGTCTGGCACATAACAGGGTTCTGTGAATGTTTGTTCTCCCTTCCCAGCAAGGAAAACATAGCGATGGCAATGATGATCACGACCAATATTGAGTGCCTACCACGACTGAGTGCCAGGTGCTGGGTTGAATTCTTCAGGGGCAGGGAAGGTAAGTATTATTATACCCATTTTGTTGATAAGAAAATCAAGGCTCAGAGGGATCAAGAAATCTTCCGAAGATCACACAGCCAAGTAACTGACAGAATCATGTCTCTACCCTCAAACCTCAGGCTGCTTCCCCACCTCCAGATCTCTGATAATTACAGTCACCCTTACTTCTCACTCGGAAGGCCAGCACAGCCTCTCTGCTGCTTGTCCACATTCAGTGCTGGAAGCTCCATGCCCAGCTGGTTGGCTGTTGACAAGCCACCAGGTACAGAGACTGGGTGAGGATGGAGACAGAACAGACTCCTCACCCTCCTGGGCCCCAAGGAGATTTCAAGGGGCTCAGATGCAATCCCTCCCATCTTTGCAACAGCTGCCTCCCCTGCGAACATGAAAGACTGGCATGTAGCCCACCTGCCTCCATTTCACCTTCACACATCATCCCCAGCATCACTGATATCCCACATGGGGCTGGTTACACCTGTCATACAGGTGAGGACACGGAGGCCCATGGAGGGGATGGGACTTAGGACACACGAACAGATCTCCTCCACTGCTCTTGCTCCTAGACTGTGGGCTCAGTGGGGGCAGGAGCCGCCACACTCTTACTTACTCCTAGTCTCCAGCATCCACTTACAGGCTTGGCCTATAGCAATTTTCTTTCCCTACCTCTGCTGTGGGGAGGGGCACGGGGTCACCCACTTTCTTTATCTAACCCAAAGAGCTTTGTATATAGTAGGCCCCTAATGAGTGTTTCTTAAATTATTTCATTCATCAATTATTTATTGAGTCCTTATGTATGTCAGGCACTGTTCTAGCTGGTAGGACCACAGCAGTAAGAAAACTCAGACACAAAGGGACATTCCGATCCTCTATGACACTGACTGCAGTGGAGTGAATTTATTTCCTTGCCCATTTTCCCCACTCACTGTGAGTGCCAAAAGGGCAGGGAATGTCCCTGTCATGTCTCCGGGACTGTACGCAGTGCCCAGAACACAATATATACTTGCTGGATGTGTG
Source organism: Manis pentadactyla (assembly GCF_030020395.1). Lineage (NCBI taxonomy): Eukaryota > Metazoa > Chordata > Mammalia > Pholidota > Manidae > Manis > Manis pentadactyla. The sequence continues at coordinate 157,365,261 of NC_080023.1, read as the reverse complement.
AATGAGTGAATGAACACAGGTAGAGCAGTATAATAAAGGCAGACACTATCTATAGAGTTTGCTGTATTCCAGGTCCTAAGTGTTTTATGTGCATTAATTATCTCATAGAATCTTCCCAACAGCCCCTGAGAGGTAGGCACTTCAAAGCAGATCCTGCTAGCTATTCTACTTGCCAATCTTTCCTTTTGCCTAGTTAACAGAAGTGCTCAGTTAGAAATATTCATGTCACCAGCTTCCCTTGCAGCTAGGGTGGCCATATGACCACACCAGGTAAATGAAATGTAGGTAAAAGTCCACTGAGTGGGGCTTCCAGGAAATCCATTATTTTCCTGATAAAAATGGCAGATTTTAATCAGGAAGCATACAGTCTTTACTTCCTTTGTCCTGCCTGGTATTTGGACACAACATCTGGAGGTGGAGCAGCCATTTCAGAGCCAAGAGAATGAAAGATACATGCTAAGGATGGCAGAGGCCTGGGCCCTTGATCACTTACGTGAATTGCTCACTGGCTCTGGACTGCCTGCCTCTAGATCCTAGTTACATGAGAAGAATAATCTCATGGATGTTTATATCACTGTTACTTTTGTTCCGTCTATTACAGGGGGCCAAATGTAATTCCAACTGATTCAGTATTATTACAACAGGTGAGGCTCAGAGAGGTCAAGCGATTTCCCAGTCACACAGTAGATAAACAGAACTGGAACGGCCCTGCGTCTAGTGCAGGGTCTAGACTGTGCTCTCTATGCCACCTGTGTGCTGCCATTCCCACCTGAAGTCCCAGGCTGTGAGGAAGCCCCTCCCTATGCCGAGCACTTTCCTATAAGACTCTTCCTGACCACTCTGGAGTCTGGCTCTAAGTTTCCCTGTTGTCTCCTCTCTTACCTGACTCCACCCCTAGCTACATACAGGTCCATAACTCTCCTTCAAAATATATCTGTTTCAAGTCCCAGAATTCTGTTCAGATCCTGACCCCAGTGACATGCTCTCTCCCTCCTCTCTATTCATCCACCTCTGCTGGTCCAGAATTCCCCCACTGACAGTCGCCCACCAGGCTCTCAATCAGTCTTCACAGACTGGTCTCCTGGTTCCTGTCTCTTCCTTCCCAGGGCCCTGTACCCACCCCAGAATGACACACCTCAAGAGCAGTTCTGACTGGACCCAGCATTGAAGGCTCCCAGGGTCTGGCTCCTGCCACCTTCCGCACATCTGCTCTTGCTCTTCCCTCTGCCCTCCACCCCTTTACCCTGACCAGCACTTCCAGGGGCAGCTCCAGTTCATCCCCAGGCACAGAGAGGCCCTCTCTGACCACCCTGCCTCAAGCATGTACTCCCCGCCTCCCCCCAACCCGCACCCCTGTCATCCTCTCTCTCAGCCCTTGGGTCTACCTGAGCACAACCTAGAATCTTGTGAATTCACCACTTGCATGTCTGCCATCTACTCCCCTCCCCGCCACCAGAACCAGAGCGTCTCGAGGGCAGGCAGCACACTTGTCGTTTCCACCAGCTCCTCCAGTGTCTAGCATGAGGCCTGGCACTCAGGCTCAATCAGGAGGTGCTGAATGAAGCCCACCTTGCTTCCCACATCTTCCCACCACCCACTTTCTACTCCAGCCAAACAGAACTCCTCAAGCTTCCCTGAACCCTCCCACTGCACTTGCTGCCCAGAGCCTCCCCCACCCCTGCCCCCATCCAGAACTTCTGTCCATCAGAACCAAGCTGTTCTGTGTCTTACATCCTCAGGATTCAAGCAGATGGGCATTCCAGACTCTAGCGGGGGTGAATGAAACTTTGTGACAGAGTGAGCATGTGCATGTGCATGTGCTGGGGGGTCTGGCTACCTATACTTTACCTTGGACGTGGCAGCCTCTGTATGTCCTTCTTCCATTTCTGCCTCTAGTTATCCCTGTTTGAGCTAATACTGAAATGCCCCAGTATCCCCTAAGTAGTTAACAGCTGTAAGAAAGAAGACGTGAAAAACTCTAACATTTACTGAGCCCTTACTATGTGCCAGGCATTGTTCCAGGCCAGATAACAATGACGATGACAATGATCATGGCGACAGTGTCTAGTGTTCGTGGAGCACTTAGCATGTGCCTGACACCATCCCAAAGGTTTTTTACCAGAGAGATATTCTTATTATCCCCACTTTGCAGATGAAGAAGAAAAACGCTAAGAAAGGTGGTGCCACCTACCCAAGGTCACACAGACAATAAGCAGTCTTGCACTAAAGTCTCTTTAATCTAAAACCTGCTCCTCTGCCAGGTAGAGCTGGGCGACACCCAGGTATCTTGGAGTCAGGGGAGGAGGCACTGCTTCCTCTTGCAAACTTCCGCTGCCTCTGAATGCCACAACTTCCTGGCCAGCAGTTCTCATGGGGGAAGGCTGGGCTGGTAAGACTTACCCTAATCTGCAAGGCTGTAGAACAGTGTTCCAGCCCCTGGAGGACCAGGCCTGGGGAGTCGCAGGGTGGACGGAAGTCAGTGAGCCTGGGCTCCGCTTCCCTGGTAAGGCTGAAGATTTTCCCAACAGCCAGGGCCAAATTTATCTGCCAATCCCCCAAAGAGCTGATTCCAGCGTCTGTCTGAAAATGTCAGCCCGTGTATGGTTGGAGAAATGCGGGGAGAGTTTTCCCCTAAATAGCAGGAAGCATATGGGAGGCGGATGGCGCCCGCCGCCCCAACCTGCCAACTCTCGCTAAAGTGGGAGCTAAAAGGGGCCCAGAAGGGTCTGGAATTCCTACCATCTCCCAGGGTGGAGGGTTGGGGGGTGGGGTGGTTAGGGTGGTGGAGGAGCTAGAGACAGAGACAGTGGCAATGAGGAGGGCACAGAGCAGGTCCAGAAGGGCGGGCAGGTAGGTGCACCACTGACAGCGACCTGAGGCATTCTCATGGAGGCGACACACACGCAGGAATTTAGCATAACATCAACAGCAGTATAACAGCTGCCACGGGGACAGGAACACTTGCTGTATGCTAAATCTGGGTTAAGCACTTTATTTGGATGATTTCACTTAAACTTTGTAACCAACTCTAAGCTATAGGCTGCTATTTTCCCTATATTACAGATAAGGAAGCTGAGGGTCAGAGAAGGAAAAACATGCAATCAAAAACTCTCTGGGTTGGAAAGGAAATTCCAGATCCTCAGCTGAATCATGCATACTCAATAGGCCTTTCTGTCAAGTTGTGTGGTGCAGCTGCTGCTTGAATACTCCCAGTGATGGAGAGCTCATTACCATATAAGTTAGGCCATCTGCAGAGTTCTCTGTAGACAAAAGGTTCTCCTAGCCTAAGCTGGAATGTCCCTCCTTGGAGCTTTCCGTGTGAGTTCCATATCCAGACTCTGTCTCTCCCAACAGACACAGAAAGGCAGGGAGCAAGGCCCTTCCAGGCCCCTGGTTTCCTTTCTGAAGGTGACACATTCCAGTTCCCTTGTCTACCTCTGCTCCCTGACCATGGTAACCAGAGCAGCCCCAGCCCCCAGTGTTTACTGTGTGCTTGGCACCATGCGCAGCCTGCCCCATGCATGCCCTCTCCCAACCCTCACCACAGTCCCTGGATTCATCCTGTCATCTCCCCATTTTACAGAGGAGCAAACTGAGGTTCCACAAAGGGAAGAGACTTGCCCCAGACAGTCAGTGGGGACACAGGGACCCTGAAGGCCCCACTGGGCTGCTGCTCTAGGTTTCATGAAAGCTGAAGGGGTCCCTGCTGGCCCCACCTGAGGACCTTCTCGCTGCCACTAACCCAGCCTTTGCAAGGATTCACCGGGACACTAGTCCACAGGACCCCCAAGCCCACACCAGCCCCATCCCAGGATAAAACATCTTCCCTCTAAATACCCACTAAGTCCCAAAGTCCTGTTCAATCTCTCTGCTAAATGTCTTTCTACACCATCCCACAGTCCTGCCCTGCCCACTGTCACCTCCAACTGTCAGCCCCCCAACACAAGAACCTTTCTAACACCAGGCCCTGCCCGGCCCTTGGCTCCCTACGCCAACATCTCCAGCCTTTTCTGCGCCCCACCCCCACCCCTTACACCCTGTGGCCTAAGAGCTTAGCAGGAGACAGGCAAGATCTTTGCATGATCCAGTTCCTGCCTGGTTCACCCTCTTCATTGTTTCTCCTAAAGAACCTCTGTTCATCCTTCAACACTCTGCTCAGAGGAAGAGAAGCAATTGCTCTGGCCAGGGAGGTCCCTGAGAGATCAGCTCTGCTCTGATCTGCCATGCGTCACCTGCTGTCACTGGGGGAGGTGCCTCTCTCCTTGGCTGAACTGCGATCTCCCCCAGGCAGGGGCTGATCTAATGCGCATCTGCGTAGCCTGGTAGCTAGCACAGCTCCTGGCACATGGTAGGCGCTAATAAATATTTGCGAGTGTGAGAATGAGTGATTAAATGGGGACTGTAGGGCACAATGAAGTACCAGAGATGACCCATAAAACATGGCCTGTGTGTGTCATAGCTCTGATGTATCAGAAACAAAACATGCTGCTGTCAAAATAAGCAGTCATAAACATTTGATTAATGAGGATTTTGCTGGTCGCCTTCAAGTTTAGGAGGGTATCAGGGGATGTTCTGGGATGGCTGGAGCTTCCAGAAAAAAGTTCCAAGCCTGAGTAGATTAAATGACCAGGACTGCCCTGGAGGCGGGCCACGGAGAGGGCAGGGGTGGGAGGGGTGGAGTCCATGTCTCAGACCTGCCTGTAACTTGCTCTGGGTTGTAGTGTAGGTGGCCTGGCCTCCTGAGCCGCAGTTTCTTGTTTGTAAAATGCAAAGGGCATTTGAAGAATTGATTCAGGCAGATGTGTGTCCAAAAGCCTCAACACTGACTCTGCTGTCAGGTCGATGTTGACTCTTTCTGCCCACCCCTCTCCATTCAAGCTCCCAGCAGGGCATGCAGACACCAAGGGCTCCCTGGTCTTGGAACCCTCTTGCCTGAAAGTACAGGCCCCTGTCAGGCCTCCCAGCAGGACATTTGGGAGAGAGACCTCAGTGGCGTGGGAGCAGGGCATTCCAGGCATGCTTCAGGCAGTGGCAAGATCGTGGACTTGATCCTGTGAAGGGGCTTTCTATAACCAGAGGTGGAAGGAACAGAGCATGAGCTTCCCATCTCTGGGGGTATACAAGCAATGGGACAGGAATTCTGATCCAAGGTGGGAAGGAAGTTAGACCAGTAGGTATCTAAGCCCCCTCGAGGGGCCATTGGCCTCCTTCTCTCCTTCCTCTGGTGAGGCCTCAACCTGGCTCTCGGCGCCAGCCAGGTGAAGCTTGCTGACACTTCCTTCCTCCCACAACCTCCCACAAAGGCTCTCTGCTGCCTTCAGGGTCAAGTCCAAGCTCTTACCCTGGCGTTCAAGGCCCCTGTGGTCTGGACCTGCCACTGCTCATCTGCCACTTGTTGCCCCACCACATGCCTTGGGGCCTCTGACATATTTCTCTTGCCTACAATGTTCTTCCCATCTTCTTGGCTACTCAGCTTAGGTGCCACCTCCTCCAGGAAGGCCTTTGCTCTCAAGCTGGACTTTGTGTTCCTCCAGCCCATGTGCATATCCACATTCCCAATGAATCACCTGTGGGCTCCTCTCTCTCCCCAAGGACTGCAAGCCCCTTAAAGCCAGTGTCCAAGCGTGGCCTGTGAAAGCGAGTCTGAAGCCACCTCAGTGAGCTTCTGGCTGTCTGGTCTGGGCTCAGGACTCTTTTCAAAAGTTGTGTTGTTTTCTCTGATTAGGAAGTCCTGCATCTTGGGAAATATAGGTAAATACAGGAGAGGGAGTTTGCTGTGTTTGGCCACCGCTTGGCCACTTTAGGCCACAGCCTGCATTCCTGCTTGGGGGAGCTGCCCTTTCCCCCTCCTCACTGGTGAAGTTCTACTGGTAGTGGCTCCACTTCCAACTGAGGGGTGGCGCAGAGGCTCAGGTTGTCAATTAGGACCATTGGTTGAAGGGGGGGTCACATCCACAGATTTGACCAATCAATGCCAAGACTCAGAGCTGGGACTTGTGTTTGAACTACCTGGGAAGAAATCTTGCATTCTCCTCTAGACAGGCATCTTATCACCTATACAAGAGAGACCTATAAGAACATGGGGACAACCCAGGGGAAGCAGAGTTGAGAAATGGTAAAAAAAAAAAAAAAAAAAATGGGGTCCTGGTGACAGTGTCCGTGCACCTGCATCCAGCTGGACCTGAGACTTAATCTGGACTTTACAGTTACAAGCCAATAAATTCTACTTTTCTTTAAAGCAGTTTGGGCAGAGTTTTCTGGCACTTGTACCTGAAAAGTACCTGAATGATACAAGCAAAATAAAAAATAGGGCCCTTCTGTATCTCACCATCCAGAGGAAATTGCTATGAACAGTTTGAGGGTTGTCATTCTGGATGTTTCTCTGGACAAGAGCATGCATATATTTATATATTTTTTCTAACAAAAGCGAAATCATATAACATATACTATTTTGTAACCTCCTGTGTTTTCCTCAACAGTATATCTTGAGAATGCTTCTGTGTCAACAAGTCTAGAGCTATGGCATTGCCTTACAGCTACAGAGAATATGATTGTCAGAGTAGACTGGAATTTATCTAACCATCTCTTGCTGATAGATAATCAGCTAGTTTCTAATTTATCACCATCATTAAGAAAGGTGTAGTGAACTTATTTGTAAAATGTATGTTTGCTTTTGCTGGATTATTTAAGACTAAGTTTCCACGATTCCAAGAATTTGACTTCATAAGTTTCTCTGCCTGAGATTTAAGATTCTCTGAGTGTCTGTAAAGTAACTGCCTTTCCAGGCAGGTTCAGTGGTTATAAAAAAAACAAAACAAACAAAGCAAACCCAGGAACAGGGCATCTCTGGCTAGAATGCTTGTTAGCAGATAAGCGAGTGAGTTGGGGAAGTGGTTGGGGAAGAGGGAGCGGTGGGAGGCAGTGTTGGTCTGGGGTCCAGCTGGCCATGTGTGCCCAGCGAAGCTGCCCGCCTCCCTGGGCCTCATCCCCACACTGGGTCTGACTCTGGGTACTGAGGGGAGAGCCTGGGGGACCAGTCAGCACTGAGAGCCCAGGAAGGATGTGACAAGCACACAGTAGGTGTCACCTCTGGGGTCACAGTGGTAACAGTGGCAGCCATCAGAGATGCAACACTGGGATTATCTAGCCCTCTATGTGTTTTGACTCACTAAAGGCCACAACCCCTTCTGATACTCTTCTTGCTTCTGTTGCACAGAAGGAGAAACAGCCTTACAGTGAGGAGGTGACTTGTCCAAGGTCACACAGCCAAGACATAGTGGTGCTGGGTTTTGGTCCTGATCTGCTGATACCCCAGCGAATGCCTTATCCCATTTTACTGGGGTAGGTAGCAGGAGAAGGGAACTGCCCCAGGCAGGACTATGGAAGTCCCCACACCCCCTGTTCCTCCCTGCCAAGCCCTAACACCCAGGAAAGACTCCAAATCCAGAAAAGTATAAAAAAGATTGCCTGAAGACATTGTACCATTCTCCTTAAAGTTTTCCAAAAAATAGAAGAGGAGGGAATACTTCCAAACTCATTCTATGAAGCCAGCATCACTCTAATACCAAAACCAGGCAAAGACCCCACCAAAAAAGAAAATTACAGACCAATATCCCTGATGAAGATAGATGCAAAAATACTCAACGAAATATTAGCAAACTGAATTCAAAAATACATCAAAAGGATCATACACCATGACCAAGTGGGATTCATCCCAGAGATGCAAGGATGGTACAACATTTGAAAATCCATCAACATCATCCTCCATATCAACAAAAAGAAGGACAAAAACCACATGATCATCTCCATAGATGCTGAAAAAGCATTCAACAAAATTCAACATTCATTCATGATAAAAGCTCTCAACAAAATGGGTATAGAAGGCAAGTACCTCAACATAATAAAGGCCATATATGACAAACCCACAGCCAACATCATACTTAACAGTGAGAAGCTGAAAGCTTTTCCTCTAAGATCAGGAACAAGACAGGGATGCCCACTCTCATAATGTGTGGGGGCACGGGGAGGGCTGTGCAACACAGAGAAGACAAGTAGTGATTCTACAGCATCTTACTACACTGATGGACAGTGACTGTAATGGGGTATGTGGGGGGGAACTTGGTGATGGGGGGAGTCTAGTAAACATAATGTTCTTCATGTAATTGTAGATAAATGAAAATAAAAAATAATAATAATAATAATTTAAAAAAATAAGAGATTGCCCATGTCCCCACTGTGGACAGTTTTCAGAAACATGTATAGTTCTTACAAAAATGATACCATGCTACTCATGCTGCTTTATACCCTCTGTTTCTTCAACTCTATAATACACTATGAAGTTCTTGTAACAGGGAATTTAGATCCACAGCCACTTTTCTAAGAGCTGCAGCAGGCACCACTCTGGCCACAGTGGATGGATTTTACTTGTCCCCTGGTGATGGACAAATGGATTGTCCCCAATTGTCCTTCTACTATCAACAATGCCACAGTGAACACTCTCTAGCATGTCTGGATCCCTGCCATCCTTCAGGTCCCAGCTCAAATGCCACTGCCTTAAAGAGGCTGTCTTGGACCATTCTATGTCACAGAGGCCCCACTCCCTGTTGATATTTATAACACCATCATGCTAATTTCCTTCACTGTACCAATATGCACTTTATTTGTTTGGGTGATTGTGTAGTATCTGTCTTTTTCTCCCCAAGGCCGTGTGCTCTGTGAAGGGCATAGACTAGCAGGGACTGGCATTCAATAAATGTTCCAGGTACACAGCAATGCCTCTGAGGCTGATGCTCTGTCTGCAGAGCAGGCACCCCTCCTTCAGGGCTTGGAGATGTGCTCTGCCATGCCATCCTCCATGCCATGTACCCAGTACCAGTTCAGGGACCCACAGATCTGCCTTAGAACTCGATTCCACTCGTGGGCTGCTTGGACCTTCCATGTCAGGGCCTGCCCTGCAGACACTGAGCCGAGCATGCTGCCTGCACAGGATGCAGGGCACGGGAGGCTGGCAGTGCAGCTCTACCACCCACTGGCTGTATGGCCTTAGACCAGTTATTTAGTCCCCTCATCAGTAAAATGGGGCTAATACTACTGATCTGATGGAGTTGTTCTGAAGATTAAGAAAGATAATGGATGTGCTCAGAATATAGTAGGGCTTCACAAAACAGCAGTTTGGCTTGACATACAGTTAGTTCAGAGGTTAGGTCTGACCCTTTTTCACCTGCATGACCTCTTTTTACCTTGAGTGACTCTTGAGTATTCCCTGGCCTCCTCCCTTGGCCTGTCCCTAGGGATATACCATTCCTATCCTTCAACTCTGGTTAAATAGCTAAATGTTCTGCTCTGACCCTTGTCAGACTTCCAGATGCCCCATCTGCTAAATATGGCCACAGACACCTGCCTGGCCTCCCAAGCCTTAAACAGGTGCTGATACATGCTGAGGAACAAATGGAGGAGCCCCTGCGTTTGGGGGGAACTTCCTGGCCCCCCAATGCTCAAACATGGGGTTGTGATGCCTGAGTCAGCCTGTCTGGTTTCTCATCCTGTCTCCCCCACCTGAGCTCTTTGCCTACACAGCAAGTAACTTTACCTCTCTAAGCCTTACTTTCCTCCTCTACAAAGTGGATAGAATAATAGAATCTGTGAGGATTCAATAACATAAGGTTAAAATGCTTACCAAAGAGCCTGGCATTTATTAAATGCTCAATAAATATTAACTATTACTGTTCAAATCGCTTTTTAGCCTTTTTACTATGTGAAATATAATACAGAGAAAAGTGCACAAAACAAAAATGTTTACTGCAATAATTATCACAAAACACAGAGTTGTGTGGCCACCACCTGGGTCACTGAGAGCACTGCCCCTTGGAAACCCCTCCTGATTCCCTCCCAATCCTTAGATCTTCCCACAAAGGTAATGCTTTTCCAGACTTTTCTGATGCTGTCACTGTTATTAATGATAATAAGCAAATGAAAAAGAAATGTGTGGCTACTCTGACCTGCCCAGGCTCCTGGCTGCCTCTGCTCTGGGCCCAGAGACTCCCCATCCGATTTCCCAATTTCGGCTTCAGCTGTTCTTTAAATAACCAGCTTGTTAGCAAAATAACAGCAGTAACACCTCCCTCGCCGCCGTCCGGGCCTCCGTCTTTCCACGCAATGCTGACGGCTGCTCTCCCAGCTCGTGCCAAGGAATCCCTTTCTCCGTCACTAGGCCACACACTCCAGGAGCTGCCAGCTATGCTGCGTTCTCAGCAGCCACAATCCCACCCTCTGACCATGCCTGGCCTGCGGCAGGGGGAGAGGCAGGCCCTTTCTGGAAGGACTAGAATGTTGATAGATGAGCCCTCTCTCCCAGGTCCATGCCTCAGTCTCCCCAGGAATGTCCCACAGGCTCATAAGTAGTTTAACTGTGATAAGGAAGAACATGGAGCACTTAGAGTGCTGCCAGGCACAACGTAATTGCTCAAGAAATGCTTGTGCTCCCTGAGCAATAGACATAGTCCCTGGGGAGGACATGCAGGACACTAACTAGGGCAGGACCAGGAGTGTTTGCAAATGACTAAATCCCACAGACACGCACAGCTCTCAGGCCAAGGTGTCCTTGTCAATTCTTTTCCTGTGACAGCTTCCCAACCACATGTAACAGTTGTCTGGGGTCACTATAACAGGTCAAGGGAGCTGGGTGGGGGTCAGCAAATGAGCAGGGCCCTTTCACAGTTATTAATAATAAAGCTGGCATCATACAAGCGTGCAGCTCCTGGCTCCTGAAAAGGCACTTCTTGTACCTACCTGCAGCGAACTCCATGGGTTTTCTCTTAGCCTATGACATTTGCATATTATACATATTTACGAGAGTCTTCTCCCTTCTCATAACTATTCTATCAGGGAGGCTGAGGAGCTGTTGGATGGAGACCCAAGGGGCTGGCCTGAGCTGACGGCAAGCTCTTTAGGGTCAGCAGGGACCAGCCACTGGCCAAAAGATCAGGGCGCTCTTGGGTCCTGCCAGTGTCTGGGTGGAGGGGGGGTGAGAGTGCCTTCCCTCCCCACCACCTTCCTACCTTCCACAGCTATTTACTGTGTACCCACTATATGCCAGGCACCGTGCCAGCTGCTGGCTGTCCAGTGGGGAATGGAGCAGTTATTTTTCACCCTTGGGGAACTGAGGTCAGACCAGGAGGCAGATTGTAACAAGTGGCCCCATGTAGCGCTGAGTGGTGGCTGGGTGACTTGCCTGGGCAAGCCCCTTGAGCTCCTTGGAGCCCTGGTTCCCGCCTCTGTGAACGAGCCCAGTCATGCCTGCATGGCCTCCGGAGGTGGCTGGAGGCAGAGATGCAGGAGTGCAGGGAGGGAACAGTGCCATAGCTGCCGCCGAATCCAGGCAGTCTACTGGGACCATCACTGGGGGACGGATGACCGGATCTGGCATGGCGGGCCGGGGCACCCTCAGATGGGTGGTCAGAGATGCCGCAGAGCTCTGCTCCTCATCCCAAGTTGGGGTTATGCAAGGTGGGGGCTGGAGGAGTGTGGGAGGAACAGGCAGGGTGGGCAGGATCGAGACGGTCCCCCCAAGATTCAGGAATTCTAAGGGCCTCGCCTCAGCCCCCAGTGTCCGCAGAGGTTCTGTGGCATCCAGCATAGCTCCCCACTCCCTTTCCCCTACTGAGCCAACCCAACTGCCCCAGGCCTGTGAGGTAGACAGAGCTGGGCTTGCTGTGCACTCTCAGGCAAGTGGCTCCCCTCTCTGAGGCGGTTTCCTCTATAACATGGGGGCAGTCACCATAGCCCCCTCCTAGGTTGTTGGGAGGACTGGATGAGACAAGAAGTTCAACTATAAATTGAGCCCCAAAGTATGAAAGCTCTCACTGAGGTCCCTTCACTCCTATCATGTGGGCACTGCTGGGGGGAAGGCTGGGCATTTCCCAACTGTGCCAAGCAGGGGTGGGTGGTGAGCAGCCCTGGTTCCATGTGCCCAGGCTGTATACGCAGTTACTTACCAGCCAGGGAGCTACGTGCAGAGGGAAGATGGGAACCAGCAGTCTGTCACATCAGGAGTGGGCGCCGGACTGAGGGCTGGCACACACATCCCTCCAGGCATTGATCAGAGGTGCTGGTGGGGAGCAGCATGGGACAGGGGCCCTCCAGGGCCCAGAGTGACCAGCTCTGGCCACCAGGCCCCTGGCAGAGAGGGAGGCAACAGTGCCTGCAGGATAAGGGAGAACATCAGTTAGAAGCTTCTTGGGATAATCTCTCCACCCTGGGACCCCTGGACTGGCCCTGGGATAGCGGGGAGGGGGACACCGTGGACCAACAGTCATAGAAACCCTCATGCTTGTACAACACCACATCTTCCAAAGCGCTCTGGCATCTGGGCCTGTCTGGGCCCCCACAATGTTGTTCAGAGGCATATTTATATGTCGTGCATATTTACGACGCCTTTCCCACCACCCACAGAATCCCCACAGCAGCTGGGAAGCTGGGGTTCCAAAGGCTCTGATCCTCCCCCAACCAGCTTGCTTCTCCTTCCTTCTGTGGATGGGGGCAGTCGGGAAAGGGCTGGAGTCACACAGTCCTGAGTTCAAATCCCAACTCAGCCCCTCACTCGCTGGGCAACAGTGGGCAGGCAGCTGCCTCTTTCTGAGCCTCAGTTTCCCTACTTGTCAAATGGGAAGAAGAGGGCATCGTCTGAGTACCACTGTGAGGACTCAGAAGATAACATGGGTAGAATACCTGGCAAGGGGTATGAGCTGCACACCCTTCACAGAGGCTCTGCGCCTGCACCTGCACTTGGCACAGGAGGCCCTTCATGCATCACCACCCCACCACCTCCCACATGTTGCGCCTTGTGTGAGAGCAAAGGGAAGCCAGGTGGTCCTCTCCACCTACCTCTCCTGAACAGGTGTCATTTCTCTGCTTGGAACTTTCAACCAGCAGGAACTAGGCCCTCCTGGGAGAAGAAAAAGCCCCCTCCATTCTACACCCCCTGTCCAGGAGCCTTGGGGGCCTCAGTGGGAGCCGCACCCCTCCACCCACTCATTCTACAGGTGGAGAAACCGAGGCAAAGAGAAAACCAAGCTCCGTGGGGACACAGAACCCAAATGGTTGAGCTGGGCTCTGAACGCAGGCTTTCCACCTCAGCCCTGGGAGGGGAGACACCAGGGTCAATTCAAGTAGGAATATGGAGAAAGGAACTGCAGGGCTGGGGGAGGTCCACCTTCTTCTCTGGGTTACCCTGGGTCCCGGAAAGCCCTCGGCCACTCACCTCCCTGTATCGGCACCTACTCTGTGCCAAGCCCGTAACAGGCACCTCTGGCATACTTCCTCCTTGCCGCAGCCTTCCAGTGTTAGCCACATTTTTCAAAGGGAGAAACTGAGGCTCAGAGCTTCAGAAAGCACCCCATGGAACACACTGAAGAAGAGGAAGGCCACCTGAGTCCAAGACCCAGCACGAAGCCCTGACGCTGCCCTGGTTCCGCCAGTGGAAAAATCACCCACCAAGAAAAACAGGCACAACCGTCTGGAAGAAAAGTGTTTAAGTAGCAGGAAAACAAAATACCAGACTCCAAAAAATTCTGAATTAGTGGACACAAATTCTTAAGGATGCATCAAAGACTTCAAGATAAACCACAGGGCAAGAAAATTAGTGCTTGGGAGGATGAATTCCTGACCAAAGTGTCCCTTTTAGCCAAAATCAGCCACAGCCCAAAGCTGGAGGGAAAGAGGTGACAGCAGAGGCAGGCGTCCTGATCTGCTCTATGCGCTCTGGAGACCCCCAATTCCCTGCTGAGGAACTGGAGCAAGTCTCCTCTGCGAGCCCGCACTTTACAACAGGCGCTGAAGCACATACGGCCTTCTGTCAGGCCCCTGCCAGCCCTGATGGTGCTTCAGAGCCTGGGACTTCCAACACGGAAGAACCTTGAGAACATGTTAAGTGAAAGAAGTGAGTCACGGAAGATCACATAGTGAATGGTTTCACTTGTATGAACCACCCAGAACAGGCAGCAAGTAGATCAGTGGTTGCCGGGGGAGCACTGGCAGGAGTGACAGCGACGGGGTTCACGGTTTCTTTGGGGGATGATGGAAATGTCCTAAAGTGGATCTTGGTGATGGATGCACAACTCTGTGACTATACTAAAAACCATTGAATCTCACACTTTAAATGAATGAATTGTACGGCATGTGGATTCTACCTCAATAAAGCTGTTAACACAACCCAACACTAAAAAGATTCCACAACTTCCAGATGGGCAGCCATCCTTGGGGGCCTGCAGTCCCCTTGGGGTTCTCCCACTATGTCCCAGGAAGCCAGGGAGCATCTTCCCAAGAAGCCCTCACACCCACACTCCCACAGACCTTCTAACCCAGAGGCCTTTGAACTTCACATTCACTTCTTCCAGGAAGCCCTCCCTGACCTCCCAGCTAGTCATGTCCCCAGTTACTGGCTCCTAGAGCTCCCTCAGTTACTCTTTCTCGCCACTTTTCTTGCTGATGTTCCATGGCCATTGGTTGGCACTTCCTCCTCCATCGGACTGGCAGCTTCGTGAGAGCAGAGCCACTGCCGCTGGACATCATCAACACTTGGTGCAGAGCCCAGCACATAGCAGGCGCTCCAGAAATGTTTGCTGGCTGAATGAATGGGTCGAATTTCTCCACCCTACGCTGCACACCTGGCTTCGGGTCCTGGCTCCACCACATTGTGGTGGAGCGATCCTGGGCAAGTCACATAACCTTTGAGGGTCTCAGTGCCTATTCAGAGAGTAGCCAGGGGACTAAAGGGATAGTGAATGTGGAAAGTACTTTATGGAGGGGCTCCTCCCGCAGCTGATGGAACCCCCTCCTTCCAGCCGCTCAGGCCCAACCCCTGGAGTCTTCCTTGATGTCTCTTTCGCTTGCCCTCTACACCTAAATCATCAGCAACCCCTACGGCTCCACCTTCATAATACCTGACAAAACTGATGCACCCCCGGCTACCACCGTGGCTACCCCCACCGTGCATGGAGCCGCCATCAGCTCTGGCCTGCATCATTCATCCTCTCTTGCCTCCTGCTCTGTCCTTGCTCCGGACACACAAAGCTGAGGAATCGGGTTAATATACACAACAGACCCTGCCCCTCCTCTGCTCTAAGCCTTCCGTGACCTCACTTCACCTCCAGTAAAAGCTGACGGCCCTGCCGATGCCACAGTGGCCTGTCCATCGCCTCTGGTTCTCCTCTCACTCCCCGCCAGCCCCCTTTGCCCAGCTACGCTGGTCTCTGTGTGTCCCACAGACACGCCAGGCCCGCTCCTGCCTCAGGAGGACTTGTGCTTCCTCTGCCTGGGATGTCAGTTGCCTGGAGGTCTAAGAGCCCTGCTCCCTCCCTTCCCTCAGATCTTTGCTGAGACCTGACCTTAGGATCAAAGGCAGCTCAGCGCAGCGACTCTTAACTGAAGAGCTTGGGCTTGAGGTAAAAATGTAGGCACTGCCAGTTACCCAGCTGAGTGCCCTTGGACAAGTTTCTTAACTTCTTTGTGACTCAGTTGCTCATTTCTAAAATGGGGAGTAATTATAGCACCTTCCCCATACGGTTGTTGTGAGGCTTAAATGAACTCAGCGGGTGCCACCTCCACGTCTGCTGAAATCATTGCTCCCCAGCGCTCCACCTGACACCCCCAGAGTCCGCTTTAGTGCTCCTCTTGGCACTTATCACTACATAAACAGGATATGTAAATGAGTAATTTACCCCAATTATTGCCTGTCCTTCCCACTAAAATGTCGGCCCCACAGGGCAGAGAGTTTTGTCTATTCAGTTTACTGCCAGGTCCCCAGGGCTGGGCACAGCACCTGGCATGTGGAGGTACTCAGTGAAGACTTCACTCAACAGATATGCTCAATGCTGAATAAATACTTATGGAGTATTGTCAGGAGCTCCGTATTTCCTCTCCTCTGTCACAGACATTCCTCTCTCCAGCCCGCCTTGCCCCTCAGAGCTCCAAGTCTACAGAGTCAAATTCCTACTGGCTGCCTGTCTGCATCTCACACACCTCGTGTCTCGGGTCCAGTTTGTGACCTTCTCTGGGACCCTGCCCTCTACAAGCATAATCTAAGTTGGTACCTGGAGACAGAGGACCCTCTTCTGTAACCAAGAGGCCAGGAGAGCTGCTCTCTCCCCAAAACCTCAGACGCTGGAGCCCTGCTCTCCCCTTGAAGCCTCAGAAACCCTCCACAAGTGATCAGGGCCCACGATAATGCAGACATGAATTTTCAAGGTATTGAGGAGCGTTGCCCAACAGGACTTCCTGCAGCGATGGAGAGGCTTTCATCTGCCCCGTCCAGTAGTAGCCATGAGACACATGTGGCTCCTGAGAGACCAGAATGTGATTAGTGCAACTAAAACATTTAAATTCAAATAGCCACATGTGCCTCAGAGCTACCCTTCTGGACACCAGACAGCTTTTAGCATTCTCTATCCCAAGACAGCATTTCCAGATGCTTACACTTCTTGAGCCACAACTCCCAAAGCATTCTGTCATTTTGCTAGAAAGATTTCTACTGTGTACCACCTGGTCCCTGCTTTTATAAATTGAGGTTACCCAGAACCCACAAGTTAGCTGCTTCTTTACAATTCCAGGTCATTCAAGAACTGGTTGCCAAACTCCTGCTCTGGGCCAGGCAATGAGCCAGATGTCAAAGACATGCTTGTCCCTGCCCCCAACAAATTCAGTCTGGTGGGGGGCACATCCTACAATGGGGTGCATGACAGAGTGGGTGGGTGCAAGAATGAGGTTTATACAGTCAGGAGAGCCATGAGGACAGAGTGACTAGCTCATCAGAGGAGTCTGAGAAGGCTGCGTGGAGGAGGGGACACTGAAATGGAGTCATAGCACTTCCTGGTTTGCAAGACACATTCACATCCATTGTCTCAAGGAGGCCCTGCTGTAGCCCTGCGAGGGGTTCAGGCCCGACCTGGTTTCTGATTTTCAGCACTCTGGACTCACATCAGCATACACTGCAGGGGATCTGGGAATGAGCACTGAGTGTGGGCCACAGCTCTAAGCCCTGGGGTGTGGAAGCCAGGACCCCCGTGGTGAGTGAGGGCAGAGCTAGCTTGGACTCCCAGGCTGGCGCTTCCCTGAATCCTCCACAGCTGCTTCTTGGGAAGGTTCACCCCCCGATCCAGCCAGCTGGTGCCCAAATTTGTTTTCAGTAGAGAACTTGGAAATTAGATGACCTCTAAATCCTCCAAAGGGCCAGTCTTGCAAATCCCTAAACTTTCTGGCAGCTGTGATGGGACCCAGTGGCCCCCCACTGGCCACCTGGCAGGCCATGGAAGACCTTCATTTTAAGGACATTTCCCTGTGCTCCCTTCATTGTTATTCTGCATTCTCAGGTCCCATTGCAGTGGCCCGCTCTTACCTGCCCTATTTTTCTGCTCTCCAAATCTTTCTCTGAGCCCAGGGTTGGCTCATTTTGTTCTCCTTGGGAAGTGTTTCTCTGCACTTCCTGAAGGCATGCCCATCTGGGGGTGCCAGGCAACTCCAATCCTGCCATCTCCCCTTGTTAACACTGAGCCCAGATGGTCCCTTGTGCAAAGCCTCATCCAGCCTGCAGCCCCTCTGATTACTCATGGTGGCTTTGGAGCAGAAGGCAGGGAACACTGTGCCCCACAAACAAACATTTCTTGAGTTCCTTGTCTGTGTGTGGCCACTGAGAGCAAGGAAATAATCAGTGGGGGTGGCAAATATGTAAATAGACAAGGCAGTCCAATATGACTGGAGCTCGGGAAGGAAGCCAGGAGCACACGGGAGTCCCAACCAGCCCGGGGGAATACGAGAAGCCCCCAAAAGGTGTAAGGTTCTGATTGGGCCTTGGAGGATGCACAGGGGTCCACTAGGTGGACACAGTGGGCACTGGAGGCAGAGGGAGGAGATAAAGCCGGACCTGTTTGGGAAACTGGGAAAGATTCTGCACAGGTGGGAAGCTGCTCTGTGTGGGGAAGAAGGGGGAGGAAAGGCAGGTGGGGGCTCGATCATGAGGGTCCTGCAATGCCAGTACAGGGAGTGTGGCCTTTACCAAAGGAGCAGTGGGGAGTTCAAGGGCTCAGTAAAGTTTAGGGGGGAGAAAGGTCACCCAGCAGCTTGTGGAGCAGCCCAGAGGTGGGCATTGTGATCCACGTGATTGCTGAGTGGTCTGCCCAGGGTAGAGGCACCAGGACTAGGGGACAGCAGACAGATGCAGGAGCTATTTCGACTACAAAATCAATCAGACTTGGGGCTGGTTAGACATGGAGGACAAGGTAGAGGGAAGGGTCAGGGATGATTCCCAGGTTTCTGTCCTGAGTGACTGGTGAACTATATATATACTAAGCTTTTGGCTATAACAAGAGCCAGCAAACTTTTTCTTAAAAGGCCAATGGTAAGTATTTTAGAGTTGTGGGCCATTCAGTGCTCAAAGATGCCATAGACAATACATAAGTGAATGGGCATGGTTGTGTTACACAGAATATTTTTTACAAGAACAGGCCAGCCATGGCCATAGTTTGCCAACCCCTGAGCTATAAGAACAATCACAAGGCAACCACCAACAAAAGCCCTCTCAAGCTGGCTCTAACAATAAAGTGAATTGACCAACCCATATAATTGAAAAAGTCAGAATTTGGGGGGACTTCAGGCACAGTTCAATTAGGTTCCAGGTCTGTTTCACCATTATTTTCTCAACCCAGTGCTTCTCCATATGTCAGCTCCATCCTAAGGTTGACTTCCCTCATGCATGCAAAATGGTTGCAGCTGTTCCAGACAAATCACACCATCAGAGGAATGAGGAAGGATTACCCTTCCAACCCAAGTCCCAAGAATCACTCTGATTGGACTTACTTATGTCACATGCCCATCCAGGAACCAATCATTTTGTCTGTGGAATGGACTGACTGGCTTAATCTGGGCCTCTGGGCCTGAGTTGGGGAGGTAGTTTCCCTGGAACCTCAAGGAAAATTAGGGTCTGGTGGGATGGTGGAAAAAAGGGAGGAATGCAAAAAAAAAAGCATATGTCTCCATAAAGACTTGTGGGAGAATGTCCATAGCAACATTATTCTTAATAGCTAAAATTCAAATGCCCATCAATGAAGGAACAGATAAATGTCATATCATAAAAAAATTATATATATCATATGTCATAAAAAGTTATATATCATAAAATGGGATATTACTCAGCACTAAACTGATGCAACAACATAGATGAAAATAAAAACCAACATGCTGAGTTGTGTTTGAGAAGACAGACACAAAGACTACATATTGCATTTTTCCATTTACATGTATTTTCTAAATATAAGCAAAACCATAGAGATAGAAAGTAGATCAGTGGTTGCCTGGGGCCCGAAATGGGAGTGGGGACGAACTGCAAATGCGCACAAGGGAACTTCCGGATTTTGGTAATGCTTGCACACTGTATACATTTATTAAAATTCATCAAAATGAATACTTAAAATAACTAAACTTTATGGTATATGAACTATGTTCAATAAAGCTTTTTTTTTAGAAAAAGCTGATGACAAAGGGGATGCTGGGGCATAGCCAGCAAGGTCCATGCAGAGGACAATGGTGCCACCCACTAGTCAGGGGACAGAGTGGCAAGGGCAGGCCTGAGAGCAAATGCTGAGGTCTCTTTGGACATGCTAAGCATGGGACATTGTCCAGAAGAACTCCAGGGAAAGGCCAGGATGGAGCTGAGCTCGAAGTCTGGGGACCGTGGGTGTTCAGAGGGACACTGAAGCAATAGCAGCTGCTGACTCCCTGAAGATGGGGGACCTGAGAAGAGAAGGCAGCCAGGCAGGACCCTGAGAAACAGAAACATTCAGGAGACTGCTGGAGGAACAGAAATGGGAAAGGCACGAGACACTGCAGCTAGAGAGGTGTGGGCTATCAGAGGTCCACCATGTCACTGCCTCTGGTAAGGACTGAGATGTGGCCACCGGGTGTACCACTGGAGGTCCTGGGGGCCTTGGAGAGAGCAGCGGCCATGGAGGGATGGGGAGTGGGTGAAGATTAAGTGGAGTCGGTGAGCGTAATCAACATCCCTGAGATGCTCATCTGGGAAGAGAAGCGGGGAGCAGAGTGGGCTAAGGTGAAAACAGGCAGTGGGCGTGGTCTCCTCTTGACAGGTGTAGCTAGGACCAGGAGACGGCGGTGTGGGGGCGGATGCAGCCCCTCTAAGCTCAGTCACGCACTCCTGGAAGCAGGCAGCTTGCCCAAAGCCCATGCTGCCATGCCCCAGCAAGCCGCCACTCCCACTGGGGAGATGGCTCTTCCTGGGGCTGGCTCTGGACATGCCCAGGCCACCGTGTGCTGACCAGGACACGGTGGCTGCATCTCAAGGTCCCAGCACCCAGGGCTAGGCAGGGCATGGAGGAGGCAGCACTGAAAGGAGTACAGAGCGTGGCTCTCAGTCTCCCAGGTCTTCGTGTTCTGGCATTTTCTCCAGACCCCTCTCAGGATCCCTGACCCTTTGAGACAAATTCTGGGTGTGCTCTGTGTGCTATCTTTGTGTGAAATATCAAGTGGGGAGACTCTCAGCATTAACTTCACTCAAGTTCTGGGCATCTCCCCCCACCCAATAACTCACATTCCCATCAGCCCAGGGGGCATGAGACTGGCACCTGTCAAGGGCCTCTTATTATTTCCAATTCTACACTTTGCTATTCCCCACATCCCTGACATATTGTCATCGTTACATCCATCTGCCTAACAATGAGAATGAGACTCAGAAAGTTTAGTGGCTGCCCTAAAGTCACACAGCAAGTAAATGGCAGAAGTGGGTTTGGCACCCAAGTCAGCCTGCCTCAAGAGCCTGCTCCTTTTACCCACAGACCCTCAACCAACGGGGTGGAAAACAGAAGAGCAGGGCAGATGGTGGGGCAGACTTCTGAATGGTAGAGTGGTGGGCCCAGGTTTGAGCCCCAGATCTGCCCCAGCAACTGTGGCCAGGGCAAGTCACTCTACCATACAAGGCCTCAGTTTTCCCAACTGTACAATGAGCTCTTAGGCCCCTTGCGGCTGCCACATGATAAGTTCTGTGACCAGGTGCTTACTGCATATGTTTCTGCCCTCTATGGTGGAAACAAAATACATCCCCAGAAAGGTCAGCAGCAGAGAAAGGCTATATGGAGCTGGGGAGAAGGCAGACGGGCCACGTCTATCATGTTGGGCCCTTGAGGAGCTGCACTGGGGGAATATAGCCAAGCTCAGCCCAGAAGCTAGCTCAGCTCATTTGCTGGGACAGAGGCCCATCCTGAGGTCATTGTGCCTCTTGCAGGACCTGCCACTGGACAGGGAGGGGCGAGCTGCTCTCCATGAGTCCCTCCTCCTCCTCAGCTGTGACTGCTCTGTCCGCAATCCCTTCCAGGAAAGGCCAGCTCTCTCCCTGCCCTCAGCTCTGAGCTCACCAGGACTCCTGTCCAGCCTGCTCCTCATCTTCCAAAACACAGGCCTCCTGGACCCTCGCAGCTGCCCCAGCACCTCTGTGGGGGTGGCTGAAGGTGACCCATTAGAGTCAGAGTCCAGATCTTCCAAATGGAATCCGAAGCCCAAAGAGGGTGGGTCCCTAAGAAAGGCCACACCACAGGCAGGGCAGGGCCAGCCCAGAACCTGTGCCTCCTCAGCACCCAGCTCAGTTCTGTGGTCCCTTCCAACGGTTTTTATGACATTATTCTTCTTTATGTGCTTATGTTATAACTCAGACCCACACCCTGATTTTCAGCTCACAACACACATTTCCAGTCACTCAAACATCGCTCTCTGAAATGACCAAGAGGGACGCTGGCTCAGTCCCCTTTCTACCAGCACATCCAGCCTTGTGGCTCTCAACACCAACTTTTCTCTCTCTCTCTCTCTCTCTCTTCTCCTCCCTCCATCCCTTCCTGTTCCCAGTCTCTCTGTCCCTATAGTTAATCCATCAAGAAATTCTGTTGTCCCTACCTTCCAAACATCTCCAGAATCCAACCAGCCCTTGCCATCTCCACCTCTGCCACCCGGTCCCAGCCACCATCATCTCTCTCCTGGGTCAGAGCATAGCCTCCCAATGGCCTCCCTGCCTCCCCTCTAGATCAGACTGGTCTCCACATAGCAGCCAGAGGGACCCGTTAAGAGGCAAGTCTTCTCAGAGCCCTCCGTGGCTCTCACCTCACTCAGACTGGGAGCTGCGGGGCTTGCCCTGGCTCACGGGGCCTCCAGGCGCCCTCCGGTCTCACCTCCCACCACTCCCCAAGGCAAACCTCCCAGCTCCTTCCTGCACACTGGCCTCCCGCTGTTCCTCCATCACAACCCACTCCACTCCCAGACCCCTCTGCACCAGGAGCACTCCTCCCTGGGTATCCACAGGCTCCTGCTCCCAGCAGAGGCCTCTGCCAGCTAGGCTGTCTGGGACCAGACTCAGACCCCTGAGTGACTCTGCCCTCACTTGCTGTCCTTCCGGCTGCCTTAGAGCCTTCACCCTGTGTGCCATGGCAGTGCAGCAGGCTTACTGGCTGCTTCAAGAGCCCTATCCCCAAGGTAAGTGCAGGAGGGAAGACACCATCTCTTTTCCCTACAAATGTACCTGCAACCCTCAGCCCAGTAACTGGTACATAGCAAGTGACCAATAAATATTTTTTGAGCAAATGAATAAGACCTAGCACCCGCCCCCTGTCCTGTAGGGCATCTGCCATTTATAGTGCCATCACAGTGACCTGCCAGGTCCTGCCAACTGGCAGTCGGCATGAAGATAAGAACAGTTTCAGCAGCAGGGGCCACTTGCTCCTCTGTGCCAGGCAGTCAGGGCCCCCAACTCTGTGAAGTCTCTTCTACTATCCCCGTTTTACAAAGAGGGAACCGGAAGCTCCAAGAGCAGTGAAATGACTCGCCTGAGGCCAGACGGCCAGCAGGAGCTTGGATTAAAACTGAGATCTGCCCACCCACAAATCTAGCTGCCCTGGTCTAAAACTGACCCCTCTGGCTGTCACTGGTTCTGAGTTAGTGGCTTTTGGTATTGCCAAGTGACAGGCAGGGTAGGGTCATCCTAGTGGCGGGGACAGTGCCCCCTGACTCATGACCAGCCTCTGAGGGCAGCAGAGGCCTCATGCCCAAACCAGTAGGAGTCAGGCAGTGGGTGCAAAAGGGAGAGAGAGCCCCTCAGTACACAGCACCTCCCTGCAACCGTTGCTGGGGAGCACTTAGCACTCACCTACTGTGTGCAGAGGCCTGTGCTGACGCTTGTGGGAACAAAGGGCTGTCACTCCCCACCTGCTGGTACATTAGATAATCCCCTTGTCAGCCACAGTGTTCTCATTTTCCCCACAGAAATAACAGGTGAGTAATATCAGGTCCATTTCACACATCAGGAAAGTGAGGCATACAGTTTTATCAAGTACCTACAAGTCCAGGTATCTGAGGAAGCCAAATTCTGAGTCTCAGGAGGGTCAAGATGGGGCAAGTGCTGGCATGGAGAGGGACTGTCCCCAGGGCCAGGAGGATGAAAGAGATCACAGGAGACCACCTGCTTCCCTGGGCCAGAGGGACTGTCCTCACCAGGACCCAGAAACTTGCTCCTGCCTCCCAGAGCCCCGAGATACTAAGCTGCTACCTAATTTGTGCCCCATGTTCAACAGGGGACCGTCTCTCCAACACACGAGAAATTGGTGCCAAGGGAGGGATGGGGCCAGCCAGGCTCAAAGCCAAGCTGGGCGGAAGGGATGAACAAGGCTTGGCACAGGCCAGCCTTCTGCCTCCCTGTGCAGTTTGCTTTCCTGTCCCCAGGCTCCTCCTCCAGAGACATGTCTGGGGAAATCAAGCAGGCACCCGGGACCCACAGGCTGAAACGTGGCAACTGCAACACAGTGGTGCCCTCACTCATTTGGGAGCCCACGTGGGTGAGGGGCTGGCACAAACACTGCTGTGCCCAGTGGGGCTGTTCCACCAGGGGCAGGAAAGGGCCTGGGGCAGGGAAGATGCTGACGTGGGCAGGCAGTCCTCCTGGGGATGCTAAGGATGCTGCTCGTCCAGAAACACCTTGCGGCTTGAGCTTCCCAAAACTGCAATTATTTTTTGATGCAATGACCATGTATTTTATTATCCAAATGAGGACACTTATTAGATTGAAAGGGAAGCTGTTAATAATTACTCCAGAACTGACCTGAGAAAATATTGGCATGGGCATATTATTAAAGAGACACTTACTACATGTTGGGATGAATGCTGGACATGTTACAGGCTGGACATGTTACTTTTTATCCTCACAGTGACCTGTGAAAAGGTGCCGCAGCCACCCTGGCCTCCTCCCTGTTGCTCTGTCGTACCTGAGTTTCTGCCCCACCACTGGAATCCCCGTTTTGGGCTACAGTACTGAAAGCCCCCATTACAGGATATAGCCCTCATCCCCAGGGCCCTATCCCCACCATAATCAACCCATTTTCAGCCACTGTGACTTCAGCATGGATTCATTTCATAGAGAACAAGTTTCATGGTCAGGGCATGAATGAGTTTTAAGAGACAAAGGTGGGTGGGAAAGAACTGGGATTGAGGAGGGGGAATTGGGGTCAGGGGGTCGAATAAATAGGTCCTAAGACCTTGGACTGATGGAAGAAAAACAGAGAAAGGAAGTAAAGATGCTTGTGTAAGACAGCATTCGAGGCCCTAGACAATCTGGATAAACCTTACCTACTTCTCCAAATATATCATCTACTAGCTCATCCCACACCACACATCAGGCACAACCAATTTTTCCTGCCTCCACCATTTTGTACATGCTGCTCCTCCATCCTCTATGTGATCTGTCAATCTCAGCAGGGCAACATCCTCCCCATTCTTTAAGGCTTGGCTGAAACACCACTGCCTCCAGGAGGCCTTCCCTGATGGCTCCTCTCTGGTTTACCCCTCTGTCCCTTGGGTAGGCCTAACTTGGCCCAGGCTTCCAGTGCCTGTGGAGAGAGGCCTCAGGTACCACTGCTGAAGGTAAACAGGAACACCTCATCAGCCTGCCAGCCCTAAGGCTGCAGGAAAGTTCACCACCGAACCCTCAAGGTAGCCACAAGAGCCTCCTGCATTGAGGACAGCGTGGGGTGCCCACAGTGAGGCCGACCCTGGACTCTGACCAGACACTGAGACCCCTGTGGTCTCATGGGACCAGGAATCTGCATTGCCATGTATCTCCAAGGGATTCTAATTATGCAAAATTTCAAGGCCCTCTAACAAGATGGGAGAGGAGTGAATGTCCACTAGAATGAAAAAAAAACCTAACAGAACTGAGAGGTGGCTGCCTCTGATGTCCTGAGGAAAGCCCTTACGGTGAGACTGGTGGGTCTCCTGCACTCACCCTTTATCAAGCACCCACTAACCAGTAACAAAGACAATAGATGACACTGGCTGGTACTTGCCGTGCACAATGCTTGGTGCTCCTATTAGCTGAGCAAATCTTCAAAATGACTGTATGAGGAAGGTGCTATCAATTTTCCATCCTACAGATGGAGAAACTGCGGCTCAGAGAGAAAAAGTGACCTGCCTAAGGTCTCCCAGCAGTAAGTGGTGGAGCTGGGATTTGAACTCAGGCCTACCTGGTCCCAGAGTCCATGCTCTAACCACTGAGGTGTGCACTGGCTCTGGGAGATGGCCATGAGCAAATAGCCTTGACCCCAGCTTGTCTGTCAGCAGGGAAGACACCAAACACACAAACACATACTTTCAAATCATGGCACACGTGAGGAAGGAACTGGGATTCCTCCAGAAGACGACCACATGGGTGCCTATGGCAGAGCTCCCTGAGGGTGATCCCTTTGCCATCCACAATGATCAGAGGGGCCAGCTGATCCCTGGGAACTCTCCAGCTGTCACAGCCCAGGAACCCAGTCTTTCTTTTGCTGGCCTTGGTTTCCCCATCTGTACAGTCGGCTGGAGGGAGAGTACAGCCAGGGGCGGCTCCAGGACCCTTTACACTCAGCCCCTGGGCTTCCCAAGGTGAAGTTACCCTGGGATTCCTGGACCTGGGCTTCAGGAGTGCCTCTGCCACCTGCTGTCTGTGCTCTCCACACGGAGAGGGTGAAGGGCAGTGTCCCACCCCCATGTTATCCAGGGTCCCAGGCACAGCCGAGGCTCAGTTCTCTCCCCTTCAGCCAGCCACCGAGGGCTGTCCGTGGTGCTGAAATCCCAGCCAGGCTCCTGAGACAGGGTTCCTTCCCCTCAGCAAACACTCTGGGAGTCAGTTCTGCAGGGGGGTTGAGAATTCAGGAAAGGAGATTACTACTTCAGGACAGGCAGGAAGCTATGGCCTGTCAGGCTACACATTTCCCAGCCTCAGTTCTCACCTTCTCTGTGCCTCAGTTCCCTCAATGTTAGAATGGGGACAACCACCATACTGACCTCAGGGACTGTCGTGAAGAGAGAACACAGTTGCAGCATATGGTGCATGGAGGGGCCCAAAGAATGCTAGCTCTTATTGTTAGATTGTGTACTTGTTATCTTGCGTGCACGCTGTGTGCCTAGCATTCCATGAGTTTTACCTGCTTCTACTCACAGAAGTCCTAGAAAGTAAGTACTAAAATGGGGATAAGAATATAGACAAATATTCTGAGGCTCAGAGAAGTGAAGTTAATTGCCCAAGATCACACAGCTAGTGAAGTGGGAAGCAGAGATTCAGACCAGTGAACCTCTGAAATCACCGAATCTATCCCACTCCACAGCCACTGTCCAGATGGGAAACTATGGACTAGGACCAGAGAGGGATCTGACTTACTCCAAGTCCCCAGGAAACTCAGGTCCCACCTCCCAGGGCAGACCTCCTCCCCTTGCTGCAAGCCAGGCACGCCCTCTCTGGCAAGGTGAACAGGACTTCCCCATGCTAGCAGCAGCTCGTCCTGCAGGCAGGCAGCTCCCTCCGTGGTGATCCCTCTGCCCCACTGGAGGGTCTTCTGTCAAAGGCAGAGATGTGAGTAGCCCAGAGACGATGTGTGTCAGCAGCAGCCACGGGCCAGCAGCCACTTGGTACCTGCCAGTGCCCTTGCCAGCAGGCATCTGAGTACTAGGGAGAAGGCGGGGCCAGGGCAGCACTGCTAGGGCCCCTCCAGCTCTAGCCTGGTTTCCTAGCAAAGAGAAGGCCCAGACATGCACCCAAGCTGCTCCTGTCCCCAATTTCCTGCTGAGTGGAGTGCACACAGGCAGGCGTGCACATACAGATAGAGTTCAGATCCACCCAAGCGGGGGCTCCTGGCAGCCTCAAACCCCAATTTTCTCCCTTGAGGAGGTAGAGCTTTGATCTCTGGTGGGGGTAAGAGACAAGTGAGGCATTGACAGTGGTGGAACCCAGAACCTGCCTTTCTATCCCAGCTCTGCTCTTTCCAAGCTGGGTGACCTTGAGCAAGTCATAAAGTTGGTCTGATGTGGTATTGCCTCTACACAACGGGGCTCCTGGAGCCTGGTGTGGGGCATCAAGGGAACCGTGGATCGGAATGGGGTCTGAGACATGGACTCAGTCACTGTCCAAAAAGGAGGTAAGAGGCTCAAAGCAGAACCCTAGGGAAAAATCCCAGTGCCAGGGTTCGGTACTCCTTGGCCACTTTTGCCACAAAGTCTGTAGTAGTCACATCTCCAGGCTCCCCATTTTCTCGTGTGCCCCTCCAATTCCCTTTCACACAGAGGCAGAGGGGTTTCGGAAAATGTAAAGCAGAGCTGCTTGCACACTGCTGGGGCCTTCCCAGTGCACTTGGGGAAGGACCAAGACCCGCTGGGGCCCGCAGCCCCTGCTCCCTTCACCAGCATCGCCAGCCTGCCCCCTCTTCCTCACTCAGTCCTAGCAGCCACCCTGCCCTCCTCACTGTTCCCTGAGCCCTCCAGCCTCTGTCCTACCTCCCAGCTCATGTCCCCGCTGGTCCCCCAACTCAGCATTCACTGATTCCCTCTTACCGCCCAGGGCTTACTATAAAAGTCACTTCCTCTGATAAGTCTTCCCTGGCCACCCTCAAGTCTAAAGCACCTCCCAGCGCTGTGGACAGGCTCTGACTTTTGGTTTCTGCTGCCAGTTAAAGGAAGAAGCCTCTTTGCTGGCAAACAACAGGGGTATGAAATGTGTGTGCCAGGTAGCTTGGGGTGTGCCTCCCTCGGGCTTCAAGAGGCAGAGTACCAAGTTGACACTGAGGAACTGAGATACCCTTCTACTGAGTGGCCCTGGGCATGTCGCCTGTCCTCCATGGGCCTCAGTTTCCCCACCAGGATCATGGGGCAGAGCAGCCAGTCTCTGAGCACTGTCCAGTTAACCACGGTTGCCTCCTTCCAGGCCCTGCCCTGCCCTGCCCTATTTCTCTGAGGTTTCTCCCAGCTCAGACAGTTGTTCTCTGAGGGCCCCAATCCCATAAATCACTGCTGATTCCACTGAGTGGGGCGGCTGCTGGCGCCTGGGCATTTTGTGGCCATTAATCACCATTGACAGTACTGACGCTGTTGTAAGGCAGCTTCAGTGGGAGCTGGGCCTGGCCTTCAAGGCTGGGGAACCTTCCAGGCCGAGGCCCCCAGCCCCTAACCAACTGCCCTTGCTCTGACAGGTTCCTACCCAGCCAGACCCACCTGCCTGCCCTGCTCATTCAGTCAACAGATGTTCCCATTATTCCCTCTGGAGGCACCCCTCAGCTTCCTACATCCTCAAGGTATACGAAGAGACAGGAGCCATCCTGCACCCCACTTTTTTCAAAGAGGAGCCTGAGGAACAGAGAGGAGGAGTAACTTGTCTAAGGTCACACAGCAAGTGTATGGCAGCCACTGGCTCTAAAGCTTTTTGTCTTTGCCCCTCTCACTGGGGAGACCCCAGCCCAGGGAGAAGACATGGGGGAGCTGAGCCACCACCCAGTTCCATCCAAGGCAGGGAAGAGCCCAGCTGGCTGCTGTGCCTGTTCACAGCCCCCCTCCCAACTTCTGGGGTCCATTCTAGCTGCCAGAGGTGCCTGGAAAATTAGACCTCTCATCACCAATGCCCTGGTCCAATAGGCTACCTCTGTTCCCTCCATTCAATCTGCTCAAAGAAATGAGAAGAAAATTGAATGAGGAGTCCCTGGGGGAGCCGCACCTGCACTGCAGCTGGCAGGAAGGCAGGAGGCTGTTGTGGTGCCTGCTGGGTGCTGAGGACGGTGACCCAGCAGCATCCCAAACACCAGAAGACAGAAGCAGGGCATCAGGCCGGCTCTTCCCTCAGCATCTCCGGGACTATGGGAAAAGCCTGGCCTCCCAGCTTTTCACCCAGCCAATATCTACGGAGCACCTCCTGTGTGCATCAGGGTAGAGGGAGTGAGGGAGAGCCCAGAGGCCTATATGAGCACGGGCTCTGGGCAGACCCTGGTCAAATCCTGCCTCCTCCCTGAGGGGCCTCCTGTTTCCCCTTCTCTAAAATGAGAATGATGGGGGCTGTGTCTATCAAAGTGTTGCTGCGGGATCAGAGGCCTGTAGGATCAGTGGCTGCACTGCGTGGGGCACAGAGAACTTGCTCAGCACGTGCCAGGTACCCGTCACTGCTGTTCTGCGCGAGGCACTGGGTTAGAGGCACTGAACAAGACAGATGTAGACTCTGAACTCAGGGAGCGACCTCCTAGCAAAGGTGAGAGATGAAACTAGGAAAACAATTTTAAATTGTGGTAAGTGTCTCAAGGGCCTGGGACAGAGAAAATCACAGAGCCAGGAAAGGGTCATAGGACACCCCTCTGAAAAGGACAGTAACTTGACAGGTAAGAACTGGAGGGGTGTTCCAGGCAGAGGGCACAGTCAAGCCCGGGCCCTGAGGGCAGGGCTGAAGGAGAAAAGCTAGGCAAGTGTCTTCCCAGACAGGGCCTCCCCCCAGCCTCCCCCGTGACCCCAGTGGTCCTCCCAGCGAGGCCTGGCCCCTCAGAGAGCTGTCAGGAGGTAGGCTCAGCAAGGGGGGCTCGGGAGCCAAAGTGCTTCTATGCAGGTGCTACCTCGGCAGGCGGAGGGGGTGGCAGAATTCGCTGTCACTGAAGTAGTGAGTCAGGCCCCACTCGTAGGTTTGAGTCAGCCCCAGGGGTGAAGAGGAAGGGGGCACAGGGAAGGTCACAGGCAGGCAGTTTGAGCCAGGCTTCAGTGGCGGTTCTGAAGAGGGCCTAGAGTCACTTCTGTCGCCCTCTTTCCCTAGAGAGCGGGACTGAGGCCCAGAAGGGGAACATACCCCTTGCTCAGTCCTCTGCACACAGGTCCCTGGACAGCCTGCCAAGCTGGCCCTGCCTCTGGTGCAGATCTGATCTGGTGCAGCCACTATTTTGACCACAGGGACTGAAGTGCTGTGGGACCAGTGGAAACTCCTGACCGAAGCTGGGGGCACACATCCAGGGGCACTGGGCATGGGGCTGGCGATTGGAAGGAGACCCTGGCGGCTTCCTCCCTGAGGACCTCCAATCCCACCCACGTGCCCCTGGGAGGGTGAATCACTGAAGCCCTGCTCAGGATGCCTCTGCTCCCGTGAAGCCATGTGCAGGCACATCATAAGAGGGGGCCCAGCCCTCAGTGTGGGTGCGGGTGTCCCAGGGACAGCCCTGCTTTGTACCATCCCTACTGCCCGAACAGCCAGTTTCCTGAGAGGGAGAGTGTGCAGGGACTGGCAGACAGCCAGGAGAAGGGAGGAGCTGACACTGGGGAAGCGGGGATCCCCCACCCCACCCCACCCCTATGTGGGGCTGCATTCCCAGGCGTACTTAGGCATTCCTCTACCACAGAGGGGAGCCCCACCCCCGGGGATCCCCACCCCCACCCCAGGCTAATTAGCATATTCATGAGGGTTGCCGCGGGGTGGAAATGCCCACCCGTCGCTGGCCTGCCTGGTTCCTCTGCCGGCCCTGCCCTAGCCTCCGGCTCCGCAGCTGCACGGGCTTCCCCACGCCCCCACTCAGCCTCCTCCCTCTCGCTCTCACTCCCCTGGCTCCTGCGGGCCAGCCTCCCAGGCTGAAAACTCACCCTGCTCTCTCCTCCCTCAGCACCTTCGCCCTGCTGTTCACCTCACCCAAAATGCCCTTCCCTCCCTCCCTTCACTCACTCCTCTGGGCTTAGCTCAGTGCCACTTCCCCCCGGGGATGCCCTCCTAGCAACCCTGCCCCCACACTTCGTTGGGACCCTCCACTTTACTGCAAGGTTGCGTGTATTTATTTTTGCGGTCATTTGATGACCATCTCCCCCATAGGACTGGCTCCCGGAGGGCCAAGGACAGTGTGCACAGGGCCTTGCCTACAGGCGGTGCTCAATGATGTTTACTAAGTCAGTGATGGGTGGTTTTGACTGTTCTTCCGGCAGGCCCCAGATGGGCCCCCCTGCTCCCCATGTACTTGTGGCTGATTCTCCACCAGCAGCTGGCTCTGAACAGACACTACTCCCCGCTTGTGTCCGGCATGTCACACACGGTTTAAGAAGCGGGCCCCTCCCTCCTCTGACCCTCCTGCTTCCTGGACAGCTGAGGACCATGAGGCTCAGGGCGAAAGCTGTTGGCCTACCCCTTGTGGGTCACAGGGCCGGGTCAGGAACGCAGGCCTGCCAGACCCGAGTCTCTCCCTCTTAGGGCTCGAGCTGCCTCACCCCGGAACAGGCTAGCCCTCCTCCTCCTGGCCTAGAGATGAGGATGGAGGAGACTGTGTGCAGTAGGGGCCTCTGGGTGCCAGACAGGGTCACCAGCTCCCCCTGACACCCTAGTCCAGGTGGCAGGCAATACCCCACCGGCCTTCTGCCACTGGGAGAGGCCAAAAGGGCCCAGGAGGTGGACCAGCGGGCCCTACCTGAGGGCCCTCGCAGGGACCCGGAGGGGAAGGCAGGTCTGGGCTTAAAACAGCCTGCGGGTAGAAGCTCCTCCTTTAGAGGGGAGGTGTTATCATTACAGCTTCTCTCCCCGCTACAGCAATCAACCCTCAGGGTCCCAGGGCCCAGAGATGCCAGGGCAGTGCTTGTCCCCACCTCCCACCTAGACCTGAGCCCCATCTTCCAGCCCTGTAGCATCACAGAAGGGGCTGATGACCCCCCTTCCCCATGGGCATCTCTGTTTGGTACCAAGTGGCTTATGCCTCCCTTTGACCTAGATTTCCCTTCCCTCCTTCCTCAACTGCTGGGGGTGCCTGCTCAGTCCTCAAGCCCTAAATCTGGACTGCCTTCTCAGCCTCACCCCAGAAACCCAGCCCCCTCTACTACCCTACACAACTGCCCCCCATCCGCACACACAGCGTGGCACTGGACACAAGAATATCATTTGAATGAATTCCTGGGTGAGTGGGCAGGAACCACTAAAACACTGCGGGTTCCAGCTTTGCGCTCAGGGAGGAACTCCTGACTCCCTTGGGCAGGTGAATGCTCTGGGGTTGAATCTGGGCTCTGTCCTTTGGGCAAGTAACTTAAACCTTCTGAGCCTCAGTTCCTAATTTGCAAAATGGGGTTGGTCGCCCCAATCCAGAATGGGAGAAATGCTGGGCTGATGAGCCTAACCCATTTTCTCTCCATATTTTCCCAGCTCCCCAGCCTGTATCTTTTTTTTCCCCCGAGTCCAAAAGCTTCCAATGGATTTGCCATCATGAGGAGGCAGTGGGTGTGGGCACTGCAGGGAGGGGGCAGAGACAGGGACTAGGTGCTGGTGGGAGGCCCATACGGGGTCCACTGGGCCCCAGCAGCCCCAGGAAGAAGGGGTTCTCTGCAGCTGGCAGGAGCAGAGCTGGACTGATGCTCTGGTTGACTCCAGGCCAAAGTCAGGTCAGGGCACATTGAGGGAGCAAAGAAAACCAGAAGGAAGTAGGCTTATGGCAAGTCCTCCTTCAGGGCAGAGCAGGGCCCTTCAGTCACCCTGCCCCTGTGCGGATGGGACACCAATACCTCCACCCCTCAGTCCCACCCACATGCACAAGTCAGGAGAGCCTGCAAACCAGGAGAGTCACTCAACTACAATGTATACTGCTACCGTGTGCCAGCCACTGTCCTAGGGACTGGAGATAAAAGATGAGCAAAACAACTGTGGTTGCTGACCTTGAAATCCAGCAGGAGAGACAGAAATTAAACAAACAAATGTATAGTATATAAGTATGTGGCCATCAACATGAGGCAAAACAAAGAAGGATAAGAGGAGGGACAGGGGCTCTTTGAAAAGGTAACATTTGAACTCAGGCCTGAATGAAGTGAGGGAGGAAGCTCTGTGGGTACCTAGGGACAAAAAGTTCTAGGCAGAAGGAACAGCAGGTGCAAAGGCCCTGAGGCAGAAACATGGCATTGATGGAGCTGCCAACATTGGTCAAGAGAGTGAGCACAGTATGGGGTGGAGACAGTTGTCAACCAGGCGACCTTGGGGATGAGAAACTTCAGTTCTGTAGCTTTTATCTCCTTATCAGTTGAATGAGCACAAAAAGATGTCATAAGTGGTAACAAAAATGAAAATGGAGGAAGTCAGTGGAGGAAATGCGCTGTAGCTTAGGGCAACACATAACAGATGTTCAATAAATGTAGACTGAATTGGCAAACCCTCCAAAGGGCAGTGGTGGTGGAGGGTGGTGGTGGAAAGTGAGGGGGGAGCCACAGGGTGGGAGCAACTCTTAGAAACAGGAGTCCTTCAAAGGGCTGCAGTCCTTCTCTCCACAACATTCCTCTTTGACCTGATCTGCTGAGCTTGCAGCCCCTGGGAGCAAACCAGCAATTAAAGACAGGAGACCAGGCCCCTGGGAGAGAATGCTCAGGCAGCTCTGAGAACCCAGGTCCAAGGGAGAAGGTGGGAAGGCTTCCCAGGGGAGGTACTGCCACACCTGCATCTAGAAGGATGTCCAGGTGGGCAAGGGCAAAAGGAGGCACCACAGATGGGAAAACAGCATGTGCAAAGGTGAAGAGCAGGTCAAGTCTCCTGTACGTTCTGGGACAGGAGGAGGAGGGAGGGAAGAAGTGGTAAGGGCAGCTAATGTTTACAGAGCGCCTGCTATGTGATCCTCACAACCTTGATAGCCACAGCACAACCTCCATTTACAGTGTTCAATATGCACCAAATGCTGGATTTTCTCTTTTTCTTCCTAACAACCCTTACAAGGCAAGAAGCCAGCATTTGCTTTTAACGGATGAGCAAACTGAGGCTGTGAGCTGGTGAACTTGCCCAAGGCCCTGCCGCCAGTAAACAGCAAAGACAGGGCTCAATCTCAGATGTGTGCCACAAGTTCTCTACCTCAAGACCCACGGCCTCCTGCAGGAGAGGGCACAGGAAGCCACGGATGGTTCTGAACAGGAAACTGAGGTCATGCACCCTGTTCTGGGAAAATCTTCTGGTTGCATCACAGGAGGA
This sequence comes from Manis pentadactyla, assembly GCF_030020395.1. Lineage (NCBI taxonomy): Eukaryota > Metazoa > Chordata > Mammalia > Pholidota > Manidae > Manis > Manis pentadactyla. Next base: position 157,330,997 of record NC_080023.1, on the reverse strand, counting down.
GGGCTGCTGCCTGACTGGCTGCTGCCTTCGTCCCAGTGGCCGGGCCTCCTGCCTCCGTCTCCCTGCAGAAGGGGCCACAGACCTCAGCGCAGAAGACCCTGGCTCTGTAAGGGGTAGAATGAGTACTCGGCAAGGCCTCCTCCCACCCCTCCCAGGGTCTCAGGTGGCAGCTCCAACCTGCAGCTTTAATTAAAAGGCCTTTTCAAACCATTAGCAGCAATAATAATAAAACCCCAAATAGGAACAATAAAACAGTATGACTGGTGGAGAATTAATATGGGCACCTGGTGCTCTCCCACCCCCAGGGGGTAATTTGGGGCACAGGCAGGAGGCGTGATTTTCACCTCCAGTAGACCTGTCGGTCCCAGACACTGCCTGCGAGGGGCTGGCCTCAGAGGGAGGGGCCACCCTGCGCCAGGAACCCAGGGCCTCCAAGCACTCTGGGATCCCCGTGAGGAGGGCTTTCACCGTGTGCCCTCGCCCTCTCTCCCGGAGCCAGCATCTCCCACCTCCAGGGCCCAGCCAGACGTCCCGTCTCTCTCCCCTCAGGCAGCCCAGTCCAAAAGCCAGTGGGCCATGCCACTAAAATCTAATTGGCCTGGCCCCTGTCCTGATTCAATCCATTTTTATCGCCCCTGAAAACCACCCCAGCCTCTTACATGGGGTCTCCACGTTCATCCGGGTCCCCGCAAATTGCTCTCAATCCAAACCCTGCCTCTGCTGCCACCCCACACATCCTGCCAATGGCTCCCCACCTCCTCTAGCACACTCCCCTCCTCCTGGCCTTTGACTGACACCTATTCTCATTATTTCCTGAGTAAGCCCAGATTGTCCCTGCCTCAGAGCCTTTGCACAGCCAGCCTGGGAGACCCTGCAGCCCACACCCTGCCGACTGGCTCCCTCTCGCCCACTGGAGCTCAGCCTCAGGAACACCTCCCACAAAGCCCGATACTTTCCCCCAGGCCCTCCCGTCATTCTCTTCCCTGTTGCAGCATTTCTGTTGATGTCTTGTCTGTCCACTCTCAGCCCCTCCTACGAAAGCCGTGAGGGCCCAGACGGAGTCTGGCTTGTTCACCACTGTGTGCGCAGCACCTAGCGCTGCGCCTGAGCCATCCAGCAGACAGGCCCCCGCTGCTGTGCACAGAGCACTGCCTGCCCTCCCTGCAGTCCAAGGAGCCAGTGCTCCCCAAATACCTGGTCATCCCTGTGGGCAGGTGGGGGCAGTGGCATCCGGTCTCCCTGAGTTTTCTGATCCCAAGGCCTCTACAGGCAGGTTCCCGGAGACTTCCAAGCCTTTGCCTTCACTCTACAATGGCAGGGACCAGGGGAGACAGTCTCCAAGATTTTGGATCTAGGTTTTCGTCTGTTTGGCAGACACCTGTCAGTGCTTCCTCAGTCCCAGCCTTGAGTTGGCCACACAGGGCCCAGAGCCTGTGGACCATCCCTGGGAGGCCCCCAGGCCAGCAGCAAGGCTACAGTGCTGTGATGTGCAGAGTAGAGGCAAAGCAATTTGGGGGTAGGCCACACAGCCACACACTCATTTGAATCCTCACCCTACCACTCACCTTGGGTGATTGCACCTTTCTGAGCCTCAGTTTCCTCATGAACATGTGGGATAATCCTGCCTCTTGGGACCAAGAGGAGTCAAAGCTATACCCTGGGTATTTAGAGCACAGTGCCTAAAGCATTGTTTCTGCACTGGTCAGGGGCTTTTGGTCAGGGAAGATGGGCAAGGGAGAGAGGGGCAGGTGTGATTGCCTGAAGGTATCCAGGAAGGCTTCCAAGAGGAGGTGACACTGGAACTAAGTCTTCAATAATCAAACAGGAATCCAGGAGGCATGAGGGGAAAGCATGTGCAAAGGATGGAGTGAGGAGCTTGGGGAGCACAGAGCTTGGGGAGCAGAGAGCAGACGTGTAGCTGCAGCGCTACAGAAGCCTGACTATGAGGGTCTGCGATATCATACCCAGGAGGGGGTGGCCCAGACCCCAGGAATACCAGCCTGCAGAGTGTTTTATGTTTTTAGTTTTAAAACCCCTTTATTAACTCTTATGAAAATTTCAAACATACACAAATTCAGGGAGAAGTGCTGTATTTGAAGCAGGGTGCACAGGCTGTCCCCTGCCCAGGCCCCTCGGAACTCCACCCCCTGCCTCTGTGACTCCAAAGTGAGACCAAATGGGGGAGGAGGATGCTGAAAGGCCAGCGGCTCTGAAGCCCCCCCCGCCCCCCCCCCCCCCGACTTCTCCAACTAGCCAGGCAGAGCCTGAACCAACCATGTTCAGTCGTCAGAGCTGGAGGTGGCAGCTTTCTGTCACTAACTAGTAAAAAAAAAGAAAAAGAAATTAAATCTTTTTCCAGCCAGACTACATTTCCTGCATCTGAGAGGGTGAGAATTTGCTCTTGGAAGGAAAGAAAGAGTCTCCTGTCTGGAGCTTCCTCTTTGCAGCTCCATGAATATACATGGCATAGGCAGAGAGAGTTCTTTGAGATGCTAACACACTGCTTTACCTTGGGAAATTGAGGTCATCAGCTCTGGGGGGCCTTGACTGGTGGGGCCTGGGGTGGGAGAGGAAGTGCTGGAGGGACCCAGGAGGCCCAGCTCTGCCCTTGGGCATCTCCGTGCCCGCAGAGCCTCCATTTTCTTACCTGTGAAATAGGAGCACTCTCTCTTGGGGCTGCCAGGGACAGAATGGCACAAAATGATGCACCAACATGGCACCTGGTATACAGCAGGCACCCAATACTTGCTGGTGCTTATTGCATGGAATCCCAGGGTGGGGAGGCACTGTTGGGGCAGTCAGTAGTAGAGGAAGAAGAATATGGCAATTCATCCAACATGGGCTCAAGTCCTTGCTCCGTCTGCCACTAGCTCTATGCCCTTGGGCAAGAAACATCATCTCTGTACCCCAGTTCCCTCATCAGTGAAATGGAAAGAATTCTATTTACCTCTCATGGGTGCTGTGAGAATGAAATGAGCTAAGACATATGCAAACCTCTCATCAACACCATACAAAGCAAATGTTAGCCCCTGAAGTTCACAACCATGTCAGCTTTGGCCCCTCCCCATGGCTGAGGCCTTGGTGGGTGTGGGGAGAGGCAGGGTCAGGACAGGCGAAAGGCTGCAGGCCTCAGGAAGAAGGGCCTTGGAGATCAGCCCATTTCTTGGTGAAGAAGATAAGGCTCAAGGCTGGGAAGGACTCACTGGAAGGATTTGAACCTTTGGCCCTGTGTGGCCCCTGATGCATGCATGCCTTGCGCCCAAGCCAACTGCACTCCTCCCGGCCAAGGCCGGTCTCCTCCTCTGCAGCCTCCCCATGGAGCCCCTTCTCCAGATGAAAAGGCTCAAGAAATGCAAATCTGATCACATCACCTCCTTTCTCCAAACTCTCCAGTGAGTCTGGCCTGCCTCAGGGAAAAGCCCAAGTCCTTCCTACAGCTGAATGCTCTTCTTGTTTCTATGACCTTATCTCCTGCTACTAGCCCCAACTCTTTTTCCAGCCACACCTAAACGCAGCAGGTACAGCCTCTTTGGCACAAAGAAGGTGCTCAGTAAATATCTGTTGAAGACCAGGAGTGAGTGAACAGAAACCAAGGGACTCTGCTGCCAGAGAAACCCCCCACTCTGGCCCCTCTCCTCAGGGACAGAGCGAGTGCCCAGCGGAGGTTGGGCAGGAGGGGGCCAGCAGCCTGGGTGACCTTTGCCCAGCTCCTAATGCTGCAGGATGGCAGGTCTAATTGCTACACTCTGGAGCAAAGTGAGTTAATGATGTGGATTAATGTCCCAGTGTTGTTCCTGTTGCCTCCATGGCCATCAGGGAGCAGGAGGAGGGGCATTTGGAGCTTTAAGGCATGGCCTTTGGGCAGCTGGGGCACCTGACCCCAGCCCAGCCCAGCCACATGGCCTCTCCAGCTCTTCATCCCGCTCACTGACACCATGGGGCATCCACAAAGGGAAGGGAACAGATACTAGATGCCTGTGCTGTGCAGGCCCTGAACATGGGAACCCACTGACACTTCACAGGGTGGAAATTAAGGTCCCCACTGCTGAGCGGGGATATATGAGGCCCAGAGAGATGGGGTGGCCTGCTCAGGGCCCCCAGCTGGGTTGAGCTGCCTCACATCATGCCCCATCTTGTGAAGCAGGTGGCACCCCACTTTGGACTGGCCAGTCCCCTCTCCTCACTGCCTGCCTTAGAGGCATGACAGATGACTATAATCATAATGTGACAATAAATAGCTAAATTTTTTACTGTTCACTGGGCACTGGACTAAAAACAAAAAAGTCACTGAAGCCTCAACAACCCTATGAGGTAGGTTCCACTATATGCCTATTTTATAGATGAGGAAACAGAAGCACAAAGAGATAAAGGTCCTTGGCTGAGGTCACATGGTGGGTGACCCTAGAACCTATATTCTCTACCACTTCTGTCCATGGTCTCCATTTGGATTCTAACCCAGGCTCTGGCCTCAGAGGCGAGGGTTCACCTGGCCCTTCTCCAGCCCTGTTGCCCCCACCTCTGGCCTGGCCCATCAGGCTTCTCACTGCCTTCAAAGGAAAGGCTCTGGAAGAATAACACACATTGTGTATTACCCATTATCCTTATTTTCTTATTATAAGAGCAATATATGTTCACCGAATAAAACAGAAAAGAATTTGGAAAATAAAATTATTCCTTTCCCAGAGACAACCACTTCTGATATTTTGGTGCACATCCTTCTAGGCTTTATTTTCTATATACAATTACCATCAAGACATCCCCCAGCAGCAAAAGGTTTGCTTTGTGCTTGGCCCTGTGCTGAGTATCTTGCACTCATTACCTCATTTCAACCTCACTACAACTAGATGATAATATATAGATTAAAATCCTTATTTTACAGATAAGCAAGCAGAGGTTTAGGTAGGTAAAGTAACTTGTTCAGGGTCACACAGCTGGTCATTGGTAAAGCAAGGTTCACACTCACATCTTTTGGCTCTAATAATCTCACCTGTTCTCTTATGATAACTTCCTGGAGCTGGAATTGCTAGGTCAAGTATATGCAAAATTCTAAGCTTTGTGGTAATTCTGTAATCAACCTGCCCTAAAAAAGAGGGGTTCTGATTTATGCCCTTGCCAACAGAGTTTAGAAAGGCCTATTTCCCTATACTCTTATGCATGTTGAACTATATTTTTAAAAGATCTGCCAGTTTGATAAAAAAACATGTATCATTTCTGTTTCTGATTTCTTTAATTTCACTGTGTGTTTTTAGCCTCTCTGGATGGCCAGAGCTGTTGCCCCATGTTGCAGCTCAGGAGGTACCTAGAAGTAGCTGAGTCATCAAGTTAAGGGTCATACTTAGTCACCTGACCCCTTGGCCACTCTGTCACTGCATACTCTGACCTTAGAAGCAAATCTTACCTGGGAAATAGAATGTCCTGGAATGCAGGTACCTCTTGGTCTACTGATAGATAAGGAAACTGAATCAGGAGTGGCCTCCACCAAGATTTTAGCCCTAGCACTTCCTCTCTGTCCCTGAGTCTCACTCTGCTGTGTGAAAAATTATAAATTATAAACCTTCAGATTCAAGAAATTCAATGAAGCCAAGGACAAGAAATATGGAAACTACACCAAGGTGAATCAGAATCAAAGTAATCAAAATCAGTGATAAAGACAAAATCTTATAAGGAGTCAAAAAAAAAAACCAGTTTACATACTGAGGAACAAAGATAAGAATGACAGCAGATTTCTTGTCAAAAACAAGGCAAGCAAGAAGACAACATCATCTTTAAAGTACTGAAAGAAGAATCTGTCAACTTAGAATTCTATATCCAGCAAAAATAACTTTCAAAAATTAAGGTTAAAATAAAGACTTTTTCAGATATAGAAAAGTTGAAAGAATTCATCACCAGCAGAACCACACTACAATGTATGTTAAAGTCCTTCACACTGAAGGAAAACTATACCAGAGAGAAATACGGACCTACAAAAAAGAAATGAAGAACTCTGGAAATGGTAACTATATGAGTAAACATATAGTACTTTTTTCATCATTTAAATCTCTTTAAAAAATAACTGTTTTGACAAAAATAATTATAATGTAGTGTTGTATTTATAACATGTAATATTAAAATGCATAATAATTGCACAAGAATGTAATATTCTTTTTTATAATTCTTTTTCTTTTTTATTGAGGTCATAGAATAAAATACAGCTTGATGAATTCTGACATATGTACATACTCATGTAACTGTCACCCAGATAAGAATGTAACATTCTTATACTATACATGAAGTGATACAATATCACTTCAAAGTGATAAGTTAAAGATGTATACTAAAAACCATACAGAAATCACTAAAATAAAAAAACAAAGAGTTATAACTAATAATCAACAAGGGAGATATAGAATCACAAGAACATTTAATTAATCCTAAAGAAGGCAGAAAAGAGATAATGGGAAAAAAAGAAAAGATAGGACAAATGGAAAACAAATAGCATGATAAAAGATTTAAACATAACCATATTAACAATCACATTAAATGTAAATGGTTTAAATGCCCCAAATAAAAGACATAGATTTTCAGACCAGATAGAAAACAGACCCATTTACATGCTGTGTATAAGAAATGGACTTCAAATATAAAAACACAAATGGGTTGAAAGTAAAAATTTAAAGTAAAAAGTTCTCTTTAACACTTATAAGTAGAAAACTGGAGGGCTATATTAACATCAGAAAAACTATGTTTTGGGGGTAAAAAAGTCATTTCATAATGATAAAGAGGTCAGTCCATCAAGAGGAACAATAATCCCAAATATTTATGCATTTAATAACAAAGCTACAAAAAATGATAGAAATGAAAGGAGAAATAGACAAATCCCTAGTTATAGTCAGGGATTTCTATGTCCCTCTTTTAATAATTGATAGAACAAGTAAATAGAAAATAAATAAGGAAACACAATCAACCAACTTGACCTAACTGACATTTATAGAACACGCCACCCAGTAATAGCAGAGTACATATTCTGTTCATGGAACATTTACCAAAACAGACCATATTCTACGCCATTAAACAAGTCTCAATATATTTAAAGAGGTTCAAGTAATAAAAAATATGTTCTATGATCACAATGCAATTATAATAAAAATCAGTAACAGAAAAATCCCTGGAAAATCTCCAAGTATTTGGAAATGAAATAACACACTTCTAAATAACCCATGGGTCAAAGAAAAATCAAAAGGGAAGTCAAAAAATATTTAGAACTCAATGAACATGAAAAAATGACAATATAAAATTTGTGGGGGGTACTACTAAGCAGTATTTAAGGGACACTTTATAGCACTCAATGCCTATATTAGTGAAGAAGACAGGTTTCAAATCAGTGACCTCAACTTTCATCTTAAAAAATTAGAAGAACAAATTAAACTAAATTAAGTAAGAGAAAGGAAATAATAAAGAACAGAATAGAAACCAATAAAGAAGGCAAAACAGCAATAGAGAAAAATCAGTTACACCAAAGGCTGATTCTTTGAGGAGATCAATAAAATTGATAAATCTCTAGGAAGACTGATCAAAAAAATAAAATGTAAAAGAGATTTTATAACAAATTTTATGTATAAAATATAAAAAGAGGGCAAAGATACAAATTACCAATATCAGGAATGAAAGCGGTAATGTCACTATAGATTATACAGATAATGAAAGGATAATAAGGTTCACTGCAAAGCTATAGCAATCAAGTCAGTGTGGTATGGTCATAAGGATAGCTCAATGAAACAGAATTTGGGGGTCCAGAAGAAAATATTCCTAAGATTTATGGTCAGTTGATTTTCAACAAGGGTGCCAAGACCATTAAATGAGGAAAGAATTGTCCTCTCAACAAATGGTGATGGCACAACTGAATAGCCATGTGCAAAAGAAGGAAGTTGAACCACTACTTCATACCATGTACAAAAAATTTGCTCAGAATGGATCAAACACCTCAATCTAAGAGTTAAAACTACTAAGCTCTTAGAAGAAAACACAGGTATAAGTAACAATAACCTTAATTAGGCAATGGTTTGCTAGACATGGCACCAAAAGCATCTACACCAAAAGAAAGAATTGATGAATTAGACTTCACCAAAATTTTAAAAGGCTATAAGAGGACACCATTTTTGGACTATAAAGGGCATTATCAAAAATGTGAAAAGACAACCCATAGAATGGGATAAAATCTTTGCAAATTATATATCTGATAATAGACTTGTATCCAAAATATATAAAGAACTCTTACAATTCAATAATAAAAAGGTAAGTAACCTAATTTAAAAGTTGGCAAATGATTTGAAATGACAATTCTAGAAAGAAGATATACAAATGGACAATAAACACACGAAAAGATGCTTAACCTCATTAGCCATCAGGGAAATGCAAATCAAGACATCCACTAGGATGGCTATAATTAGAAAGACTGACACTAACAGATGTTGGTAAGAATATGTAAAAATTGGAACCCTCATATGCTGCTGTGGAAATGTAAAATGGTATAGCCACTTTGGAAAACAGACTGGCAGTGTTTCAGAAGGTTAAACACAGACCATGTGAACCAGTGATTCCACTTCTAGATATATATCCAAGAAAAATGAAAACAAATATCCACACAAGAATTTGTATACAATGCTCATACCAAGCAGCTTTGTTTGTAATAGCCAAAAAGGGTATACAACCCAATGTCCATGAATTGATGAGTGGATAGGTAAAATATGGATAAATACAATGGAAACCATTTGGCAATGAAAAGGAATGAAATACTGTTACATATGAGAGCTTGTATGAACTTTGGAAGCATGATGTTAAGTGAAAAAAAGAGTCACAAGTCTATATATTGTATGATTCCATTTATATGAAATGTACAGAATAAGCAAATCATAGAAATAGAAAATAGATTAGTGGTCGATGAGGGCTGAATAGGGGGAGAAAGGGAGTGGCTGCTAACAATTATGGAGGGTTTTTTTTGGAGGGGGTAATGAAAATGTTCTAAAATTGATGTGGTGATGATCATACAACTGTGTACAATGATAAGTAAAATCATCTATTTGTACACTTTACATAGGCAAATTGTATGGTATGTAAATTATGTCTGAATAAAGTTATTAAGAGGGATAACAGGAGTATCATGAAAAACTTTACTCCAATAAATTTGACAACTTAGATGAAATGGGTACATTTATTGAAGGCAAATTACCAAACCTCATGCAAGAAGATATGGATAACCCATATAGTCCTGTGTTGATTTTTAAAATAAATTTGTAGATAAAACTTCCCTATAGCTCAGATGGCATCACTGGTGATTCTACCAAATATTTGGAAGAAATGATACTAATTCTACAGACTCCTCTATAAAACACTAAAGAGAAATAAATACTTCCCACCTTACTTTAAGGGGCCTTGACACCAAAACCAGACAAATTCAATACAATAAATGAAAACTATAGACCAATATCCCTTATAAATATAGATGCAAAAATCCTAAAAAAATTTTTATCAAATCTAATTTGACAATATATTAAAAGGCCAAAGGAGGCTCATCCTAGCGCAGGGTTATTTAACATCTGAAAATTAATCAATATAATTATAATAACAGATTAAAAGAGAACCACCATGTGATCATCTCAAAAGACACAGAAAAAGCATTTGACAAAATCCAACATCCATTCCTGATTTTTAAAATTCTCAGCCAACCACAAATAGAGCTTCCTCAACTAGATAAGGGCATCTACAAAAACCCCACAGCTAAGATCATATTCAGTGTGAAAGACTGAAAGCTTTCCTTCTAAGATCAAGAACAATATAAGAATGTTCAGTCTCACCACTTCTATTCAACATTGCTTTGGAGGTTCCAGCCAGGGTAATCAGGTAAGAAAATGAGCAAAAGGCATTGCCTGGAAAGAAAGAAATAAAACTATCTTTATTTGCAAGTGACATTCTCACCTATATAGAAAATCCAATAGAACCCCCCAACAAAAAATTATAAAAATGCTTATAAGCAAGTTCACCAAGTTATACAAGCTGAATATAAAAATCAACTTTATTTCTATATACAAGCTACAATCAGAAATTGAAAAATTTCAAACACCATTTATAAGAGCATCAAAAAAGGAAATACTTGGGAATAAATATGACAAAAGAGATGAAAGACTTGGATGTGGGATACAAAATTATTGCTAAGTTTAAAAAACCACCCAAATAAATTGAGAGTGCTTGCCCATGGATCAGAAGACTTAATATTGAGAAGACGTTCATTCACCCCAAATTGATCTATTTATTCAAATCAATCCTCATCAAAATCTCAACAGGCACTTTTGTAGAAATTGATAAACTAATTCTAAAATTCATGTGGAAATGCAAAGGACCTACAATAATCAAAACAACTTTGAAAAAGGAGAACAAAGCTGGAGGACCTGATTTTAAAACAGGTGTGATACTGGCATAAAGATAGACAGATTAATGGAGCAGAAGAGAGAGTTCAGAAACAGACCCACACATACATATGTACACTGATTTTTGATGAAGGAGCACAGACAATGCAGCAGAGCCAGGAGAGTTTTATCAACAAATGGTGCTGGAATGATTAGATACTTATAAGCAAAAAGTGAAATTTAATCCATAACTCATACTATGTATAAAAATTAACTGAAAATGGATCATAGTTCAAAATATGAAAACACAAATTTTCTTTCAAAAAGAAAACAGACTTTATGATCTTGGGTTAAAGATTCCTTAGATATGATAACACCAAACACAACCCATAAAATAACAAATTTATGAATTGGAATTCATCAAAATTTAAAATGTCTGTGCTTTGAAAGACACTATTAAGGAAATGAAAAGACAAGCCACAGACTGGAGGGAAATATTTGCAAAACATATATCCTTTATAGGACTTGTATCCAGAGTACAAAAAAGCCCTCAAAACTCAGTAAGAAAACAAACAACCCAATTTAAAAATGGGCAAAAGATTTGAAGAGACGCTTCACCAAAGAAAATATACAAATGGCAAACAAACACATGAAAAGATGTTCAACATCATTAGTCATTAAGGAATTGCAAATTAACACCACAATGAGATATCACACCTATTAGAATGCTTAAAATTAGAAGGACTGACTATGTCAAGTGTTGGCGAGGATATGGAGGAACCAGAACTTTCATACACTGCTAGTGAGAATGTGAAATGGTACACCCACTTTATAAAACATTGGCAATTTCTTAAAAAGTTGAATATACACGCATCATATTGTCCAATCACTTCTCTCCTAGGTGTTAACCCAATATGAGCATATGTTAATACAAAGACTTGTACACAGACATTCATAGAAACTTTATTTGTAATAGCTCTAAACTGGAAACAAATCCAAATGTGCATCAACAAGTAAATGAATAAACATACAATGGAATACTGTTCAGCCACAAAAAAGAATGAGCTACAGATATCCATGCTACAACATGAGTGAATCTCCAAATAATTGTGCTGAGTGAAAGAAGTCAAACAAGGAGTATGTATGGTTCCATTTACGGAGAATTGTAGGAAACACAAATGAATGCCTGCCTGGGGATAGGAGGGGCAAGAGCAGAGTGGGAAGGTGGGAAGGGGTAGGAGAGGAGCAAGAGGAAGGATTACAAAGAGCCAGGAAAAAACTTTTGGAGGTGATGGGTATTCTCTTCATCTTGATTGTGGTGACGGTTTATTGGGTGTATATATTTATCAAAACCTATCAATTTGAATAATTGAAATATGTGTGATTTATTGTAGATGATTATACCTCAATAAAAGCTGTTTTTAAAAAAGGAAAATAAATCAAAGTTAAACTGGAAAAAATAAACTAGAATAGTTTGGTTTTTTTCAACCTAGAGGTTCTAAAATTCTATGAGTCTTGAAATGTTAAGTCTCATCTGTTCAAATATCCATAATCATTTATTTCCAGAATGTAAACACACCTCATTCTGTCATGTGAAGATAACTGTACAGAAATTCTGAGATGCATTGGTACCAAGTAAGATGCTATAATTCTAAATCATTTCTCCTAACATGTAACACCCATAATCTGAGCTTCCATGATTCTATCACTTTATCAACTTCCATTTTTTTCCTCCAAACACGTCTCCTATTTTATTTTATCATCAGAATTTAGATTGCCTCCTGCTTTAAGGAATCACTATACAAGATGTTTAGGAAGAGTTTTAAGTAATATGGGGATATTCTTCCACCACAAGAATGAGCAGGGAGGGAGGGAACAGGAGTGAAACACAAAGTGTTCTAGAATCATCTCCACAGCAAACAGCGGATAGGACATAGCTAGTGAATTTTGTTTCCATCTCTTTCCTTTTTAATAACTTCATACTTTAACTTTATACTTTTTTTTTAATTAATAGGCTTTATTTAGAGCAATTTTAGGTTTACAGAAAAACATCAGAAAGTACAGAGTTCCAGTATATCTCTTCTCCTTCCCCCTTACAGTTTCCCCTATTATTAATATCTTGCTAATATTAGTGTGATACATTTGTTACAACTGATGAACCAATACTGATATGCTATTTTTAACTAAAGTCCAAAGTTTACAATAGGATTCATTCTTTGTAAAGTTCTATGAGTTCTGACAAGTGTATAATGTCATGTATCTACCACTTCAGTATCACACAGAAGAATTTTGCTGCCCTAAAATCCTTTGTACTCCATCCCTCTCTCCTACACTCATCCCCTGGGGTCTCTGGCAACCACTGATCTTTTAACTGTCTCTATAATTTTACTTTTCCGGAAAGCCATATACTTGGAATCAGACAGTATGTAATGTTTTCAGACTGGCTTCTTTTACTTAGTAATTGTGTTTAAAACTCCTTCATGACTTTCTGTGGCTTGATAGTTCACTTCTTTTTATTGCTGAAGAATATTCCATTAAATGAAAGTACCACAAGTTGTTTATCCATTCATCCACTGAAGGACATCTTCATTGCTTCCATTATTTAATTTTTAATTTTATTTCCTTATGTTTGTTTTTTAATTTTTAAAAAATCATGTAAATGTTGGCAACAACCTCAATGTCCACCATTTAGGAGCACATTCAAGATGGTCTGACTGCGTCACGGAATTCCCTGCAGCTATTAGAAATGACTTATAGTCAGCATGCTGTGAGGATGTGGAGCAACTGGAGCTCTCAGACTGCTGGTGGGAATGTAAACTGGTACAGTCACTTTGGAAGACTATCTGGCAAGATCTACGAAAGCTGAAGATTCCATCCTCTATGACCCATAAACTCCACTCCTGGGTATACACTTCATAAGTTCCCCAAAACACATGTATAAGAAAGTCCAAAGCCATACTATCCATATAGTAAAAGACCAGAAAATCCAAATATCTATCAACAATAGGATGAATAAAGTATAAGATATTCACTCAGTGGAAGACTAGGCAGTGATAGGAAAGAATAAACTACCAGTCCACACAATGAATGGCTGTACTTTGCAATTAATGATGAGCAAAAGAAACCAGACACAAAAAAGACATGCTGAATGATGCCATTTTTATGAAGGTCCAGAATAAGCAAAACTAAGCTATTTGACAAGTTGGAGTACTGGTTACCTCTGGGGGTGAGGGATAGGGAATTAACTGGGAAAAGGCATGACAGAAGCTTCTGGGGGAGTTGGAAATTTCCTATATCCTGATCTGAGTGGTGCCCCTATAGGCATGATAATATATATATATGTATTATATATATATATGATACATATGATACATATATATAATATATATACATATATGTAATATATATAATATATATTACATATATATGCACAAATTGAGCTATACACTACACTTAAAATTAGTGCAGTCTACAACACATGTGACACCTCCATACAAATATTTTAACTGTAATAATACTCTGTAGTCATTGACTTAGAAAGATGGCCAGCATTAAGGGGAAAAGTAGTGATAAACAGGACAAATATGACCCTATTTATGTAAAATCATTTACACCTAGGCACTTCATCTACAGATGACTTCAACAGTATATGAGCTACCATTTATGAGCACTTTCTGTATACCAAGTGCTGTCCTAAGCACAGCACTTTATTACATCATTTCATCCTCTTTAACAGTCTTATGGAGTAAGACTACTTACTGACCCTACTTTACAGATGAGAAGACTGAGGCATAGGTGGTTAGGTAACTTGCTTTAAGTCAACCAGCTTTGTGGAAAAGTTGGATTTGAACCCAGGCCTTGTGGCACCAGAGCTCATGCTCACATGTAAGTCCCGAAACACTGACAACAGCCCATGAGGCCCCACACGTTTGGGTCTCTGCCATCTTCTCATGTTTCACCTTATTCTCCCTCTTTTCCTCAACACTCCAGCTCCCCCTCTTCCTTCTTATTCCTTGAAATCACCACCACCAACATGCCACAGGGCTTGCACATCTGCCATTCCCTTGACCAGGAATGACTTTCCCCAGCTCCTCTTTGCTAGGGTAACATTCCTTAGGTCTCAGCCCAAGTGTCATCTCTTCCATGAAGCCTTCCTGACCCCCAGCCTGGCTTGGGCCTTCTGTTTGCACCCATACTTTCCATGACCCTCTCCCGTGGACCTCCTCATTGTTTGGCCTGCTTTTTGAGTCCCCTACGGGGGATAAACGTCCATTTTACTCAGAGCCATGGCCCCTCTGGCCACCACAAGGCCTGGCATGGATTGAGCCATCAACAAATACTTGATGAATGAATGAATGAATGAATCTACCTGCCATGGCAGATTGACTTAAAATGACATCTAGAAGGCTGACATCAAAATGTTAATGACGGTCTCCACAGGGAGGTGGATTCCAGGGACCTTTCATACTCATTTCTGTACTTTGGGGTTTATCTGGTTGGACAGTATTCTGGTGGGCAGTTGTCATTTTCCAGCCCTTCAGCATTCCCCCATCTGGGGGACCCCTGTCTGTCAACCTCTCTGTGCCCCACACCCACTCTCTCAGCTCTGCCTGCAGCCCCAGTGGGTGGTGTATTAATAAATGAGGGAGAAGGTCACCCAGCTCGCAAACACTGAGCTGTCCTTGACTTAGTACAGATGAAATGTGCTGAGGTGGGGGGGGAGCCGCTTCACTAAGCACTGAGCACGTGTGAGCTATTTCTGATTCCCACCCAGCCGGGCACAGCACATCTGCCACAGAGCCAGCCTGGTGGGCAGCGGGTGGAACCACTGAGTGGCCACCCCACTATGCTCATGCCAGACCCGGCCACTGCCCTGCTGAAAACTCCCACAGCTCTCCAGTGTCCAGGATGGGGGCAAGACCCTCAGCCCAGCATTCAAAGCTCAGTGAGATCTAGTCCTTGACCAGCTTCCTGCTCTCCGCTCCCCTGAGTGCAGCCAGGTCCTAGCTCAACTCCTGGCCTTTACACGTGCGGGTCCCTGTGCCAGGAATACCATTGTCTCCAGTTGCTGGCTCACTCCCACTTAACCTATAGGTCTCTGCTTGGATCACTCTGTCCTCCAAGAAGCTGTCCCTGACCATTGCCCCAGCCTGGGTGTCCCTTGCCCTAGGGCTTCCTGCGGTCATAACAGGTATCTCGATGTTGCCTTAGTGGCCTGTGATCCCTCTCCCAGACTGTGAAACGGCCACCTTGAGGACCCTTATTAGTCGTCTCCATGTTCCCAGCATCCAACAGGGGCCTGGGCCACAGCAGACAGGAGTTCATTATGCTGGCTGACTATACACGGGAGAAACTGTTCCCAGTGTTGAGAAGGGCAGAGGAGGACTGCGGGACTCAGAGCAAGTGGGGGCAGTGGGGCAGGAGGGGAACAAATGATTGTGCGGCTGTGACTTGGAGGCCAACGGTCAGAGATTTGGCCCTAGGGGACAGGGAGAGGAAAGGGAGACCTCTCCAGAGTCAGCAGAGGGCCAGGACCCATCTGATCGGGGTGCCCTGGTCCAGCCAGCCGGTCTTTGGAGCTCCGAGGCAGCCCACGGCCCAGGTACCAGGTGTGGCTGCTGGCAGGCCCTGCCTCCCCAGCCCCCAACAAGGACAGTGGATGCAGAATTCGTACAGTACAGAGCACTCTGTCTAAATATATCTGCTCCCCAGTGCAGGGCACACAGGGGGGTGCGGGGGCCCTGCAGCGCTGGGGCATCTTTATAGGAGCTCTTGCCGACAGGCCCACCGCCACCTGCCCTGGCAGAGGGAGTCACCCTGGGGCCCAGGGTCAGGGGTGGGCCTGGGTGGGCCTCTTCCAGCTGAGTTCCCACTCTCTGACCTCCCACCCGAAAAACTGCCGCCTTGAATGTGGGCCACACATAAACCAGGCCACCAGAGATGGGAGGGGACAGAGACGGGCCTTGGGGAGGAGACCGAGAGGCAGGCCTGGGGGAGGCGACCCAGAGGAGGGCCTAGGGGAGGTGGAGGCAGGCCTGGGAGGGGGGCCGTGGTCCCAGGCAGTGCAGAGCCCAGGCTGTCCGCCACCACCCTGCGGCGACAGACACACAGAGGGAGGCACCTCCCCCGGGGCCCCACAGGGGCCTGCGGGCAGTGAGCAGGGGCTGTCCTGAGGCCCCCCAAGGACTCCTGGGATTCTCTTCAGGTCCTTGGGGTTCTCCCAAGGACCCTTCAGAGCGGAGGGGCAGGAAAAGCACTTGATTCAGAGTCAAGAGGGCTGTGACTCGGTCCCATCTCCACCATGGAGGCCCTCAGGCAAGTCATCTGTGAAGTGGGGATAAGCACACCTCTCTCTCTGTGCTGGTCTCATGGGGTGGCCCAGGCTGACCTGTGAGTTTATGTGAACTGGGCTGTGGGGAGGGAGCATTAGAGGGCTCCTGTGTGTGTGTGTGTGTGTGTGTGTGTGTGTGTTGGGGGGTGTCATATGAGAGCACACATCATCAGCTGTGTTTTCATGAGCACCTGCAGTGTGTCGGGCCCTGTCCCAGGCAGGTTAATGCGCAGAACCCCATGCACCCTCACACCAAGCCTCCAGGCATGTGGTGATTCTATTATCCCAGAGGGAACAGATGGGGAAACTGAGGCTCAAAAAGGTTTCTGTGACCAGCTTAAGGTCACACAGCTGGTGACCAAAACTGGGACTTAAACTGAGGCTGACCCTCAGAGTCGCCTCACTTCCTCCTGGGGGAGGGCAGGCTTGCTGGCGGCCAGCCCAGGGAGGTCAGCCTACGGGCCCAAAAAGCCTTCCCAGGGTTCTTGGGACTGAGGCGGCTGCCTCCTTTCCAGTCACTTTTGCCCTTTCAACTAAAAACAAAACCAGAAAAAAGACCTGTTCATTAAAACAGCTGGACATAAATACTTGCTGCTATTAACATCTCAGTTTTAAACAGGCAAGAGGCCCCACACAGCTGAAACCTCCCTCCCTCCCTGCCCTCGCCCACTCTCACCCTAGGCAGGATGGCAGAGTGGTTAAGGGCCTGGCCCTGAGGACAGCCAGTCTGAGTTCAAATCCTGACTCTACTAGCTGCAGGCTGGCTGACCTTAGGAGTGTCACTCTCACCGTCCATGCCAACTGTGAGGCAACGGTGGCTCCTCTGACCCACAGTAACTGGGTGTAAACAGCCAGTACCACACAACCTACCAACGATGGGTCTAAACCAGATTCCCTTAAAGTGCCTCTTGGCGATAGATTGTGGGAGGGGGGCGACAATAAATGCTTATTATTTGAAGCCACTACGTTTTGAGGTAATCTGTTACACAGCAGTGAAGCCACTACGTTTTCAGGTAATCTGTTACACAGCAGTACATAACACAAGAGGTGATTCTGGAGATGGCGTGGAAGAGAAGCAAGGGCAGCAGGGAGCTGGTTCCAGAGGGTGCAATTCCCCACACACCCAGGCCAGGGTGCTGGGGTGCTGGGGGCGCCTCCTCTAGTGGCCACCTGGTCTGTCCAGAGATGCCTCCCTCCCAGCCTCAGCCTTCCCTGTCTGGATGCTTCTCATGACTCTTTATAGACATCGGAACAGATCTGAAATAATCTATCTAACCCACAGAACCTACGATGTGCCAGTGCAACACTAACACCTTTCACGTATCGGTTTTCATTAAATTCTCAGAACAGCCCTTTGGAGATGAATATTATTATCCACAGTGCTTAGAATAATGGCTGGCACATAGCAGATATTTGTATTAGTTAGTGTGGATGATGCTGCAATGACAAATAGACTCCCAGGTTTCCAGGGCTTACAGAACAAGAAATGCATTCCTTTCTAACAACTGGGCTTCCCCCAGAGTTGGCAAAAACAGCCCTGGTGGGGCCACAAGCTAAAGAGGGCAACCAGCCAGCCAACCCTGCTTGCTTAGGTCCCGGCACCCCCTTGACACCACAGGTGGGCTCACGCAGCCATGGAGCCCTCCCCCAGCGCGGGAGGAGGAGCGCGGGGCCGCAGTGGGACGCGACCACGTGACCTCCATGGGCGAGGAGCCTGAGGGGGCACAGGCTATATTCTGGCTACCAGACTCAACAATGCTTGGCCAACACATGAGCTGTACACCCAGTGTGTGCCAGGCTCCAGGCTGGGCACTGCTGGAAGCAACAAGAAGCATCAGCCTAGCACCTGTCTGGAGGGGCCCCTACCTGGTGAGGGAGGCAGGCATATAAGTGGACCTTACGGTGCACAGGCCGCTGAAGCCCAGGCAGGAGTGACCCACATGGGATGAGAGGGCAGGTCTCCTGAAAGGGCAAGGCCTGAGCTGAGTGGTGAGTAACGGACAGGAGTTACTGAGCAAACACTTTGGCGAAGGGCTTTCTGGGCAGAGGCTGCGGACCAGGGGACATGGCGTACGTACCCTGCGAATCCCAAATCATTCAGTTGAGCTGCAGGTGAGGGCATGATGGGAGCAGAAGGGGGCAGCAGGAGTCACAGCGGCAAGTGACAGAGGCCTCAACTCAGGACTCTGGGCCATGACGGGGTGTAAGAGGCTGGGTGTGGTTTCTGCATCAATCACTTTGCCTGTGTGTGGAGGGTATATGGCAGGAGACCTGGAAGGGGGCTGGAATTGTCATTGTGGCCAAAGGCCATGAAGGCTGGAGTCAAAAGATGCTTGAGAAGGGGATGCAGGGCAGGGAAGGAGCCCAGCTTCTTGGTATCGGAGCCCCTAGATCCACCCCAAGGGCTCCAGGTGCAGGGCTGCCTGCCCACCACCCCCTGTCATTTATCAAACCCAGCCTGGCAAATGGTTCCTGGAGGCCTCAGGGCTGCTCGCTGTGGGACCCCCCTGCCCACCACTGGCCCCCTCCAGGTTACCCACTGCCTTTGCCCCTGTGGCATCCAGCATCGGCAGAGGATGGTGACACGCTAGGTCAGCAAAGGTCAGCTGGCTCTGGCCTCAGCCTCCGCAGGCAGGCAGAAGGCCAACACTCCATGCCAGTGCTGGGAAGGCCTGGGGCAGGGCCAGCCAGGAGAATACCATGGGTCTACCTTGCTCTGGGACCTTCTGTGGCTCCCCAGTTGCTTCCAATGGGAAGCACCTGTGCAGGGGGAGGCTGAGAGGCTGAGAAGAGGAGACCCAACTCCACACCAGCTCTCTGCAGGACCCCAGGCAAGTAGCTCAAATGTCCTGAGTTGGACTCTGAGAGCCAAGGGCTCTGCTAACTACAGCCTGGGCAGATCGTCCAGGCACCCCTCAGGAATCCAATCCACATCTAGCCAAGTTTCCAGCCCCGCCTGGGCAGGTGCTTTATACCTCTCTGAGCCTCAGTTTCCTTCTCTCTCAACAGTCCATCCTGTGGCCCACCAGACCCTGATTCAAGCTCCTTGCTCTCTGCAAGTTTTAGCCCGTCACATTGGCAATGTGTCCACCAAAGGGCCTTTGCATCCCTTAACTCCCTCTTCCTCTCAGGCAGCTCCCCTCGACCCCCCAGACAAGGTCAGGCCTTAGACTTCTCTGCGGGAGCAGCGCCTGTCACTGATGTGAGTCCACATTCATCTGGGAGGTTATGTCATGACTGCTGGCCTGCCGAGAGGACCCTGGGCTCCACAGGACAGGGACAAGGAGCTCAGTCCACTGATAATATGCCCAGCACCTGCTCTGGGCACAGAGCAGGCACTTAGCATGTGTTTACTGGATGAATACTTAGAAAAAGAAAGGGAAGAAGGAAAGTCCAAAGGGAGGATAATATCCAGCTCCTTAGCGTTGAGAGGCTCTGACAACAGACAGACCCTGGTCTGGCCTGAGTGGGGGGCACTGTCACACACACACCCCGCGTTCACACAGGGGTGGGAAGAGGCCTGAGCTTTCTGATGAACCAGTTACGTGAGGTGCACAGACAGGCAGATGCCTAGACAGGCACAGGTGGGCCTGGCTCCATGGCTTCTAAAACCCCCCAGGTTGCCCAGAGGCAGTCATTTTCTGTCCTGGACCTGATTGTCCCTGGAAGGCCTCATGTACACGCTCAGTTCTTCAGGAATTTCTCATACCCCAAAGGTGACAGGTCCCCCAAAAGAAGGGTGTGAAATGCTGACACCTCCTCGCCTGCCACCACACCTCAGTTTTAAGGAGGGAGCTGGAGGTTGGTGAGGACGCTCAGAAAGTTCCCAACAGTGCAGGTGGGGGCTCAGAGATGGGCTGGGGAAACCCAAGCCCCCACTCCTCTCTACTCCTACTGCACAGATGGGGAAACTAAGGCACAGGGAGACCCACTCAGCCATCTGGCCTGGGCTGCCTTCTCTCCTGTGTCTCACCCAGAGACACATGCCTGGATTCATATGCCCATTCTTCCCCCCGCCAGCTGTACAGCCTCAGTTTCCTCTGATGTCAGATGGGGATGATCATAGCACCCTTGCTCACTCTGGCGTGGGCACACACATGGAGAACACAGATGGCAGAGGGCCATGTCCCCCCAGGAGCTCCTCCCAAGTTGCTGCAAAGCTGCCTGATCAGCTTCTGAATCCCAAACCCATCCATCACAATACACACTGCCCAGAAAAGGCAGGCAACTGTGCTAGGGTCACACAGCAAGGCCCCAGCACACTGAGACTCAAACTTGGGCCCTGTTCAGCTAAGCCTCCAGCCCCAAGCCTCCCACTCCCCAAGTGGATCCGGCGAAGCCAAGGAGGTGCCAGGGCTTGGCGGCAGCCGGGGGAGGGAGAAAGGCAGGCAGGCAGCTGGGGGTGGTGGGAAGAACCTTTTTTCCCCTGTCTTTAGCAAACCCGGATCCCTGTTTCCAAGCTGCACTCCAGAGCCCTCACTTGCTGCATCACTGCACGCAGTCAGCCCACAGTGGGCGGAAGGAAAGGCTCCCTCCCTGTGGTATGGGCTTGCGGGGGTGCCGGGGGAAAGGTGGGAAGCCAGGCAGAGGGTCAGGGGTGAGGACTCCCTGACACCTCCCAGTGAGGAGCCCAGCCCAATTCACCCACAGAGTCACAGGGGCTGAGCTGGGAGAGCCTTGGAGACCTAACCCCAGCATCCCAATAAATAGATGGGAAGCCATAAGGTCCAGAGAGGTGCTGGGACTCAGCCTGGGACATACAGCAGTAAACCAGCTCACCTGTCTTATTCCAATTCCCCCTATCTTGGCAGCTCCAAAGCAAAAGCCTCCTGGACCCACCTCTGCCACCACAGGCTCATCTGTCATTGCAGAAAGCAAAGGACCTGAACCCAGAGGCGTCGTCCCCACACGCAGCCACAACACTGCAACTGGGACCCCCACCTGCACAACCACAAGTACCTCATCAAGGTGTGGTTCTGATCCCCTCTTGGGGCCCAAACAGTGCTTGGTACACAGCAGGAGCTCACAAAGTGGTCCTGTGCTGCATTTACATGCCAGGATGCCCACCCCATTTCTGCATCATCAACGACAGAGCCCTTCCACATCATGTGTTTTCCAAAGATGACCCCTTCATGTACCCAATGTTGCTTTAGCCATTTTCAAAGCAAATTCTGGAGATGGATCACCTGTGTGCACAGGTCTCCTTACTCTGGAGAAAGGAATACAAATGCCATGTTTGCTTTGCTGCCTTCTCAGGAGTGTGACTAGGCCCTGGGGGCTGCAGTGAGGGGTGGGGACTGCCTCTTCACC
This sequence comes from Manis pentadactyla, assembly GCF_030020395.1. Classification (NCBI taxonomy): domain Eukaryota; kingdom Metazoa; phylum Chordata; class Mammalia; order Pholidota; family Manidae; genus Manis; species Manis pentadactyla. The sequence continues at coordinate 157,308,977 of NC_080023.1, read as the reverse complement.
AAATGGTCCCAGGAGCCAAGCATTTTGGTCTTCCTCTGTTAGGCACCCATGTCACCCCTGGAACCTGAGAGATGGGCTGCCTCCCATCTGTATTAATGAAGAATAAAGGAGCTGCAAGAGGCCCCAGACCTCCTCTTACTCACAGCCTGCGTTCCGCTGGGGCCACTGGCAGGGCCTGGGAGGTGAGGCAAGTGACCACTGACACCAGGGCCACTCCTGAGGTCGTTTGCTCAGAGGAGACCAAGCTCTGCCTCCACCTGTCCACCCCTCAAGCCAGGATCTGGGTCTGTCTGCTACATTTGATTCCCACAGCCTAATGCCCACCCTTCTGTTGAGCAAATGGGAACTTCAGAATCTCCAGAACTTGGGGCTAAGACCAGACTCCAAACTCTAAGTAACTTAGATTGATTTACTGGCACCACCACAACTCCCAGTTGTGGGCCTTGAACCCCTTGCTACAGCTCTCTGCCCCACCAGTTTCCTCATCTATAAAATGGGGAAAATAATAACAGGGTGTGATGGGGTGAAAGGCAAGTTTGGTGCTCACTAAACAGAGGGCCCAGCCCTGTGCGTGGCTCCTGGGAGATGATCAGTGATACTTGACTGAGTGAATGCATATTAGCCAATGATACCACTGTTATTATTATTATCATCAACATCAGCAGGGATCTCCAAGCCTGGTTTTGCAACCAGCCCTGGTGAAGGGTGTAGCAAAATTCTCCAAACAAAATTTGTTTCCATTCATTTTGGGTTTTTGAAAAGGCCACGTCAGACAGACAGCTCGGTGGGGAGGAGGCGGCAGAGTTGCGAAAGCCAGCACGCAGGATCCAGAGCCCCACTCCTCGGCTCAGGAAATAATGCACGATCAGTGAGCAAGAGGCCCTTTGGCACTGGCACCCCCAAGGCCCAGTGGCAGGGGCCTCCTGGGCTGTAGGTTCTGAGTGATGTTAGGCAGCTACCCAATCTCTCTGGGCCTCGGTTTCCTTTTCGAAAGACAATATCCCTTCTCATTCCTACCCCTGAGTGTGACTGGATGATGGGGAGAGGAAATGTGTCCTGCAAACTACAGAGCGCTGCCCAGACTCTACAGGCCTCTGTCCTGGCCTACAGACACCGTGGGGGAGGGGGAGGAGCAGAACGGTCTCCCCCACCACCACCATAGGCCAAAACAACAGAAAGTCTAGTCGTGTGAGTCCTGAAGGGCACCCCCACAGGAGTATGACAAAGTAGGGGTGGGCTTGCCTTTGGCCCAACACACAGGAAGGCTCCCATCAGTGACAGCCCTTCCCAAAAAGGATGCAAACGAGAGTTTGCATAAGGGGGCATTCCCTCCCAACAGAGCTCACCCCTGCACCCCTTCACCAACAGGGTCGGCTGGTAGAAGAAACTGCCCCCAGCCTCATACTCGCACCCCAGGTGCAAACACACACTGCCCTCTACATGCACTGGAGCACACGTGACCGCTCCCCATGTGCCCAAAGAAGCAGAGGCTGGAGGATCCCTTCCTGGGCTGTCAGGGTGACAGACCCCAGACTGTGGAAAGGCAGAGGGCTACAATCTCCCCTCTGAAATCACCAGGTCCAAGTTTTCACTTTATCAAGGGAGCCCAGAGCGGGGACATGCCTCATCCAAGGGCACACAACAGGGCTCTTGGCACAGACTGGACACTCACCGGGACAGCACACTGCCCACCTCCATGACCGGCCTTCCTGTGGCCTGCCTGGAAGGGCCACCTGCTCCTATAAGGACACATGTCCCAGGCCCACCCCACACTTGCCTTCCCCCTGCCTTCCATGCAGCTTTCTCAGCCAGCAGCACCTGTCCCCACCATCCTCCCTCTGCCCCAACTCCTCGAATCCTCCAAAATCCACTCCAGATCTGGGCACGCCCCTCCAGGAAGCACTTCCCACAGGTACAGACTGGTGGCCCCTTCCTACAGGAGCCTCTGTCACTGCCAGGGGCCTGGCAGGAGGGCTACACTCCACAGAGCAGAGCCCGATGGTTTGACTGGCAGAGGGCTTGGCATCAAATGGGCCTCAGGAAACACTGGTGGCCCAGAGAAGGAATGGAGGATCAGAAAACGGTGATCTAGTGAATGAAATAAGAGAGAAACCAGTAAACAGGTGATGATGTGGGCAAATGAACCTATGCAGAAACAAATTCCTGACTGAAGGGGAACAGACACATCCCCAAAGATGCAGGGTCCTGCCCAAACATGGCCCCTTGCCCTCCTGCAGGGCCTTCGGCATCCCACAGACACACTGGGATTTTAGAGGCCATAGGCCTGCAACTCCCACAGAACCCAGCCAAATGCCTCTGGCCAAGAACCCACACACACAGTCGCGTTGGCTACTGGGCCTACCATGTCCTTACCACCCCGACTCTGCATGGCCGGACAGACCATGCTCTTCATTCATTCAACCAGAAGAAGTGGGCTGAGGGCTCAGGTGGAGCCAAGACCTGTCCTCGCGTGGAGAACAGCCTGGAGAGGCAGGTGTGACTCCACCCCTCTGCACACCGACCACACCAGTAGGCATCCAGGAATAAAGAACAGTAACTGGGTTAGTGAAGGCAGAGGTTCACCGGCTGGAAGGTGGTGACAGAGACATAACCCCGACCGGATGTCAGAGAAGGCTTTCTTCTGTAGCAGTTAAGTAGGCAAACAGGGGTAAGAGAGCCGGATGTTTAGTCCGAGGAACCTGCTAGTACAAAGACCCTAAGGCTGGAGGGAAGAAAGCAGGCCAGGAGGATGGCAGCCAAAGTGGGGAGGGGGTGCTAGATGTGGTTAGAGCACCAGCTAGCTAGTCTGGAGAGGAGGCTGGGCTTCATCCTGGGAACAGTGGGTATTTATTGAGTACCTAGTGTGTGCTTTTTATTTTTTAATCTGCACTCAAGATGTTACTAATTCACATTTCAGAATGTTTAAATGGAAGTGTTTAAATGCACTGTAGTCAGATAATGCTATTTTTTAATGCTTTTTTGAATGAATGAATTTATTAATCAATCACAGACATATGGGAAAGAGACTACCTGCTCCCTCTCCCACCAAGTGCCCCAAACTGGTCCTCAGAGCCTCCCCATTATGGAGAAACACTGCACAACAGCCTAACGTGCGTGTCCCTGGCACCTCCAGTACACCACTGAGTCTTCCCAGAGCTCCAAAGTACACAACCTCTCTCCAAAAACACCAGTTCAGCCAGGCCGCCTCATGTCCAGGGCACAGCCCTCAAACCTGCAGCTCCAGCTCAGGGCTGGCACCAGCCGGATGTTGCCCTGGGTCCCATCTTACTCAGCCATCCGCTGGCTCTACCCCACGCTTTCTCTCTAGCCTGGGCCTTGCACTCCATCCTCAGCACCCAGCACAGACTATCTTCCCCACACAAAACAGGGGCTCCTGGAGAGTGGAGACCACACCAGGCCTCCACATGTCCCCAGCGCCCCAGCACAGGCCTAGCCCGGCCTCTGATGGACGAATGAGGGGAGGGTGCCATGGACACCACATATAGGCACACTTGTAAAAGTTAAGCTGCTGTCCCTCGGTTTCAGAAGGGCCCAGGAGCCCTGGCACACTCCTGCCACGGCACAGGCACACGCACACTTGCCTTCCCACATGCACAGCCAGTGTCTCCAAGAGCTGCTGGGAACACATGCAGCATCTGCTGCTGACTGGCCGTCAACAGCCAGCTCCAGGGCCTGGTGGTGTCTCCCAACACTCCAGCCTCCAGTCGGTCACCCAGCTCTGCGGCCCCACCCAATCCTGCTGCTCACAGAGTCTGGTTCAGGCCCTTAGGCCACCCTGGGGCCAGGCAGCCTACAGTCCCCACTGTGGGACAGAAACTGGGCTCCTCCACCAACCACTCTCTGATACGGTCCTGTACAACCTTGTTCCACCGCCTCCAGCCTGACAGAAAATACAGCCCCCGCCCACAGATGAAGGCGCACGCAAGAGAGCCAGGACCTCAGGGAACTGGGCTGTGAGGGGAGGCACAATGGGGACAGAGGCAGGCCCAACAGGCCTCCCTTGGGGCTAAGGACTGCATCCCCCTCCGGCTCTGTCATTTCCACTTTCAGGCAGGTGGGGGTTCAGGAAACCCTCCCCCATTAGCAAGCTTGAGGATTCCCATCCTCAGGGCACCTCCTCCAACCCCCACCCTCACCACCAGCCTTCACCAACCTATAACCCCTTCCCCCATTTCATTTCCGCGCACATCAATAGTCTCTGGCAGTCCCTCTGCAACACAGGCAGCTCGGGGCAAGAGGCAAGAGGGAGAGGAATGAGGGATAGACGATGGAGGGGTGGAGGGGGTCGGAGACCATAGGTTTGGCCGAAAGAGGCCAGTGGCTACCACAGGTCCGAGTAGCACATGTCCCCTCCCAGCAGGCCTGGTACATCTGGACCCAGCTGGCCTCTCGGGCCACCAGGTCCACCTGCCACCGGCTCTGAATGCGAACCCCTTTCACCGCCAGGCGCCGCACGTGGGGGCCTCCCGTAGCCATGTGAGCGCCCCCCAGCCCAGGTGCCCTGGTCAGCCCGGTCCCTCCCGAGTACGCAAACAGGGAGGGGGCGCTATGCAGCGCTGGGGTTAGGTTGCCCCCGCCCCCTCCCCAGATGCCAGGTCCGGGAAAGAGCTCGGGGAAGCGGGGAGCCAGCTGGGCAAGCTCCGGGGCTGCTGAGGCAGGATGGAGGCAGCTGGGTTGAATGGAGGAATGTCCCGGCTAGCTCCCGGGGTGGTGGGCTGGGGAGGAGTCTACCTGACCCCCTGGCCGCCCTGCAGATTGAGGGTCGGGCGGAAGGAGGAGCTTCCCAGCTCTGGCAGCCCCTTGACGTGGGGGAGTCCACGGGAAAAAGAGCTGGAATGGGGGTCCGGCCCTGGATAGGGGTTTCCGGGCCCCAGCGCTGCCGCCCCTGGGTTTGAGGGTCCGAGAAAACCTAGACTGGGACATCCCACCCAGAGAAGGGGGCTTCCAGCCGCAGAGCCGCCCCCTCGTATTGGGACTCAAAAGACAGAACTGGCAGGGGGAGGGGTCTTTTCTGCGCCAGCGCCGCCCCTCGGTTTAGGGAGGTCTGTCCCCTAGGAGACCCGGATTTGGGGGTCTTGCCGAGGGACGCGGCGCACCGGTCCCGGAAAGGGGGTCGGGCCACCGCGCGCCACCCCCGCGCCCTCACCTGCGCCCAGCGCCTCGGCCGCCTCCGGCCCACTTGGTCGCTGCGCTGCACGGACTCCGCCGCTCGGGTTCGCTCGCAGGTCCGCCCGCCTAGGCCCGGGCCCCGGCCCCGGCCCGCGGGCGCCCCATGCCTCTCCTCTGGCCGGCGCGGCGCCCCAGATGCGGCTGTAGGAGGAGGAGCCGCACGGCCCCGGCTCCCCGAGAGCAGCGGGGAGGGGGCGGGGGGGGCGGGGAGACGCGCGCGGGGGAGGGGGCCGCGCGGCTGCGCTCAAAACCAGGCGCGGATCCGGCAGCCAGCCCAGGGCTACGGGGATTGGGGGGCGCGCCGTTTGCAGCGGCCACCCCCACCCACGCCCCAGCAAGCTGGAGGAGAGGGAGGGTCTCTGCGGCCAGCGACGCTAGGTCGCGAGCCGGAAGGGCACTTGGAGATCCGCGGTCGAACGCCCAGAGAGTGCAAGCTACTGGCACAAGGTCACACAGCGTGGGCTGCGGTAGTGGGGGAACCTGGAACCCCAGTCTACTGAGTGGGTCATCAAGAACCTATGTTGCTAGCCCCGTGGAAGAGGAAAACTGAGACCCACACAGAACGAGTCTGGCTCGGGTCACACCCGGAAGTCAGGAGGCCCCTGGGATTTGAATTAGAGGCACCTGCCCCTGGGAATGTGTGCCCCCTCTGGGGACCCGTTTCCTGCAGAACCCTCTCCCATGTGCCTTCTTGCCTATGGCAGGACAGGAGTTAACAACAATCTCTAGATGAACTTGGGCTGAGTACCCAACCCACCTCTCTTGGGGCTCTGTCATCACAGGTAAGTCAGACAATAGACTTCCCCTTCTGAGCTCCACTTTCTTCACCTGTAAAAGGGGAACAACACTAGTATAGTATTCCCAACTTGGGTGGAGAAATCAGAGATTATGGATGTAAGATCCTTGCTGGTGCCTGGCATTCAGTAGGTGTCAAATGAATGTGCTCACCCTCCCTGGCTCCTCACATCTGACAAAAATGTCAGGTGACTGCAAACAGTCAGAACACTGCTAAAGAGGGCATTCAAGGCTCCTCATAGCCCTTTTTCCAGCCTCATCCATCACCTGCCTAATCTGCCCACAACCCCTCCTAGAAGTGTCTGTTCCAGAGCTTCTCTGCCTTTCCCTGTGCCTACAATGCCTTTCCACCATCTCTCCCCAACAAACTCCTATTCATCCGTCAAGGCACAAAGCAATCAGTTGCATACCCCAGCTGCTCACACATCCTATCAGTCCATCCAGCCTCCCTTTGCCAATTCCTAGTGCCTGGTCTAGGTTTTTCTCCATTTTCGTGGGCCCTGATCACTGTGGTGGGAGGATATCACTTAGAGGAGATGACACCACGAGGACCACCCGGTGCCCAGAGAGCTGCCTGGAGGAGGCGTGGCCTCAGCCTGGATGGAAAGGCAGGTTTAGAGCTCTGTTGGGGGGGAAAGCGGGAATGTGGCAGTCAAAGAGGTGGCTGTATGTTTGGGCAAGGTGTCAGCAGGGAGGAGAAGTGCCTGGGGCAACTGGGAGCCAGCAAGAGCCGGGGGCTGGGCAGCAACATGTGGTCAGGTCAGAGATAAGCAGGCTTTGCCCTTACGAACACCTCACACAGGGGTCCCGGGAAACTTGGACAAAGGTGTTCATAGCAGCATCATTTGTAAGAATGAAAAGCTGGACACAGTGTACTGTCAGTCATCTGGACACTGGATAAGCAGTGATGAATCCAGACAATGGAAAATTCTCCCCACCATGATCCTCAAAACAGGCAAATCCAAGCCACACACGTCCGTGAGGATAAATCTCAAAAACACACTGTTGATTCTGTTTGTGAAAATTCAGAGTTGTACACTTATGATTTGTGTACTCTTTGTATGAATTTTATACTTCAATAGTTTTTAAAATAAAAATATATATGTGGTTGGATGAAAAAAGCAAGTTGCATATGGAAAACATAGTTTGATGCCAGATATATAAAATTTTAAAACAGGCAACACAATATTATATATTGTTTAGGGACACATACATATGTACTACAAGTGTGAAAACATGTATGGAAATGAAAAATAGCAAATTCAAGAGAGTAGTGACCATGAGGGAGAGAAGGAAGGGACTGTAACAAGGTCTTCAAATATACTTAAAATGGTTTATTTTTTAAGTTGGGTGGTGAGTACATGGGTGTTATTGTTCTCTAGACTTTTTTGTGAACACGAAATAGTCATTATATAAAAATACTTTTTAACAAAAGAAAGTCAGGTGGTGCCTGAGAAGGCAATTGGAAGCCATTCCTGGTTCTTGAGCAGGATTGTGACATGGTCAATGGACTAGAAGGGGCAAGGCTAGAAAAAGGAAGGTTGGAGGTGTGAAGGCCTGAATGGGGATAGGAACAGAGTTATGGGGAAGAGGGGAAGGATGGGAGGTTTAGAGGCATAAACAACTGGCATGTTAGGCACCATGGGTCCTGGGCAGGCCACTTAGCCAGGGTGTGAGCATGGAGTCATGGGGACCATGAGCCATGGTCTGTCAGCGGCAGCCCCTACTCAGCACCAGCTGATTGTTGCCAAGTAGAAAAGGAAGTCCAATGGGGCCACATCTCATTTTTTGTTTCAAGAGAAATCAGTAATTCATATTTTTTTAAATGCAAAATCTCCCAAATTTTAAATTATGGCAACTAAATTGAAAGAAATAAAAAGAATCCTGTGGGGGCCAAGCTGTACTGGCTTTCAGTCTCTTCAATAAGGAAGATGTTCCAGGAGATGAAATGAAGGGACAGTGGCATCGAGTTTTCTTGCCTGTGAGGCTGACAAGGCTAAAGAGCCTCACATCCTGAGCAGCAGTCAGGGAGGGCTTCCTGGAAGAACTGACACTGGGCAGTAAAAGGAGGAGTTTCAGGCTGAGAGAACAGCATATATAGAAGCAGGACTAAGCTGAGTGAGCCAAAAATAAACACGAGCAAAAAACACAAATAGGGCATATCAGAGAAGGGGAACTCATAACCCAGCCAATAATGAGGTACCTGACCTCATTAGTCATCAGGGAAACATAAATCAAGACTATGATGAAATGCCACTTGACGCTCATTCAACTGGCAAAGACAAGAAAGTCTGACAATGCTAAGTGTCAGTGAGGATGTAGATCAATGTAGCTCTTTTCTCTGCTGAGGGGAGGGTGTGCTGGTATGCCATGTGACCCAGCAAATCCATTCTTGGAGGCTTGTGCTCAAGAGAAACCCATGCATATGTATGCTCAGCCAGTGCTTCTCGAACTTAAATGCATGTAGGAATCGTCCAGAAAAGGCAGATTGTGCTTTGGCAGATCTAGGGCAGGGCCTAAGATTCTGCATTTCTAACAAGTTTCCAGGTAATGACAAGGCTGTTGGTCCCCAGACCTCATTTGTGCAGATCATTAGCAGAAATGCCCACGAATATCCATAGAAGCACTGTTTGTAATAACAGAAAACCTAAAAACAATCCATTATCAACTGACTGAAGAATGAATGAATAAATTGTGGTACAGCACACAATGCCCTCAAAACAAATGAATCACAACTACACAACAACATAGACAAAAATCTCACCAACATAGTGTTGACTTTTAAAAAAGGACTATCACTGTATACCTTTTAAAATAAAATTAATACACAAGAAAAACTTTAGGCATTCACAGATGTAATAAAACTAAAAACAAAGAACATGGAAGGATAAACTAAAAATTCAGAATATTAGTGGCCTTGGCAGGGAGCTGGGGGATGGGATGGGGTAAAGCACAGAAATGGATGTCAGATTTTGTTTCTGTTCTAGCTCTTGGAGTGGGCAGTGGTTTATAGATATACGTATTATATTGTTAGGTTTTATTCTATACAGAATTACAGCAAATATATAGGGCCATGCATGGACCCATGCTGAGATCAAGTTATGAAACAAGGACACTCTGAACTCAGTCGTGTATACCTGAGGTCCATATTTAAAGAGAGACAGAGAAACTCATAGAGACAGAGACAAACAGAGATAGAGAGATCTAGAGAGTTGAGGAGATGAGCATTTGGGAAAAGGTGTTCATACACAGGCACAGCACTGGGCAATCAGGGCCCTGAAGGGAGCCGCAGCTGGGGATGTGTACCCTGGGTATCGGCTTCTCTCCCAACTGCCATCAGCTCACTGACTCACATGAGGGGGACCCAGAGTGGGGAAGAGAAGGAATGACTCAAACCACGTGGGCAGAGTCTGCTTGGCAGCAGATAATCTCCAGCACTGGGTAATGACCAGCTCTGGTAATGACTAGATACAGGTAGTGAGCACATCTAGCCAATGATGAGACTTGGTCTGTGACCAAATCAGATAATGTCCAGATCCGTCAAGACCAGATCTGGGGATGCCTGGCCCCAGCACCGTTCTCCGGGGCAATCAGGCATCTGGCCTGGCTGGGCCAGCCCCTCAGAGAAATGGAGAGGAAGGAGCTTTCCAGGACTTCTGCAGCCAAGGAGGGTTGGCCTCCTCCTGACCCCATGCCACACGCTTTAGGGCTGACCACTCCCCTTGCTCTGTCCCTGCCTGGGCTCATCTTCTGCATCTCTTGACTGGACCATTACTCCAGGCTCCTCCTGGGGCACCTGCTTTCCAGTCCGTCCTCCATACCAGGCCCGGAGAGATCTTTCTATAACATTGATCTTGTATCCCTACGTTGGCTCAGAAACCTACGTTGGCTCCCTAGCACATAGGGGAAAAGTTTGAACTCTTTAGCTTGGTATTCAAAGCCCCTCACCCTCTGGTCTTTGTACCATGTCCTAATTCAATTCTGGTCAAATCCCATGGCTCAGGGCCAGGCTCTGCAGTCTCTACTATTTCACACCCCAGCCTGTCCTTCTACCTGGAGTGCGTCTTCTCCCGTTGAATACCCACCTTTCAAACTTTAATCAAATGTCACTTACTCTGGGGAAACCTGCCCTGACTTCTGTGCCCCACTCCCCATTCCCAGTTTGTCATCCCCAGATACTTTTCCCCTTGGTATTACCAAGCAGTTCTTTCTTTTTTCTTCAGCTTTACTGAGGTATAATCAACAAACAAAAGTTATGTATTTAAGGTATACAACTTGGTGTTTTGATATATGCATACATTGTGGAATGATCACCACAGTTGAGTTTATTAACATATCTATCGCTTCACGTAGTTACTTTTTTTCCTGTGGTGAGGACAAGATTTACCCTCTTAGTAAATTTCAAGTGTGCAACACAGTCTTGTTGACTATAGAGTCCCAAACACTGCATGGTGACAAGGACACACTTCTTCCCAAACACCTTATAGCAGATGCTCTTGGCGCCTGCCTTGGGTTCCAGCCACCGCTGCGGAGGACAGCACCCACCAGGTCACCATTTTTCTGCCTGAGGGCATTTTCTGGTCATAGGAACTTTCTCTATCCAAGTGTGTACGACAGCTTGGAGATGCAGGGGCATTAACACCCTTAAGAGCAACCTTCAACCGTGGGGGCTGGAACCGGAGTGTAAATGCCCAGCCCCCTCAGGGAGTTTGGAGGCACCTTCTCTGTTCTTCCTCAGAAGGTCCCCAGCAGGATGGAGCTCTAGCAGCTGCTTCCTAGTGCATATTTTATTGACTTTCTTGCCTCCCTGTCTCATTCTCCACACTCTCTCCCACCTGCTTCCTAGGATCACCTCCCAAATAAACTGCCTATGCTCAAGTCACTGTCTTGGGGTCTGCTTTGGGGGGAACCCAAACTAACACATACCTGTCTGCTTCCATCTCTCTCATAAGACTAGAAATAGCTCCTTGAGTCCAGGGCCACATTGAATTCACCTTGAGCTGTGGCACCCAGCAGTCTGGGTCACATCCTGACTGCACAGTTTGCATCTGTGTGACCTTGTACCCACAGGCTCAGCCAAAATGAGTGCGAGATTCCCAGACTACTACTGAAATATATCCCAGGGTTGCAGGTAGTTGACTATGTAGGACTTCCCCTCTGTCCTCCTTTTCGTTCTAGTGCTCACATATTCCTTTGTTTTGTTTTGCTTCCCTTTGTTCACAGTGTGGGCTCTGGAGTGAGTTGGCCTGAGTTCAAATCTTGACTCTGTCACATACTAGCAAGTCACCCAACCTCATTGGGCCTCATATTCCACATTTGGAAAATGGATACAAGCATGAATACCTACTTTGCAGGGTGGTTGTGACTTCTGTGATGGAAGCTCTTTGTAAGTCACAAAGTGAATTGTGAGCCTGAGTTATTGTCATTCCTGGGGCTGGCATCAGGCCTGGCATGGAGAAGGTGCCTGGGAAATGTTTGGGGAACAAAATGAGTAAAGCTAGTAGTGGAAACCAAGGGTGTTCCTTATCTCATTCATTCACTGTTCATTGATACCCACTTGGGCCAGCCCTCTGCTGGGCACTGTTGCAGGAAGAACATCTCTGGCCTCAGGAGTCTTGCCATTTTCAGGGGAGATCCCAAAACCCCACCATTCCCAGAGGGGCACTGACATGTGTTGAAGGAATGTGGGGAGGCTGCTGGGAAGAGGTGATGCCTGAGCTGTGCAGGACTTAGCCTGGTAAGCCAAGAGAGGGCAGAATGGACATCCCAGCATGAGGGAACAGTGTGCGCCAAGGCCTGGAGGCCAGACCAGGCCCAGGCAAGCCACTATGTGCAGCTCATTGGGACTGAAACCTCAAGAATTCAAAGGTGAAGCCAGAAAGGTCAGCTCGGGGTGATCATCATGACCTTGAGGTCTATTGAGGAGTCAGGATTTTCAGTTGAAAGTGATGCGGAGCTATAGAAAATGAGGAAAAGACTGGGAAACAATCTTTAACTTGTGAACAAGGACAACTCTTTGATTTTCAGAGCCTTGGTTTCCTCATCTGTACAATAGGAGCATGACAGGGATGTTCTGAAGAGGATTTGAAATGAGGTGTGTTTGTTGCCTGGCAGAAGGTGTTCAGTGGACATGAATTGAATGAAAGAATGAATGAGTGAGCGAATGAATGAATGAATTTCTGCCAAGCTCAGGAGCACCCTGGTACCTCAGCTCACACTATTCTAAGCCTGGAACTCAGCACCTTCCCCAATCCTACTTTTTCCCTGCCCTGCCCCTCGCAATAGGGCCTTCTACTCACCCACAGGCCAACAAGCCAGAGTGCTGGGACTTCCCTAGTGTCAGAAAGTGAGTCAGAAGCACAGCCAGGTCCAGGGCTCTGTCCCTGCTCTCTGAGGCCAGAACGGATTTAACTCTGTGCCTCTATACGGATTTACCTCCAGGCCTGGTGCTGGTGCTTCCGGGATGGGAAGTGGCTTGGGTTCCATTGTCTCCTTGAAGGGCCAGAGCTGCCTGCCTCTGCCTCCCAGATGCCCGAGCCACCATCTGCTCCTACCCAAGCCCTCAGCTCTCTTAAAATAATTCCTCCTGTTTCCTTGGAGACATCTCTCACAGCAGAAAAAAAGGTGGGGGGAGGGATGAAGGGTGGAGGACAGGTTGGGTCCTATTTCCTGAGTACCTACTGTGTGTCAAGCCAGCCGCTCATCATACCCCTTTGACCTAGAGATCCCCCTTTTCTCCTGAGGCACTGAGGCTTAGAGACCTGCAATCACACACCCCAGATCCACAGCAAGGAAGAACAGAGTCAGGATTTGAAGCCAGGTCTGTAAGGCTTAAAAGCTAAAGCCTGTATGACATGAGGCAGAATCACATGTGGGGTTGCTCTTACCTCATGTCCAAATGCCCTGGCTAGGGCACTGCCCACTCCCCTAAGCCACCTTCCCTTATTGATCAATTCAGAAAACCCTTACCTGAGCTGTTGTATGTTAGGCCCTAGGCCAGGCAAGAGGCAGGAGGAGCATCTCAGATATGTCTAGAACAGTCTCTTCCCTTGAAATAGAGTATGGGGGATATGGGAGGGGTGGATGGACCAATAAAAGCAGCCACTGGCCCATTTGTTTTCTCGGCATACACCTAAGGCTTCAGAGAGGCTCTTTCAGCTGATCCTCCAAATATCGCAGCTGTAGGATTGAACAGCCCCATTTTCAGAGAGGAAGCTGAAGCCCGAAGGAGTAAATTCACTTATCCAAGGATAAATACGGAGCAAGTGGTGGAACCAGGATGAAGTTCCAGGTGATGCTAAAACCAGAAAGGCCAGTTTGCTGGAACTGCCCCCGAGGCTGGCCTGCACCAAGCACTGCCGTGAGGTGTAGAAGGAGGTGGTGGCTGGGGCTCCGTGAGTGGAGGCGGAGAAATGAAGGGATGCAGACAGATGGGTCTCAGCCCCTTTCTCACCTCAGCCTTCTGGAGCTAGCTCCGAGGCTAACATGCCCACAGTACCTTTTACCACCAACCCAAGCAGAGACAACCAAATCCCACCTGCCTTAGTATCTGGTGAATCCCACTCCAAGCATCTCATCGGCATGCCTCATCCCGTGGACAGCTGGTCCACCCTAAACCCTGTCTTTGGATTGATGTTACCAAAGCAGCCCATTTGGTTGACTGCACTAGTCCACATCTTGGGTTTAGAGCCAACTCACATCTGATGGCTAAGCCTAGAAGAGGAAGCTATTTCCAAAGATTTCTGGCAGAAGTGGGATCACCACCATATCAAAATGTCTATGTGTTGTGTGTGCATAGATTACACCCATAGAATGCCTGTCATTCCCCTATTCCACAGTATGGGTCTTACTGTAGGGGTTATGGCAACCATGCGGCAGGCAGGAAAGAAGGGAAGAGATTCTAGGTGGAGGGACTGGCATGAACAAAAGGAAGAAGGTGCAGGGGATTCAAGGAAAAGCAAATGGCTGAGTGCAGATGCATGGGAAGAGCAGCAGAGCTGAGGCCAGAGCAGGGGTTTGATCAGGAAAGACCCTGACTACAGGATAACAGCTCAACCTTCATCTGGGAGGCAAAGGGGTGCTATCTTGGGGTCTGAAGGACAGGGAAAATTTAATATAATGTTTAATGGTGGCCAGTGTGGAGGATAGCTGCCAAGAGGGTGTGAGACAGGAGGCAGGGAGGCCAGTGAGGAGGCTGCTGCAACTGTCCAGAGGAGAGATGAGGACCCTGGACTAGGCTGGAACTGTGGAAAGAGAGAAAAAGGGACAGTTGGGAGAGAAGTCAAAGAAGCAGAATCAAAGAGTTGTTGCCCATAGATCCTGATGTGGAGTGAGGGAGGAGGCAGAGGCAAGGAGAGGCTCAAGTGTCTGGGTGGGTAGAAGGGTAGAGTCGGTGCAGATTATCAGTCATAACAGGGCAGTCAGGTAGTGCTCACTGAGAAGGTAATATTGGAGGGAAAGAATGAAGGAGACATGATGTCCCTGCAGATATCTGGGGGGAAAACATTCCACATGGAGGAAACAGTCAGTACAAAAGCCCTAAGGTGAAAGATACTAAAATTCTTCCCACTACAAAACATCAAAGATGCTGCATTTAAAAAGCTGTGTGGAAATAGATAAGTCTTAAACAAAGTTGAGAAATCCTCTCATGTCAGAATCAAAGCAGGAACAAGAGACCAAGGAGATAAGTCTACACTGAAGCTGCAGGATGCCGTGCAGACATCCACAGCTCCAGTGAAACAAACCCTACAAGCCATGTAGGACAGAGAGCCAAATCAGTCCAGGATCATTCTGCATAGATTATGAACTCAAAAAGGGCTGCACCACTGAAGAGAGGGTGAATTTCTTTTAATTCCTGCCTCAAAGAGGCAGGCAGCAAAGAAAATTATCTCAGCCTGGGGTCTAGGTGGGATTAAAGAAAAATATCCCCTGAGAAAGTATGGACATTGACTTGCCCTCAAATAGATCAGGTGGGGCTCCATCCATCGGCTCACAGCTGTGTCTTCTGTACAGGATCCTGTAGAGCATTGCAAGGTGTGGGGTGCTGAGGAAGAGCCATGAGTGGGTGCTGGAGAAGAAGGCATGATGCAGGTGTCAGGGCACATGAGTACCTGGGCTGGACACAGGCTGCTGGCACGCATATGCCTGTGGCCACTGAGGGCTCACCTGCACTTGTAGTCCCAGGTTCTTGGTTCCTCTCTCTGAGCCTGTTCTTCCTACCTGCTACTTGTTCACCACAGGGCAGTCAGACCTGACCCTCGGTACGCTGGCCACAAGCACAGGCCTCGCTTCTAGCCATCAGCTGTGTCTAACCAGACAGCTGGGGTACCACATAACTGCTGTGCCAGCCAGCCCAGACACTTGCCTTGAGAAAGTTTTCTATGTTGAACTACTACTTCATCAGCTTAGAAAATAGTGTTTTAGAAAAGTTCTACAAGTGCTTCTTCACTTTAAAAAGTTCTGAGAGCACTTTATTTTGTTCTGAAAGCAATAAAAAAAATACATTTTCTGTGGACTCTGTTCTGGCATCCAATTCTGTGGTCCTAAATAAGTTTCTCAAGTTCCTTGTTGGTAGGGGTTTCCACTTAATTCCCCAGGCATGAATTAGGCTTAAAGTAGCTAAATGTGTAAAAGCTTTAGGCTGGAATTGTAATACTGAATAGGTACCAAAAATATTAAAGCTGAGAATTTCAAAGTGGATCCCCAAATTAACAAAGCCAAAAATTGGTTCTTTGAAAAAAAGAACAAGAAGAGACAGAAATAGATGGTATAAATTAGATAACACAAGTTATCAACATCAGAGATGAAGAAAGAATATCACTGTACTTGCTACAGATATTTAAAAGATAATGAGATAATATTATAAACACTTTTATGCCTAAAATTGCATGATTTCATTGAAATGACAAATTTCTTGAAAAATATTACTTATCAAAACACACACATGAATAAATAAAAGTTTTGAATAGTCCTTTATTTATTAAAGAAACTGAATCTGTAATTTAAAACCATCCCCTAATGAAAACTCTAATCCCAGATGATCTCACTGATGAATTCTTCCAAACATTTAGAGAATGAAAAACATCAATCCTACAAATTCTTCTAGAGAACAGTAAAGAAAGGAATATTTCCTGAATTGGTTTATGATTTCAGCATAAACTTGCTGCCAGATTCTGAGAAGGACATTTCAAGAAAGGAAAATTATAAGCCAACATTTCCATGAATGTAGATGTAAAAGTACTACACAATATATCAACATAATAAAATCTAGTGATATAGAAAAAGCATACTACATCATGACCAAATGTGATTTAGTCCATGAATGCAAAGTTGGTTTGACATTCAAAAATATATCAATATGCAATATGGGTGAATGTTAAAACCACAATGTTGCTCATGTGAAAGCCTCATAAGATTGTATATCAATGATAACTTAATAAAAAATGTATCAATATAATTCACCACTTTGGCAGATTTTTTTAAGCAGTCATCTCAAAAGATGTGGGAAACATATTTGATAAAATTCAATACCCATTCGTAATAAAAACTCTGAGCAAACTACCAATACAAGGCATCTTCATTAATCTTATAAAGGGCATCTATAAAATCCTACAGCTAACATCATATTGGTAAAAATTTGAATGTCTTTCCCTTTACATCAACTGTCCACTATCACCATTGTTATTTAACATTATAGGCTAGCCAGTGCAATAAGGCAAGAAAAAATGTACAGAATAGGAACAGGAGAAGTAATAACATCATTATTTACAGATGACATATTGTGCATGTGGGAAATCTACAATCAAATTATTAGAATTAATGAGTGAATTTGGCAGGGTCTAAAAGTCAATATTCAAAGTCAATATTCAGAAATAGTACTTACATAAATGAGCAACAATTAAAAATAAAATTTAAATAAATAGTACCATTTACAACAGCACCAAAACCCACTAAATACCAAGGAAAATAATTTTAATGAAAGATATGGAAGACTTCTACACTGAAAATTATAAAACCTGCAGAGAAAAGTTGAATAAGACCTTAACAAATAGAGAGATATACTATGTTCATGGATTGGAAGACCCACTATTTGAAAGATGTCAGATCTCCCCACATGGACCTATAGATCCTAATTCCAATCAAAATCTTCTCAAGGCTTTGATAAGCTCATTCTAAAGTTTATATGATAATTCAAAGGAATTTCAATTATAGAGATTATGAAGAAGACTAAAGCTGTAGAACTATCATTAGTAGATTTCAGGGCTCACTAAAAACTGTAATTTGGAGGACTAGTAGCTAGACTACATAAAGATCTCACAAAACTCAACAATAAAAAATGTCCAACTAGAAAGTGGACAAAAACCACGAATAGACACTTTTCCAGAGAAGACATTTGGATGACAAATAAGCACATGAAAAGATGTTTAACATCATTAGCCATAGGGAAATGCAAATTAAAACCACAATGAGATATGACTATACACCTACCAGAATGACTAACGTAAAAAGTAGTGACAACACCAAATGCTGAAAAGGATGCAGAAAAACAGGATGACCCATATATTGCTGGTGGAAATGTAAAATGGTGTAGTGCCTCTGGAAAAGCCTGACAGTTTTTTATAAAACTAAACACGAACTCTTGGAACCTAATAGGAAATCATATAGCAAGGTTGCAGGATAGAAGGTTAATATACAAAAGTCAACTATTTTTCTATACATCAGCAATGAACATATGGAATTTGAAATTAAAAAACACAACTTCATTTACATTAGCATCCCCCAAAATGAAATACTTCATTCATACTTCAGTATGAAGCTTAAAAAAAAAAGATGTACAAAAGCTGTAGGAGGAAAATCTTAAAATTCTGATGAAAAGAAATCAAAGCACTAATTAAATGGAGTGATAGTCCATGTTCATGGATAGGAAGACTCAATATTGTCAAGATGTCAGTTCTTCCAACTTGATTTATAGGTTTAATGCAATCCAAATAAAAACCCCAGATGATTATTTTGTGGATATTGACAAACTAGTTCTAAAGTTTATATGGAGAGGCAAAAGACCCAGCATAGCTAATCAGTGTTGAGGGAGAACAAAGTTGGAGGACTGATAATACCTAACTTCAAGACTTACTATAAAGTCACATTAATCAAGACAGTGTGATATTGGCAAAAGATTAGACAAATAGATCAGATCCATGGAACAGAACTGAGAGCCCAGAAACAGACCACATAATTACAGTCAAGCAAAGACAATATAATGGAGCAAAGATATCTTTCGACAAGTGGTACTGGGACAACTGGACAGCCACATGCAAAAAAAGAATTGAGACACAGACCTTTTACAAAAATTAACTCAAAATGGATCATAGACCTAAGTATAAAATGCAAGACTATAAAACACCTAGAAAACAAAACAGGAGAAACTCTAGATGACCTTGGGTATGGTAATGACTTTTTAAATACAACAACAAAGACACAATCAATGAAAGAAATAACTGATAAGCTGGAATTCATTAAAATTAAAAAGCTTTTGCTCTGTGAAAGACAATGTAAAGAAAATGAGAAGATAATCCACAGACTGGGAGAAAATATTTGCAAAAGGCTTATGTTAAAGGACTGTTATCCAAAATACACAAAGAACTCTTAAAACTCAACAATAAGAAAATAAACAATACAATTAAAAATGAAACAATTCCCAGACAAGCAAAAAAAATGGGCAAAAGATCTGAACAGACACCTCACCAAAATAGACAGATAGATGGCCAGGAAGCATATGAAAAGATGCTCAACATCACTTTCCCTTAGGAGTATGTTAATTAAAACAATAATGAGATACCACTGCACATCTATTAAAATGGCCAAAACCCAAAACATGGAAAACATCTAATGCTGGCAGGGATGTGGAGCAACAAGAACTCGCATTTTGTTGCTAGTGGGAATTCAAAATGGTACAACCACTTTGAACAACAGTTTCTTACTTAATTAAGTATACTCTTACCATATGATCCAGCAGTTGAGCTCCTTGGTGCTTACCCAAATGAGCTGAAAACAGGTCCATACAAAAGCTGCATATGAATGTTTATAGCAGCTTTATTCATAATTGCCAAAACTTGGAGGCAACCAAGATGTCTTTCAGTAGGTGAATGGATGAATAAATTGTGGTACATCTAGACAAAAGAATATTATTCAGTGCAAAGAAATGAGCTATCAAGTCATAAAGACATGGAGGAAGCTTAAATGAATATTACTAAGTGAAAGAAGCCAACCTAAAAAGGCTTCATACTGTATAATCCCAACTATGTGACATTCTGGAAAAAGCAAAACTATGGAGACAGCAAAAGGATCAGTGGTTGCTAGAGACAGTGGGGAGGAAAGGAAGGATGACTAGGCAGAGCAACAGGGGGTCTTCACAGCAGTGCAGCTACTTTGTATGATGCTATAATGTTGGACACATACACATTTGTCCCAACCCATAGAATGTACAATACCAAGATCGATCCTAATGTAAACCATGAACTTTAGGTGACAATGATGTGTCAATGCAGATTCACAGATTATAAAAAATGTACCTCTGCTGGGGGATTTTGATAGTTGGGGAGGCTGTGCTAATGTGGAGGCAGGGGTTAAATAGGAGGAACTCTCTGTATTTTTCACTTAATTTTTCTGTGAATCTAAAACTGCTCTAAAAAATAAAGTCTAAATATATGTATTTTTAAAAATCTAAATATGCTATTACCAAACAAACCAGAAATGTACTCTTGGGCATTTATCCAAAAGAAATAGAAACTTATGTTCACCCAAAACCTGGGTGCATGAATGTTCATAGCAACCTTATTAATAAGAGCAGAAAACTGGAAACAATTCAGATATCCTTCACTGGGATGGTTAAACTAACAGGTACCTTCACACCATGAAATGGACTACTCATTAATAATAAAGAACAAACTATTCATACCATAACAACTTGTGTGAATCTCAAGGGAATTTATAGGGAGAGAAAGAAGCCAATACTAAAAGGCTTTATACTATGTGATACCGTTTACACAACATTTTTGAAATGAGGAAATTATAGAAATGGAGAACAGATTAGTGATTGCCAGGAGTTACATATGATCAATATGGTAAGGAGAGAATATGGAAGGTAGGTGGGTATGGTTAAAAAACAGGAAATACGGGGGATTCTTGCATGATGGAACTGTTCTGTATCTTGACTGTGGTGGTGGATACACAAACCCACACATGTGATAAAATTGTATAGAACTAAGTACGCATACACACCAATGAGTACAAGTGAAACTGGGTAATTCTAAATAAGATTGGTAGGTTGTATCAATATCAATTTCTGGTTGTGATATTGTGCTAGTTTTGCAAGATGTTACCATTGGGAGAAACTGGATAAAGAGTACATGGGATCTCTGTATTATTTCTTACAACTGTATGGAAATACACAATTATCTTAAAATTAAAAGTTTAACAAAACTGAAGGAACGAAATAGCAACAGACTCACAGACTAAGAAGGGACTAGTGGTTACCAAAGAGGAGGGCTTGGGGAGAGAGGGAGAAGGGGATTAGGGGCACTATAATTTGCAGTCATAATATAGATAGGTCACAGGGAAGGCAGTACAGCACATAGAAGACAAGTAATGACTCTACAGCATCTTACTATGCCGATGGACAGTGACTGCAATGGGGGATGGGGAGTATTGAGGACTTGATAATATGGGTGAATGTTGAAACCACAATATTGTTCATGTGAAACCTTCATAAGATTGTATATAAATGATACTTTAATAAAAAATTAAGTTTAATTTTTTTGCAATATATACAAATATCAAATCATTATGTTGTACACCTGAAACTAATATGTGTATGTCAATTATATATCAATTTTTAAAAGTTTAAAACTAAGCTAATTAAAAATTGTAATTAAGACAGTGTGGCATTAGTGCACACATAGACAAATAGATTCAGGAGTACAAAATAGAGTCAAGAACAGCCTTATACACATATGATCACCTAGGGGTAGTGCCGCAATGCAGTGGGGAAAAGGATTTGTATTTTTGTACTTTTCAATTTTAAAATGTACCAAAAATATTTATTTTGTATTTTTCTATTTTAGTAGTGCTGTCAAAACTGGCTATCTACATGAAAAATAAAACAATAATTTTGACCCTTACCTCACACCATACACAAAATTTAATTGAAGATGGAAGATCATTGAACTTCATGTGGAAACTAAAACAATAAAAGTTCTTAAGAAAACATGGATAAATGTCTTCATTTCTTAAAGATTTCTTAAAAGGTATAAGAAACACTAAATGATAAATTAGACTTCATTAAAATTGAATTATTTTAGAAGAGGTCAAAGCTAAGCTTTAGACTGGGAGAAAGTGTGTTTTCAATATACAAATCCAACTAAGGCTCATATCCAGAACATACAAAGACCAGCTATGAATCTATAAGAATAACAGAAAAGACAGACAACCCAAAATAGAAAGTACCCATCAGAACAGTTCAGTGCTGAAGGCCTGCCCATGCCTCAAGGGCTCTGGGCAGAAGGGCTCCCTTTGGACTGGGTAGCACGAAGCATGAGCTATGTCACAGTTTCTATCACCCCTCAGAGACAAAATATGGATCTAAATCATGGTGTTTCAGACAGACTCTAGAGGGAAAAAAAGACTTGAGAAACCAGGGCTGAGATTAGCGCGCACAATGGTGGACTTGAAACTTTTGTTAGGATTTAGGGAGACCAGGTTGGTATGTTTCTCAGGAAGGCACAGGACTGCCTAAGGGAGGGGACTGGCCTTGGGCCTAAGCACCACTGACCAAGCAGTTGCCCTAACCAGCCGCTGCGGGCACAGTGGAAAGGTGGAAAGATGAAGAAACATCCTGGGCACCAAGTGTGGGCAATGTTAGGTCCTCTTGTTGCCTGTCCACCCTACACCCACCAAAGCTGACCGATCTTGATACCTGATGCTGCTTGGGGTCCCAGGTATGAGGAAGCCCCCAGCAGGCAGCTCAGAGATGGTTTCCAGGAGTTCCATTTTTTGTAACCTCAATTTTCATGATCAGGTGAGGAATGAAGCACAGAGAAATTAGCATGATTTGGCCAAAATCAAAGAGAAAGTAAGTGGTGGGGCCAAGATTCTGATCTAAGTAGCCTGACTTAAGAACCTTCTGTGGGGAGAGGTATATGATCTTTGGGTTAACTAGCTCCAGAATGTGTGTTTTGAAAGACTCCATTCCACAGCAATGCAAAAACAGAAATAAAGTGGACAACTAGTGGGATATTTCTTTGAATTTTTAGCTGTAGATTTCTAGGACCAGAAGGAACCTAGGAGGTCAGTTAGCTCAAAATCATTGTTGGCTGCTGTGGACATAAGTTCAAGAGGATTTCCTGAAGTGCCCCAACAGTATCAGCAAATCAGCAAACAGCAGACTAGAAGCAGACACAGATCCACTATCTTCTACGTGCAGTGTGAAAATCCAAAGAGCTCTGTAAACTGAAAGTTCTTCTTTTACAGTTAATTGGTGGTTGACTCATTTGCAGGCAGAAATCTGACCTTAGCCGATGTGAGGCTGTTTTATACCAATTAGTGTGAATATTTACATATTTTGCTGCAGAAATATCAATTAGTTTCACCAGAGGTGCTACCCCAGATTCAGTGGCATCCCAGAGCTGATCCATACTGGCTCATGGGAGCCTTTTGCTAAATATTCAGGAATTTTGTGAGCCTTTCAGTTGGTAGCTTGAAATTGGCTGTGGTTGGAGTATTTATACCACAGAAATCAGAAAATGCTACAAATCAGGCTTTTTTCTATTTCTGAGAGCCAGTTTACCAGCACAACACTGCCCTACACTCTGCTGGAGGTGTTACATAATGTGGAATGTGCACTGCTTTACTTTTCCAGTAAACTCCAATTACTTCCAAGTTCAAAAAAAGGGGGGTGACAGATATGAACACATATCAAATAGGGTATCAAAGCAGCCAATAAATATAAAAGGTGTTCCACATCATTAGTCATCAGGAAAATATAAATGAAAGCCACAGTGAAATACCACTACATCTCCACCAGAAGGGCAAAAATTACAAGCACACAATGCCAAGTGCTGATGAGGATGTAGGGCACTTGGAACTCTCACATGTGGCTCATGGGATAATAAATTGGCACAACCATTTTTGAAAACCGGCAGTATCTGCTAAAACCAAATATCCATATAGTCTATCACACAATAATTTCACTTCTGGGTATTTACCCAATAAACTAAATCATTTGGTTCACCAAAAGTCATATGTAAGAATTCACCAAAAGTCATATGTAAGAATATTCACCAAAAGTCATATGTAAGAATATTCATAGCAGCTTCATTCATAGTAGCACCAAATGGAAACAACCAAATGTCCATAAATAGGAGAAGGGATAAATGGATTGAGTGAGGTATAGTCACACAATGGAATACTCTACATGTTATCACCTCATATAACAACATGAATGGATAACATAAATATTACATTAAGATAATGAATCTGGCATTATTCCACTTGTATAAAGTTTCACAACTCCTCAGTGATGGCAGATGTTAGAATAGTGGTTCCCTCTAAAGTCCTGTGGATTTTACAATTTGCAGGAAATAGCTCAAGTATAAAAAAAACACAAAGATTAATTCTATAGCACTCCCAGGTGCTCAACAGAAGTTAATCCAATCCTTCCTGGCAGAAAACACCCTCAACCTAGGCTCCAGTGAATTCCCACAGATACAGATCCAACTAACAATTTTAAAAATGCAAAGCACTGAAGAAACATGCCACCCTGAGCAAGACAGAAGAAACAGCAAACAACAGAATCAGACCCCAAAGACTTCCAATATTTGTATTATAGGATTGAAAATGTAAAATAAATACACTGAATGTGTTTAAAGAAATAATAGAGAAAGTGGAAAACATGAAAAAGGAGCACAGATTCTCCAAAAAGAACAAGCAATTGTGAAAAAGAACCAAGGCAAACTTCCAGAAATAAAAAATACAATAATTGGAATTTTAAAACTCTTAGAAAGGTTAAAAAGCAGGCTACCTTCAGGTGAAGAGAAAAAATATGACCTGGAACCTAAAGAAATTATCCAGAACATAGCAGAGAGAAAGAGAGGGAGAAGAAAAAAGGAAATTATGAGACATGGAGGTTACGTTGAGAAGGTATAACAAATGTCTACTAAGAGTTCCACTAAGAGAAAGTAGAGGAAAAGGCAGAAAGGGAGTACTCAAAGAATTTTCAGGACCTGATGAAAGACATGAGTCCTCAGATTCAGGACTCACAATAAACCCAGGATAAATGTAAACAAACAAACAAAAAACAACCTGGCTTAACAATTGTATGTGCCCTACTCAGTGCCTGGCACACAGTAAGAACTCAGTAAATGTCAGTTATCTTTCCTCATTTGTGATGGAGTACGGCTGTAACCCATCTCTC
Source organism: Manis pentadactyla (assembly GCF_030020395.1). Lineage (NCBI taxonomy): Eukaryota > Metazoa > Chordata > Mammalia > Pholidota > Manidae > Manis > Manis pentadactyla. The sequence continues at coordinate 157,284,526 of NC_080023.1, read as the reverse complement.
ATTCGTAGGGCCTACCACAGCATCATGTAAGCCTAAGTGCTCAATAAATGAATCTTAAACGCATGGCTGGATTTCTAGAAGTCCTCTTGTCTTCTCAGCTCTTCTGTAACCTCTAGCCACATGTTGACACATCTCTTCCCCAGCAGACACTGACCTCCCCAGGGGTAAAGGTCCACCTGCAGACCACCAAAGACAAGGAGAAGATCTTAACAATGGTATGTGCCGTGAGCAGCCCTCTTCAGTGCTGGTCATCTTCATGGTGTCAGAACCTAAGCCCTCCAGCTGACCCAAGGGGAGTCATGTGTCACTTTGAGTAGAAGTGTGTGACCCAATATATTGAGACTCTCAAACACAAAGAGGGAAATGTGTCCAATAGCTGGGCCCTGACTTGGCGGGGGAAGGGATTCACTCAGTCTCTCTCTCTAGGACTACCTACTACAAAGCTTTTTTGTAGTGGTCACACCTTCTGGAACTTACTGGAAACTGGGTGGGTATCAGCCTCCCCACTGGTGTCCCTGCTTCCAGAATCTTTCTCTTCTGTCTATTCTTTATGCAGGAGCCAGAGTGATCTATTCAAAACAAGGCCTTGCCCTTACATTCCTCGGCCTAACCCTCTGTTATTCCCCACCCCTGCACCTGCAGAGTAAAGTCCAAGTTCCCCTTGTTAGCACTTCAGGCCCTTGGGATCCAGCCCCAGTGATATCTCCAGACTCATTTCCCACCACTTCTGCCTACCCACCCTACTGTACATTTTCTCAATACTCCACGTTCTTTAAAATCTCTAAATACTATGCTGTTCCCTCTGCTTGGCAGGCCCTTCTGCCCCTTGAGTGTCTTGAAAATTTAAGCTTATCCATTAAGAATTTGTTTAAATGTCATACACTCACAAAGGCCTCCTTGATGTTCTTCCTATCTCACTACCACCAGTGGTCATTTTCCCCTTGATGCTTCTCTAATTTTATACAGACTCTCATTTTAATAAAGTCATGGTATTTTTCATATGACACTGTAATGATCTATTTATCAGTCTGTCCTATTGCATTTGCCATTAACTGTGAGCACAGTGAGGTCAGGGACCAGGTATTACCATATCTATGCCACTAAGAACCAGCCAAGGCCCATCACAGAGAGGTAAGTCCTATCCCATACAGAAGTTAGGAAAGTCGGCATGAAAGTTAAAACATGAACAGATAAAATTGCCTTATGAGAACCAGTGAATTGTCCCTGAAATGTGGCATTTCTGGCTCTGCTTTTGTCAACCTATTTAGTAACATGTTCCTGTATAATGATCTGGAAAGGCATAGGGCTAGCTCATGCTCCCTCTGGGGCACATACCCACTTAGTGGAATGGCAGGTGGAGTCAATTGTGCTTTTAGAATTAGTTCTTCCTCCCTCTGTTTTGCTAAGAGTTTGGTTGAATTCATATAAGTTAAATATGATCCAACTTACTGTTGAGTAACTGAAAGGACAGATGGATGGAAGAGTGGATAGGTAGGTGCGTGGCTGAATAACAACAATAGTACTAATGCTTACAACAGGTAATATTTATTGACTACTTAAAGTGTGCTGGGCACAGTGCTAGACACTTTACGTCTATTAATTCATTGAATCTTCAAATGACCCTATGAGGTTTTGTGGATAAAATGAAAGTTTCTGTGGCCAGGGTTCTCACTTGGCCCTGGGTGGCTAGCTCACTACACAGGTGTGGGCAATATGTGGTTATTGACTCTATATAAAGAGCTCCATCCAGTGCTCTGGGCAACACAGTGGCATGGCTGCAAGGCTGCAGGAGAGCAGGGCAGAGGCTGGAGTGGTGGCAGCGCCCAGAACAGAGGGCCAGAGGATGGCTGTGCAAGTGGAGAGGCCCAGCGGCAGAGACCAGCTTGCTGCTCGCAGACTCGCTCTGAGTGGATGGGATTCTAGTGACTGACCTGCCACCGTGGAAATAAAGTTGGGTATAACCCTTTCACCAAAGAACGTTCTACCGTCATTTCTTTGGTCACATTGAATCCATAGTGAACTTGCCCGGGGATGAAACACATTGGCAAGACAGGTTTATATTTTCCAGATGAGGAAATTGAGTCATAAGAGAATGTGAATGAGAGATATAGGTGGGTAGGTAGATAGATGTATTAAGGGATGGAAAGGTAAATGGATAAAAGACTTGATGGATGGGTGGGTGGATGGATGGTGGATGAATGGATGGATGGATAAGCGGGCACTGGATGAAGGGGTGGTAGATAAACAAAAAAAATAATGTCTGTTCCTCTCTGCCAGATCAAGCCCTGCTTTATCACCTCTGGCTTTTTTGCCTGGACCTCAGAAGTCCAGTCGGTACCAGCTGCCTGTTCAGACTACCCCTCACGCTTGCATTCACAGTGCTGGCTCTGCCCCCACTTGGAGCAGCTGCTCACCCAAGTGGGCTAATAGTTTTGACAGCCAACAATCACGTGCTGCCTTCAGAAGCAAGTTATGCTTATATAGCAAATTACGTGACAAAGATGGCCACAGCAACATCTGAAATTCCATATGCTGTCCCATTTAGAGGTAGGTCTATGTTACTTCCCCTTGAACCTGGGCAGGCTTATGACTGTTGCAGGAGTGATGCAAGGCCCCGGAATTCCAAGGATAGGTTGTAAAAGGAGATACAACTTCCACTTGGCTCTCTTGGGCGATGCCTTAGAGCCCAGCTGCCATGCTGTGAGGAGGCCCAGTCTAGTCCAAGGAACGATGGCACAGCAGGCCACATGTGGGTGTTCTGACACCCCTTTGGGGTTCCAGCTGATAGCCGGCATCAACTGCCAAGAGTGTGAGTGGAGATTCCCCAGATGGTTCCAGCCTCCAGCTGTTGAGTCACCCCAAGCTATTGAGTTTTCCCAGAAGAGACCCCAGAAATCATGAAGCACACATCCCTACTATGCCTTGCCCCTGTTTCGTGCCACTGTGTTTTAGGGTGGTTTGTTTTGCAGTAATAGTAACTGGAACGTCCTCCTCGCACCAGCCAGGTCCTGCCTTGACTATGGCTGGGGAGGTGAGGGGCAAGGTCTGGAGCCTGGGCTGTCCTGAATCCTTTAGGTGCATGTGAGATTCATTGAGCACGGGGAGCGGGCCTTTACCAGGCTCTCCTTTCGTGACTTTTCAGGGTGGAATGAGGTCAGCTTCCAGGTGTCCTGGATTCCCTGCAGACAGGGGTCAAAACCAGGCTGGGGCCCCTGTTGATGAGGCGGGGCCTCGGAGCGGGAGTTTGACCCCAGCAAATGCTTATTCTGGCTCCATCTGAGACTGGCCTGGTTTGCTTCCACATTTTGTTCTTTTAAAAACTGGTTCACTCAGTGGGTATTTAAGACAAAAACCACAGACCTTGGTCTGATTCAAGGGGAAAAAATAGTACTGGGGTCTGGGAATCAACAGATCTAGGTTGAATCCCAGCTCTGCCACTTGCCAGCCATGTGGTCTTGTAAGTTACATCACTTCTCTGGGCCTCTTCTGTGTAAGAATAGCTGCCACCTCATGGCTTTGTGGTGAGAAGAAATGAGATGAATTGTGGAGAGCACAGTTCATGCCCTACTCAGTGCCCGGCACACAGTAAGAACTCAGTAAATGTCAGTTATCTTTCCTCATTTGTGATGGAGTACGGCTGTAACCCATCTCTCATTCGTAGGGCCTACCACAGCATCATGTAAGCCTAAGTGCTCAATAAATGAATCTTAAACGCATGGCTGGATTTCTAGAAGTCCTCTTGTCTTCTCAGCTCTTCTGTAACCTCTAGCCACATGTTGACACATCTCTTCCCCAGCAGACACTGACCTCCCCAGGGGCAAAGATGCTCACTCTTATTCACCAATTTTTTCCCTTTGTATCCTTAGCATACAGCAGGTACTTCATCAGTGACGACTAAAACAATCAAGTGCCTCCCTTGTCCAGCACAGAGTCCTCAGGTCTAGATCTGAATCAGGATCCTGACAAAGCTTTGAGGTGAAGTTGCCACAACAGAAAGTCCTCTGCTACCTGACTTTCCATTTACCATCAGCTTCTATTTTCCACAGCCATCTGCTGACTGGCGTTTCCCCACCTAGAGCCACAGGCCCCCATGTTTTGGTCAGCACAGCCCACATGATGGATGCACTCCCGAGGATATTCATAGGCCTTGACACTTCTCAAAAATTTTTGTAGGTCTGGAAAGCACACAGTTTTGAAGGGTATCTTAGGCTGCATTTCTCCAAATGCAGATCTTGGATAAGGGTCAGGCTGCAATGGTTTAGCTACTATTTGGGATGAGAGGAGTGAGCCGGGAAAGGGAGGGAAGTCGAGAACCATATTAATACCTGAGTTATCACTGTGGGTGATTGTCCCACTGAGGGCCACAGAATTCTTTCTCCACCACTCTGCAGCCCCCTTGGTTGAGATAATAATAATGATACTAATAATAATACAGATGGTCCCCAACTTACAATCGGTTCAACTTAAAATTTTTCGACTTTACAATGGTGTGAATGCAATATGCATTCAGTAGAAACCACACTTCGAATTTTGAATGTGTGTCTTTTCCCAGGCTGGTGATATGAAGGATGATACTCTAGTGACGCTGCACAGTGGCAGTGAGTTGCAGTGCCTGGTCAGCCTCAGGATCACAAGGGTAACCAACTGATACACTTAAAACCATTCTGTATCCAGATAACCATTCTGTTTTTCACTTTCAGAACAGTATTTAATCAGTTACATAAGATATTCAACAATTAGGAAATAGGCTTTGTGTTAGATGATTTTGCCTAATTGTAGGCTAGTGTAAGTGTTCTGAGCATGGTTAAGGTAGGCTAGGCTAAGCTATGATGTTCAGCAGGTTGGGTGTAGTAAATGCATTGTCGAGTTAATGATATTTTCAATTTACAGTGGGTTTATCTGGACATAATCCCATCATAAATTGAAGGAAATCTGTACTTGTCTCCTTGAATTCTTTTTAGAGTGAGGCAGAATATATAGAGAGAAAGTAGTATCTAATATTTATTTAGTATTTTGCAGTTTACCAAATGCTGTTTCAGATACTAATAATTTACTGACCACTATCAAGTGGCAATTGCTAGGGTCACAGTAATGAGCAAGATGGACATAGTCCCTGTCCTCAGAGCCCACAGCGAAAAAGATGGACAAGAAACCAGCAATTACAATAAAACACAACTATAAGTAGTAGTATTTGAAGAGCACTTGCTAAGTACCAAACACTGTGCTAAATTCTTCGCATGGATTGCTTCATTTAATCCTCACAGCAATATTTTGAAGTGATAGTGTTTTGTCCTTAACATATAGAAGAGGAAACTGAGGAATAGAGAAGGTAGGCAATCTTCCTGAGGCCACACAGCTGGCAAGAGGTGCATCTGAGAATATTCTGAACCCAAGATTTTCTGACTACAAAATCCATGTACTTAACCAGGCTATCTCATCCCTTTGCTCTCTGCATCTCAGTTTCTCTATCTGTAAAATGGAAGCAAATAATCGTACCCCTGCCTGGTGGCATCATCATGATTAACCAAGATAGTGATGGCAACTCTGTGAGGAGCTGGTTTTCTTAGTCCTTGCTGAAGCTCTGGCCTCTGCCTGCCCCCAAGCCCCTGGTGGCTCCCATGCAGGGGCTGAACCACAGCCACCTGGCAGGGCTCTTGATTTACAAAAAAAAATCGTTGTTTGCCTCCCCAGCTCTCTAATGACAGCACGGTTCCATGGTGTCGGTACTGATTTAATTATAGATTAATCAGGAGAGCCAGGGCAGGAGCCCTCCTCTTTCCTCCAGCAAGCAGGACGTGACCCCCACACGCACACATACAGCTAAGGGACGGCGGCGAACCCCCTCTGGCTCCCTGCTTCAGGGCATGGCTGAAGTCAGTCAGGACCCCTGCTCAGTGTTCTTGGGTCTCTCAGCCTCCATGCGACAAACACTTTTCAATCCAAGTTCCCATCATCAGCCCTTTACTATCCCTTAGACACCAAATGTCCTTCTTACTTGATCCTATTTATTTACAGCCACATTTTTAAGGTTCAGCCTCGATGCCACCTTCTTCAGGAAGCTTTCCCTAATGCCCCAGCTGGGATGTCTTCTGCTTCTTCTGAATTCCCACAGAAGTCGATCTGGCTTCATCTAAAGGCCCTGGCCACTTCCTACCCTGAGCTCATCTCCCTCATGAGATGAGTTCTACCTGAGGACATGTGTGCCCCAACACACAGCATGGGGTTGGCATCAGTAAACTGGCAGAATGAAGAATGGATGGACGAAATCTACACACAAATTCTCAAGGGCCTGAAGAACCTGGAACCAAGAGCCCAGCCTCCTTCCAGAGCCCAGCCTCCCTGAGGACCTGCTGGCCCAGGAGGGCTCCTACATCCAGGTGAGCCCTGTGGCCCTCCCTCATGGGGAGACAGCACCTTGGGCCTCTCCTGCCTCTCCTTGGAGACTGGCCTCTGGAAACTCACTCAAGGCAAGCTCGTATCATCAGGCAGGCAGAGGGCAGAGAGAAATGCCCACTCCCCACCCCTGCCACAGCAGACCTGTGCACCACTCTGCTGCCCTTTCTCCCCCGTGAACCAGACCAGACGAACCACTGCTCAGCAGTGATTATGATAATGGTGAAATGTGTTGACCACTTACACGCACCCAGTTGTAATCACTTCTGTGTATTGTCTCACTCAGTTCTTTGAGCGTCCCAGGGCAGTGGCACACTTTGGTCTCTTTTGCATATGAGTAAACTGAGAGTGAAGTGACTTTACTAGCAATGGTGGAGAGAAAGTTAAACCCGGTTTGGCCCCAGAACCTGCCCAGTGATGCCCCACACGTGCTGCGCCCTACACCATCTGCTTGGCTCCAGCCGGGGCCCTTGCCGCGGGTGGGATCCATGGACCCAGGCCGTTGACCACAGAGCCTGGCATCCTCTCTGGTGGCATGAATGAATTGGCTCATGAATATGCAGGCAGGCCCCAAGGGCTGAGTGCTCTGGGCTAAATGTGATCACAATGCAGGATAAATTAGGAGGCAGGAGAAATGGATTAAAAATCACGGTCAGAGGAACATGCCATTCAGGGAGGGTCCTGGGGACTGGGGAGAGGAGCAGAGGGAGAAGCTCTGCCAGGCCAGGCACTGCCGGCAGCTCCCAAACAGCCCCAATAAAGTTCCCTTCGGTGGGGGAGGATGCTCCCCCATCTCCACTCAACCCTGGTTCCTATGGAAACACAGGGCTTTAGGAGGGAAAATGCCTGGTGATGAGCGATATGGGGAGGGACTAAGAATAGCAGCTGGGGATGGGGACAGGTGTTGACAGGGTCCCCTTCCTGACAAAGGGTGAAGGAGAGGGCCTGGTCCAGCTCAGCACCCTCTCAGGCCCCTGGCAGCAACCAGGGAGGGAGCATAGGGAGAGAAGCATGTCTGGCCAGACCCAGGATCAAATACTGGTGGTGTTCTTGGGCAATAACGGCAGTGAAACATCTACAGAGCATTTGCACGATGCCCCATGATGATAGGAAGGCGCTATGGCATCTCTGTTATAGCGGGGGAGGTGTGAAGTGACCTTGCCAGCGTCACACAGGTGGCACTGGAACAGGCAGCCTGGCCCCAGGTCTCCGGCTTAATGGCACTCACTCCGTGCCTGCTGTGGCGCCAATCATAATAGTGCCTTCTTCACCCGGCAAATCTTGTTCATTCAGTCAGCAAGGATTTATCGAGCAGCTACTATGTTGCAAACACATATTCTAGGATGCCTTCAGGGAGCATATTGCATTGGACAGAGATGGGTGGCTTATAGACTTCTGTCTGGCTCAGACAGGGTTTGCAGCATTCAGGCCAGAGAGAGAAAGCTTTTGGGAAGACAAGGATAGACTTAAGGGCTTCCCAGAGCTCAGATGATAAAAGCCTAATTAGTGTTTGTTTGGCTGTGTGTGACAACCCTACAGGCTCTAAATCCAACTCTGCCACCTTCTGGCTATGAGATCTTGGGCCACTTAACCTCTCTGTACCTCACTTCCTCCATCTACAAAATGGGGGTGGTACCAGCACTTACCTGTCGTGACTAGTGAGGTACTGCATTTAAATACTTAGGGCAGTACCAGGCAGGTACCCAGCGTTCTTAAATGTTAGCTGTTGATACTTTTATTATTAGACCATTCAGGCAAGAGCCCTACTCTCCCTATGCACCCTCCCCAAGATGAAGGGGCCAAGGGTGTGCTTCTGTCCTTTCCCCCTGGACTTCAGTCTCCCAGAAGCTGTCCCCCTGGGTGGACGGGGGCGTGGCCGACAGGCTCACAGGTCATTGCCCACCCCGCCTTGCACGGTCAAGCTTGGGCACGGGTGAGCGTTCGTGAGAGAAGCACAATACTGCCTACCCACCACTCCCTCCCAGCAGCCCCAGCCAGAGTGGGGGAAGGAAAGAGGCCAGTAGGAGATGAGCCCCACCTGAATCAAGTGACAAAAAGGGACCGAGTTGGGGCAGGAACACTGAGCTCAAAGAAACGTCTCCCTGGCCAGTGACCACAGTGTGGAAGCACATGGCTGAGCTTCCACACCTCACTGCGTTCTCACGGGGCAGCCTAATGGGCTAGCTCATTACGCAACACGGATCAGCTGCCTGTGCTCAAGAGGGAATTAATAAACGTAGGAATACATGAGGAGCGAGGATGAAAAGAAACAGGCGCCCCTCCCCTCTCTCAGCTTGTTCTTCCCCGCTGTCCCGTGCTGTCTCCTGGCCCCGCCTGCTCTGAGCACCACCTCCCTTCTGTGCTGGCCACCCCCACTCTCTCCTCTGTCCCAGATGATCTTCAGCCCCTTTGTCTACCTTTCAGGCCTGCAACCAGAGGCTCATACCTTCCCTACAGTCTCCAAACACCAACTGCCCTGGCAATATTTTGTCGGAATCTTTCCTTTCCTCAGAACAATGAAGACTTTGGTGACATGTCAGATTTGCTCCCCAGCTGTTCATGCTCCCAGCTGAGTGGGGACTTGGAAGCCCAGAGAAGGCACATGACTTGTCCAGGGTATTCGGGAAGAGAATTGGGAAGAGCCAACTGGCTTGCGAGCTTAGCCCTTCTGTGAGCCTAGTTTTGAGCCTAGCTTCCTGGAGAAGCTGGAAGCACAGATGAGCTTTCCTGGGCAAAGGCCCTATCCAAGACCAAGGCCTTTCTCTAAGCAATCACCCTGGAGAGCAGGAGACACAGCACAAGCTCCTGCCTATTTCTACAGATTGCGGTCCTTTCCTATAAGAAGACACCAGCAGAGCTTGACTGAGCCTCTGTGCCAGCTTGGTGTTTACACTTAGGGTCAGAAATGATGCCATATCAACAACAGAAGGCCCCTTGACCCAGCAATTCCAGTGTTATCCAGACTAAGAATGGATGTGGATGAGAAGCAAAGGTGCTTCCCCAAGCACGTTCATTACAGAACTGTTTATACTTGAGCAAAATCGGAAACCTGCTCCCAACAACAAAGAGCAGATATGCCCAGGGACATGCATACAATGAAACAGTATGTGGTTAATAAAAGTGATGCCATGAATGTAAATGTACTGACATGAAGGAATGGTAAACATTTTACAAAGTTGCATGTATAGTGGCATACACACACATACACACGTGTATATGAAAAAGGAAAGGGGACGTCACCTACACTGCTGGTGGGAATGTAAGCTAGTTCAACCATTGTGGAATACAATCTGAAGGTTCCTCAAAAAACTAAAAATAGAAATACCATTTGACCCGGGGATTCCACCCCTAGGAATTTACCCAAAGAAAACAAGTTCTCAGATCCAAAAAGACATGCACCCCTATGTTTATTGCAGCACTATTTATAATAGCCAAGATATGGAAGCAACCTAAATGCCCATCAGTAGATGAATGGATAAAGAAGATGTGGTACATATACACAATGGAATACTATTCAGCCATAAGAAGAAAACAAATCCTACCATTTGCAACAACATGGATGGAGCTAGAGGGTATTATGCTCAGTGAAATAAGCCAGGCAGAGAAAGACAAATACCAAATGATTTCCCTCATTTGTGGAGTATAACAACAAAGCAAAACTGAAGGAACAAAACAGCAGCAGACTCACAAACTCCAAGAAGGGACTAGCAGTTACCAAAGGGGAGGGGTGGGGAGGGAGGGAGAAGGGGATTGAGGGGTATTATGATTAGTACACATGGTGTGGGGGGGATCATGGGGAAGACAGTGTAGCATAGAGGACAAATGGTGACTCTGTAACATCTTGCTGCACTGATGGGCAGTGACTACAATGGGGTATGGGGGGGGACTCAATAATATGGGTGAATGTAGTGACCACATTATTTTTCATGTGAAACCTTCATAAGAGTGTATATCAATGATACCTTAATTAAAAATAAATAAATAAATAAAACAAAGAAAAACAAAGCCTAGCTGTTTAATAGCTAAATTCTTAAGCATGTCTGGGAGGTAAGAATTAGGGGAACTTGTGGAGATTTTTCCTTACCTGTATTTTCTGTCTTTATTACACATTCATTGTACAAAGAGAGAACAGAGTTATAATTTTGCATTTTTTTTTATTGTTAAGTATAAACTCTTTGACCAGTAATTCCAATTCTAGGAAGTTGTCCTAAGGAAATAATTAGGATAACTGGACCCCATACTTCATTTATAAGAATAAATGATTTGATGTCTCTCACAGGGGAATAACAGACACAAGCCAACATTTCCAGCATTGGGGACTGGCTGCATGAAGTGTGGTGCAGTCCTATGCAGGACGCCATGTAGCCACTAAAAATCACGTAGAAGTGCAACTGTTGACTAAGACAGATGTTTGTGAACATATGATTGGAAGAAAAAAAAACAGGTTTTAGAACATTATGTACTGAATCAGCCCCTCTTTCTATAATATGCGTTTGGTCCAAAGTCTGAAAGGACATATATTTAGATGTTAATGGTCGTTTCATTTAGAGGGGTTGATTACAGGTGATCTAAATTTTCTTCTTTATACTTTCCTTATTATTTTATGATAAATACTTAGCATTACACAATTTTTAAAATTAAAATAAATCTATTCTGGGATGCCAGGCAGTGAGAAGGCAGCGGTGAGCAGAGGGAGCTGGACCCCATACTTCCCTCCAGGGTGGGGAGGGCGCTAGCCCCTGGGGAGAGAGTTTGGACGGGGCAGCCTGCCCAGGAGACTCCCCGCGCCTGCGCCGGGCAGTGCTAGCTCGGAAAGGTCCCCCTCCCCCCAGGCCTGCTCTCTGCCATTCACCCTCTGGAATTAGCTTGCAGAGACCGTTTTAGGAAGCCCGTGGGCGGTTGGAAGCAGCTTGTGAGCAGAGCTGGAGGCCGGCTGAGAGCTGAGAAGAGTGAGTGCCCAGAGGAAGACAAGGCAGAAAATAAAGGGAAGCAAGCATCCTTTCCTATTTTTCTTTTTGGTTTGATTTTTCAAAAACAATTCCCTGGAGAAACCTCGCTTTGGTCCAGATGCTTCCTCTTCCACCTTCCCCCATCTCCTCCAGGCCTCCATAGAGGGGCCAAGTCTACGCCTGCAAAGTAAGAGTTCTGGTCTCAATGCTTCCACTAACTTGCTGTGCAACCTTGTACCAGTTGCTCACCTTCTCTGGGCCTCCATTTCCTCTTCTGTCGAATTGGACTGGAATGGACCCAGTGTTCTCTTCCCACTCTGAGGCTCCATGCTTCTGGCATTCTATCTCAGGACCGAGGCAGCTGGACCAGATGTCTCCAAAGTCTCTTTACAGCCCCAAGACTCTTGAGATTTTTACTTTGCGATCCATGATAATCTAAAATATGCTTGCAAGAGCCTCGGGATTTTGCAGTCTGTGTTTCTAGAGTGCAATGGTGTTAAATTGCTTAGATTCTGGTCCAGATTCTAGCTGAGGGGTTGCTCCCTGTTCAGTATCAAAGACTGTATCTGGGATGTACCGCCCTGGCTTCTCAGGCTGAGCCCAGCCTTTCCCAGGGGGCTGGGACCTGGCTTCAACAGCCTTGGAAGACACTTGCAGTCTGGGACCCCCACAAGAAAGGTATGTGGGTTCAGACTCCACATGGCCTCCTGAGGTAGACAGGGAAATGACAGCTCACAAATATGGCCCTTCCTATGCACTAGGCTGTAATGAGTGAGTGGCCATTTGTCAGCTGAGCCTCTACTCCAAGCCAACAGCAGAAGTCTCTGTTTACTCAATCCCACTACATGCCAGGCCTGGGGCTACAGAGATGATTGGATCTATGAGGTACTGTTTATGCCCACTTTCCAGATGAGGAACCTGAGGCTTAGAGAGGCCCAATGACTTGCCAAGGTCACAGATCTAGAAGGCAATAGGGCTAAAGCCTGAACCCATATTAGCTGACTCAAGATCCCTGATGACCTTCTCTGCTGCCTCTCTACAGATTCCAGCCCTGGGGACCTCGATTGGCAGTCGGCCATTGGGGAAGGCAGGAAACGGCTTCCATACAATCAGGCTTCCAGAACAAGGGGCCAGCATATACACCCTGCCCTGCCCACCTTCCTTGGCCACAGAGGCTCAGCTGAGGTTCACAAGCTGTGGGGCCTGTGCTCATGCCTGTGCATGTGGTGTCTGTGTGTCTCTGGGAAGGTATGTCTGTGTCTCTGTGTGGGTGTCCCTGAGCACGACGTTTGTGTGCATCTGATGTGTGTGAGCAGTGTGGATGTGGAGGCTGTTGTGTCTGCTGGTGTGTATATCCTGCAGCATGTAAGAGAGACAGGAGTGTGAGCTCTCTGGAACCCATAAGACAGAAGCAGGGTGTCGGGGAGTTCTGGTGCATGCTTCCTCCTGCCCTCCTTGTAGGGGTGGGTGTATAGGCCTTCAGAGTTCCACGGCCTTGGGCTCCTAAAAAGCTGCCTGTCACCCAGATATATTGCCAGTTTGAACCTGGAGCCCCTAGCTCCCATAACCATTGCTTTCCCTGGCTCCCACACCCACCTGGTGGCTGAACCCACCACGAGCACCACTGCAGGAACCTCTAGGGCCAGATACGGCTCTCATGTCAGCCTTGGCCTTGATTCATGGAGCCCCTGCAGAAAGGCAGCTGGGTTCCAGGGCCCCTGGTCTTGAGCCTAGCCGTGTGTTCCTAAACAACTCACCTGACTCCTCTGCCCTGAATGTCTTAGGGGGTTGCTTGGAGAGAAAGTCTTAGAAAAAGGGAGATTTGTGGTCTAAGAACCGGAAGGGAACTTCACAGTCACCTAGTGAAGCTACTCTCCTGGTGGATGACTGTGTTCACCCCTTTCAGCCACCTGTATTTTACTTTACACCTCTGGGATGGAGAACTCACTACTTCCAAAGAGCCCACACCTTTCTGGGCAGATTTGACTAAGTTCTACCTCACGCTGAGGTGTCAGGTCTGCTTCCCATAGCTTCACCCCACTAGTCTCACCCTGCCTTCTGAGGCCCATGAGGCTCAACCTTGGTCATTCCTGCTGAGGTTGGGGGGTAATTACAAAGGCTTGCAGGGACCCCCAGGCTGAGAGGCTGTTTCTAGGCCGGGTGAAGGGCTGAGAACCCTCAAAGACATGCCAAGCTGAGCAGACACGGAGGCCAAGGTATGATCATTCTGTGGGGCCTGATGTCATGGTTGGGGCAATGAGAGTCCCCAGTCCAGCCAGGCTGAGGCTGCAAAAGCCTGAGAGGCTTGGGCGTTGCTGCCCTGGCTGGGCCTGCGGCAGTGTCTTGGGGACAGCTCTGAGCTCTGGGAGGTTTGGGAGCCACGGCCTGAAGAGAAGGGTGCACATACATAGTGAATACATGCCAGGGAGGGATGTGGCGCCCTCCACAGCACAAGACTGTGCCGCCAGGATGAACGCTGATGTATGCAGGGAGCTTGGCACACAATGGAACTTGACAAGCAGTTAGGATATTATTCATCCATCCACCCATTCGTTCACTCACTCCCTTCATCTGTGCCAACCCAGATCTCATGGCTGGAGACCCAGGGAGGAAGCAGGCGCAGCCCCACTCCTTGCGCCGGAGGCTCAGGCAGGGGTGGGGGCAGACTCAGCTCTGGCATGTCATCACAGCAGTGCATGCCCAGCACAAGGTCCTGGCTCCAGATGCAGGACACAGAAAGGAGTGCCAGCGTCTTTGGCTCCGTTCCCTGCTCTTGGAGGTGGGGACCACTCAGCCCCCACCTGTCAGGGGTTGGGTGCTGGGGTCTGACAGGAGTCTGAAGCAGAGCCAAGACCACCATTTTACGGAGGAGAACACTGAGCCCCAAAGAAGTAAAGGACTTGTCCAAGTTTACAGCAGGGCCAAGACTCCTGACATGCCCACAGAGCCTCAGCTTTTTGGTGGGGAACACAGGTGGGGTGTTTGGGCCCAGCATACAGCTCTTGCACTTGGGGCACCTTCCTACCGAGCAGCCTAATCCCTACAGAGCCCACACCTCTGGCTGGAGGCCAGGCAGCTTGGACACCTGCCCTACCGTGAGCATGCCTAGATGAGCCTCGGCCCTCCAGGAATGGCTGTCCGCCCTACTCTAAGACGAGGGCGTTTGAATGGGATCAGAAAAGACGAACAGGTTTGCTCTCACTTGTTGGCTTCCCTTCCCAAGGCTGGCAGAGTCTGCTTGGGGCACCACATTGAGAAGGAAAGGGTGTCATGGCCAACCTCCAGGTGAGGGACTGGGATGGCAGCATGTGTGCTGGGACACACCCTGCTTGGATCGGAGAATTCCTAGGGCCACCCCCAAACTCCTCCCCTGGAGTCGGCACCCTGTGCGTCTATGAGCCTCAAGGCCTCCTCAAATGCCCCTCAGGGTCCCTCCTTGCCCCACGGGAGGCATGAAACACATCGGGCCTCTTTCCGAGGGGCAGAGAGAGTGTCTTGTGCTGTGGCCCAGCACTGCCCCCAGAGGCCATCGAGCCCAGCTGTCCTGGGAGCTTGGGCCCATCTTCACAGTCACACAGCCCTGCTGTCCTGTCACCTCCTCCCTAATGATTCTGACAGATGACAGAGCTTGTGCTCAGTGTGAGCGGAGGTAAGAGTGAAGAGTCTGAACGAGGGTGTGAGGGACTGTACTATGATTGCGGGCATGAAGGGGCCTTCCCCTGGCTTCCTGATTCTTGGTGTGTCCTGGATAGTTGGGGAAGAAAAAAAAGGCATCGCTGACCTACTGTGTGCCAGGCATTTGTACATCCTGTATTCATTTGTTCTTCACTCTTACCTGAACGGTAGTTACTTTACCCCCATGTTACAGAGTCTCAGAAGGTTCGGTGACTTCCTTGGTATCATTGTGATTGTGGACAAGGCTGGATTCTGTCATCTTCCAGAAGCCAGATGTTTCCACTTCCTAGCCAAATGGCCAGCAGCTGGATAATATGGTAATAGAGGCAGCATGCCCATGGCTCACACAGACCCCAGATCTGTCCCAGGGGCCCTTTCCCTGGGTTTCTATGGGATACTGACCACTTCTGTTGCCTCCCTTGGTCCCATTGCTTTGCCCTGTAAAACCCAAAGAAGTCTCTACCTGCTCTCTTGGCACCCCACATGACCCCCAACTCTGCCTCCAGTTCTGTGCCCTGCCTTTGGGCTCACTCAGGTATGAATGAGGGCAAGGCCAGGGCAGGAGCAGGACCCAACAACAACCTGCCTCTAATACAGGAGGGCCAGGTCTCCTGCCAGGAGACGGACAGAGGCCCCCGTGGGGTAGAACATCATCTCCCAGCCACCCAAGGGTATAGTAAAGCAGAAAAGTTGCAATCCACAGGCTCACAAATGTGCTTTTGGTTGGCTTGCACAGTGGTTTTTTGTTTTGTTTTGTTTTTAATGTGGATTTGTTGCCAATATTTAAAAATAGAGAAGTTTCAAGAAAAAAGAATCCAGATTCCTGGCTTCTCTTGAAAAACTGGAAGTTTCGAAAATCTGTCTTGAATTGGCTGCCCAGGGCTAGAGTTGAGGAGCAGAGGTGTGCTCTCTGTCCATTCAGCCGCAGGGGCCTGCCTGACCCCCGTCAGCATCCAGGTTTGCATCTCCTGATGCAAGGCGTACGAGCTTAGGCTCTGGAGTCAGCAGCCTGCATTAGTCCAAGCGTGTGGCTCAAGCTCAGCGTTGACTATCAGAAAGTTCCCTGACATCTCTGGGCCTGTTTCCTCACTGGTAAAATACTACTTCCTTGATGCTCCAAGACTTCAGAGTGAAGGTACAGAAAGCTACTGCTGTGGTTTAGCCTGCTGCCGGGCATGTAGTGAGCGCTCAGTAAATGCTGCCATGGTCCTGATCACTCCAGCGCTCTCCCACCAGGCACCAAGAGGCCTGGAGCAGCAGCAGCATGTGGTCGCTCCCAGCCCAGCTCTGGCCCATCCTGGAGCTCCCCTTGGCCGCACACACAATCCCGTCTGGGTGCTACATCCCCAGACAACCGCTCAGCAGCCACTCGGTGCTCCAGCGCCGTCGCTGAGGACCATGGCGCTGCCAGCCTGCTGGCCAGTGAGTTCAGGCTCTTTTCCCTGTGGGCAGGAAACAACTCACCATGGGCCCTTGGACAAGTTCTTTCTCCATCCTGAGATCTCAGTTTCACCAACTGCAGGATGAGCCTGTGGTCTCCATCTCCTTTGAACCCTCACATCCTGGGACTTTTGCAGACAGGCAGGCAACGAAGGCCAAAGCCTCACCAGGCAGGAGTGAATTTGTTAGGATTCTTTTGGCTGCAAGGGCAGAAACCTGTCACAAATGGGCTTGAAAAAAAATATTTTGTACTTGTTTTTCTGTGACTTGCTATTTCACTTAGCATAATGTCCTCAAGGTTCATTCGTGTTGTCATATTACAGAATTTTCTTCTTTTTTAAATACAATCTTTGTATGAATACACCATATTTTCATTTTGCATTCATCTGTCAATGGACGTTTAGGTCATTTCCACATCTGGCTATTTTGAAGAGTGTAAAGCATCTCAAATAGTCAAATTCATAGAATCAAAGAACTGAATGGTAGCTGCCAGGAGTTGAGGGGAAGGGGAAATTAAGCACTATGGACATAAAGTTCCAGTTAAGCAAGATTAATAACTTCTAGAGATCTGCTGTATAACACTGTACCTATAGTCAACAGGACTTTATTGTATACTTAAAAATGTAAGAGGATAGTTCTCATGTCAAATGTTCTTACCACAAAAAAAAGAAATTAAAAAAATAAAAACGGTAGTGTAGTGGCTCATGTAGGAGGAAGCCTGGGGGTTTGGGGCTGCAGGTAGGGCTGGATCCAGGTGCTCTGCCAATGTTGATGGTTCTCCTTCACTCTCATCTCTCAGCTCTGCTTCCTTCTGTGTTGGCCTGATCCTCATTTATGGGCTTTTTTTTCAGACAGATATGATGACAGTCTTCTACCACCATAACTCCAAAAGCAGGTAGTATCTCAGAAGGCACCCCAGGGAAGATGCCAAGTGGCCCGGTTCATCCAAGTCAGTGGAAAGATGGGGTGAGGTACTGTGGTTAGCTCCTACCAAGGATGACATAGAGTAGAAAAAGTCTTCCTCAAACATAGGAGACTTGACTTTAGAAAAAGGTGAATGGAAATGGGTTATGCAATCTACAATAACAGCAACCACTGGCCATTCCAGAGGCCTTTAGTGCAGAGAAAGAGCCTACTGAGAGAGGCAGGGGTAATCTTCTAGTCAATAAAGTATTTGTGCATGTACCCTATGCTTGGAGCAAGAGGGTACAGAATCATGAACACATGATTCTAGCCCAGAGAACCAATAAGAAAAGCGCCCCACATCACCAGCCTGGGATGCCAAGGGCCAACTCTGTGTGTGATTCTGGCTACAAATGATGTAACAGGATCGGGAAGCTTGTAAGAAGTCCATCGTGGCTGAGGAAAGAACACAGCTAGAAGTGTGAGGCCATGTGCTAGGACTTAAAATCTGCAGAGGAAAAATAAAAAACATGTGAAGCATGAAAGGTGAGAGTGGGGATGGATTAAGAGGGGCAGAGGAAACCTGGATTTGACTGGCAAGATGCAAATGAAAAAGCATGACATTGGGAAAAACTGGAACAAAATATAGGTTAGTATATATTTCATTCTGATATGGGAATGGATAAGCATTAAAGCAGTGGGAAAAAATCATATCAAAAGAACAAGTGCAATATATTTGACAGAGAAAAAAGTAAAGCATGCAATTCAAAACATCATCAAATTAAAAGGCAAGTTGGGGGAAATATTTCTATGATTAAAGTATATTATAAGATAAATGCATCCTAAAAAAAAAGAGGTCCAACAGAAAAGTGAGCAGAGGACCTAATTTCAAAGGGGAAAGGAGCAATGGTGTAGCCTTCCTCCTCCCAAATGCACCATGTAGACCCCCTTCACATCCCATTCTCTACCTTCAGGCTGCTAGACTCAGAATAAAACATCTTATTGATCCATAGAGGGGCTTACTGAGGTGAAGGCCTGCCTAGAGGATGTCCAGACCTTGAATTAGTCCCTCAGAGGCCCTTCATCTGGCAGCTTCTTTTTCTAAAGCAAATGCCTTTTGAAAACTTAACATCAGCTCTGGTAAGACAGGGTGGGAGAGAGCTACACTCAAGCACACCCCAGATGGAGCAGCCCCTGAGTGCCCCCAGCAGTCCATAAAGGGCAGAAATAGCCTCATTCTGAACCAGATGCTGCTCCCCCTTCTCCTACACCCAGGTGACACCTCCGCCAGGTCAGTCCAGTGTGCCCACAGGGCAGACAGGAACACCAAGGGTCTGGGTGGAAATATTAGTAAGCTGTCATAAACCAAGAGACCAGTGGGGCCTGCCCACTACCCTTGTAAGTAGCTGACACCGCAGTTACCAGGCCAGCAGCCTCAGATCTACTGGCAATTATCACAGATTATGTAACTGTCCTTATTAAGGAGCACTGCCTGGTGGCAGGGCAGTGCTGGACTGAGGAGGGCTGGGATTCTGGCTCTGAGACTCACTAGCCTGTGCCTTCCCTACCCTCTGAGCCTGGTTCCTTTGTCTGTACAATGAGAACTGGTAAGACCTCCCTTGGAGACCTGGTGCTCCACCTGAATAAGTAAGTAAAGGATACAACATAGTCCCCACCAGTGAGAAGAGAGGACCCCACTATGTGCTAGCTCACATCGATCACCTCAAAGTCTACAAAAATTTCATGGTGGAAGTGGGTACATGAATGATTCTTGACCAGGACAAATTAGTTCCAATAGAAGCTTTACATGCCTTCACCTCTGTTAGTCACAGGAACAGATCAGCAAGTGGGACTCTCCTCACTGACCACAGGCAGCAAGAACCCCCACATGGGGGTTGGCGGTGTGACCACAGCCTGCCACCATCCTCTGATGCATTCACTTGTTAGGGGACCCGTGTGGGGTGGAGGACCCAACAAGTCAGTATTCTGCGCAGAATCTGAGACTTCAGAGAAGTAGTGGTTATCAGGCTAGAAGAGTGCTTGGCAGACATCCAGTCCACCCCTCATCTGAATCAGGACTGCAGCCCCAGCAGGCACGCCCCATACCACTTGGATCCGAGGTGTGACGTCTCTCACTTGGATCATCGTACCAGCCTCCTTACTGGTCTCCTTGCTTCCACCCATCTCCTTGCAGCCTTTGTCCAACACAGCAGCTTGTGATCCTGTTAAAACAGAAGTCAGACCACATCACTCTTCTGCTTAAAACCCTTCCTCTAATGGGTCCCTATTTTACTGAGTAAAATGCAACTTCCTTACAAGAGCCCTAAGCCCTGGACAATCTGATCCAGCTGTAGCCTCCCAGATTTTCCTCATCTACCATTCTCTCCTTTGATCATTCTATTCTCACCATACTGACCACCTGGTGTTCCTCCAACACAACAGACATGCTCCTGCTCCAGGACGTTTGCACTCACTATTCTTTCTGCCTGGAACATTTCCCCCAAGATACCTACATAGCTCCCTTCCTTCATATCTTTGCTCCAATGTCATCCCTCTTAAATTGCAACATCTCCCCTTATCCTACCATGATTGGCTATGTTCCTTATCGTGCTTTTTTTTCCAGAGCATTTCTGACAAATATCATACCATGTAATCTACTTCTCATGCTTTTTATCTGCTCCCCCCACAGCCCCCCCCAACCCATTACAATGTGAATTCACAGGGGCAGGCACTAAGAAAGTATTGGCTGGATGAAGAAGGGGCAGAGCCAACCTCTGCCTCTCTGTAACTTCTCCCACGGGTCCCAACTCTGCACTCTGAAGGATGGAGACCCCCTCCTTCAAGACAGCTCTCCTGGCTCTTTGGCGACAGTACCATGTTTTTCTCCAAATGCTTCTCACATGACAGCTCCTTCTCCTCAAGACTTAACTCCATCTGTTGGCATCCTCTTAGAAGTGTAGAGTGTAAACTCAAGCCAGGTAAAAACGTCTGGATGTGGACAGAAAGAAAACGAAGACATCTGGGGAGGGAGGAAGCCAGACAAAGATCCAAGGAAGAGAGGTCTGTGGGGTTCTTTCACGCAGGCCGCCTGCCATTGGACTGAGAAGCCCCCTGCTTGTCCTACCTTCCTCCCCTCAAGCATTTTAACTGACAACCTGACAACCATCAGGTCCCTGTTTTCCAGAGAAATTCAGTGAGTCTACCCAGGTTGAGGACACAGGACAGAAGGCCTGGCAGGTGAGGGGAGGCGCTGGACACACCCCTCCCCACCAGCAGGAAGCAGCTGACAGTATTTCTGGCTCTTACCCCACCCCCCACCCCCATCTCAGCAGGGAGCCCAGGGCCGGGGGAGAGTGAGCCAGCATCGCTGACCTTGGCACTCCGGAGATAGAAAGGTCTAGAAGGGTCTAATGAAAATAAATCCTGCCTGGGCCAGATGCGGTGAACACTACGTGAGGAAGTGCCATGGTCAGCAGGGCACTGAAGAGAAGAGTGAGTGGTTCTTTGGAATCACAAGATACACGGCCCCCATGATTAGCGGTGGCTCAGGTGAGCTTCCCCACTCTGTTCTGCTTTAAATCTGGCAGAAGTGACTCAGTGGGGGCTTTGCCCACGGCATTCACTCTGTATTTCCAGCCCCCATTTCAGCAGGGGACAGCATCTTAGTCAAGCCAAAGTCTGATTAGTTGGAGAAACCAACGTGTCACAGCGCCCTGGGCATATGAAATAATATTTACAAGGGGATGACGTCGGGAAAATAATTACTGATGGTAAGAGGCAATCAGAGGTGGGGAACTCCTCCACTGCTCAAGTGGTGAGAAATTAGACAGAATGGAGCTCAGAGCAGCAAGGGTTTGTCACAGGGACAGCAGAAGGGGTTGGAAAGTCACTACCTCTGCGGATTCTGTTAATAGGATAAAGCAGCCTTGCAAATAAGAGCCAGACCCCAGGAGACCTGCATTTGAGGGATTTTAAAATCAGGCCAGGTCCTGCCAATAGCTTTGCTTTTAGATGTGTTAGAACTCGAAGGGAGCAGCTCAGAGATCAGCAACGCCAGTAGTCCCCAGTTTGGAAGCTTTCTGCCTTCAAAATAAAGTAATAATTAATTTGCTTTCACATTTTTTTTTACTCAGCAAAGACACACAGAGGACTTCCAGCTGGGATAAGCAGAAGACAGGGTTTGTTACTCCATCTCCAAACAAGAGACCTACTGGCTTTTAGTCAGCCCAGATACATTATCCTGTATAAATGTAGTTTCCTTTTGAAAACATTTAAAATTATATAAAGGTCACTTCTAATACCTGAGGGAACCTGGAGAATCTATATGAGAAAACCTATATCCAAGCAAACTCTCTTATAGGTTAAGCCGACTGAAGTCCAGAGAATGTAAGTGGCTTGCCCAGGATCACACAGCTGGCTGTCAACAAGGCCAAGGCCAGACCTGAGGAAGCGGGGAAGGCTGTCCCTGACCTGCAAGGGCAGGGCAGGAACAAACCTTGACAGTGAATGCAGGGGCTAAACATGGGTTATGGACACCAAAGGGATTTGGCTTAATTCTTATCCTCAATCCTTACTAGCTGTGGAACACCAGGAAAATGATTGAAGCTCTCTGAGCCCATTTTCATATCAATTAAATGGGGGTAATAACAGTACTTCCCACAAATTGTTGTGAGGGTGAAGTGAAGGAGCAGAACAGAGCCCTGAGTAAATAGTGGCTACTTTTTCTTAACTCCTGCTTAGATAGGGTGTGGGTTTGGGGGCGTCTGTGTGAATATAAGACCAACAAGCTTGGAGATCAAGGTCACAGGATCCAACTTCCAGGCGCTGCCCTGCCCTGACAATGCCAGTCGGAGGCAAATTCTGTCCCAGTGGAGCTCTAGGTACTGAACCGCAACGCTGTTACTTCCAGATAGTTACTCAGAACTGCATGTGCCTCAGAACTTAGGCCCCCTCCAGATTCACTGCTTCTGAATCCCTGCAGGGTGGGGACGTGGGAATCTGTACTTTTAAAAATTAAGATAATTTACATACCATAAAATTCACCGATTTACAGTATACATATTTGGTAGTTTTTAGTATATTCACATTGTGGCAACCATCACCACTAATCCCAGAACACTTTCATCACCCCCCGAAGAAACCCTGTGCTCGTCAGCGGTCACTCCCCATTCCCTCTCCCATTTCCTGGCAACTGCTAGTCGCCTTATCCATGGATTTGTCTATTCTGGACAATTCTTAAGAATAGACTCATATAACATGTGGTCTTTGTGTCTAGCTTCTTCCATGCAGCACAGTGTTTTCCGGGCTCATCCATGCTGTGGCACGGATCAGGGCTTCATTCCTTTGGAATCTGCCCTTTTAATTAGCTCTCCGGGTAGTTCTGATGAGTAGACTTTGGGGAAGAAAAGAATAGCAAATTCACACAAAGCGAAACTTCTGGCTATAAAGACATGGGGGCCTAAATCTTTCTTTTAGGTGTGCTTATCATAGAAGCCCCACTGGTAAGAGGAAGCAATGCAGGCTGCTTGCCTCCTCCAGAGGCTGCAGACATTGGGCAGGGTCTCTGGATGCTAGGCAGGGATGTATGTCTGCAGACGGCGTCCTGACTGCCCTGGGAACTGGGCAGATTAACTGCAAGAGAGACTCAAACAAGAGGATTTGGTCTCAACTCAGACTTTAATGTACACTATGCTCTTGGAAAACATCTCCAAGGAAACAAGCTGAACCAAAAGTCTTAACCAGCAGGGATTCTCATTCAGAAGCTTGGTGTGAGCCGCAGCCTCAGAAAAGAACGGCACAGGCATTCCGATGGTAGTACAACAGTTTGAGGTTAGGGTGGCAGAGCCTGTGTGAGTGGTGGGCACACTCTCAGGATTCCCAGGAAACCACAGAGTGTCTTGATTCCTGTGGCCGACAACTCTACAGCAGGACTGGGAAGATCGAGGCTGACCAGGTCATCTCCAGAACTCTGAATAAAGGGCACAGCACTTCACAGGACCAGAGAAGCCTGTCCAGAGCCGAGCCCTTCTCCATTGTTGAATCTCCAGGTTATCAGAAAGTCATGTGACTCTGGTGAGGAATAGGGCTATATGGGGGGGCTGCCAAATCCTGTTTCTGCGTCTGAGGCCTCGGAATGGAATAGAAGGGAAGGGTGTGGCACCAGCAAGGCCCCCAAGGTCAGGGTCACAACAATCTTGGAAGATTACCCACTGGGACCTCTGGACAGAAGGCAATGTAGACTGAGAAAGCAAAGGCTGACCACTTGTCAAACTCAACCCATCTTCTTTGTAATGCCTTCCCTAATCTGGGGCTCCTAAGCAGTCATGTGCCTATGTTTTTTTTGTGATGTGTTTCCACTGAACAAGGGGCAGGCAGAAATTCTGGCTCATCTCCCTATCACCCTCTGTTTAACTTTTAAAAAATTACCAACTAACATCTCAGACCCCTGGGCAGTCAAGGGTTTCTTATTTTGTAACCATCCTATGGAATAAGCAATCAGTGGTCTTGGGCATTTGGCCTAATCCCTTCTCATTTCAAGGGAAGTAGGCTGCTGCTGGGCCAGGTCTTTCCCAAGAGCTCCTGTAATCTGGTATCCAGGCAGGGCAGCACCAAGGCCAGGCTGATGGGGAACCCATGAAGGGGCCTTCAAGATGGGTACAGCTTCTTTGGCACGGAAGGAACTTATTACTAGTGAAGGAGAGAATTCTGGCTCCGTCTCTGCAGAACCCGGTGGGCCCCCACCCTGCCAGGTCCCAGCAGGAAGGGGTGAACGCAGAGGCGGGCTGCAGCTGCGGGAAGGCGCCGCCCCCGCTGCGGCTACCCAGTCCTCGCACCCTCTGGGAGCTCCACCACCACGGGGGCGCAGTCCTCCGGCTCCGCCTCAAAGTCCCACCGGAACTTCTTAGTCAGGTGAGCCCGGAACTTTTCAGCTTTCTGCCTCAGGGTGGCGTCCACGGCAACGCTGCAGGCAGAGGAAAAGAAAACCTAGAGAGAACAGAGTTAAGTCACTCCTGAGAAAACAGGGGGCCAGGAAAGCTGTGGGAATTTCCTGACAGCGCTCATCTCTCGGGGACGGGTGATCAGCTGGTGCTGGCACAGGCCCAAGGACACCTGCTGCGCGCCCCCACCAAGCCCAGAAGGAAGGTCCAAACCCAGCTGAGGGGCTGGGGCAGGGCTGGAATGGAAAAGTCCTACCGTGGATAGAGATGCCCCACTGAGAGTAAGGCCAGTGGGGCCATCACTCGGGCCCTGCCGCCTGGACAGCCCTACTGGGCACCTGGGCAGGAACTCAGAGGAAGAGGCAGTAGCTCCACCCCCTGGTACTAAAAAAGGCCTGGGGCCTTATAAGCCCCAAATCCCAAAAAGTCCCAGGCGCTAAATCAAGGAGGCTGAACTGCTGCCCTAATCTAACTGGGCCACAGGCTGTCAGTTGGAGGTTTTTAATCCCCTTAAAAGCTATCTTTGATGTCTTTTTAAAAATTGTAGTAATACACACATAACACAAAATCTATCACTTTAATGATTTTTATACCATTTACATTATTTTTACATTTAAAAACTATATATTTAGCATTTTAAGCATTTTTAAGTGTACAGTTCAGTGACATTAAGTATATTCACAATCTTGTACAACCATCACTATTAACCATCACTAGAACTTTTTCATCTTCCCAACTGAATCTCTGTACCTATTAAACACTAACTCCCCATTTCTTCCCCCAGCCCTGGCAGTCGCCACTCTACATTCCTTCTCTATGAATCTGACTACTTTAGGCGCCTCATATAAGTGGAATCATACAGTTCTTGTCCATTTGTGCATGGCATATTTCACTTAGCCTTAAGTTTTCAGGGTTCATTCATGTTGTAGCATGTCACAATATTCATCCTTTTTAAGGCTGAATGATATTCCACTGTATCATATATATTCCATTCCTCGTTTTGTTTTCCAGTCATCTCTCAATGGCCTATTGGGTTGTTTCGGCTATTGTAAATAATGCTACTATGAATACGGATGTAAAAACATCTCTTAGAGTACCTGCTTTCAGTTTTTTTTGGTATATCTCCAGAAGAGAAGTTCTTGGACCATAAGGTAATTCTGTTTAATGTTCTGAGGAACCACCATGCTGTTTTCTGCAGTGGCTGCACCATTTTACATTCTCAGTACCAATAAACAAGGGTTCCAATTTCTCCACATCATCACCAACATCTGCGGTTTTCTGTATTTTTTTTTATAAAAGCCATTCTCAGGGGTGTGAGGTGGTATCTCATTGTAGTTTTGATTTACATTAGCGGTGCTGAATATCATTTCATGTTTTTATTAGCCATTTGTATATCTTGTTTAGAGAAATGTCTATTCAAGTCCTTTCCTCATGTTTAATCAGGTTGTTTTTTGGTGGTGTTGATGAGCTATTAGAGTTCTTTATATATTCTGGATATCAATCCTTTGTTTTGGTATTCCTTTCAATTCAGTTTCATTTAATGTAAACACGGGCAGGGGGCAGAACAGTAATTTTCTCTACATCTGACACTCCAGTCCAGATTGTCCTGGATCCCAGTGCCTTCTGAGAGTAACAGCAAACCCATTACTCCTCATACTATTTTGCTGTTTTTGAAAAAGTTTCAGAGTATCCCAACTGATCCTCACAACACCCTGGGAAGACACACTAGAATGCCTATTTTACAGAAGTGGAAGCTGAGAGGAGTTAAATGACTGGATCAAAACTATCCAGAAAGGAAGTTTTTCGCAGACTACCCGTCAGCTCCCCATAGGACCACCCGCCAGACACAGGAGCATAAGCGGGCAAGGAGCCTTTTCCCCCACTTCACCCTCAGGCCAGAGTCGGCCTGCAGATTCCAATGGAGGGAATCTGGGCTCCAGGGGCCTGGACTTGGCAAAGGTAACAAGCGCACTTGGCAGCTGATTCCAGGGACAACACCCTTCCTGCTGCCTTCTCCACTGTTGTTCTGTTAGCAGGAGTGAGGCCCATTTGCAGCGGTCTTTGGAGCCATTCTGTTGGAGTGGTAGCAGGGACAGAAGCGATGCGGAGTGGGGGATACAGAGGCAGAAGTTGGGAGGTTGCAGGATTTGTTTTCATGAACTTGGGAACTGACTAAACACAGGAGCGGGAAGTGTAGCCACAAAAGACAACCAGACAAACAAAAACCAGATCAATAACTAATTAGAGGAGCCGTGCAGGCTTGGTGGCAAGAGGGCAGTGGGGAGGCCCATGGCCAGTCAGCAGGCAGCTAAAGAAGCTTGGCCCGGAGGGCTGAATGCCAGAACCCACTGAATTCTGGGGAGGGGCCTGGCACAGGAAGCAGAGAAGCCTTGTTTCCAACAGCATTGGTTTTAGAAGCCCAGCATATCTGTGGGTCTATCCCCAGAGGTCCTGGGGAGACTGCTGGCTGAATTAGTGAAAGCCTCTTCCTGTTCCCCTTCAACAGTAAACTGGACTACTCTGTACACAGGCCCTTCTCTCCAGACATGTTGAGCACTTGCCCTAACGTGCTTGCCTGCCTCTTCTGTGTCTCTACACACACATGCTCTTCCCTCTGCTTTTAACACCCTTCCACCCCTGCTTTCTCCTCTCGTACCTACTAATTTCTACTAATGAGTCATGCTCAGATATCACTCCTTTAGGATGTCTTCTCAGACCAAGGATGGAACAGGTACTCGTCCTTGCTCCCCAGCACCCACGGTCACCTTGACAACAGCCTCAGTCTCAGTTAGGTAACACTCCATTTACTGCTGAGCAACTCCAAAAGATAAGGAGCAACTCCAAAGCACTGACTTTTCCATACCTGCACTCTACACTGCTGGCAAAGAGACTGACATACAAGAAGGACCCACTAAATGTTTAATGAGCAGAAGGAAGAAGACCATAGGTTCTAGGAAAATCCATTTTTGTTTTACTCTCACACAGTGCCTGGCACCAAATAATCGCTCAATTAGTTATGTGATGGTGCTGGACAGAATAAGGGACTTGTCCTGGGGAGGAGGTAGCTTATTTACCAGACCCTGAATGCCACCAGCTCACAAGCCACCTCCTTGTTGACATGCCTCTTATTAAAGCCCAAGCTGAAATGAACTCTTCCAACTCTGTTCCCCTGGCACTGTGACTGAGCCTTCCGTATGTCATTTCTCACACTGTGATCGCACTGCAGTCATCTGCACTCCTGAAGAGTGGAGAATAAGCCCTAATTATCAGCGTGTCCCATACAGCATATCCCCAAGGACTGGCAGAGAGTTAGGGCCCAGAGGATATTCCTGAGTGGATATGAATGAGATACAGGGATTGCCCTGCATTTGGCAACGGCCACAGGGAGAGGCTGGAACAGTCTGGGCTCCTTCTCCTCACTTCTCCTTCCCACACATCTCTCAAACACTGCCCAGGAGTAATATCAACCAGAGGCAGGTTTAACAGAAGCCTTTGGTCTGAAAAATAAGGCTTCTAATTTGAAAAGGGCTTTGTCCTTTTTAAAGAACCTGTCAATTTAATTTTTACTACAAACCTGGGTACTAAAAACCTAGAAGATAGGAGGACAGGAAATTACTGTTCCCACTGTACAGATGAGAACAGCGATAAATGCTGACCAAGATCCAGAGGAAACAGAGAAATCTCAATCTGTTTTCCCTACCAGGACCTTCTTTTTGTTTGACGTAGACAATACATCCTCCATATTTTCAGCATTGCCCTGTAGGGAGCCAAGTGGCTGAGAGACCAGGTGCTTCTGGAATTGTCTCCTCTACAGGTCTCCAGGACCAGGGCACAGCCCAGATTGCCTTTTAAAAACATCAACTTCACTGAGACATAATTTACAATTAAATTCACCCATTTTAAATGTTTAATTCATCTTGACAAATACATACACCCATGCATCCACTATATGACATGACTGAGATAGGTATGTTTATAGTTTTTTATTTTGGAATCCAATTCTGAGCCTGAAGGCCCACATGCCCTCACAATCAGGATACTGCTTAGTTCTGTCACTCCAAAAAGCTCCCTTGTGCCGCCCCTTGGGGGTCAAACCCTTCTCTTATCCCTAGCCTCTGGCACCCATTGATCTATTTTTATTGCTATAGTTTACAAACTTGATATTTAAAAAACTCACAATTCAGAAAAGATGTTCAGATATACCTGGTTTTCAAGCAATCATTTATTTTGATTCTCTTATTTTTAGATTAATTTTATACCTTCTTGAGCACACTTAGTAATGATATGGTTATTTTACTTACCAAAGTGAAATCAAGTAAACTCTTTTTAATGAGACTGAAAAATGAATCACCTTAATATTGGAAGAGTAATCCTGGATATTTAAAAATTATTTCTGAAATAGGATAATAACATTTCACAAACAACTGCATTTATCTAAAACAAAAAGCATACCCATCAGGTATTTGTCTTTAAATATAAAAAATACATATTAATATTTTTATCATTAAGTCTGATATTCTAAAATTTTTAATTACTTGTGTTAAAAATGTGAAAGCTTTCTTTTAAACCCAGGTTAAATAAATTGAGTTCAGTCAGGTCACCTTGAGAAATTCAAAATATCAAGGTAGGTAGCTGAGTCATTATCTTACCCTATTTTTTGGCTAGACCAAAAAGATGAAATTTCCTAATTTTTTCAATTCCCAAGTGATTATTAACTTAGAATAAAACTAGCCAGAGGTAGAACATTTTATTTCCATTTGCAGAAGAAGAAAGTGATATTAAAAGCAACACTATCATTTTACAATGATTACCAGCAAAGTGAAAAGCAGCTGCAATCATGTCTTCTGAGGTCAGTTTAAAGAATTTGGGGCATTTCATCTGGGGCTCCATATATGGAGCCTTCCACAGGCTTTAGAATCAAACCTCAGCATTGTTAGCCACTAGCTCTGGTGATCTTGACTAAATTATGAGACTTCTCTCATCTTATTTCCTCACCTGTAAAATGGGGTTATATACTTTGAGCATTGTTTTGAGGGCTAAACGAGATAATGCACAGTAAAGCATGCAAAAGTGATAGCTGATTGGCAGGAGATGTAGATAGCTGATTGGAGCAGATGAAATTTATCATAACTGGTGTTACGATAATACCATAGACATCATTGTCAGAGCCAATGTTTTCCCTCAAGAGTTAAAGATGGACACTGGCATTTAGAATACTGTCAAGAAATAAAGCTAGAAAGAATATATATGGCCTATTGTGATTAAAAGTATTAAAAGAACAGGTTATGTGACTATATGCCTAAATGCTATATAATCAGCAGTAAGAATCCTTATTTTGTACATAACTCACTTTCTAACATACTATTAAATTCAGATTATCCTTTCATTGGTTTTAAACAAATTATGGTGACTCAAGTTGCTTTAAATAAAAGAAAAAACTGTATCTATTTTTGTAAAACAAGTAATTTTTATTCAAGCTAAATCCATGGGATTTATAAAAACCAGTAGCATCTATTCAAAGGACCTCTAATGGCAAAGACCATTATGTGGCTGATTTTGTACAAGCTAATGTGGCTGCCGTTAAGTGCTTACACATACAAACACCAGTCCCTCTCCATGGGTAGTAGCCATTTAAGCTCCTAAGTAAGAAAACCAGTTCCACTTACTTGGGCAGAGCAGGTGGCTGGCTGAGGAAGGCTTTTATGGGCTGATTCATTCACTCACAAACACCCTGAGTGAGTGCTTCCATGGGGCTGGGGGGTATTGGATTCTCACTGCCAAAATGGCATCAACGCAACTCTCCATTAAAAAAAAGGTTTGTAATATTCTTTTCTACATTGCATCTGTTGAAATCTCAGTCATCCTTCAAGCTTATGGTCAAATGTCCTCCCTTTGCAAAAGCCACTCCTAATCCTCTATCCCCCCAAATCTCAACCCCAGTCTGAATTAACCAATCCCTCTTTGGTGCTCCTAATGCCCTTTGACCAGACTACACATATATTAGGGTCATATATTTATGTTGCCACAGGAATTATGCACTCTATCCATCTAAAAACATCCAACACAAAGTAAGACTGGTGTTGAAAGCAGCTTAAAAATAACTCAACTAGGTGTTGAAAGTAACCAGATGAACAAAAAATGGGCTTTGGGTAAAAGCTCACGGCTCAAAGCAGACGTCAGGCAGACAGGATGTAAGGTCCAACAAGCATACCCTGGGCAATACAACAGTGACAAGTACAAAGCAGGCTAAGAGTATGGAAAGGAGATCAGCGATGGCTTCACAGAGAGGGACGCCTGAGGGCATCTTGTAGGATGAACAAGTACATACCAGGCAGAGGGAAAATCAGGGTCAGTTAAGGCATGAAACGTGGGTATAAAGTTTCAGTCAAACCAGATGAAGAAGCTCTAGAGATCTGCTGTGCTTATAGTTAACAACATCACACTGTACATGTAAAAAGTTGTTAGGGTAGATCTCATGTTACGTTTCTTACAATAAAAAAAAAAAAAAGAAAAAGATGTGAAACAATATCGTGTGTCTGGGAACTAGCAAGGAAACCACTGTTGCTGGAGTTGATGGTGGAAAACGGAGAGGACAGAGAAGCTGTAGAACAGGTTAGGAGCCAGATCGGAATGGGCCCTGTGTCCCATGTTTGGGATTTTAATTTTCTAGGTGATAAGGAGCCGCAGGGAAATAGGATCAGAACTGCATTTTAAAGCAGGAACTCAGGTGGCAGCATGGGAAACAGGTGGACTGACGGGTAAACACGGAAGCTGACAAACTCTGGTGCAGCCTGAGACCAAAAAGCGTGGGGTAAGGAAATGGTACTAGGGGAAGAACTGCAAACACTTCATGCAGTCTGGAGTTATTTGTTTAAATCATCTGTTTACTTTCCCACCAAAATATAAGCTGCAAGTCAGGGACTCTGTCTTGCTCACAGCTGTATTTCCAGTCCTAGAGCAGAGCCTTATATACAGCAGGTGCTAAGCAAATACCTGCTAAATCAATGAGTAAATCTCTTGAGGGCAGGAACCCTGGCTAACTCATGAATATATTCCTCAAGACTTTGAAGAGAATGTTGTATATAAAGAAAGGACGTTCAAAAACATGTGTTATGTTTCTTTAATGCACATGTCCTGGATTTTTCCAAATAATGTCATCAAATTTTCTTGATTTAAAGTCCAAAGACAAATTCTTCCTCCCTTCAGCTTTGTACACCTCACCTGGGCATCTAGCAATCCAGCTGGGCCCTTTCTGCTTCAGAAATCATTGCTGGCAACAAAGCCTGAGCAATGAAGAGCTCAGCTGTCGGTTGTGTTGACAATGGTCGTGACAGCCAACGACACAGTGTGACCCTCCTATGTTTGTGTAATACCATTAATGCACATCATGAGGGTGGCACATCTTCCCGTGGACCACTGCCAGGGGTGAAGCAGCTGGCCGATGGCCCCTCACACTGCTCGTCAACCCACAGCCCAGTAACTGTGGCGGGGGAGGGGATTTCCCCTTCAGAGGATGGATAAAGGGATTCACTTTTGTTATACCAAAAATTAATAAAAGAGGGGTTTTATAACTTTTCTCAAGGGGAATATACCAGGCCAAGCTATCAGCTTAACTAACTCATCCCCATGGTCTGCGTAAGTCCTCCAACGGCCAGTTTTAAGCCAGCTGCCTGCTCACAGGAACTCTTCCAACAGTGCACTGGTTTGGTCTCTGTACCTCTGAGAAACAAGCCCTTGACTAGGTCTCCACTAACGTCAATCAAGAATACTTTTTGGGGGACCTGTGCTGTACTCAGTATATAGGGGCATAAGCACAAGCCTCAGGCTTGGGTACAAATCCTGACTCTGCCCCTCGCCGGCTGTGTGACCTTACATAAATGATTTAACCTGAGTCCCAATGTTCTCATTTGTAAATGGGAATAATCCTCCCTGCCTTACAGGGCTTCAGAGAGATTAAATGACGGAACCCAGGAAGCATGATAAACATGGTGCCTGACACTCAATGGCATTTAGTGAATGTTTGGGTGGGAGTTGGAGGTTATCAAACAGCCACCTTGTAAGGAGCAGGCCTCGTGGGGGGCTCACAGGGAGAAGAAAGCAGCTCATGGAACAGAAAGTATGGGAACTGACAGCTTATGGGCTTCTGCCTCTTCTATACTTGAGAAAGTTACAAAATGTGAGTGACAGGGGCTGTCCCAAGAACATAAAAGAAGCTAATCTGTTGGCAAAGGGAGGAAACAGCACAGGACGAAGATTGTAAATTGTTTGAAGCTTCTTCCCTAATTACCACTCATAATGAAAATGTAATTGCCAAGTTAAAAGCAAATTTTACTTTTTCTGTCAGAGAATCTCTGCAGAAACTGGCACGTTTTGTTTGAACAGGAAATCAAAGTTACTTTAAGGCTTAAATGAGATCTAAGGAGCTGCAGATGTTTCCCTGGGAATAACAAACTTCAAAACTCTGTCCTACTGGATTGCAGCAATTTACAGCTACAGGGAGAAAGAAAACGTGTTTTGAGCTGAGTAACTAAAGGGGTGGGAGTGATTCAAATTCCAAATATCCCAGTGCTAGGCACTCTGGGAGTGAGGCGAGGAGAGGGTGGTACAGAGAGAGGGTCTCTGGCAGCAAGAGCTTATAGCCGAGTAGGAGAGTGAGAACCAGGAAACTGGAACCAAAGGTTAGGAAACTGAAACAAAAAGGTAACCCTCCTAAGGGTTCTTTCACACACCTGGCCTTAGTTCTGACCTGCATGGGTGTTAGCCAAAAGGCTGCTCACCTGTAAGGTGCTGGTGAGGAAGTTGTTCTGGGACACAATGTCCACAAAGAAGTCGGCGGGGATCTCGCCAAGCTGATGGTACAGGATGGAGATGAGGTTGGTGTAGAGGGTGTGGTGCTTCACCACGGCTTCTTCTGACCGGCACAGGAGGTTCAGAAGCCGCTTCCAGTGCTCAAATGCCTCATACACGTTCCCCAGCAGGAAGCATACAAAAGCAAACTGGAGTTCACCTGAAAGACGCAGAGAGGAGAGATGAACCTGAGGGAGAGGAGCACCACTGATCCTACAAAGCTGTCACTTCCACTGGACCTCAGCAACGGGTGGCCTTTTATCCTTGTCACTCCTGCAGAGCCTAGCATGGGGCTTTGCACCTAGCAGATGCTCAATAAAGGTTTGCTGAACTGCTATAAACTCTAGCCCTGGGAAACCAAACTATAGTTTGGGATTTCTGTAAACCAGACTGTAAGAAAAGAGGGACACCTAGTATTTGCCTGGCATTTAAAAAGTTCACAAAATGTGCCCACAGATATTCTGCCAAGTGGATCCCAAACCTGGCTGCCCATTAGAATTACTAGGAGTGTGAGACCCCTGGAAGGTTAACTTGACCCCCTGCCTCCATTTTGTGTCCTCCATCTTGAATAACTTAACTTGACCCCCTGCCTCCATTTTGTCTTCCATCTTGAATAACTTAACTTGACCCCCTGCCTCCATTTTGTGTCTTCCATCTTGAATAACTTAACTTGACCCCCTGCCTCCATTTTGTTCTGTGTCCTCCATCTTAGGTAAGAAGTTTCCTGCTCAAGCCACGCCCATTCCCGCAGAAACCATGCCCAGCAACTTGTGCGACAAGACCGTGACCCTCCTCAGCGAATCAGCTAAGGTCACAATAAACCACCCCCTTGGAAAGCCCCTACCTGTTTTTCCAAAAGTATAAAAGCAAAAAGGGAACTTTGTTTAGGGTCTCAGACCGAGTCCTGTGTTTTGACGGGCCACTGAGACCCTAGTTCGAGCTAGCAATAAAGACCTGTTCTGCTCTTGCATCTCGCGACTGAGGCTGGTGACTGTGGCTCCACACGGGGGACTCAAGGAAACGGGGCACAAGAGGAGGGCCTATTAAAAAGAAAGCTGCCCACCCTTCACCCAGTGACCGTGGTGAAGGACGGGCTGAGGCCTCAGTATCTGCAGCTCCAGTAAACCGCCTGGGTGATTCTGAAGCAAACGGCTTGCTCCAGGCCAGGGAAATACTGCAGTACACCACGCAGCCCTCAGCCCAGCTCCATGAGGTAGTTAAGAAAGGGGGCATTTGCCTCATTTTACAGATGAGGTCAAGGGACTTGCCACAGGTCACACATCTAATGTTTGGCAGTTTGAACAATGGAAAGATAAAACAAATTTTCTCTTAGGTGGAAACAGTTCTAGAGCCTCCCAGAATAGGAAAATTCATGAGTACTTGTTTCAGGGTTAGCCTGCCAACCAGATTATTTGTGTTTAATCACAGGGCTCTGTGCTTGGTGGCAAAGAGCCTGGGCTCTGGAGCCAAACTGCCTGGTTCAAATCTCAGCTCCACCACTCACAGCTGGGTGACTCTGGGCACGCTACTTAATGTTTTTATGCCTCGATTTCCTTATTTGAGGGTTGTAGTGAAGACTAAATGAATCTCTCTCTCTCTCTCTCTTATTTATATATATAAAATATCAATATATACACATAGCATTTAGAATAATGCCTGGCACAAAGAAGCACTCAAGAAGTATTAGTTATTACTTTCTTGACCACCTTATGGAGTTCCCACTGAATGTCTGTCTCAAAGAGACCTGAGAAGCCACTGTCTTTGGATAAGTGACTGGGTCTCTGGTTGCAAAGACAGACAGCTGCTGATCAGAGACCTTCTCTCTAACTCCCGACCGAATGAGGGCTTCTGCAAGCATACTTCCGTGTGGGCCGCAAACAGAACAGATGCACTCAACACCAAGCACCTCTTTAAGTGCATGTGTTTGATCTGTTACCTCCAGACACCTGGAAAAACTGTTACCTGTTCCTAGGCTTGTGGAACTAAGTTGTGTGACTAGCTGCCTGATCTAGATATTTTTAATGTTTAACTGGTATTTTCAAAATTCAGTAAAATTTTCTTTGTATGACAGAAGATAATGATTTGCTTCTTCAGATGGCTTTACCTGGTTTGTGAAAATATGAGCTTATTCTCTGAATTTAGGGCATTTATTTAAATTCATGCATTCACTAGTCTAGAATTAAATTATGAGATCAGAAATAATTTCAAAGAGCTGTCATGAAGACATGAGGTTATCCCTGCAACAGACCTTTTCAAAAGATTACTTCAAAGAACTGAAATGTTTTAAGAGGTAGAAAACAGGATTTCTGTTCATTTTTAAGCCAGAATTCCAAGTGTTACTTATTAAATGAAATCAGCTGAACCAATGATAAAAAAGACCTATATTTGAATTTCTCACTTATCTTCCCACAGAAAAATATGCAAATACCTGGACAATTTGTAGAAGAAAAAACATAAGTAGCTTTTAAGGATGGGATGTTTGCTGTCACTACTAATCAAAGAAATATAAATTAAAACAAAATGTCATCCTCCAACTGTCCATTTGGAAGAAGCCTTTGCTAAATCATCATTTCAAAGGTGATGGGCAACAGCCACTCAGCACCGGTGAGGATGCACAACCTTCTCCTGGGAACATGCATGCTCTGATCCAACAATTCCAAACCTCAACCTGCTCAGACGTACACAAAGGCCATTTGTTGTACGACACTTTAATAATAGAGACACAGGAATATCTTAAAAGTCCAACAGAGGGCTGGTTCATAACTATGGGGCATAGACAGCTACTAAAAGGAGCGACTATTTCAGTGACATGGAAAACTTTTTATATTAAGGCAGATTACAAATAAACTGTAATCATGTTTTTACAAAAATCTTATATACACACAAAGACATATAATTGAATAAAGACTAAAAAGAAATAGATAAAAAAATATATAGAAAAGCTGGAATATATATATAACAGATGGAAGGTAAATATACCAAAATGTAAAAAATGATTATTTCTAGGTGATGGGAACTGAAGTGAATTTTTGCTTTTCTTCTATCATGAACACATACTATTTTTTATGATGAGGGGGGAAAACAATAAAAACTATAACAATTTTTTAAAAATCACAGTCCTGGTCTAAGTCAGTTGGGAAACCAACATCCTCAGAGGGTCAAGAGCAAACTGAGGAGGCAGGGAGAGGTCTGGGAATCAGGAGCCCTGGGCTCTGGTCTCAGTAGTTGTCCAAATCCTTTCCCTCTATGGACTTCAATCTGTAAAAGGAGGGGCTGGGCCATACCAGCAGTTCCCAAACACAGGACTGTCTGCATCAGGCTCACCTAGGGTGCTTATTTACTATATAGACGGGCAGGCACACGTAAATTGTTGGAGGCCTATTCCAATTATCTTGAATCAGTCTCCAGGGGTCAGGCCTGGACATCTGTATTCTTTTGAGTGTACCCGGCAAGACTGCCTCCTAGACAGGCTTAGGAACCACTGGACTAGATAACCCAAGATGCACCCCCTGCTCTAAGGCCCCCTGCCTCACCCCTCCCTTGGCCTATTCCAGAAGTGCCCTGGGCTCACCAAGCACATCCTGGGGGCTGCTGGGGAACTGCTTGCTGAGCACAGTCTCCAGGGCATAGCTCAGGTCCATGCTGTGCCTGGTTATCTCTGCCGGCGTGGCCCCTGCTGGGAACATCTGCGTGGGCAGCTCTGAGAAGCGGATCTCTGTCCCAGCTCTGGGCTTCATCTCAGGCAGCCGGGAGAGGCCCTCCTGGTAGCTTTTGCACTCAGTGCCACAGCGGGGCAGATTCTGCCCCACCCGGTCCTTGGTGTGCTTCATGGAGAGGACAGGTAGCACCTCTGAGAAGGCACAGATCTGCCGGTTCTCAGGCTGCAGCTTCTCCACTGTGGCCTCGCTGATGAAGTTGGTGAGGGAGATCCACTTCTTGAGTGTGGCATATGGGTAAGGTCCCAGGAATTGGTCCAGTTCCTGGAGATTGGCCCTCATGGCCTCCACCTCGGCTTCTGGGGCTGGAGACAGGTCTACCTCTTCCTGGACCGCGTTCCAATGCAGGATTATCAGTCCCCGCTGCCGCAGGCTAAGGAAAAAGCCCGTACGAGGGCCCACCTCCTTGGGATTGGCCTTGTCCACAGAGCTGTAGTGGAGGAAGTGGATGCCTGGCGGGATCATCTTCACACCCCGGAATTTGGGACCCACCTCCCAAGAGTTGTAGTCAATGCCAAACTCTGTCCCCCTGGGCATATTCAGGATGACCACAGTGGCCCCTTCAAAGAAGAGGCGCTTGGCAAGCTCAGGATCCATCTGCATGGCAGCCATGTGACCAGCGGTGGGTGACCAAAAAGAATAATCCTTCTCGTCTCTCAGAACTGCTAAAAAAGAAAGAAACCAGAGTTAATCAGAACTTGGGGAAGGATGCTTCATTTGCTGAGCATTCTCTATGTGCCAGATAAGTGACTGGGACCCCTGACATAATTATTTCCCTTAATCCTCCCCACAACCCTGCACCTATTTTATGGATGATGAAAATGAGATAGAGAAGAGGATTCTGGTGTTTTGGTTAAATGAGCAAGAACACTCACTTCCCAACTGGAAAGAAATCAAAGAGAAGTGAATGCTTGAGGTCAAAAAAGGTCACACAAATTAGAACCTGGGCACCCTGCCCTCCAAGCCAGTGCTCTCATCACCGTCCACCCGGGATTTGCTCTCAGATCTCTCTCATAACAGAGGATGAAAATGGAGAAAGCCTGGATGATCCACGCTACACTATAACTCTGCCTAAACTCCCTTACACTATAACTCTTCCCAAAACCTATTGCTAGAGAGTCCCAGAAGAGCTGAGAAGGATGATTAAATCAAGCATGCACCCAGCTTCCCATAAGCCTCAGGAAAGGCCCAGAAACAGAGGGTGGAAAGTGGGTGCTCAGCATCGGAAACTCACAAAAGGTTCGGGGAGGGAGTAGAGACCCTTTTAACCAAAAACCTCCCCTCTCTTTTCATACGTAAAGAAACCTAAGTCCAGGGAGCAAAACAACTGCCCACAGTCAGTGGACAGCTCTGGACCACTCACCAGAATGCTTTCAGGTGGTGTGGCTGGCCTAGGACCAGTGCT
This sequence comes from Manis pentadactyla, assembly GCF_030020395.1. NCBI lineage: Eukaryota > Metazoa > Chordata > Mammalia > Pholidota > Manidae > Manis > Manis pentadactyla. The sequence continues at coordinate 157,246,260 of NC_080023.1, read as the reverse complement.
TAGGAGAGAGCTTGAAACACTTATTTTACCTACTTCTGAACTACCCATGAGGACCCACTGATAAAACTGTGTGGTATTTATAAGAATGTTCATCATCATAGGAAGTAAAGACAATAATTGTTTTCTGAAGCTTTGTGGTATATACTCTCGGTAGCAAGGCAAAACAACTTGTTACTGTAGGCCACCATCAAAAGTCTGAAAGCCACTGCTCTAAATAATTTCTATCATCATCTTCCTATTCCCAACCCTGAATTCAGATGACACTTAATAAATATTTGCTAAATAAACAGCTATTGCATTTAGAATCATTGTTCATCAATTAGCCATTTTCCCTGTGGCATCTGTGTGCTCCTCCTTGATAATGATATTCTTTTCATTCTAATTCCACCAGCCTGTAATTCTCTTCACTAAATCTTCAGCAGTTGGCATGTGGCCTGGCCCAGAGATGCCCTGGAATGCAGAGTCTCATCCATCTGCTTCTCTCCACCACCTCCTTTATCCAAGCCACTGTATCACTCACCTGGGGAGTGCCTGCCCCTTTAACCCATTCTCCATCCAACTGCCAGAGTGACCTTTTCAAACTGCTATCTAAGCATATCACCACCCACACTTAATACCTTCTGAGGGGCTTCCCACATGGCTCTTGGAAAACAGAAATCCTTACTCTGCCCTCCAAGGCCTGTGTGGTCTGACCTCTGGCAATTCCCTCAACTGGTTTCATAATATGCTCCCCTACAAGCTCTGTTCCAGCCACCTTAGCCTTTTTCAGACCCTCAAATGGGAGGCTCCTCAGTATAGAAAACTCTTCCTTCCCCTCTTTGTCAAATCACTTTACTGATCTCAGCTCAGTATTCCTCAGTAAAGCTTCCCTGACCCAGCGTTAGGTCAGGTCCCCCTTGATACACTCGCACCACTTGTACGTTTCCATTTCACCTATCATGGCTGCAATTTTGCGTATGTTTAATAGAGGGCTGTCGTGTTTAATAGAGGGCTGTCAGCTCCACAAGACTTGACTCTTTCTGTACCTCTGGCACATATCAGATGCTTGATAATTACTTATTAATAAAAACATGATAACCATTTTGCAGATGAGAAACAGGGCTCGGTTTGGGGAAAGCCTTTAGGACAGAACCGGGTGGGGCCCAGTCAAGGTCTCAGGCCCCAAAGTTCTAAAGTTAGGAAAAAAGCGAAGTTACCCGGGTGCCCCAGGGGTATTGGCGACGGTGTCTCTGGTGACGGTTTCTCAGGGAGAAAGGCCTGCACAGACACCAGGGTCCCACCACCGGCGCACAGACGTCCTGGCGAGATGCCCTAATTGGGGGCATTCCGCCATCCCGAACGGGAAGAGGGGTGGCCCGGTCACAAAGACAACGGGAACAGAGGAGGTAAAAGAGGCCAGGGAAGCCGCACTCACCTGCTTGGGTTTAGCCCCACGCTCAGGAACTGCCGAAGCTCACCGGAAGTTCTCCGGTGTGGCACGCACGGGAGCAACGGGGAGAGCGGCCCGGCAGAGCGCTCAGCCGCTGGAGGAACGGTCCGTGCCTCTAAGTTCCGCCCCATCAAATACTGCCTTTTGCCGTGCATAACAACTTTCATCAACCTATGTATTTTATATCCCTCTCCAGATACACATCCACCAACCACGGTCCTTTGGTCTCAGTCAGTCACGGTCACTGAAGCCGGGTCAAGGTCATGTGACTGCCTAGTAGCCAGTCAAAAGCTCACTCATGATCTAGTCAGTAGATCTCTGCCTGGGTGGCAGTGTCACATCTGGCCCATTATCACCCAGTGTCAGATTCCAACTACCCTCAGCCTTAAGGGAGAGCCTCAGAAACCCAGCCCTGGCACAGAAAGAACCAGTCGCAGAAGCAGTAGCTGGCCACATGGATCCTTTTGTTACCGGCAGACACTGGAGCAGGGTTCTCCGTCCTTGTCTTCATGTACTAAAATAATTTAACATCAAGAATTAGGAGTATGCAAGCAAGCAGTGCACTTTATTAGAGAAGTGAGGAAATAGAAACATGAACAAGGTGGGTGGCAGAAGAGGGAGTCAGCACTGAGAAGAACCAGGGTAGCTCCTATCATGAGGAGCAAAAATGTTTATTCACTAGTTATTAGGTCACCTAGCACAAATAGGGAGGGTTTCAATAAGCACATGTGCAACTGATTACAGACATACATGTATGTTGCAACGTCATCTCATGCATCATTAGCATATAAAATCTCCACTCGGGTAAGAAATTTAGCATTATAGCAAGGAAAAGGCAACTATCAGACACCAAATTTTCCTTATGTGCATATCACAGTTGTTTGTGTCTTGGTCCACTGAGTGTCTGACTAAGGGGTCTCTAAACTTAGGACATGGTGGTTGTAAAATTTGTTGAAACAATAGGTTGAGGAGAAAAATAAGACATATTGGAGCCTTACAGATCCAGTGGTCCAAGTCACGAGGCATTTTGTTAGGACTTAGGCATGTGGGTTTGGACTAGTCTTTCCATTTTTCTCCACCTATCTCATGTTCAGCCATAATCACCCTGTGTCCTCTAGCAGCACAGGCCTGGCCTGGTATCTCAGTCAGGCTATAAAGGAGGGAACCTGCCTGTCTTGTTCTCTACTGTTTCTCTGGAATCTAGCACAAAGCTAGGCACAAAGCTGGCTCAGCTCAGTATATTATGCATTTAATTAATGACTACTCCCATATTAATAAATGGCTTCTGTTTGCGGGCTTAGCCCTATGCTGGATAGTTGTATCAGTCAGGGTCTTCAACCAAAGAAGCATAGCCAAAAGGAGATATGTATTAAGAGATTGATTGCAAGGAATTGGTTTGGGTGCTTGTGAGGGCAAAACCCATAGGGCAGGCCATTTGTATATGATCTCTAAACCTTACACTAACACTAGTACATAGGTACCTGAATTCCCAACTTACAAAAGAGAAAACTGAGGCTCAGAGAGGTTACACAGCCAGAGAGTGGACAGCTAGCAAACCGAGGTCTGCCTGGCTATTCTTGTCCCTGTGCTGCTGCTCCTTAACTTGTCTGTCACATTTCCTCAGTGACAGCTGGACACACCAATCTGTCTCAGTCAAAATTCATCTTTTAGTGGGTAATGCACTAGACTGAGCCCTGCTGTCATGGTTAATCACCATGAGCTGCTGAAGGATTAACCAGAGATGGCCTCCATCAGTCAGTTACGCATAACAACCTTAGCCTGTGTGTCACTTCCATTTCCTATATGAGGAAGCTCAGGAAATGGAGCCCACCCCTCCCTATTCCCAGTCTGAGCCACTGAACTCTGTGGTTTGCTCTCAGGGCTCCCTATTCAGCTGGTCTCACCATCTTCTCAGAGACTCTGGGGCATTGAATTATGGGCACAGAAGCTGTAGATGGTGGCCTGGGAATCCCATCTCGTGGGGCACATGTCCATCCAGATCAAGTTTCTCAATCTTGGTACTATTGATACTTGGGGACAGAAAATCCTTGGTTGTGGGGGGCATCCTGTGCATTATAGGGTGGTTAGCAGCACCCCTGGCTCTACCCACTAGATGCCAATACCACCCCAGTTGTGACAACCAAAAAATGTCTCCAGACATTAATATTCCCTGGGGGTTAAAATCAGCCTCCCTGCTCCATTGAGAAGCATTGATCCAGATGAATCAACTCCAGGTATTCCCAAGCAGCACACGGGCTGACCCTGTATTATTGGAGACAGAGATACAAATCCAGGGGATGCAGGGACCCAGTGTTTGCAAACCAAGTCTATTCCAGAACCCCAGGGGTGACAGATAGCTAAAGGAAACCTACAGAGAAAAATCAGGGAGGGATTCACAAAGCTCCTGGAAGTAATTGCCTGTGGCAATGGACAGGAGTCTGGAGGGGGCTGAAGAATTGCCTTTCACTGCACAGTATTTTGTATTACTTAATGGGTTACCTTTAAAAAGAAAAGAAATAGTATTTAGTATTTGAAACTACAGGGAAATGCTCAGCATTTAAGTGTAAAAAGTAATTAGAATGGTATGTAAAAGGTGACTTAAAAAAAAAAAAAGGTGACTTCAACTCCAAAAAATATATATATGTGGAAAGACTAGAAGAAAATGCACCAAGTTATTATCAGTGGTTCTTGCTTGTGAGATTTTAGGCAATAAAGAAAGGTGGTCTGGGATGAGTTATTTTGAATAAAAATGAAAATGTGGCTGGTACATGTACCTCAGGGAGTCCAAGGGATGAGTTTACATTTTACATGAATATGGATATTTAATTTTAATATTTTGCATTTCTTCTTATGAAACCTTCTTCTTTGGCCAGTGACACTAGCTTTCCATTTGTGGAAGTAATAGTTTCCTTTTTAAAGGAACTTATTTTTTTTACAGAGAGCCAATTTAAGAAAAGTGGTAAGTCAGTAATGGGACAGAGGGCACATACAAGGATATGGGAACATATGTGAAGGTGTTGGGCAAAGGCTGAAGTTGGGGATTGCTGTATACATTATTCACTAGGCTCCCGTAGAGGGGAGTTGTAGGAAGGGACTCCGACGTAGGTGCTCTTCTTTCAGGAAGAGGAAGGATCATGGTGTTCCTCCACACACTGTATCCTGGGGTCCCCATGCTCACTGTTCCTTCTGCCCAGAATGCTCTTGCTCAAGATCCTCACTGTACTGCATTTTTCTTTTTCATTCAGCTCAAAAGCCACCTCTTCAGGGAGGCTGAAACTGGCCACCTTATTTAAAGTGGTGTCCTTCAGTGACCATCCCCTCCTCCTGTAAATTTTCTTCCTGGTGCTGATAACTCTGAAATTCTGACTGTTTGCCTGTTTTGTTGTCTATTTCCTCCACTAGCTTGTGAGTTCCTGAAGGGCAGGAACTTTGTCTCATTTGCATTGTGCCTGCAGAGCCTAACCTAAGACCTGGATCACATTGGGAGCTGCAAATGTGTGTTGAATGAAAGTGTTCTAGGTTGGAATCTCTCCACCCCAGTTTTAGCCCTTCCTACAATGCCAGCTTGTAGCAGCAGCCAAGGCCAGCGAGAGAGGCACACCTGGGCAGTTTGTGGTTCAGCATCAAACACATTTATTTCACTTTTATTGAGTATACAAGAACAGAGAGCACACGCGTACAGCACAGAGCACTGAGGTGGGGAAGCGCAGGGACGAGAGGGGTGAGTAAAAAGGAACAGGACAGCATTGCAGTTGGTTGGTAAGGTGCTTTTGAAAAAAAAATTTAGAATGATGTTGCTCATGCAATTTCAGGTCATTCTTGGAATGTGCTTGCAGGATTCAAAAACTGAAACAGGTCCTGGCACTTCCTGTACCCTCACATGGAAAAGATCCCGAGAAAGCAAAATAAGAGAACGTGAAGATCTGTAGGATGGCAGAGTGAGAAAAGACCCTGGAGAGCAGCTGGTTTATCCTGCTCATTTTGCAAGTGGGGAAACTAAGGCCCAAAAGGGGGGATGGGACTGGTCCAATGTCACATGGCAAGTTAGGGGCTGAGCCAGGATGCCCCTCCCGGGACTTTTTCCACTATGCTACATGGTCTCCTGGGTGGAGAGGTGGCACAGAAAGGATGAGAAATGTAAAAAGGAGAAGTAGGTTGAAGACAGACGAGACAAACATCTATATTCTCTGTGAAGAGAAGGACGGGGAGGAAACAGTGCCCCCAGATTTCAGCTTCGCAGCTCCCTCCTCCCTGGCGGTGCTGCCTGCCTTTCCATGGAAGGAAGGTCAGAGCATCTGTGGGATGGAGATCTCCACGAACCCCGGTCAGCCCACGAACTTGGTCACTTCATCCTGGTCCTGAAGCCACACACCCAGGGACTGCAGGTGCAGAACCCAGAACAAATATTCTCCCCGAGGTGTGCTCAGGGTGCATGGCTCCTGCAAAGCCTGGGATGCCTGAGCCAAATTCCAGGTGGCCCAGTGAGGGTAGAGCCAATACAGCTCTTGACCCAGAAGAGTGGGGGCTCTCAGGTTATGAAGGGTGGAAAGGAGGTTCTGTGGCTTCTCTGCCAGGACTGTAAAAAGAACCTGGTGGATGGGAAGTGTGCCATCACCACACTCAGGGGGAGTTGGAGTGGGCCACTGGCCTGCTCCAGGGGTGTGGGAGGTGGGCGGAATGTGGCTGACGCTGCCATCCGGGCCCAGGTGCAGGACTGTCTGCTCTGTCCTATCTTTGCCCACAGAGGCAAACACTATTCTGGTTTCTTGTCCTCTGTGAGGTCAGCACTGGCTGAACAGCTATGCATATATACCGTCGGGGTGACTGGGCCCTGTGGGGGGCGTCCCTGGGCAATGTCCAGTAATTGGAGAGAATGCAGAAATGCTCTCAGATGGGCAAGCCACAGTTAGAGACGTATGGTTGGCTCAGGGGACTTCTCAGTTCTCTCTCCTTCCCCACACCCTCTCCTTCAGCCCAAGAATAGTGCCCGGCACAAGTAGGTACTCGGTAAGTATTTGTTGAGTGAATTTATCCACTGCTTTAAAGCAGGGCTGGGAAGGTGCAATGCAACGAGGCTGAGAAATTAAAGTGCAGTGGAGACACAGGGTCTCAGAAGGGGACTCACTGAACTCAGGGAAGCAGCTTGTGGCAGGATTGCCTGGGAAAGCCCATGTGCACTAGAGGTCGACGCCAAGCTCTTGATGGGGTCTTCTCCAAGGGCTCTGTGGTCTCTGGACAATTTCTGGGACTCCAGGGGGACAGGCTCAGAGCTCAGATGCTGGCTGAAGGCAAGATCTGCAAAGCCTGAGTCTTATACATAGACAGAGCCTTTGAGTACCACCAGCTTTCACCCTCAGCTTGTTCCAGGACAGGCGAAGCTTTCGGAAGGAGAGCTTGGACCTATCAGGGCCTGCCCTGCGTTCACGGTCTCTAGCACGGCTGCTCTGGCCCAGGAGGAACAGAATGAGTATGGGAGGGTCAGAGGAAAAGACTGAGCTGGGAATTTCCAGACAGCCAAGTTAGAGCCACCATCCCCTGCAGCAGCCAGGGGTGTCACCTCCCTTTGGACGGGGGGGTAGCTGTCACAATGTGGTCAGGAAAAGGCAAGATATGTGGCAAAAAAAAAGAGAAGACTGAAAACCAATGTAAGCCCCTAGGGAGGTAGGGGGACTGAGCCAGGGGACCTCTGTAGCAGAACCCTAACTCTGGACCCCACACCTGAGCACAGACCTCTGGTCTCTACTACCCAGGGGAAGAAGGCATCTTGGACTACATCTGTGTTGCTTCCTTGCTAAACCCCTGCCCCTCCATCTGAGGACCTCGCCCCTCCCCACCAGTTAACCACTTACAAACACCACACACTGCATCACTACACTGAACCATTAGCTTCTACTTTGAGCAAGTCACAGCCAGAGTCCAGGCCTCCCTGGCTGGGCTGGTACAGTGAGATCTAAGAACCTTGGGGATACATCAATCACAGTCAGATAATTATAATTTTACAATGTCAGCTTTATACTTACCAGCACTGTTTATTTTAATATTTGTTTCCCATTATATGTAATATACATAACTTAAAAGCACATCCATACAAATCTCCTACAAGCTGTACCTTCATAATGAGAACCCATAAACGTACAATGTCTACTTTCCTTCCTGTGGCTTGGTTTTCTGTTCTTCCATTTTTTTTTTTTTTTTGTCGTTTCAAGTGAGAGTCATCTGCAGTGGCCCTCGGCAGGACGAGGACACAGACGGTGTGGGGCCTGGGGTGTGGGGAGGGGAGGAGTGAGCCGAGACAGAAAATGACAAGACGTGTGAGTCAACGGGGCAAGAAGGCAGAAGAAAGGAAGGCGGATTTTGCAGCCCAGTGTCAAGACCCAGAAAATTATAATCCAGTGTTCCTCCTCTTCCTTTCCAAGTGGGGACTTTTCTTTCTTTCTCGAAAAATGGTTGACGGTACGTGTCTTGCTGCTGCGACTTCTCCTGCTTTGCTGCAAAAGTGTTTTCCTTTGCATTCGAGTGGGCAACTGACGCTGGAGAACAAATGGAATGGTTGCCCACTCAATGTAATGTGCAGAACCAGGGGTGATCTGTACTTCTACAATCATTGTGGTCTTGCTTGCCTTTGTCATTCCGCAGGGCTTCGAAGTGGGGAATGAGGGATTATTGTTGTTATGATTTTTTTTCTCTGAAAAATCCTGCCAATTCTTCAATTTGTCTGCAAAAGAAATGTATTCAGGTGTTGGCTGTCACCATTGGCCAACTGCTCGGCCAGCCCCAGCAGCAGTGCGAGGACGCGGTGTTGCCTGTGTATATAGCTATATCTATATATCTCTATATATATATGCTTTTCCCTTCCCAGTCTCTCATCAGTGACAGTACGTCGCAGCTGGGACATCGGTGTTGCATTGGAGAATCCAGAATGAAGGCCCCTTCTTAACGGTTCTCTGGCTTGGGTTGGACCAGAAACGCCAGCATCTCTTCACAGAGGTCAGGATTCCTACAGCCAGAGGCACAGGGAGAAGGGAACGAGAGGAAGGAGAAGAACCAGAAAAGGTGGTGACTTTTGGTCGCACATCTTTACATGACAAGAGTGTGTTTTGTCTGCCTTCACTGTGTGCCCTTTATCACGGGCCAGGAAGGTACAGTGACTTGTCCAAGGCCACACAGCTTGTAAGTGGCAGCTGAGAACTAAACCTACACCTGTCTGACTCCAAAGCCCATGTGTGTTTGCTTGTTTGTTTCTAGGGGTGGAATCTTCCACTTAGAACTGAAACTTTGTCCAAGTCCCCTTTAACACTGAGAAGCTGAGATCACGCTCACTTCACTTTTTCTTCCTGTCTCCTCTCAGCTCTAAGAAATGTTTAGTCAGGATTGTAGACCTTCTTTGCTTTTCCTTGCTGAGCTCTGTGGGCCTCTGTGTGCCTGGGGATTAAATCCCAGAGTGCAGTGCTTACTTTAAGGGACTGGAGCCTGGATTCTAACTTGGGTTTGACTCCAAAATGTAGTGGTTACGGACATGGGCTCTGCAATGAGACTACCTGAATTCAAACCCCATTCCACAGCCTACCAGCCCTGTAAGCTCAGGTGGGCTTCTCAACCTCTTTAGACCTCAGTTGCTCTGCTATACAATGGGTCCTGCCTCATGCAGTTGTTGGGAGAATTCAAAACAAGGGTCAGCATATGGTTAAGTACTGAATAAATACTGGCTGTTATTATTATTACTATTGTTGTTGCTACTTTAACCACACACTATTCTGGGCTCCTTGAGGCAATGGCTCTTTACTTATCCTTGTCTTTCCAGTGCCCAACACTGTGCCTGGCACATAGCAACTACCCAAAACCATTTAACAGGTGGAATCATTCCTGCCCTTCACTACTCTTGCTAATGGAGTCATATAAACAACATTCTTCTTGGCTCATTTGACAGAAGAGAAAAAAGACCCAGAGGGCTGAATGACTTAGTGAGCTGGTGGCAGAACTGAGAAACAGGCTGTAAATTTTTGAAGGTAAGAAAGCTCTAGGAAGCTGGGTGGATGCCACCCTCTCACTGGCAGTGTTTGGGAGACAGGTCCTACATGAAGGATGTGGGCAGGTGGGAGAGGATAGAGCAGGAGCCACATATCTGGCCTGTGAGTTGTATGGAGAGAGGAGAAAAGGCTGTGAGATGGGTGCACTTTCCACACTCACAGCAAGAACTTCAAAGAGGCAGAACTTCCAGAAGGAAGGCCAAGAGTCAACTGGAGTAGGGGCAGGTGTTTCTGGAGGATCTGGGAGGGAAAGAAGATTAAGACCAACAAAATGGAAACCCACGTGGAAACAGGGCCTTGTGCACACGCTGGTGGCAGAAGTTTACGGTGTGAGTTACTCAGGGCTCTCATCAATCCCTAAACATGGCAAAACCCGGAGGGACAAGGAAGCAGGGTCACATGGCAGAGCACCATCTGTACCCGAGACACTGCGCTAGTATGTGACTGCTTGGGACTGAATATTTGTGTCCCTACAAAATTCATGTGTTGAAGCCTTAATCCTCCATGTGAGACACCTGAAGGTGGGGACTTTGGGAGGTAATTAGGTCATAAGGGTGGAGCCCTCACAAATGGGATTAGTGCCCTTGTAAGAAGACACATGAGAGAGATGATCCCTCTGCTCTCCACCACATGAGGAAAGAGAGAGAAGATGGCTGTCTGCAAACCAGGAAGAGGGCTCTCACCAGGAATGAAACTGGCCAGCACCGCAATCTTGGACTTCCCAGCGCCAATAACAGTGGGTAAGGAATGTGTGCTGTTTAAGCCACCCAATCTGTAAGATTCTGTTACAGCAGTTCAAATGAAGACACTCACAGATGCTTAAGGATTACAGCAGCTCCAAGTTATACATTAACTTCATTTTGTAGATGGGAAAACTGAGACTCAGGGAGGTTCCTCTGGGCACACCGCTAGCAAGGAGTTCCTGGCTCCAAAGCCTGGGTGTGTTCTTTCCACCCAATTCTGCCACTTCCTGAGGATTTTTTTTTTTCAATAGCTGCAGGCTGCACTTTAAGTGCCAACCCTATAGGTCATTTAAATATGATTTTGGGTATGTGGGATATCTTTAAAAGCCTGTAACACTAGTACCAGGGACATCTAAACAATACCACAGTATAATTTATTATTCTTGGTTTATTACAGCAGAGTTCAAAATTTCATTAGCCTACTTTGATTTAATAGTAATAACAGTTATAATTAACTTTTATTGAGCACTTACTATGAGCCAGGCACTGTTCTAACTACTGTATCTGTATGATCTCAATAACCCTATGAGACAGATGCCATGAAAAGTCAATCTGGTAAGGAGGCTAAGACCATAGGGTAGCTCTGGAGTCTAACAGATGAGGTTTGACTTTCTAATCAATTCATCATGTTCTCAGTTCCATGACTGTGAGTGAGTCACCTAAGGTCTCAGAGCCTCAGTTTCCTCATTTGTAAAATGAATGAGCAGATGACAATACTTATACCGAATGCATAGATGCCTGGAGCAATGTAAACACTCCATAAATCATGGCAATTGTTGTTCCTATGATTATCATCATCATTTGGCTGATGAGGAAACATAGCTGAGATAACCTGCTCAGTGTCATGCAGTTAATAACAGGCAGGCCGAGATTCAAATTCAGGTCTGCAGGACTCCAGGGCATTTCCTTGGGGTACTAAGATGCATCCACCCATTGAACCAGCATGTTTAAGCACTTCAAAAAGGAGTTTTCTAATTCAGAGAAGACCTCTCCCCCAGAATTAGTGATTCTGACTAGAGTAAGAGTCAGGGGTGGTTCCAACTTGGCAATAACTAATGGTAAAGCATGTGGGTGGAAAGCGCATTGGAGAAGCTTCTTTCTCTCCAGGGCAACGTAAATAAGGTGACCTTTACACAAGCATCCAAAAGAGAGAGGAGAATGGTGGTGCGTGGGACAATGGCAGAGAAAGAACTAAAGTGGGGTGAGGAGGAGGAATGAGGCAGCCAAGGAGCAGTGAGGTGGGCAGACGGGAAAGACGGCATGGTGGTGGAGTGGGCAGGATGTGGGCGCTGGGACAAAAGCTCCTAGTGGCTGGGGAGAATGGGGAGGGAGGAGCTTGGGGGACTGGCTGGGAATGCCCCTGGCAGAGGAAGAGTGAGGGAAAGAAGAAGATATCACAAACACACGACACTGTAGGAGAGCAAATAAACAGCCAGCAGACTATAACTGGAAGGGGGCTTGCCGCATCGCTTCATTCTGCAAATGAAGAAACTTGAGTCCCCATGAGGGAAGAAACTGACCCGTGGTCACACACCCGGTCAGTGGAGTGGCTGGGACTGGAGCTGGCTCACTGCATTCCCTGCACAAAGTTCTCTTCACCAGTGGCTCCTACTCCTGGCTACACATGGACTTCCTAAGGGCCAAGGCATAAATAAGATCCTAGGTCCTAGCCCAACTCTTCTAAATCAGACTTTCCCACAATGGTTCTCTAGTACCTGTATTCCCTGGTGACACTGCCAGCTCAGTACCAGCTTGCAAGTGACCTATACTCTACTACTCTGAGATCTAGGCAACAAAAAGTTAAAGAATTGGACAACTGAGAGGACAGGAGTGACAATTATCATGAGTCGAGGAAGGCTGGCAGGTACCGCTCTGCCTGTGACCAGCTTATACTTCCTTCCAGACCAGCACTGTCCAATGGAAATAGAATGTGAATCACATAAGGAATTTGAAATTTTCTGGATAATATTCTCTCAATTTTCTAGATATTCCTACTTGCTCAAATTTTCTAGATAGAAAAGTTTAATTTCTAAACTAAAATTCTAAATTTCAAAGATACCAAAAACAGTGAGAACAAGTGAAATTAATTTAAATATATTTCACTAAACCAAATTTCCAAATATTATCATTTCAACATGTAATCAAACATTATTGGGTTATTTTACCTTCTCTTTTTCATATTAAATCCTCAAAATCCTGTATATATATTTTACCCTTAAAGCACATCTCATTTCTGATTAGCCAATTTCAAGTGCTCAACAGCCCTGTGTGGCTAGCAGCCCCCACATGGTGTACACAGAGAAAACATTTTCATCATTGCAGGAAGTCCTATTGGACAGCACAGTCTAGATCAGGGTTTGTCTGTCTTTCCAAGTGGCAGGAAAATGTTTCAGTGCTTTTTGTTCTGACACAAAGTGGGTGGTCATTGAAGGAGAAAAAAACATTCTTGTATCTTTCTAAAAAACACTGGGTTCATTCATTAGGAAGAGGGCAAAAAAGGAGACGAGCTGTTTGAAGGGGTCTTTGAAACAGATTTTTCTTTTCATTGTGCAACATGTGAAAGGTATAATGTGCACGAACCTAAGTGTAGAGTTTAGCACATTTTTGTATGTGTGCATGCCTGTGCAACCCACCCAGTTCAGGAAGCTGACATTCTCAGCGCCCTGAAAGTCTCCCTTGTGCCTCTTCCCTCCCAATATCACATCTCAGAAGTGACCTCTACTCTGACATTTTGCATCACTGATTAGTTTTGCCTGTTTTTTAAACTTCCTATGAATGGAATTGTACAGTATGTACCACTCAACTCAGTGTCTGTGAGGTTTTGTTTTACAGGTCTGATAAAACTCAGTAAATGTCCAGAGGGACTAGGAGAACCCCTCCCCCGACACGGCTGATAAAAGCCTTACTGGCTGCAGCACCATCTCATCCCTCCCCTTCACCAAGGCATTGATGGACCCCAAGAAGACAGAAAAATACTGGGGCTTCTAAGGTTCTGCCCCAGCTGGTCAGAGAGGCCAAGGGTTTGCAAGCTAGCAAGACAGATGGGATCAAAGGCTTTGGGCACTTTATCTCTTAGCAACGTCCAGTGACCTGTGATGGAGACAGAGACTCAGGGACAGAATGTGGCACTGGGCCTGGGAGGACTTTTTCTGACTTCTGGCATATAGGCAATGGCCACTGAGGCCATGTGTGCCTCCACCTGTCCCACCTCAGTGCTTACTGTCAGTCCTGCCCCCCTTTTTTATCATTTTTAGATTCACTTTTCTGGGTATGGGGCTGAAACCCCCAAGAAGCCCAGGAACTAGTCTTCCTTCACCTCCTGACTCTGACTGGCCATGTCTGGGGGAGCTACCTCTCTCCTTTGAGCCACAAACCAGGAAGGATGGGGGAAAGCCAAAAAAGCTGGGCTAGAGGCTACACCACTGATGGGGTCTCCGAGGTAACTGGCCTTCAGAGGGTCTTGCCACTGTTCCCTCCTCCCGCTCAGGGCTGCTCAGCCTCAGGAAGCTTACCTGTGGCTTCTTGTCCCTCTCCTCTGGGGATGGGTCTGTTTCTCTGTACACGACAGCTTTGGTTACCAGCATGTCGGGATGCTGCAGTTTGGCCTCCTTGATGGCCAAGGCCAGGGCCTGGGGGAAAAGAACATCGAAGTGAGCCCCCGTAGAATACTGACTATGGCAGAGACCATGGAGACCAATAAGCCTCTTAGTGCACAGCTAGGGAAACTGCGACCCAGGGAGGGGCAGTGGTCAAACAGTTAGAGGGAGAGACTACAGCGCAGGTCTTCTGGCTCCCATTCAATGGCCCTTCCTTTGGGGCTCCTGGTGGAACAGGGTCAGGAAGTGGGTATCTTCTCTGCCCACAAGGGCAGCCATCCATGGGTAACCCAATCTGAGGTGGGCTGGGCACTGGGCAGTGCCACTGGGAATAACATTCTCTGTCCCCATACCTGGTCTTGATCAACATCTTCGTCCCCGGTAATGATGATTCGCTTCTCGATCCTCGTCTCAGAAAACCCTCCTTTCACAGTCTGCAGAGGGAGAGGGAAGGGAGGTCAGCCTTGGGTTCTGCTGGGGCAGCAGTTGCGACAGGTGATCTATCGAAAGGGCAAGGCTGGAACCAGAAGTCACCTTCTCTCCTGGCTCCCTCTCTGGTTTGGGGACTTTGCAGTGCACATCTTGCCTGGCTGCCACCACTCCCCCAGCTACCAAACTGCCCCATGTAGGTCTGCCAAGCCCAGCACAAATGCTGTCTCCCTGGCCCTGCTTGGTGACCCTTTCACCCTCCCGCCTGGGCACTCTCCAAGCACCACGTCTGTATCTCTCACAGTTCTGGGCCTTTCTGCTGACCTGTGTGTGTGACCAGGCCTTGTTCACTTGGGCTGGAGCTCTTGAGAGCAGGGGCTGTATTTTATTTATCTCTGTACCCGCCCCCTTTCCAACTCCTCTCAATATCACATCTCAGAAGTGACCGCTACTCTGACATTTTGCATCACTGATTAGTTTTGCCTGTTTTTTAGTTTCCCTTGTCCAAGCTGATCAGGGAAGGTGCTAAATTTGGATTTGTTGAATGAATACATGAATGAAATGTGAATGGTGACAAGGTTCTACCTTAAATGACTTCTAACAATACTACAAGAGAAAATTGCACTGATGATACTTACAGCCTCCACTGATTCTTGAAGGGGCAGGGTTTGGATGCAAGCTTAGAAGTATAAGATGGGGCAAGACATAATTGCTCGGCATATTAAAGGAGGGAGGTGGCTGAGTCCTAGCTGGAATCAGGAGCAGAGACAAGGAAGAGGGGCTCCCAGCTGGCAAAGCCAGGAGGGATTTTGGGAAGCAGCGTTCTGAGCTCTGTGTGGTGGGGTGTGTGATGGGAAACCTCCCCACAAAGATTCCAGTGAGGTCAACATTGCTCATTAACTCTTCTGGTGAGTGCGTGCACTTCCTGGGGAACACGCAGAGGTACTGAGTCCTGCCCAGAAGCAGGTAGGGCTGGGACACTGTGTGTGCACAAAGGGCCAGTGCTGCCTACCAGACTTCTCCTCTGGACAGCTCAGCAGAACTGCCAATTCCCTGGTTCCCTGGCCTCTCTCCTCCAGGCATCCCTGGCCCGGGCCACCTCCTAGCCACTCAAGCATGGACGTGCCAGCCAGCCTGTCCTCAGCTCTGTCCGCATTGTCTGAGTCATGGCCGCACACCAGGAATGCCTCCCTTTCTTGGCCCTGCCTCTTCCTTCCCCAGCTCCGACTCCCAACCTGGGCCTGGCCTTCCGTCCCTAGTGTTTCCCCACAACTCTCCTTCTTTCTCCCGTCTACCTGCACATCCTGGTGGACCTAATCTCCTCTCCTGAAATCTCTTTTCACTGGATCACTCCCCAGTTAAAAGACCTGGGCTGCTTCCCAATGGTTCTCCAACTCAGACCTTCCACAGTCACATCTGTCCTGGGACTTGTTTTATTTGTCTCTACTCTGTTTCCCCCGTCCCCAGTCCAACCTATTTTCCCACAGTTACATCCCCTATGTGATGCTTCTTCCTGATCAGGATGACTTCTCCTGTTTCCCACAAGCAGGCATTGTTTCCTGCCGCCTCCAGCAGCCCCTAGCACAGAGGCTGGTGTAAGGATGACACCGACATTTGTTCAGTGAACAAATAAGCACATGCACACAGTTTCTGCTCTCATCTTCTGTACTGCTTATAACATCTGCATCTCTCTTCTCCCTCATGAGTCCTACCTGGCTTACCAAGACCCTGCACAAACCCCACTCTTTCCAGAAAACTCCTCTTCACTCTGAGCCCTCCGTGTATCACCTCCCTCTAAGTCCCTCCAGCACTTCATGTCTATAAGGTGTAGACGCCATGATTCACAATTACTTCCAAGGAGATGGTCTCGTCCCCCAGCCTGGCTGTCAATGTTGAAGGGCAGGGTTCGTGCCTAGGACAACCCGCGGCACAGAGCAAAGCACACAGCGCTCTGGAAACTGGGGATACTGCAGGGCTCTCCGCCCACATTACAGGGCAGAGCAATGGCAACAACCTTCCCCGGCCCACAGCCAGGCTGGGGGCACATGGTGCCCTGCTGCTACTCACTTTGGTAACATGGGTGGTGGTGGAGGTGGAGAGGGTTTCCGCAGTGGCGCCGTAGGTGCTGGTGAGGACATCTTTCCCGAGGATCTGCAGAATATAACCACCGCCCACCCCAGGGGTCAGGTAAGGACACTGGGCTCCGCAGGGTGGGAGCAGGGGTCGGGTAAACCAAGGGGGCTCCACGAAGATGAAGTTTGGAAGCCGAGATGCTTTGAACTACTGACTCTAAGAATTCAGGAACACTGGAGGCTTCAGAACGCTAGCTCCATGAAACTCTCAAACCCTGGAATCTAGATTCCCAGAACCTAGATTCCTCAGGCCCAGAATTCTAACAAGACCCTGGGATTTAAGAATCCTGGCATCATAGAAGAATGAACAGAGGAATCTAGGTGGAAACAGAGCCCGCCCGAGCCTCCACCCTCTCAGAGCCAGGAACACGCTCTCTCTGGGGCTGGACAGTGAAAGAGACAGATGTGGAGAAGGCAGGAGCTACAAGAGCCCTCAAACTCGCAGACTTGGGCTCACAGGGCAGCCACCAGCAGATCCATGTCCAGAATCCAAGCCTCTGGACTCCCTGTCCATTGCCCCTCCTGGTCATAAGGAGAGCAGACGCAGAAGAGCTGTCACACCACAGGCACCACAAAGGGGAGGGGCCGCTTTGCCACACTGCCATGCCCCGCTTGTGTGTGAGGGGGTATGGAGGGCAGCAATGAGACTCTGGGGGTACCAAAGAGCCCTGTGGGCATCTGAAAATGACCCAGTTTCCTGGTACTGCACTTCAAAGGGCAGCCTGCTGGGCTCTACACTGCATTTGTCGTGGGCCACCCGTAGACCCATGTTCTCAGCATAGAGTCCCCTAGCCTGAACTGACCCTGCCCACTTACCGGAGAAAGAGAACGGATTTCCGTGGCCACCGTCTGTGGGCCTGGGATCATGGCAGCTGCCCCCTTCCCGGACTTGAGACTGTTCTCCTGGGGAAACAATAGTGCTCAGATGGCCCGATCTCATGTGGGTGGCCCCAGGATGACAGGAGCACCTGGCCACGTAACTCTCATGGCCACACGGTTGGGCAGTGACATTAGAAGCAGAGAGCTGAAGGCATCATTCAGTCCAGGCTCCTCACACTTGCCACTCACGTGCTCACTTGCTCACACACTTACACACATGCTAGTTCACTCACATGCTTGCACACCCACACACTCATTCAGCATTTACTGAGTGCCTGCTGTTAGGGACACTGTGGTGAACAAGACACAGTACTGCTCTCCAGAAATACTAACAAAGGAGTTGGGACAGTCAGGTTCTCCTGGCCCTGCCACATTTAGCTACATGACTGGGGGCAAAGCCACTTCTGCTCCACGGGCCTCAGGGATTCACTACAGAAAGGGACCCCTGCAATGTAGTTTCATCAGTGGTAACAAATATCCCATTCTGGTGGGGGATGTTGACAATGGGGGAAGTTATGTGTGGGCATGGGCAAGGGTATATGGACATCTCTCTGTATATATCCTCTTGTATAGGGCATATGGGGTACCTTCCTCTCAGTTTTGCTGCAAACCAAAAACTGTTTTTAAAAACTATTTTGAAATTTCTTTTTTTTAAAAGGGAACTCTGCCTCACTCCCACAGACCCTATGAGGCTAACAGAGGAGAAAGGGCTTTGCAAAAATATCAGTAGAATAAATATAGATGTATAGGCTCGCTATTAATAACATAATAATAACTACTGTTTTCTGAGTACTTGCTATGTGTTAGGTATTAACACTTAGGCTGCATCATCTCATCTAATCTTTAGAACGACCACAGGAAATTGTTTTAATATTCCTACTTTAATATTCCAGTTGAGAAACTGAAGGGCCACAGAATGTTAAGTGGCTTGTTCAAGTTTCCCAGCAAGTTGGTGTCAGAGCCTGGATTTAGATCCCCATCCGTCAGACTCCAAGTCAACATGCTCCTTCTGCAACAGCACTCTGCCCAGACTTCTTACCCTTGGGCCAGCAATCTTGGTCTCTAACTGTTAGATATTCCTGGAATTGGCCCCAGACTTAATACCCTATATTTGGCAGCGGACTAGCTGCCTGCCTCTACCTCCCACTTTCTGAACCATCTCAGGGCTCAGCCTTATCCTTCCAGGGGCCCAGTGCTGTATCCATTATGCTGCTACCAAGCAGGCTGAATCCCAGTCCTGGTCTGTGTAGAGTCCTAGATGCAGACCTCTGCCTGCCAGGGTGAGGACAGATGCCCTCTGCCTTTGCCCCTACTCCCCATGTCTACCTTCAACTGAGGCTGACTCCATCCACGAGCAACTTTCTCAGATGGAGTCTCGGAATGTGGCCCAGCAGAAGGCCTTAAAAGGGCAGCCTTTGAGGCTCAATGTTTTCTTTCTTACCTTAGGAAACAACCACTAGCCTCTGTGAATCCTACTGTCTCTTGGAGTCATTTTCCCCTAAAGCTTCTTTTCCATCTCCTTCTTTTCTGGGCACAGCCTCACCTCCACTTCCACAATGAAAACAGAGGCTACAAATGGGCCACAGATCATTCAAAACAAGGTGCCATACGCTCTGTCTGTCTTTCCTGTACGTCCAAGGGGGAACGGCTCCTCTCCCAGGCCAAGGCATGCCTCAGACTCAGGGCTCTCCTCCTCACCCCCGGCTCTCTGGGCCACCTCGGCCACTCGAGGCTTCCTCATCAGGCCCACTGTCCCCTATCCCTGTATCTGTAGCCCAGATCTTTCCTGAACCCTAGACTTTTAAGTGCAGTTGTCTCTAGACATTTTCCCCCGGAAATGTCCCACAGGTGCTTTGGACACATCAGATCCAAAATGGAGCAATTCACTGCCTCCCTGACCCCTGAGACATACCAGCTACCAAAGAGCACCCTCGTTCAACACGCTGTTTATATCAGCTCCTCTCACACTGGTGGGGTGTCACCTGGAGGCCCTGTGAAAACACAGACCACCTGGCCTGCCCCAGAGTGTCTCGGTCATTTGGTTTGGGGTGGGGCCCAAGGACTTGTCCAACGGGTTCTCAGGACCATACTTTGAGAACAGCTGGGCTAGTGAGAAAAGGGTTACCAGCCCATCTTTTCCTCTGGCACCTGAACATTCTACTAAAGACCAAACCCTATACTTTCCTCCCTCCAGGCAGCCCTTATCCCTGTCCCCATCTTAGGGATCTACTGCCTCACATTTGGGCCCTGCCCTAGACCTTAAAGCAGTTCCCTGCCTTCTTGTTGGTGCCCGTCTCCTTCAGTGCTGGATCCCAGTCCCTGGTACAGTGCTTCACAAAGAGTGGTGGTTTGATAAATATTGACAGAAGGAAGGAAAGAGGGGTGAGAAAGAAAGGAAGGAAGGAGTGGGAGAGGGAGGGAAAGAAGGAATTTTTCTCCAGTAACATCCCACACAGGGTGCTAGAGTAATCTTTCTAAAACACAGAAACACGTTATTTAATGACATCATGACCCTATTTAAAAAACTGAAGCAATACCCCACTGTCTCCAGGATGAGGTCTGAACTTTGTACGTGACAGTTAAGGCTCTTCAAGTCCTGGCCCAACCTTCCTTTCTAGCTTTTTCTCTCTCTGCTTGTCCTCCACACACTTGACATCTCATTTACTGACCACCTGTCTTTCTCCAATTGCTCTGCCCCTTCACGCCCTTGCCTTTGTAACTGCTGTTCCCACTACCTAGATTGCCTTCTCCCATGACCGCACCCTAATTTGTCTTTCACACAGAGCCCCAATGTCACTGCCTAGGCAAAGCCTTCCCCCTCCTCCTGGCAGGCTGTCAGCGTATACTTCTCCCCGTGCTCCCTAGGAAAGCACCACCATCCTGTTCCACAAAGGCAGGGAGAAATAATAGCAGCTCACATTAACAGACCACTTACTATGTGCCAGGCACTCTGCCGGGGGCTTTGCGCAGATTACCTGAGTTCATCCTCACATCAGCCCTTTGAGGGAGGTGCTATTATTGCCCCCACAGAACTGGAAACTGAGGCTAGAGAGCTTCAGGTAACTTTCCCAGGTCATCCAGCCAGGAAGTGGGAGAGCTGGACCTAGTTCACCACTGTGTGCCCAGGACCTGAGCAATTAGATGTACCTGTGGTCATTATTTGCGGACAAATGAATTCTAGCAGACAGTATACTTTCTTCAACTCAGTAAGTATCCCCGTACCAGGCAGATAGTAGAGACTAAGAAATGTTCTTGGAACAAATGAATGGATGGATGGATGAGCAAATGAATGATGTAACTGCCTACTCTCCACAGCATAAGTTTAAATCTAGCCCTCTATGCATCCCAGTGCCATGTGGTGACGGGTTGAGGGAAGAGGATGAACTGAGTGACTGGGGAAAAGTGTGTAAGCTGGTAGCTGGTTTGAGTTTACTTAATCTTAAAATCTTTGTTTACTCAAAACCTACTTGCTGTGTCTCTAAATTAATGTAATTCTCCTCCTGGGTGTACATCGGGTTTGCAAGAGAAAGCATTTGAAAACAACTTCCCAACAGCGAAAGACAGATCCAGCCCAGGTACTGAAACCCACACCTGCCCTGGCCCCAGCGCCAGCCCCGTGTGGCTGGTGTGCACGGTGGTCATGATGAGGGAACAGAGTGGTTGGGGGGCACAGTGGGGCTTCTGGAGTTGGAATGCCTGGCTCTGACCTGGCTCTACCACTTATTGGGTATATGCCTTTGGGTAAGCCACTTTAACTCTCTGAACTTCAGTTTCCTCATCTGTAAAGGGTGTGGAAAAAAAGGAGAGCACCCATTCAAGGTTCTCAGCACACAGCACGCCACTGAATGCTATCTGTGGGGTGTCACCATTCAAGGATTTGACATTACTGGACTCTCTAAAGAGCCTCTGAGCCAGGCAGAATGGGGATGATTCCCATTTTACAGATGAGGACACTTGAGGCCAAGGACCCTCCTTCATAGGTCAGGCAGCTGGGTGGCTGAACTAGAATCCCTGGGGAGGTATCCAAAATCCTGAGCTTCCAACAGGTTCAGCACACCCCATCTACTGACCAAGGTGAGGAAGTGGCCCCAAGACACAAGGAAATGCGCAGCAGCCAGGAGCGTGGGTCCTCAGGAAGGACTTTAGGCCTGGATCCTCATGCGTGGCTAATAATCAGATAATCAAATAGTACAGTACCATCATCCCCCTAATAGCCCTTGCGTGGCTAAGACGGCCCAGGTAACTGAGACTCGGGAAGTCCATCTCCCATGTTATGCAGTTTGGAAAACTGAGGTCTGACAGGATGTCCTGTGGCACCTACGGTGCCACACAGTGGAAATGTGACTGTCTGTCCCTTGCTGGACAGTGAGGGCAGGTGACTTTCCAAAGCAGCTGGTGATATTAGCTTGTTATTGAGCTCTTTCAGGGCTCAGGGGCTGCTCAGAGAGGGAAGGCTCTTGGGTTCTACTTACCATGGTGGTTGATATGGTCTCTGTGGTGATGGAGGGGGTAGTTGCTATGAACTCCTTCCCCCCAGGGGCAGTCCCATCGACCTGTGGGCCAGAGGAGGAATTGTTAAAGAGAAAGAGAGACAGACAGAGAGAGGGCAGGTGCCAGATACACGGGTAGCATGTCACCTGGGCTTGTGGCACTGCCAATGACAAAGTGACAGGCTGTGTGCATGAACATGCGCTGGGGAAGGGGTGCGTCCACACAAACACCAGGCTATGCAGGGGCCCCACAGGTGCTCCAGTCCATTTCAGTCGTCTTATTTGACAAAGGAAAAATGACACCAGACAACCTGACAAACTCTATCCAAATTCCAAGGCATGTGTTCTTTGACCTAGTGACCCTGTTGCTAGGAATCACCCTTTAGATATAAACTTAGAAAACTTTGCCAGGAAGTATGAACAAAAAGTTCACTGCAGCACTAACTTCTGGCTGCAGCAAAAGCAAAAGAACCACAGGCCCCCCAATGGGGAACTGCCCAAAGAGTTCGGAGCCACTCCTAAGCGGACTAAGAAGAGTAAGGTGGGTCCACAAATGCCCACAAGGATCACAAGGCAACAGGGGAAGAAGGTAAGGCATAGAAGAGAATGATCTCTTTTGTGTTCTATTTTTAAATATGTGAGTATTTATGTTGGTAAATGCATCAATTTTTTTTCCTGGTTAGAATTACAAGAAAAATTTCACTTTGTTCTGTTTGAATTTCCTAACTGTGAACATTTTATTATTGTTCTGATGTCAAAAAGGATTGCCGAGCTGTGGAATTGTGGGTCCATTTTCAGTTTTCTTTACATTTCTCTGTATGAAAACACATGGTACTAAACCAAAAGAGGCCAGAGAGGGAGCATGTTGCCTGAGGTCACTCAGCTCCTCAGCACGCAGGAGCCTTGACTGCTGCACTAGCTGCTGCATAAGCCCCTGTGCATGTTATAAAAGTGGGAGAAATAAATTCTGGAAATGACAGAGTTGCCCTTGTTGTGCTGGTTTAGTTTTTGAGACAAAGACTGGTCTCCAGGGCAAGAAAACCCCTAGCGCTCTAGTTCTTCTGGCCAGGGAGAACCAAGAGGGCATCTATCAGACCTACAACCTCAGTTTTCAAAGTTTAGAAACCACAAAGGGAGCTTAGGTAATGCACTGTAAGAGGTGTACCTGTTTAGACAGCCTCCTCCAGGGAACTAAATATGTTTCATCTTGCTAAGACAAATGATTTTTTTTACCTTTTTCCCCCAGTTTGTTCATTCTGCCAATCTGACATGGAGCCTTCATGCACAGCAAAGTGACCCAGGGTGAGCCATTCTGACTAAAGCTGGACTGGGATCCTCCTCTCCTCTCCCAAAGCAGCCCCTGGGCTGCCTCAGGGAACTCCTCCCATCCTTCAAGCAATCCGGAAGCCATGCTCTGACCCATCAGCCACTAGTCCTTATAATACTCCCAGCAGCACGGTGGGGGGAGACAGGATCATCTCCATTTTATAGGTGGGGAAAGTGAGGTTTTAAGAGGGATGGTCTGCCCAGGAGAGAAACCTGTTCCACTGACTACCCACAGAGCTCAGGGAGGGCGGTGAGGCCTAGGAGAGCATCAGGGTTAAAATGGGGGCTCTGAGGGAACCAACGTGGCAAGGGTTGGCCAAGGAGCTAGTCTACAGCGGAGACCCCATCCTCAAATGCCCAGCACGTATGTTCAGGGTGCACGGAAGGCATGGATTACCTGGGTGGTGTCCACAGTGGTAATTCTGGTCTGCAGCACAGACTCCGGCTCAATCTTCTTCCTGATGGCCAGGCTGCTGACAGTCATGGTTTCCATTTTCACAGGCTGCAGGGAGATGATTGAGAATACTCCATAACTCAAGCCCGGGCATGACTCTGGCTCACAGGCAACTGTGGTGTAGGTCAGAAAGTTACCTCCCACCCCTGCAGCTGGCCAAGCCTCTGGAACAGCATGTGGGTCAGGGCGCGAGGCATGGCGAGATGTCACAAATGGCCCCAGAGGAGAGCCCGGACCACCAGCAGCACCCAGACGTGTGTGCCTGCCTTATGGCGGCCAGATGTTGTTTTTCAGGCTACCATTAAAAGAACATCTACTATTCAATTAAAATGCTCTGTGCCAAGCCCCACACTAAGTATTTCCTTATATCATGTTATGTCACTGAATCCTGAATGACTTCAATTGTTATGCCACCACTTCCCAGCGGCTTCATTTAGGAAGGAGTCACACCCACCAGGAGGCGTACAGGAGCCAGGCAGGAGATGCAAAGGAGTGAAGTACGCAGTGAACTGGGGAGCACATGGGGTTCCACTCAGGCTTGGTCAACTGTGGCTGTGGGCCTCTGAGTGACGGGATTGTTTGATTTTTTTAATGGTATAAAAAAAAAACCTAGATTTTATATTCAACGTTCTGATTTTTAAAAAAAACAAAAAACAGAAAACACATCAGCTAGCCAGATCTTTACAACCTCTACTATTGAAGTCTTAATTGATCAGTCTTCTGATTCCTCCATCAGGCCTAGTTCAGGCACATCGCAGGTAAGGAGATCCAATGAATGAGTGAAAGTCAGCTTGTCATCTGCTTGGGAGGGCAGTGGGAAAGATTCTTAGATGCTTGTAACCCTGAGATCTAGCCATTCATCCAATTAATCAGCTATTGATGCCTGGTATGTACATGCTTGGAGGACCTACCAGGAGGACAGCAGACCTGTCAGCTGCGACTACCTGGGCTAATGCCAAGAGCACAAGCCTTACAGGGCAAGGGGGCTGTGGAGGGGGCAGTCCTTCTGCCCAGTGGCCAAGAACACATTTACTAGGGAAGTGATATCTGAACTTGGTCCTGGAATGTGACAAGCTTGCAAGGAAGAGAAAGGGAAGAAAAAAAACCTTCTACCCAGAGGGTATAGCACAGAGCAAAAGCCCAGATTGGACAACCGCATATTTCAATGCCTGGAACACAGAGAAAAGGAGAGTGTGGTGGGACGTAGGCTGAGGCTGGAAGAGATGGGGGAGCAAAGAAGTAATGTCAAAAAAAATCCTATGAAGGAAAGACACAAAGCAGAGTGGCCCAGACAGAGCTCACCCCTGTACCCCCCTCAGTGATGATGTTTCCTCATCTCTAAGAATTTCCAAGACCCCACAGCAAAATGGATTTAGACTGTTGGCCATTCCCCAGGAAGCCCAGGCCCGGAAGGGGGGCAAGGGCCACGATCGGGAAAAACCATCCGACTTTTAGACCAGGCCGCAGGACTCCCATAAGTCCACAAGCACATGCTCTCTGCAGGTGCCATGCAATACACGCAGGGGCAGGAGGAGCTGCGTAAGACGAGGCTGCCTCTCATCACTTGCCCTCAGGCAAGCGATGGTGTCACAGGGTTAAAACGCCAAGGAGTGGTGTTAGGGGTAAAACAAGGTGGCAAACATGCGAAAACAGAACCATGCTGTTCTGCGGAGGGGCAGTCATGCAACGGGAGGCAACACTTCAGGCGGAGGGCCTCTGGGCTGCAGGCTGGTGGCTCGGTCTTCTCACAGGCGGCCCACGGCCCTCTGAACATGCAATGCCCAGGGGGCCTGGGTCTTGATGCTGCTCCACTGTACCTCAAACTGGGGCATATCCGGGGTGGAGCAGGCCCCTCGATCCGGGCTGTCCTCCATGCCCCCAGACTCGTCATCCTGGCCGGGGCCCGCCTTGTTGAGAGCCCGGGAGAACACCAGGCCCTCGGTTTCCGAGTCGCTCCTGTCACGGTCGAGCTCGGGAAGGCTGCGGGAGAAGTCCTCGAAGGCGCTGCCGTGGTAGTCACCAATGACCGTGAAGTCCGCCTCGGCCTCCAGGCTGGATGTGGAGCTGACGGTGATGCTGGAGCACTTACGCTCAATGGCCAGGTGGCTGTCCTTCAGCAACAACGCATCCCGCTCCTGGTCCTGGTCCTCATCTCCAGTGTCACTCTCCGGGGCCCTGGGACGTGCTGGTCTGACTTTCTCCTCCGAGCCCTCCCTCAGCCCTGCTCTCTACGGCCAGATAAAATCAGAGGAATGGGGTTTTGGGTGGGGAGAGAGAAAGATAAATCAAGATGGTGAATGACAGAAGAAATCCTGGGGCTGTGTTGATGTCCCAAATGGAAGAGCAGGTCAGGAAATGAAAAACACCCCTGGAAAGGCTCCGTGGCATCGTAATAAGCTTTAAAAAACTGAAAACTTCCCAAGAGTGGGGACACTCCTTTCCAAGGGTCTCCCACCAAAGGCAAAAGGAAATACAAAGCAAACGTGCTGCCAGCTGGTCCTGGACCAGGGTCCCATCCAAGGTTTGGATCTGGGAGCAGCACTGTGTGCAAGGCAGGGATGACAGCCCGGACCCGAGGCTGAGACAGAAATCAAGGGAGACCCAAGTATTCAGGGAAACCCAGGACAAGGAGGCAGAGGCTGGGGCCAAGAGCTCTGGGGAATGGAGGAAGCCAACATGGTTTGTCAATTGCACTGAGTCTCTGTGGGAGGGGCCAGCACCATCTAGAGAAAGGAACAGTATGGGGTCATTCCTGGGATCTGGGTGCTACATCAGTTCAACCCTGAGCTCCAAGAGCAGGCTGGTGGGCAGGCCACGGAGGGCAGGTTCGGGTGCCGTCAGTGTAATTGACAATAGCAGCAGGCCAAGGAAATGCTGGAGGGGAACCAGCAACTCTTGTCTGACATACATACCTCTCAACTGGCCTGTCAGGGATTAAACACCACATGCCACTCTTTTGGCAGTTTCATGACATTCTTTTTTAAGACCAATCTAACACCCACCAAATATTTTTTAAGTACTTGGCATCCGATTCTAGAGATTCAGTGCACTTAAAGATTCACTTGCTAAACGAGCCTCCATTTAGCCAGTTTCTGGAAGGTTGAGAGGTGTGAGGGCACATTCCAGACAAGCCAGAGTTGAGCTGCCAAAAGGCACTGTCAGAGCAGGTGGAAAACTGAGGCATTGATGCACCCTGGCCAGGTGAAGACGGCCAGGTCATCAGGGCACCAAGGGGCTGCAGAGACCTGAGGGCCTGAGGGGCTGGTGAATCTCGGCTGCCCCCCCTTTGCAGGCAGGTTCGCTGCTAAGCTGGTGATGTGCTTCTCTTCCCTGACTGCACCTCCGGCTTTGTTCTGGATTAGAGAAGACAGTTAGTCTTAAGGAGGCAGAAAGGGACTTGGCACTGGGATGGAGAGGGAACCGGAGGTGAAGGATGGAAGCCTCTGGGCTGTCAGCTTCCCCAAGGAAGGAGAGCCAGGGAAGGGGAAGGATGAAGGAAGACCCTGGGCAAGCCAAGCACACAGGTAGGAGCCCAGCAGGTGGGGGCAGCAAGGCGGAGCAAGTGTGTAGTTTACTGGTGGTGGTGCCACCATCTCCACTGGGGCTGTGTGACCTCTGGGCACCAGGTCACACCAAAAGCCGAGGGTCTTTGTGGCTAAGGTAACATGGGCCAAGCAGATGAACCCATTATCCCGCTGGGTCACACTCAGGCCCATTCAGGGAAAAGACCTCATAGGAATGGGCAAGCAGCCTCTGATTGCAATGACGAGGGGCCACTGAAACATGCTTCTAAAGAGCTACGTAGCATGCGGACAGCATCCCCAGCTGAGGGGCAGCGGTGGGGGCAGGGGCTCACGTGGCCAGTTCCCCTAGAAGCTTCCTCCAGCGTAGTTTCGCAGCCTGAATCAGGGGACATGAGCTTGGGTTCCATGCGTCCTTCCTGGTGGGATGCAGTAGAAATGCCCTCCTTGAAGTGGCTGGTGGCTGGTGGCATCATTGAGGGATGTGTGGCTTTGGGGCCAGGGAAGTTCCCTGGGGGCTGGAGTTGGATGAAGCCCAGGTCTAAAAGCTTATTCCGCTGTTGCTCTATCTGACCCATGGAGGCCTCTGAAGACAACTCATTTGAAAAGCACTTTGTTTCACCTTGACTAGCTCGGGGAGTTTCAGCTCCATGGGTCTCAAAGATGCGAATTTTGTTGGCCACTGAGGTCTTGCTAATATCTTCCAGGGAGCCTTCTTGGCTCCCAGCCTGGAAAGAGGTCATCTCCTTTTGCTTTGCTGAAGAGAACGCCAACCCCAGTGGCATGGCCCCCTCAGCTTCTTCTGGGATAATTCTGGGCTTTCTGCTGGCAACGGGAGGTGCCCTGCGCTCACCTCTGCCAGGGGTCACAAACAGCCCTACTTGGTCCTTGAGCTCCGGGCTCTCTCTAGGATGCTGGGTGTGTTTGACAAACACAGGAGACTGTTCTTCTAAAGGATCCCCATGCTGCAAAGGCTCCCCTGACCCATGAGGGACTGGCCTTGGAGAAGCTTCCTCAGGAGCTGCCTGAGTCTGAAAGGAACCAGCAGAGGTGGGCAGGGGGCTGACTACCTCCATCTGAAGAAACTCTGAGGCCTTGCTGTCCTCTGTCACCGGCTCTCCTGTTTGGGTGGGAACCAGTTCCCTGCCTTTGGGCAGGAAGTTACCCCTGTCCGGTTTGGCAGGATTCCTGACATCGCCAGGAGGGATGACCCACGGGAGGCCGCAGGCTGCGAGGTGGGGGCATATGCCCCTTGCTCTGTGAGGTGAGTGGTTCTTCCACCCTGCTGGGGGACTTCTATCAGCCTTTCCCACCAAATCTCCATTCTTGGGAGCCTCTTCCTCTGTGGCGACAACCACAGAGGATGCTGGGTGGGTAAACTTTCCTTCCGGCCCCTGCCTGGCTTCTTCCCAGTCCTCAGCAAACGCCTGCCCTGGAGAAGGCCCCTTACCGAGATGCCCGACAAAGGCCTCCAGGTCAGCTGGTCTTCTGTTGCTGTGGGGGGGCGCTGCTCCTCCCCCTGGGGAAGTGGTCAGGGTTGCATTCTCTTCATCCTCGTTCCTGCCAGAAGCTGCAGCAGAGTCCTGTGAGTCCAAGGAATCCCCCTGAGAGCTCTCTAGAAGCTTCTCTGAGAGTGCTGGCCTGGTCTCCTCTCCAGGAGGGGCGTCCAGGTGCTCTTCTCTTTCCTCCAGCGGTGGAGGGAGGACTTGGTCTTCAGAATCTTTCTCTCCATAGTTTACATAGAAGCTCCTCTCTGCAAAGGAAGTATCAGTTTCGTCACTTGAGTCGGCTCTGTCTTCCGTGTGGGCTGGGTCCAGCAGAAAGGACTGGAGTCCTCCCTTGTCGGAGACTGGGGAGGAGACATCTGCCTCTGTGGGCCTGGATCCCGGGACAGGGGGCCTTCCACAGGTCTGGACTCCCTCCAGCTCCTTCCTCAGCTCCGTCTGGGCCTCCAGCTGACCACCTGAGACCCGGCGCAGCCTGACAGCTGCCTCCCCAGCGCCCGACACAAACTGGGAGCCCTCGAGGAGCTTTTCTGCCAGCGTGCAGCCTGCAGCCTGAGAAGCTCCTGCTGAGCCTCCCCTGACCCAGGGGCCTTCCCCCCATATTGACTCAAAGTCTTCGGGGCTGGCCATCATTCTTCCTAGTTGCTGGGAGTTTGCTCTTCCAGCTCCCACCGTTTCTTCTGTTGCCACTTCCACTTTGAACTTGTCCACCAGGATGTCTACCTTGGAGAGTCTGCCATCAGCAAGGATGTCTGCGAGGCCTGCCTCACTTTCTTCCTGCTGCGCGGTGGTCACCTTTAGGAGACTGAGTTCTTCTGGCCTAGTGTACTCTCTTTCTATAAATACCCAATGCTCTGAACCCTGTGTTTCAATTGGAGCAAGAAGAGTTAACATGAAATGTCAGGCACCTGAAGAATGGGTCACTTTTTCCCTTTGCAAGCAGGGACCAACCTACCACCAGAAAGCCCTCACGTCCCCAGAACTAGCTGGGGAGAGAAAGGCATGACAAAGCTGGTCAGCTTCATCAAGCCCACTCTTCCCATAAGGCACCCAACAAATTATTTCCTGACTCCCCTCAACCACCACCCCACTTTGGTAAAATGGGATAGGGTTCCATGCCCCCCATGCTAACCATGAGGGACGGAGACCCACGGATGGGCCAGGACTCTTCCTCCTCCTCTTGTTATAATTTAGTTGCCACCATCAGAGGGGAAAGTAGCTTATGTCACATAGAATCCTTGAATGTTAGAGCCAAAAGAACTCCTAAGACATCCTCCAGTCTAATCTCCTCATTGTGCAAATGGATAACCTGAGGCCTAGAGCGGTCAGTGACTTACCCAAGGTCACAAACAATTGTCAGAAGAGTCAGAAAAAGAGTGCCTGAGTTTTGATGTCCGAGATCCTTGCTGACTTATCTTACAACCTGTGGAATATGGGTCTCAACTGTCATCTAATGTCAGGCTGAGGAGAAGCATGAGGGAAGTTCCTTGAGTCACAACGTAAAATTGGACCTTTCTACAGGAGCTTCTGGGAAGCAAAGAGATTAGAAGGAAAAACACCAAATGGCCAGCTCTAGAGGTTAGTGCCAGTTGCCACAGTGGCTTTAACAGCTTGAACTCTGTGGGGTTCATTCCCAAAGAAATAAATACCAAGGTCTATTCTTGGAAAATTCTAACAAAATCCACAGGAAGAATAGAAAAGGACTGACCAGAACACATCATGGAAGGAGACGACCCAAAGATCCAACAAACATCGTCAGGCAAAATCACCAATGAAGAGTATGTCACTGCCAAACCACTGGGGGGAACAGCTGTCTGCCTCCCTCACAGTCCTTTGGACAACACTTAGGAGGAACCATTGGGAACATTCTAGAACCATTAAAAAAGCAAGAAGGCCTCTGGGATTTTAATTTTCTTGTGGCCACAAAATACTTCCTTCACACAAAGTCCTAATGGAAGTCCAATATGTAACCAATACAGGGCTGCGGAAGTTGAGGTTACAGCTGCCCTAGTGCTGAGGTACAATCCCCTTTGAAATCACTGCTCTGCCTCAAGCCCCTCATGGTGCAGATGTGCAACCTGTGGCCTAGAGAAAGTGAGTACCATGTCCAAGGTCAAAGAGTGAGCCAACAGCAAAGGCAGGCCTAAAACCCAGGCTCTGACTCTGAGTTCTGTGAAGCAGGTGCCTTTTGCTGCTCCCATTTCGGCTTTTACTCATTTCACCAGCCTGGCAGTGACAGCCAAAGATGGTCATGAGACCCCTTCTGGAACATTCCTTCCTCAAGTCTATGTAGAAGCTAGTTTTAAAAACTAGAATCTTAGACATTAAGCTGAGTGGGGTGGCAGCTGGCACAGTATAGAAAGATTCTGCAGTAAGAGAAAGGGAAACGTGCCCTTACGTTTAGTGACTGTGCACCAGGCAATGTCAGCCCTTTGTCTGTTATTAAATTTGATACATATGGCAACCTGTGAAGCAGGTACTATTACCCTTATTTCAGAAAGGGAAACTGAGGCTCCCTAGAGAGGAGGGGAGTGGCACAGATCACAGAATGAGCAGTGAGGGAAGAAGTGGAGGCTCTGCTTCTGACAAGTGAAAATCCTAAAGAGAAAAAAGACTGAACAAAAGAAAAAAACTTCACTGGCACCGAGCCACGGGGGAAGCTGTACCTATACCTGGGGATTGGTCTGAAAGTTGTGTTGACCTAATTACAATGGGATAATGTCAGGGTAACCCTGCAGTCATTCTTTCCACCAAGCCAGGGGAGCTTCGGTGTCAGTGCAGAGCACCCCCTGCTGTCAGCTGGAGGCACTGCAGCAGAAACAGAAGCTGGACACAGAGGTGGGGCCAGTTCAGTTCCTACACAAGCCACCGACAAGGAGAAAATCTCCAGCGAGGCAGTTCTGCCGATGCCAGGCTGTTCAGGCTCACCTGGAGCTCTGCATCACATTCTGTGCCTTGCTCTTTACTAGAGATCCCCAGAGGAGAGGGTGCAGTTTGAGGAACCCTCTAGAAACCATTTCTTGGAAGAAACAGGAAGAAAGTGGGAGCGTTCAGCGGGAGGGGAGGTGCTCAACCCTGAAGGGACATCCTGCAGGAGGATGCAGAGCAGATCTATGGGCAGCAGGGGGCAGAGCGTGGCTCACAAGCCAGTGACTCAGAAAGGCGTATTTTTTGTTGTTGTTAGGTGATCTCTAACAGAGAAGGTTTTTTTTTTTTTGAGAGGGCATCTCTCATATTTATTGATCAAATGGTTGTTAACAACAATAAAATTCTGTATAGGGGACTCAATGCACAATCATTAATCTACCCCAAGCCTAATTCTCAACAGTCTCCAATTTTCTGAAGCATAACGAACAAGTTCTTACATGGTGAACAAATTCAGAAAGTCGTATTTTAATTCATTAAGAAAACTTCCTAATGGATGATGGAGGACAAAATGGTCCGCCGTTAAGAACAGAGAGAGTCCCTTCTTTGGAAGGAGCTGGAAGGATGGTGTTCAAGGATACTGATGGAGGGCACATGTTGCCTCCACGCTGCCCCCAAGTATGAGCCCTTGTCCTTGGCTCTGGGAGCATCTCTGTGCTCCAGGGCACTGGGATTTCCTAACCTTGGCAAGCTCTTGACTCTTGCCCAACTTCTGTCAAGAGAGAGTGCTCGTAGTTTTGTTTTTATTTTTCATTGAGAAAAAATCAGAATAGAACTGAGATTTATGTTTTACCACTTAAATGGCTGACTCATGTCTCTTTTACAGTCCCAGCACATTTTTCAGCAGCTAGAAAATTTGTCCCTGGAAATTGAGAAAACTATATGCCTTCACATATACTATGCCAAAAGAGGGAGGAGGTTCAGAGAGCAGGGAGAAGTTTTGCCCAGCTGACTGAGTGAACATCAGTCCTGAGAGTCCATGAGGGGCTGGCAGAGAGGGAGGATGCAGCCTCCCCAACCCCCATTCCGTACCTGGCATCAATGCAGGGAGGCACAGGAAGTTCCAACAGGCCTCCACCTACTGCCATCCTGGACACAGAAGTGATGCTTTCCTCATTTAGAACGTTTCCCTGACCAACATCTCTACAACCCAGAGGCTACTCATGCTGTTTCTAGAGGGTTCCTCAAACTGCACCCTCTCCTCTGGGGATCTCTAGTAAGTAGGAGCAAGATGCCTACTTCTGCATCTGGAGACCTGGACAGACCCAAGCTCCAAGGGGAGTTTAGAGAGGAGGGAGGGAGGGGATTGATGGGATGCCATCTCCTAACTAGCTGCTGCTACATCTTAGGCCTCTGAACAGAAAGAAGACCTCAGGGCAGAAGGCATTTAGGTGCCATGATCCCTGACCTCCAGCTTAGAAGTCAGAGCCTGCCTGCCTCTAGTCACCTGTCTCAGCAGGGCCTGAGAGGAAGAAATTATTTCTCCCCACAACCCCACCACCACCTGAAGCCAGAGGTGACTCAGGCGGTTCTGTCTTCCCTGAATAGTTTCAGTCTTGATTCCTGAGAAACAATGGATGAGGGAGGGGCTGGCCCTTTATGGATCCCTGGGAAGGAGACAGTCACTTGGCACAGCGTGGTAACAACAAGGGCTACCCACTGCTCCCATCTGCATGGCAGAGTCTGGCCCACCACCCGCACCCCAGAGAAAGGGTTTTCTTAAGACCATTAATGTGGTTCTGGGTGGGTAGGGAGGTGCCAGCAGTAACCTCAGGAGACGCTGCGAGGCTTTTCTGAGTGAACACTTCCCAGCCTGTGGCCGTCCCAGGCTCAGGTGCCAAGTCCTGCTGAGAGGTGTCCTGGGTCCACTGGGACTGCAGGGGAGGCCCAGGGCCAAAGGAAAGGGAAAGAGGGAGGAAGGGAAGGAGAGACAGAGACAGGAAGAAAGGGAGAAGAGAAAGCAGGAGAGAGACACACACACAGAGCCCATAAATAGCCCAGCTTTGTGAATCCCACATCTTTAGGGTTTGTGGATTAGGTCAGGAAGGAGGCTGTGGGGCAAGAGAGCTGCTCCTTGGAGCCATTTAAGGGAGGAAGCCCATGGTCAGCTGCCAGCCAGCACCACGGGTTTGCACCCTTTTCTCATTGTCTGCCCACTCTCATTCTAGAGGCTTTGGGGGCCCTACCACTTGGACTTCGATTCCAGGTCTTCCCTGGGTGTCTTTGGTTTAGGTAATGGTTCAGTCCTGTGGTTTGGGTCTCAGCTCCTTTTAAAAGGTTACCTTTGAAATGAAAACCTGGGTTTGGCAAATGGGAACTCTTCTTTATAGTTCGGAGTCCTCTGTTTTGGTTTATATTCCTACTGCTTCCCCCGTCGCCCAGAGGAGCCCATTAATATAATATATGAGGAAGCGACCAGGAGATCTGATGACACCCTCCTGCAGGATACCCTCCGCAAAGCCCATATTTGGGTCAGGGATTCTAGTCATCATAAGCAATGGTCCTGTGACTGTCCAGCACATTCCAGTTTATAAAGTGCTTTTCTCTCTGTTATTTCATTCAACCTACCCAACAACCCTAGGAGTGGCAATTTTGGTCCCCCTTTAGATGGACTGACTCGGCAATGAGGCTCAGAGAGGTGAGGTCATTCATGCAAGGACTCAGTCCAGTCCTTGGCTACCGCTCCCGTCCATCTCCCAAATCTTCAAGGGCCTCTAAATGTCAGTGGGCCCCGTAAGGCAGTTAAATGGTCCATCACTCCAAAGTGAGCTCCTGAACCAGAATTCTTTCCACAGTGGACTACACTTCTTGGGGTAACATTCCGTGGCAGGGGATGGAACAGACTGCACCTTTTACTAAGTAAGACCCATGTTCTAGTAGTTCTGGCTCTCACCAGCAGGTGAGGCACACCTCCAAGCCAGGCTGCTCTGAGGCATATCATTGCTCCAGAGAGCCCACCTCCCCAGGGCTCATCCTACCCTGTCTCTCATGGAGTCTGACCCTTTGCGGAGTCTCTGCATCCCACCTCACCCACTGTCAGGCCACTCAGACCAAGTATCTCAGGGCAGGCGGGGCAGATGTGTAACTGATCATTGGCCAAGCCCCCAATGACCCAGTCCAGAATCTTCAGAGTCTTCTTTGTGCCAGGGATGACCACAGAAGCCCTCAGTGGCTGCAGAGAATTGCCCTCCTTCCATGATGCTGGACTTAAAGGTGCCCAAAGGATCGGTAACTTTGTGAATCACCAGCCAGGGAACTAACACACAGCAGCCTCACTGGGTGAGGCCCTCTGTTATCTGGCATGTGGAGGCCACTGGGAGGGGAGGGCTGATTCAGTTAAATGCTCGCTTATTAGACCATGGCTGCATCGCCAATTTTCTAAGCATTAGAGGGCAGCACATACACACACTTGACTCTATCCTGGTCTTCACATGATTTGGTCTTGATCCCAGGCAGCTGTGATTCAGTAGCAAATACAATGGCCTGGGACCCAGGAAAGCCTGGTTCTGGCTCTTGTATCGGCTATGGCACTAAACAAGTCCTTCCCCTTTCTGAGCCTCAGTGCCCCAACTATAAAATGATGACCTGGAACCAAGCAGGTTCCCAAGGAGCCTCCAACTTTAGAGGGGATTCTAAGTTGAAATGAACCTTCTGTATGAGAGTCCCAGGACTTTCAAAATGAAGCAATAACTCATGTTGGGCATCTAGAATATTCTGTCGGCCCCTCCATGCTTTACCTCATTGGATCCTTACAACATTCCTTTGAAGTAGGTATTTTATTATCTCTGCCTAATGGATGCTCAGAGAGGGTAAGTAACAAGCCCAGAGTCATACAGCTATCAGGAAGCAGAGCCAGAATTCAAACCCAAGCTGTGTAAATCTAGGTCAGCTGGTTTGTGACCAGTAAGCAGCAGTGCTAGAAAACACTTAAGCATAAATGGAGGTAAATATTGCCCAGACTTAGCAGTGCTAAAAATAATAGCTTGGGATTATTAATACAGGAATTCTCAAGAGCCTATGTTTATGTATGTTTCAATGCTTTCTGCTCTGAAAGGCAGGTCGTGTAGGGTCCTTTTCTGAAGCAAGAGGCACAAGTTGGATTTTCTTGGAGGCTCCCTTCTCTAGTGGGCTCCGAGGACACTTCCGGAGGGAACACCCACAGCCTCCACCATTTGTGTTTTCACAATAGGGACCAAAGGGCCCAGTTACTGGATAAAACTACTGATTTCTCCAAGTTTAGCGTGCATGAGAATCACCTGGAGCCCTTGTTTCAAATACCAATTCCAGGGTTCTCTCTCTAAATATGCTGATTCAGTAGGTCTGATGTGAGGCGCCAGACCTGCATTTCTAACAAGCACCCCTTCCCCATTATACACTGGCTGAGGGAAAGGAGATCTGTCAAGCCACTGGGAATCTTTTGAGTTTTTCAAGATGGGGCCCAGGATTCTAAGACTTAGTGAATTTGTCTTTCTCTGCCTAACCTCCCATCCCATCCCTACCATCACCTTACACAGCAATGGAGGGAGGCATACAGGCATGGAAGCTAAGCTTAAGTCAGTACCCAGCAACCTTCCTGGCCCTCTTTACCCAAGGCCCCTACTGAGGGTTCAGGGGAGACCTACCTCATTGGCTTTCTCAGGGGTGCCTTTGGGGGAGGGGGAGGCGGGCGAGGAGGGCAACCTGCGCTCCCGCTCCCAGTCTCGATCCCGGTGGATCAGTTTGCTGTTGGGTTCCTTTAGGGTCCTCTTGAGCTCGTTGATGCTGGCCTGGTGCTTCAGCAAGACGTCTTCTGGCTTGTCTAAGAACTAGGGGCAGAGGGAGAGGGCAGCCAGGCATTAGAGGAACAGCTCCAAGAAGGGGAGGCAGGGTGTGGTGAAGATGTCAACAGTCGCCATTGCTGCCCTACATCAGCACGTAATTCCCAACTTTGACCCCATCTCACCCTCACAGCACCCCATGAGCCAAGCAGGGCAAGGATGATTAGCCCCAACAAGTGCGCAAGGCACTTAAGACTAAGTGGAAGAGCAAAAAGCACTTAAGAAGAGGAAGTTTCTGGCTAAGTGTCATCTTTTCTTTTCCCCTGCCTGGCTCCCGACCTCGGAATACCCACGTTGACCCACAGCCTGCAGGTCTGGGTGAGTTCCCTTTGGTGCTCTGAGCCGACTCTTAGACAGGGATGGAGGTGACTCTCCTCTGGCTGCAACCAAGCCACAGTGAGAACTCACCGACCTGTCGATGGGCTGCTCTGGCCTCCGCCCTGGCCTCCCGGACCCCTGTCTGGACCTCTGGCCAAGACTTGGACCACTGTGCTTATTAGCAGGATTCCCAGTCTAGGCCCCTTAGTCCAAAAGGTGAGGTGCTCAGGTCCCATGGGGACCAGAGTACAGATACACCTAAAGCCAGGGATACCCAGAAAAATGAGCCTGCTCCCACACCAGAGACCAGGCCCCAGAGGAAGACTGTGTTTAGCGTTCTCTACTGTAAGAATCACCGAGGATCGTCCAGATATCTATGGATACTGAATCCTCAAGAACAAACAGGATGAGATATGGCCAGACAGAGAAACTAGGATGAGCAGGAGAATTAGAGACCAGGAAGAAGAGAGGTAAGTCCCAAGGCTGGACACAAGCACTGAACGGGTATTGCTGGAGTTATAGGTGTGTCCCTCCTCAAAGTGCAGAGTCTGAGCTCAAGCCAGTGCAGCACGACAGAGTCATCTGCCCCTAGGTGAAGTGAGGACCAGCCTTTGCACAGGAGCTGGTGTGATCCGCCTATTTCCAGAGGCAGGGTGGGCAGCCCAAGCACCTTCGTCTGCAAGGCTGTTTGAGGATTCCTGTCGACTCAATTCAGCACAAGAAATGGACAATGTCAGCACACTATAAAGTCAGATCAGGTGATCCTGGAAGAACTACCTGGAAGGCAAGCTTGCCCTTAGACAAGCCTAGGATCTTCCCGGGCTTCTGTCTGGTCAAGGATCCTCTATGATTGACTCCTAAGTTTCCTCAGGAGGGAAACCAATATGACTGAGGCTTCTGCTTTCCCTCCAGACATCTGTCTACAACTTGGCATCCCTTCCTGAGCTGAGCTGCCGCAGGACAATGTTTGAGAAGCCAAACCTGATGGAGCTGGTGCACGGGGGGTGGGCTTGGGCTATAAGGGACCCAAGACATGGCTTGTGACCTTCCATCCTGAACCTGCCCCTGGCTCTGTGGGCACGTAGTGCTCCTGGAGGCTAGAGGGAGTGGGGGAAGCCTGGGGTCCTGGACAGAGGGGCCCTGGGGAAACCTAATCCAGATGCCTTGCAATGTAGATGGGGAATGGGCCGAGGAGGCTTTCCAAGACCTTCACGGTGTCAGCTGCAGAACTTGGGCTGAAACCCGGATCATGGGACTCCAAGGCCAGGCCCTTCTGGCACCCCACCTCTGGCCCTTTCCCACAGGACTGAGAACAGACCCACTTCTCTCGCAGTGAAGGCTCAATGAAGAGCTGGAGACTGTGCTGAAGGGAAGGAGAAGTCAACACAGGAGGACTAAGTTGAGAGAAGCAGCAGACGGGAGGAGGAAGAGGAGAGGAAGGAGAAGGAAAGGAGAAGAGGCTTTCCCGGCAGAGCTGCAGCCGCAGCCGGAGCCCGAGAGGACACAGATGTCCTTCTTCCCAACCCCACACCGCCGCATCGGTGACGAGAGACACAACAGGAAGCTTGGGGGGGGATCCAGGGCGCACAGACGAGGGGGAGGCATGGCTGAGCAGCGGTGTGGAGAAGAGGTGAGTCCACGGAAGGGTCTGGGTAGGGGTGAGGAAAATGAGCTCAGTAAAAGCACAGAATGGCCTCGAGGGGCTGGTGGACACAGGGGGGATGGTCAGCAGGTGGGAAGAAAGAATGGGGTAGTGCAGAGAAGCCGGGGGTGAAGCCAGGCGGAGGGAGAGGCTAAGAGGGAGGGGGAAGGGCTGGCTGAAGCTGGACAGATGAACTCAACACCAACAGGGCGCAGGAACAGGGTGGGATGGAGTGGGATGGGGGGCAAGGGGAAGGGAACTTCAGGGCTGGGAGGAACAGGGGTAGGGAGCAGAAGCTAAGCTAAAGCTGAGATGGTGCCAGGA
This sequence comes from Manis pentadactyla, assembly GCF_030020395.1. NCBI lineage: Eukaryota > Metazoa > Chordata > Mammalia > Pholidota > Manidae > Manis > Manis pentadactyla. The sequence continues at coordinate 157,207,703 of NC_080023.1, read as the reverse complement.
CATGAGCCTCGGATGGTCTGTGGGATGGGGACAAATGAGCTGGGGTTCTGAATGGCTGGGTAGGTAGTGCCGGGTCCCATGCAGTACCTCCTGCTTGTGTCTTGGTGTGGTTTCCTGCTCCGGCTAGCGAGATGGGGGAGGAGGAAAAGGAACCAGCACAGTCAGTAGAGCAAATGGATTAGAGACACCGCGACTGGCCCAGTCCAGCAGGTAGCCCCAAGAGCTCTCACCGAGCAGCAGGGTCAGACTGGGCTGCTCTGGCCTCCGCCCTGGCCTCCCAGACCCCAGTCCCGACCTCTGGCCCAGACTTGGACCACTGTGCTTATTAGCAGGATCCTCAATCTAGGCCCCTTAGTCCAAAAGGTGAGGTGCTCAGGTCTCGTGGGGACCAGAGTACAGATACACCTAAAGCCAGGGACACCCAGAAAAATGAGCCTGCTCCCACACCAGGGACCAGGTCCCAGGGGAAGACTGCGTTTAGTATTCTCTGTGGTGAGAATCACCCAGGATCCTCCAGATATCCTCCAGATAACCCAGGCAGCGGTGTGGAGAGCGGTGTGGAGAGGCAGTCAGAAGGTGCAGGCATGAGGCAGGGGGCTGGCCCAGGGAGGCAGGGCAGGGGGTGGGGAGGGCTGGGGGCCAAGTGGGCAGATGGGGTGAGGGTTCTGGGTATTTGTGCTCGTAGTCAACATGTGTGTTCAGGGGCCTGTGCTCCAAGGTGGGACTGCAGGGTGGAAACACAGTATCTCCACACATGCACATGCCTTGTGTGTGCATGTTATGTGCACGTCTGGGTGCCTAACCCTAGGGCTGAGAGGGGTGTACATCTTGAGTGGATGTATGTGAATGTGGGGATGTGCATGCCTGCATGAGTATGAGCCCCCATATGTGGGAAGTGGGCGGAAAGCAGGAGGGGACACGCTTGAACCTCAGCCTTGTAAGGGCCCTCAGTGACCCCCATAAGGCTCTGGGGAGGAAGGGGACCATGCAGAAACCAGATCACAGTCAAAGGGGCAAATCAGGAGTGGGCAGGAGGCCACAGTCCCCTAGGGGACAGACTGCCCCTCTAGGAACGCAAGGCAAAGGAGGAGAAGGGTGTGGGGTGGGCAGTGTGTCCCCCTCCACCAACATGCAGGAATGTCCAAGTATTGAGCATGGCTCAAGGACAGGGCCCCGTCCACAGTGCGCCCCACAGCAAGAGCAACAGCCACAGCTGAGGGCATGTCAGGGCCAAGACCAAGGCTAGACCCAGACCTGGCCTCCGAATCTCCAGGTCAGAGGGTACAAGAAAGCCAGGCTCCTACCTTTAGCTCCTTGATCTTGGTGGGGGTCCTGACCTCTCCCTCCTCAGCCTCTGATCGCTGCCCCACAGACTCGCCATCCTCCTCCCGCTTGTCACCGTCAGGTCCTGTGTCGTGGTTCTCACTGACAGAGGCTGGGCGGGAGAACTCTGCTGAAGTGGGCAGAGATGGCCAGGGGGCTGTGTGAAGACATCTCCCAGGACAGGGAGCCCGCCCCCCCACCACCCAGGCATGCTTGGAGTGAAGTAAACCCTTCCACATCCCCAACATGCTAGAAATAAGGAGCCAGCGCACAGAGCGGTGAAGCAGCCTTCCCCAGGCCACGCTGACAGTGATGGCAGAGCTGCCTCTCAGCCCAGATCCCCTTCTGACTTCCACAGCACCACAGCCCAGGTTCACACCTCAAATCCATTTCTTGGCTGTGTGACATTTGGCAAGTTTTACAACCTCTCTGGGCCTCAGTTTCCTCATCAATAAACAGTACCTACTTCAGACAGCTGGGGGGAGGAAGAAATAAGCTGGTGTGTCTAAGTGTTTAGAAGAGCAGCTGGCACAGAGTGGGCCAATTTAATCAGTGCTAGCCCACAAGCGTTGATGTTTTTACTGTGGTGGTTGTGGCAGAACACCCACTTGACCATTCTTCAGCAATGCACAGATACTGTGAATGAGCTTTTATGAGCAAAAGCCAAAGTCCTGAGGTTTGCAAATGATTTATCTTCTTTACAAATTAGGGAAAATTCAAAGGAGCACCTACAACGACATCTTTCTCAATCACTGGCATTCCAAAGCACTTTTCTGAATAGGAGAGAAAGGGGTGGAATTATACTTTATATCAGGCACTGGACATAACCCAGACCATGCCATGGATTGTGTCCTGTGGAAAAAATGACTGGAAAACACTGAATTAAAATGACTAGAGCACAGATTATCCCTGGAATTGGCCTAGATTTTTTAAAAAAGAGAATAATTATCCTTTCTATTCATCTCCATTCACTCTGCAAACTGCCCATTTATGCACATTATTTCATTTGATCCAGACAATACTCTGTGTGGATGGCTAGAATAGGAATTACTATCTTCATTTTATAGAGGCTAAATAGAGACTCCAAGAGGAGAAAGGTCCCACTGTTGACCTTTCAGTGATCAGGACCAGAGTTCAGGCTTCTGGTCCTCCCTCAATAAGCCTCACCAGTCTGGGTCAATCTTGGCTGCCCTGCACAATCTGGACTTCGTTTAGCCCCTGGCACAGTAATGGAAGCTGCAGGGGAGGACAGAAGGACAGTGCAGGCCCTCCTTCCCCTTTGCAAAAATCTTAGTTCTCAGGCCTGTGCCCACTCAAGGAAAACAAGGAGCTTCCTCAGCCCCAAACAGACCCCAAACGGACTACAAATCTTTCAAACACGGTCAGGGAATTCTGGGACTGGTCTCGCCTTCATACTATAGGAAAAGCACCAATTTGCCTGATCACCTGGAAAACTCCTAGGTATCCTTCAAACCCTGCCCAGTTGTCACCTCTGCAAAACCTTCCTAGAGAGGATTAATTCCCCTTCTACAAGGCTGCTCTGTATTCTGTAAAGATTTCTCCCACTGCTTAAATCACATTGAATGCTGACAAACTGACTATTCTATGAGCTCCTCAAAGGAAAAGGCCATACTTATTCTAACATTCAGAAAACATTTGTTGAGCAGAACTAACTTGCCCAGAGGCCTGTCCCAGTGTGTTCTGGGAATATCCACTGCTCCCCCACCCAAGTCTCCCACCTCCAACCTTTAAGCCCTCCTCTACAAACCTAAAAGCAATGATAATTTATTGCTATAATAAACAATAATTTATTATTGGATACTATCTATTAAAGCCCTCCTATGTGCCAGGAACTGTACAAGTATTACCTTGCTTAGTTCCCCCCATAATACAGCAAAGTAGGTATTTATTTTGCAGAAGAAGAAATAGGCACAGGGGAGTTAAGTTGCTTAAGACCCCTCACCCATTCATTCAGATATTTATGGACCACTTCCTATGTCCATGGAGCAGCTGGTGAGAATCAAGGCTGAGATGTGAACTCAGAGCTGCTTAACTCTGAATCTCCCCAGTGCCCATGTGGCCTCTGAACCTCTCCTACAACTCTAGTGTGTATATCCTGGGGATATTTCAGAGCCTTGAGGAGTGCCAGTTTAGTAGGTCTGGGCCAGTCCTGGGAATCTTTGTATTTAATGAGCCCACAGGTCATTCTGACACAGGTGGTCTACAACCACATTTTGAGGAGCCCTGGTCTGCTTGACTGCTAGGGCAATGTGGGGCCAGCTCTTACAGTACCAAGGGTACCTGCCAGCCCAGCAGGAGTGGGGACAGCGGACAGTGCCATGTGGTTAGATGTCAATCACCTCAATGGAACCAAAAGAATGGCCAGGAACAACCCCTTGGCCTCCAGTGAGGTGAGGAGTCACCAGCTCCACATTACAGTCACAATACTCTCCTGGTATGAGGACAATGTGAATCACTAAGCAGGGGACCCAGAAAACCTTGTGGCTGAACAAGGGACCCCAAAAGGCCACCACTCAGGGAAGTCACAGGAAGTCCAGAGAGCGGCAGTGTCATATTCAGGTGGTGCTGTAGGTTGGGCTAAGCCACTGAGGACTGCCCAGGTACAGCAGTGTTCCTGAGCACCAGGCCTGGGGCAAACCTGTAATGTGTCTTCACCTTCACTGCTAGTTCTGCAGAAGCTAGCATGCCCTGTCTTCCCTCTAAACACCACTCTTCCCCCCACCTTCAATTTGCAGCATACCTCCATCAAGGCTGCGGGACATCGTGTACCGTTTGCTAGAAGAACGCTCAAAGAAGGGTGCAGGCCGGTCAATGAGGGCGCTAGCCTGGCGGGTCTGTGCCTGGGTCCTCCCGCTATACCGGAACTTGGAGCCCATCACCAGGAAGCCCTTGGGTGGGGGCTCAGGGGACACCAGCCTGCAGTGGAGGGATGGAGGTGAGGATAGGGGATTAGACCTGCACTGCCAGGCCCAAGGCTGGACTACCTTTCATCCCACTGTCCCACCAGATACGACAATTCGAAGTTAAGGAAAGGGGTGGGGGCTTTCCTAGAGTCCCTACTAGCTCTTCTTCCTGCCCCTCTACCTGCTCCTGCTCCACATACAAGCATCACACACATGGCCTCTGTCTCAATTTCCATTACCCGACCCCAGGGTCAGGCTCACCGGAAGAATGTGTGATGCTCAATGCAGACCTTCCACAGTCTCTTGGCCGACCGGTGGTTCGGAAGCTTAAAGCCAATGGTGCTCTCAAACTGCTCATACTGCAAAACCAAGAAGGGAGGATTAGAAGCAAGGCCTCTTGCTACCAGGCCATCCTTTCTGAACCTCTTCTCAGTCATGTGTGACTCTGGCCTGTTCATTTATTCATTATCTGTTCCAGTAAGGTGGATTGAGCCCTTACTCTATGTCAGGTCTGATATGAAGCAACAGAAACACGATGGTGGCCAAGGCAGAAGATTCTCAGAGTTGGAGGCACTGATAAATTAGTAAGCAAGATAATTTCAGGTACTGATGAGGGCATGAGGGAATGAACAGAGATGTGTGATGTGACAGAGAACACCTGGGCAGGCAGAGGGGTCAGGCGCTATTTTAGAAAGGGTGATCTGGGAATGTCCTCTAAATAGGTGATCTTTAAGCAGCGATCTGAAGGATGGGGAAGGAACCAGCTATCTGAGAAAGTGGGGAAGAAAATTTCAGGTAGAGGGAACATCAAAAATCAAAGGGTTCAGGGCAGGCATGAGCTTGCTCATTCCAGGTTCTCAGAGACAGGCAAAGGGGCTGGAGCAACGTGGGCAGGGGGCAGTGAGGCAGAGACATGTGGGAGAGGCAGGCGGCCACAGACGGTGTTTGGACTTCAGTCCTCAAGCTAAGAGAGCCCCTGAAAGGCTTAAGCAAGGAGTGGGAGTTGGAGGAGGGACTTGATCTGATGGAAGGGACTTTCAAGCTCTCTTTTGCAACTCAGAGGAAAATGGCCTGGAGTGACAATGGAGGCAGGGAAGCAGGGAGGCAGTGAGAAGGACATCACAGAGATACAGGTCAGAGACGGTGGCTGTCGGTGACTGGTGCAGTGAAGGACAGAAGCAAACGGGTTCACATTTATTCTAGAGGTAGAAACAAATGGACTTTTGATGGGTGAGATGTAGAGGTTGGACATATACATGTTTGATGTGTGTGCATAGTCGTGTATCTTATTATGTATACATACTTGAACACTACCTGTAAGCAAATATATGGTCATGGACATGTATTCATTGATCTGTGTAACCTCAATATGTGTGGTTATCTTTGTATGTATGTTCTTGTGTGTGTGTGAGTGTGTGTGTAGTCACATACCTGGCAAAAGAGGGCTCCCTCCCTACCTAGCACCCTAGTACCCCCCATCTATGTATTCTGAGTAGGAACAAATCCAGGCCTAGCTTCCAGAGTTCTCTCCATTCTAATCAATGCCAGTGAGAAGGAGGAATTCTCAAGGCAGGCTCACCTCCCCAGGCCGGATCTTGATATAAAAATTACTCCTCTTGTAGGAGATCTTGAGAATCTTGGGCCAGGCAAAGCGGTTGATTCTCAGCCGGTCCCGATAGATGAGCAGACCATTAGCACAGACTCCTAACATGATGTCGATGCCCTCAGAGTCCTGCATGAGAAGGAACCATGGAATGGCAGACCTGGGGTACAGGCCTGGAGATGAACTGCCCTCCACCCCAATACCCATCCCTGACCTCTGCTTATAACGAGCTCTCAGAAGCAGGGTTACAGCCTCCATACTGGAGTCCCCTGACCAATTCACTTTGTCCTTTATTCACCCAATCACCTGTTCGATCACTTTCTTTGTCAATCACTCAGTTATTCATTCACCCAGCAAACTTTAGTGGTATGTATTTGGTACCAGGCACATGCTATGTGCTAAGGATGCAGAAATAAATTAAGGCCTATGCCTTTCCCTCATGTGCTTCCAATCTAGTGGTGGCACAAAAAGGTACATAGATAAGTACAATGCAGGAGAAAATTATAAAGAACATGGTGAAATAAAGGGTTATAGAACTATGAAGAATGAAAAATGAGAAAAGGAAAGGCTTCAGGTTGGAGGAAACAAAGGGTCCCTCTGGAAGGACCTGGTGGGTCACTGAGGCAACCACCCCAGACACGGGGGACATGGATCCAGCAGTACCTTGGCATGGTGAAGGTCTACTCCGTACATGGAAAGCTTCTTGGCGTTCTCCAGGAAGTGGATTTCTGCTTCCCCTGGAGTCATGCCCCTAAGGGAGAGAAAGGGATCACAGGTGGCCATGGGAAAAGCCTAGGTCTGCGTCCTGCTGGTTGAAGGTGGCTACGATCAGAAGCTGAATCAAAGGCAAACACTGTATGATCGGCGTATGGCTGGGCCTCAGCCTGTCCCTCCCCTCTGCCCTCTGTGCAGGATGGTGCACCGCTCCCCCTCCATCCTGGTCTGCCCTTTAGCTCACCCAACCCATCTCCTGCCAAAGTTCAGGTCCAGTCTTGCCTCCTCCAGAAAGTATTCAAGGGCTCAGTGGCAGTCAGGACTTTTGCCTCATTCTGCCACTAATTTAAGGATGAGCCATAAATTCTGTTTCTCCATGACTGAAACCACTGTGGAAGACATTGTTCATTATAATTATCCAGGAGCCCCTAAATTATTACCCACATAAGATATTTCTCTCACAATTTTGTATCAGAAACCACTTAATCTCCCCTGAGGAACAGGTACACATTCTTCTGTCTAAAAAGAAAGGTCATGTAATCCATCAAGTTCCTTCTTTATTTGGCTGTAAGAAACTGTATATTTTATACTTTTATATTTTATATTTTAAACTAACATTCATTGAATACTAAATGCTGGTTACTATTCTAGCACTTTACATGTATCAACTTAATTGAATCCTCATACCAGTTCTCTAAAGTAGTATTATTGTTATTATTTCCATTTTATAGATGAGGAAACCACAACACAGAGAGGTTGAATACTTGCCTAAGGGTACACAGTATTAACTAGCGAAGTCTGGATCTGAATCCAGACAATATGGCTCCAGAATTTGTGTTCCTTCTCAATCACTTCATGTTCATCTGCCTCATATCCTCTGGGCCTCCATTTCTCCCACTGTCTACTTCAGTGAGCTGCTGTGTGAGATACCCAGACACTAAACGGCAATGTGCTTCAAGTCAAAAGAGCACCAGAAGCTCATATTGAGTTGAACTTCTTTCTCTGAATTTGCGACTCTTGCAAATTCCTAACTAGATTCTTGCTACCTATGACGGGAATGACCAATAGATGGCAGGTAGGCCATCACTCCCCATTCCTGAGACCAGGCAGAAAATGTGGACCACTTGTATGGTTTTGGTATATTCAACACAATACAATAGCAGCCAGTAAGAGTTGGATTGTGAGGCTCTGAGAGACACACTGGCCACCCTGGATCTAACATTCCCTCGCCCTCCAGGAGGCTTTCTCCCTGAGGACATAATCCCTCCATCCTGGGCCTCCTCTCTAGATGCAGCCCCCAGGACATCACCCTCCTCATTCCCTCCATCCTCATTAGCAATGAGATAATGTCACCATACCCCCTTCCACATGCACGCACTTTCCATGAAGTTTATAATGCCTTTCACGTTCATCACATTGGGTTCCCATAACAACCTTGGACTTGAGACCCAAAGCACTTCCAGCTTGAAAGGACCCCAGAGACCCTTTAGTTCTGAGGGTTCTCTGGTGGGGCGGGAGGCGGGGGAGATACCACCCTCACAGGAGGCATTTAGAAATGGGGGGGACATTTTGGTTGTTACAATGACTGAGGGGTAGTTACGGGCATTTAAGACCTGGGGTCCAGTGATGCTAAACATCCTGCCCAATGAATTCTCCTGCCCCAAATACCAATAGATGAGAGACAGTGATAACCTAAGTCCGGACACATACAAGTAAAATATGGGGCTCATAGGTCAAACAGCCATCCCTCAATGAGTGAATTATCGTCTGATGCCTAGAACAAGGTGCTTTCCACTGCACCATCAACTACTCAACCCCTCAAATCACAGAGAGCAACAATAATAGCAAACATGTGGTGTGTCGTTAATGTGTCATTTAGTTCTCCCCAAACCCTGCAAGTCAGGTTGTATCGGCACCCACATGGAACAGATGGGGAAAGGAGAGCCCTGGAAGAGAAATGACCTGCCCAAGATCCCCTGGTTAGAAAGCAGCAGGCAGAATGTGAACCCAGGCAGTCTGGCTGTACAGTGAGAACTTTGGGACTTTTTGACAAGATCAAGACATGAGGACACTAACATTCCCTCACCCCCAGCAGGCTTTCTCCACTGAGTGCATAATCCCTCCACACCTGGGCCTCCTCTCCAGGGACACACAGCAATTACTCTCTCCAGCTGGCAGAGAGACTGACTCTCAGAGGCTGAGGACAGGAGACTTACACCCATATAGGAGCTTAAGAACCTGAGGTTCCAAGGGACCATTTAAGGTCACAGAGTGAGTTACTATCATTTGCATTGTTCAGAGACACAGCGGGAGGAGACGAGCGCTCTCAGATGCACCACCAAGTCGAGGCAGGGCCAGGGCCAGGGCCAGGTGCGGCCCTTACAGCATCTGAGGGCCCAGTGAAGGCTCTGGCCAGCCAGCTGAGATGCCAGGGAAGGCCCCGGGCAGAGGCCCTCTCACCTGTACGTCTTGTGCAGCTCTATGATCCTCTCCTCCAGCTCCCGGGTCTGGTTAGGGGCGAAGCGGAGCTCACCAACATAGTTGCCCACATGCTCCTCGGCATCATAGTCGCCCAGCTCAGCCTGCACGGCGTAGGAGCCCAGCAGGGCATGAGTGACGAAGGAGCAGGGCAGCCGGCCTGTGATGATATCTGCCCGCAGCTGCAGGCACAGGTAGTATCTGGAGATAGGGGAGAGTGGACATGGGCACAGGACCCACCCCCTCCACAAGTGCCCCAGTCCAGCAGCCCACCGGTCCACCAGAACCAAAGTGATCAGTGCTCTGCTCAGCAGAAAGGGAAGATTCCTAGATACTGGCATGGCGTGTGTTGCTAATTTGGGTGCGTCGTCTTGAGATGGTTTTGTACCACTTCTGACTTTAAGCATTTTTATTCCTTTCTAACTTTGAGGGATTTTTCCTACTGTGAGAGCATTTTTAATTCTAACTCATTTTCAAGCTAAATAGGACTACTTTGTTGGTTTGGCCATTTTTTTTTAATGTCACATATTTTTAATTATGCAGTTAATATGCTCTTACTGTGGAAAAAAATGTAAACTTTAGAAGCAACTCTGAATTTCCCCTTGAAGTCCTTTCTGAGTCCTCATCCTCTCTCCACAGAGGTCACCCATTGTCCGTGTGAAGTCCTAGAACTTCTTCCCCTACGGACATACAGAAATGCATGTGGTTTTGATTCATGGGTGTTTTTAACATATCAATGATATCAAACACTACATCTGATTCTACAGCTGCCTTTTTCACACCCGACTATGTGCCTAGAGCCCTTCCCAGGTCAGCTCATGCGACTGGACCTCATTCATTTTAACTCCTGCACCATATTCCACAGCCTCGATGGACCTATTTGCCAATGTTTCCTCAAAACATTTTTATTTTGCCTCCAGCTCTAAGTGAATTGTCTGAAAACAAATTGACTTAAAAGAAACATTTCCATCCGCTAGGCCATGATTTTTTATAACTTTTATGCATACTTGGATGATTTTACAATTTTTAGAACCACTTTAAGTCATTTTTTTTGTTGCTTTTTCAGCTATCGTGTATTTTTTTTTTTATGTTTCAGTTCATTCCCAGGCAGTGATGCCTCCTTGCCCATTTTGCTGGTTCACCTTTTTTCTCCCCAATTGCCTATTTCTTTTCCTTTTAAGTAGCTTTTACTTAGTATAATCTTTACTGCAATTTGAACTGAAGCTCTACAAAAAGTATGTGCAACCTCAGTGTGTGCTCAGAGCCAAGGCCCAGGCTGAGTCAGTAGCAGCTCCAACATTAAAGGCACCAAGTATGGGCTTATGGGCATTTTGTTCAGGTCTAAAAACCTGGAAATCACTGACCAATATTTCATTTCAACTGGTCATTTTGAGCAGTTTATTCTGGGCCTAAATATTTTTGACTAAATCAGCTGCTACCACCACCCCAACTCTTGAGGTCATTCATTGCTGGGCAGAGCTAATTTCCATCTTGGTGCCCCTGGGGGCCTAAGACCCAGAGACCAGCACAAAGAGGAAAGGCACCAGTGAGGCAAGACCAGAGGGATGGGGACTGAGCTGCTCTAAGGCTCTCAGCCCTCTTGGGAATGTAGTCCAGACCCTGCTGCTGAGTCCTGGCTCCAGGAAGATCTCAGGGTTTAGAGCAGAGCCAAAGAGGTAAGGCCTTGGGCCTGGTCTGTTCCAGAGACAGCTGTTTCATCTTCCAAGGACAGAGGCAGGAACTTGAACTTAGCCCATTGTCTGGCCAACAGGCAGCTGACATAACAGAGGGAACCAGTGGGAGAGAGAAACTGGTTTAGTAGCCCCTTAATAACTCCAAGCCCACACCTTATTGTTGGTGGGCACGCAGGGCCAGCACACGGACAGCACAGTCCCAGAATATCATGAAGTGTGACTAGCCCTTTAGAAGGAGCTTAGATAAAGACAAGGGCCTCTCCCTGTTCTAGTTTATAGACTGAACCCCATAGAAACTCATCCGGAAGGATGCTTTGTACCCCCTCCAGTCTTCAAGCCACTTTACCTACTGGCCTTAAGACACAATGAGATACACATATAATCCATGTTCAGCTGCCATGTTCACCTCCATGGGAGGGGGGTCACATGCTTTATTTGACCCCCACATTCCTGATGGGTGCACAGAGAAGCACACAGGAACAAACGCCCACATGGGAAGGCATCTGTGTGCTATTCCCTCTTTTCCCCAAAGTCCAAAAACAGTGGTTTACCCAGCACATCAGCCTTCAGTTGTGTTTGGCTTGTCCCAAATGATGGCCCAGACCATGATCCTAAAAAGTTTTTAATTAGTTGCCAACGCTTAAAAATTGTGGTTTTTACTCTCAAATCCGTTTCACTTCAACAACTGGGCCCAATTCCCACATGACAGTGATTGCCCAAGCTGAACAGCAACTGCTTCAGAGGGCATCTGTCCTCCTGAATTCACACTGCGCCCACTGCTCCGTGACACTGCCCCTTCTGAAGTCAAGAATCAGCTGCCATTGGCCACTCTTTGCATCACTTTCTCTTGCAGTGAGTCAGCTTTCTTCGTTGATGCTGTCTGCCTGGCCTTGGTGGGCATCTGAGTTTGCTTCCACCATCATATACTGCCCTGTGTGCCCCAGGGCCAGGTGCCCTCAACCCTAGTCACACAGCCAGCATGCCCGCTCCCCGCCCTCCATGGCCCTCACCTTGTGATGTCTTCTGTCAGCTGGGCAGGGTCAGGGGGGTAGAACTTGACTGTGAAGGCAAAATTCCAGGGGCTGCCTGAGAGGAGATGGGGGAAATATCAGAGAAACCCCATCATCCCAGTGGGTGGCCCAGATGCACCACCCTATGGGCAATTTTTCAAAGTCTTCTCCTTTCTGTAATCTGAAGAAAATCCAATCAGGGAGCTTGGAATAATAGTCCCACTTGACAGGTGAGGAGAGTAAAGTCTGTGGTAAAAGACTTGTGAGCTAGCAGTGCACAGGAAGGTAGAAAAAAAGCAAAGGTGTCTGCCAGGCACAGTTAGTTACTTGACAAACATTGCTTCATTAACCCTTGCACAAGCCTGTGAGCAAGTCCTATGTGTAGCCCCGTTTTGCAAATGAGGACACTGAGGCCCAGGCAGTAGAGTGGCTGGCCTAAGGTCACTCACTAGGAAGTGACCCAAGCTACCCGGCTCCAGAGCCCGTGCTCCCTTCTTTAAACCAAAGTCTGTGCCACAGGATGTTAATGGGAAGAAAACAAGTCCAGAAAGTACAACATCAAACAGGTTCCCTAGCCTTGGACTTCTCAGAGTCCTCATTCTGCTACTGTAAACTACAACTCTCAAAAGAGGCCACGCATCATCTTACTATACTGATGGGCAGTGACTACAATGGGGTATGGGTGGGACATGATAATATGGATGAATGCAGTAACCACATTGTTTTTTCATGTGAAACCTTCATTAAAGTGTATATCAATAACACCTTAATAAAAAAAATAAAATAAAATATACAAGAAAACAAAAGAGACCACACATTCAAGAGTTTCCAAAACTTATTTGACCTGCTATTTCCATTTTTTTACAGGGCATCTGGCCAGATTAATGTTCCTCAGAACACACTTTAGAAAACTGCCATGTTATACCATGTTGAGTCCATCTCAGATGGCAGAGCTGCATTATAAAGAAGATCTAAAGGGCAAAAAGGACATTTCACAGGGATAGATGTTAATTGCCACATTGAAATACAAAAAAAAATCAATGGTACATGTAGAGGAAGGTACAGAGAGAAATAAAGGCTAAGGTTTTTGCAGGAAACAAGTTCTAAGAACCAGGAGAGGAGAGAACCACTTGAGAGAGACAAGGCCGTGGTGAAGACCACCACCCAGAACAACGGTCACGGTGTCTGGACAACGGGGCACTTCAGGCTCCTGATGAAGCGAGAAAGCGAGGCCCGTCCAGGGCAAGACCAGGGTCACGCAGGGCTGGAGGCCACGCTCTCACCATCACCCTTGACCCCCCACCCCTGCGTCATCACCATAGTCCCCCTACAGCTGTAATGTCTCCACCACTTACTATGTGCTGGTCACTTTGCTTGTTAAGAACTTAATGTGCACGTGAGGATTTAATCTTCGTAATGAGTCTGAGGTAGGTTTTTCTTTTTATATGTGAAGATTCTGAGAGGATAAGTCACTCTTCCTGGGTCACTCAGCTAGTCAGCAGTGGAGAACAGGGATCTAACCTCTGCTTATCTGACCCAAAACCCAGGCTCCTGAGCCCAGCTGACTCCATGGAAGCGGCAGCCTCAGGTAAACAATCCTTGTCTCAGAAATAACAGTAATGCTACCAGGGGCCACTGTGTACAGGCTCCATTCTGGGTATTGCCACATAAGAACTCATTTAGTCCTCACAATAAACCTAAAGGTAAGTACTATCATCACCCCTACTTTACAGATGAGGAGACTGAGGCACAGAACAATTCAGCAACACGAAAAGTAGTTTTGGAGTCAGGATTCAAATCCAGGCAGTCTGACTCCAATGTGTGTCTCTTTAACCATCACACCAGACTGCCTCAGGGAAGTGCCCACAAGGTACCATGTGCTGTCCACATATACTTCATTTAGCAGCCACCCCCACCTGGTGAGGCGGGAATCACTAATCCACTTGCCAAGGAGAAGCAGGAGCACAGAGAGGTGGAGGAATTGTCCCAGGGCCCTAGGTGATGGGCACCGAGATTTGGGAGAACTATACCCAACTCTGAAGCCCAGGACACAAGGACTCATGCCACCTGCAGGAGGCTAAGGGGCTCCCACCAAGAAAGGGAGCAAGGAATTGCTCCACGGGGGCTCCAGAAGGCAGAGTGGGATGAATGGGTGGATGTGTGCACAGGGGTGAGGATGGAGACTGTGGCTCTACTGAAGGAAACTCGCTCCTTGATGACTTAACGTGGATGCAAAGAGTGACTGTTCATGACGCCTGGGCTGTGCTGGCTGGGACCGGAGACGGAGGACTGACTCTCTACCCTGGGGACGGATGCTAAGGCCAGATTCTGGCAGCCGCTTCTCCTTTCCGAGCTGCTGGTCCTTCTCAAGTACTGTACTTGGCCACCTGCATGTGTTCAATCCTTTCAGGCATGAGAGGCAGGCCTTACAGACAGGCTGGGGCTCCTGGGCACAGCCTGAAGCCCAGGCCTGAGACCCCACCGGCACCAGAGGAGCATGCTCCATCTGCATGCCTGCCTCTTTGTCTCCAACTGACAGGAGCCTGCAGGAAGAATTCCTCCAGCCCCCTCCCGCAGAGTCAGCTGGCATCCCTGGGCCCAGCTGCCTGCTGTCATGGCAACGGGCTCTGCTACAGCTTTCCAGCCCAGGGACCAAGAAGTCCAAGCATAGCCAAGGGGGAGGGCCCCCAGTGGAGGCATCTCTGCTTCTAGCCTCCAAGTCTCCGCCTACCGCATGCCACCAGGCTGAGGCCCCCTACCTCCCCCTTCTGCCATTTGAAGGCTGTTCCACCTCTCCCAACATGCCTTTTCTCTCTGGGCCAGAAAGGACAGGTTGTTGGCCTGCTTATCTGTTTTCACCCCAGACCTCGAAAAGAGTACAGGACGGTGTTGGGAGGCCAGTGCTCAAGACCTGGCTCAGCCAATACTTTGGTCTGTGACCTTGAGTAAGTAACTGGCTCTCTCTGGGCCTTAGTCACCCATCGTTAATACAGGGGTTGGCCGAGACCAGGATGGGCCTGGCTTTCACCCCACATGTAACTCCTGTCAGTGGGCACTGCCTTGGAGTGCTGTGTGGATGAGGATTCCGAGTTGAGTCAAGGGTCACTGACCACCAAAGTCTGCCCTGGCCCTGGCGGGTGTTTTTGGCCCTCAGTCTGTTCCTTTGCCCTAGATGCTACTTCAGGTCCCTTCTAGGACTGACACCAACGCACCTGTGGTTCCTCTACTAACCTGCTGTGTGGCTCTAGACAGTCACTTCTCTTGTCCTGGTCTCCGGCTCATCACCTACAAAGTGTCCTACCTTCCACAGTATCTGCCACATGCAGCAAAGCAGCTCGTGGGTCTGAAGGCACTTTTCAAAGTGGGAACAGCACAACCGGGGTCTCTGTGGCCTGGAGCTCCCGCCCACCCCTTCTCCCACCATGTTCCCAGCCACAGCAGGCCACTCACTCCGGATCTGCTTCTTGATTTCCTTGGAGGGGTCCAGCCAGTTCTGAAAAAGAAGACAGAGTTCTTTAGAGGAAAGATGGGGAGAAGAGATAGGGCCAAGGGAGAGAAACATCTGGGAATGGCCTGTCAACAGTCCCTGGTGGGGACCACCCTTCTCTGGCTGAGCTTTCCCTGGGACTAGGAGGTGAGGGAACGAGGCCTAAATTCACTACAGGGCTTGGGATCTGGGGCCCTGAGGCTGCCAGTGCTCTGAGGCAGGACGGTGAACAGGGAATGCAGCTGCGGTGGGGCTGGTGGGAAGGAGGAAACCCTGACACAGGAGTGCCCCGAGGGCAGGGAAGAGGCGCTGAGGTGGGTGTCTTGGTCCCCTGGAGCCACGTCATGGCTCCCCAGACACCCATCTGGGAGTGACATGCAGGTGCCTGAGAAAGGACTGGGAGGGAGTAGAAGGTTAGGGACAGAGAACCTAGGACAGACAGGGCTGGCTGAACTTTGGGAATGCGCAGGACTGAGGGCAGCCATGGGATGTGGCCAGGACTACAGCCATCTGAGGAAGAGTCTCCCCATAGCAGGCCTCCCTTGCCAGGCCCACTCCCCAGCCCAGGTACCTTCTGGCTGTCGGCATCACAGAAGGTCAGGCCGAAGTAGTCCTTCTCCAGGAGATTGAGGTGCTCACAGACCAGGTCAAACAGTACCTGGCCCCGGCCATGTTTCTGAAGAGGAGAGCAAATCTGCTGTGAGGCTGGAACACACCTCAGGTGGGGCGGGGAGACAGCCCAGGCTGCCCCAGAACAACTGAGAACCCCCCACAAGCCTTCCAGTGTCTGGAAAGGATTTCAGCACTCCTGCCACCCACTGGGCCCTGCTCCCCAAGCCCTAAGGGATCCTGGGGTAACAAAGAGCCAACTCAACACCTGCCTTCCCTGAAGCCCTGCTGGGGTCCTCCTGGACCTCAGCCCAGTTTGGGGGTAAGTTGGAGTAGGGGTGGGGAGTGACTGATTTCTCCTTCCTTTATAGTGATTACGAGGAGGAGGCTAACTTTGAACCAAGGAGCAGAAAACCAAAAGTCTAAGTGTTGGGTGTCACAGAAAGAGAAGAGGTGCCCAAAATATGAGGGATGTGGAGAGGGGAGAAGGGGAGAGCCCAGGACTCAGGGTCACAGTGTGACTCCCCTTGCCCAGCCCCTCCCCTAGCACGAAGTCTGAGTGATATCCAGCGTCGCCCAGCCTTCTCCCATACAACCAGCCTTGCACCTCTCTGCACCATCATCTGGGCCTCAGGATTCAGAAGGACAAAGCCCAGAACCTGGGTGAGTCCCCCAAGCCAAAGAGTGGGTCCCAGTGTGAGTAGAAGAGAAGGGTAGGAGATATCCCTTTCTTTTGCCCAGGACTAGTCAAGGTCTGCACCCTGAAAACCTTCTATATAAGAAATAAACGACAAAAAGGAACAATCCGCAGAGAAGAAGGACCCAGATGGCCAGTGCTCAGAATTAAGCCAAAAGCCTTAAGACCAGGGTGTGGGGAGAAAGGAGGGCAGCTCCCACAACTCTCAGCAGGAAGGCCACCTTCTGGAGTCTTTCACACATGGGAAGAGGGCCAGGCATGGTGCCCAGACTGGGGTAGACCTTCGAAGTGGGTAAGAAGAGTTCATAATTAGGGTGTGAGTCCTAGCCTGCACAGGGAAGGGAGATGCTAAATGCGGGGCCAGGAGGGCTGGCCAAAGACAGGGGGCATCTTCCCTGCCACGTACTCTGGGGTGGGACCACACTGCAGGGTTCTTACGTGGCCTGGATAAGAAAGTCCTCAATAGGCTGCCTCCCTATGCCTGGGGACGACCTTACCATGGAACCTCAGGACAGACAACTTGGTCCTGGTGCCCCAGACAGGGGCGTTCACAACAGAGAACTCTTCTCTCTACTCCATAAATACATAAAAATGATTCTAGCTGAAACATTGGCACTTGCTGGGTGAGAATAAAGAGCCTGGTTCCTAGGCCTACTGGCTAGAGATCAGCTCTTAGATAGTGGCTCCTTGCTGAGGTATAGCTACCCAGAGAAAACTTTTTCTGGTGCCAGCCCTGTGCCTCATCTAATTCTATTTGCAATCATAACCCCTCTTTGGGCCTCAGTGCCACCATCTGCACAAAGGAGGGCTGGCCAGGTTCTCTCTCCAGGTTGCAGCACTTAGTCAGGACTCCATGAAGAATGGATATCCTCTGGCTTGGCGCAGGCTGAGGGCACACAGAAGCCTGCCCTGGCTTTGAGGCCAGTTACTGGGGGTGGGGGCTTGTGGCACTGGACACTCCCTACCTCCACCTCACACTCGTACTCAGAGGCATCGAGCAGAGTGACTCGGCAGATGGCACTCTTGTATTTCTTGGCAATCTTCTGGGGCGATTTCTGGGCCTTGCTGGGCGTGGTCCTCTCTGACAGGCCATCGGCCTCCCCGTAGTCCTTCTCTTCCATGTCTAGGCTCTGTAGGTACAACCAATGGAAGACGGGTCAGTGGGCTTGAAACCATAGCCGTTCAACCAAATGAGATGTAATAATGAAGCAGCTAGGGCTAAGACAAGACCCCTAGATAAGAGCCACTGCCCTCCAACAGCCCGGGGTGACAAGGGTCTATGGTTGGTGTGTCCAGGAGGAGAGACAGAGCTCATATGTGAATGGGGTGGGCTCGTGTGGGGCATAGGCAGCCTGTGCAGGGAGCAGCATCCCACAAAGCCGAGCCCGGTGGCCGGAGCTGACCCGTCTTCCCAGAGTCATGAGTCATCAGGGCATTCGTCTGGTCTCCTCCTTCTGAGTCTGTCACTGGGTCTAAAATGAGGCTGAGAACTAGCAGACTGATCTAATGGAGCAAAGGGAGGTCACGGCGCTGCCCACTAGTCCTAACTTGGCCACAACACCCTCAATGACATGGTCCTGGGCTGTGCCCCTGCCCTCTCTGGGCCTGTTGTGAATTAAGGAAGGTGTGAATTTGATGGCTAGAAGAGTCCCTTACCTGTTTACAATGATGGATTTTGTTTTGGGGTCATATTGGGCTTGCTAAGCTAGCATGGACAGGTTCAGGGGATAGGAAAATAAGGTTGAAAGAACACAGGTTTTCGAAATCAGATCTAGATTTGACTTCCACCTCTTTATAGCAGTGGGACCCTGGGTAACTTACTTCATCCTGCTGAAACTCTGTTTCCCCAAGTGTAAAATGGGGAAATTAACAGTTACCCTCTTATGTTTGGAAGAATTAAATATAAAAATGAACACAATGCCCCTGGTACAGTGCTTGGCATGTAATGGATTAGTAA
The DNA here is from genome assembly GCF_030020395.1 of Manis pentadactyla. Taxonomy (NCBI): domain Eukaryota; kingdom Metazoa; phylum Chordata; class Mammalia; order Pholidota; family Manidae; genus Manis; species Manis pentadactyla. The sequence continues at coordinate 157,189,207 of NC_080023.1, read as the reverse complement.
TAAAATCTCAGTCTCCTTTTCTCCCTCCTGAGAACTGGTTCCTGAAGACTAGTTGGGTGGGAAGAGGGTTGCCCATGCGCTCTGGCACATACCTGTTCAGCAGGCCGAGTGTCCTGCTGGGGCGGATGCTTCTCATTGAAGTTGGCCTCGGGGTGGCTGTGGCCTGTAGGGGTCACAGGGGTGGTCGTGGCGGCGGCTGCCTCAGGCTGCTGCGGGGCCTCCTCCTGAGCCTTCTTCACCTCAGAATCGGGGCCTGTCTCTGTTGTCATGGTGACCAGCACGCCTGCATTGGCATGAAGGAGAGTATGTGACAGGGTAAAGGGACAGCGATGGTGTGACAGAACAGAGCAAGGGCAACAGGAACCATACGCCAAGAGAGACAGATGGAGACAAATGGGCAAAGAGCAGCAGAGAGAAGGAAAGAGGCAGGAGGGAGAGACAGAGGAAGTAGGGATGAGGAGTCATGGGAAGTGAGGGGTTAATGGCAGCACCCACAGTCACAGAACCCCCTTGTGTCCATATAGCTGCTTAGGGACTCCAATCTCTTGGCCTGGATCTGGAACCAGGACCCTTCCTAGGGAGGGTGAGAGTCTCTTCAGGGAGCTCCACTAGGCCAAGAGCACAAGGGACAGTCAGTGATCACCTCCAGGCAGGCCCTTGGCCAGGCTGCCTCTCTAACCCCGGCACACAGCACACTGTAGTCCCTCAGCAAATGTTGAATAAACTCAACTCAACCAAAAAAGCCCTGGGCTTCCAGGCCCTTCTGACACTGACTTAGGGCAAGACTCTTCATGCCACTAGCCTCACTAATTCCTGCCCTGCTGACTTTACAGGGATATTGTCAGGATGGATCCAAAGGGATAAGACCAGAAGGCACTCTAAAAAAAGCATAGCCTTGATGATATAAAAGTCAGTGGAATTGGGCTCAGATCCTGGGTCTGCCCCAAATGGAGCAGTCACTTCATCTCACTTCATCTCACTCATCCAAGAAGTAAGTGACTTAGAGAAATTATCTCTAGGACAGGCTATTCTTATCATTTTCCCATTGAAGCAGGAAATGAAGAGAGTTCAGAGAATGAAGGATCTATTGCCCAGATATTCTGTTGGAATAAGCAAACTGCAAAGAGAAAAAATGGCATGGCCCCATTTTTATATTTAAAAAGCAAAGCGATAACCTCAACAATACATCTGCATGTTTGTACACATGTAGTAAAAGATCTGAAAGGATACTCACCAAGCTATTAAGAAAGGTTAATAATTTGAAAGTAGATAAAGGAAAATGAGACAATTCCATGGGGAGGGACAAGAGAACTTCACTTTTTACTTTATATACTTTGGAATTACTTGCATAATTTTAAATATACACATACATTTTTAAACTCATGAGTTAAGTTTAAAAGGGCAAAAGCACCCAATCATGACCCCAATAAGTAACTTCTCCAAAAAAAAAGTGTGGAACTAAAAACCTGGGTAACAAAGAAATGGGCAGGATCCCTTACCCCAGAGTCTATAAAGCCTTCCTCTAAGTATATCATATTAAATGAGAAAGATCCAGACTAGACCTGGCAGGTCCCTCCCAGGCTCTACCACGGGAGGTTTCTAAAGAGCCAACAGACAGACCGACCCCAGATCCCTCCTGGGCTATGCCCACATGTCTCTACCCTATAGTCCGTTGTATTCTTCAGTTTCTCTCCCTGCAATCCAGGCAGCACCAGCTTGGCCCAAAGTCAAGTGTACTGGGCAGAAAGTCAGGAGCCCTGAGCCCCCTGCAAGGCCACACAAGAGGTGTAGGGCCCTGGGCAGCCCACAAGGGTGCTCGCTCCCTACCAAGTGGATAATGAACAGAACACTTCGTAGGCTGGCACAGCACAAGTGACACGGTTTGTTGTTATTGATGCTATTAAGATATAAAATGAGGAGCAGGGGAAAGCCTTGGTCCACACTGCCTTATCCCCACCCAGAAATGCATTCCACTCAGGTCACTGCCCTGGGCTTTCCAGGCTAACTTAAAGCCACAGGTAAATAAGGCCTCTCTGTCGCTTACGTGACACCAAGTGCAGACTCTGTGCCAGGACACAAGGCATCAGGAGCTGCTCCAGGGAGGCTCACAGCCTCATAGGTCAAACTGAGACTTGTCTGCCTGGGTCTGGATCTCGTTTAAGCCTATACTTGAGCTTATCTGCCACCATGCTAGATAAGGCCTATAGGGAAGAGCCCTTAAAATAAATGCTTACTTTTTTGCTTAAAAAAAAAAAAAGGGACCTAGAGACTAATCTGTATGTTTTCTGCTGTGAGAAGCAGAATCCACATGACCCTCAAGGGCCAGCAGACCAGATGCTCTGGCACATCTACTCCTCTGCCTGCTTCAGTCTGCTTTCAATCAGGTTCTCTGAACCTTCCCTGGGCCTGAGTCTTCTTGGAAACAGCCAAGAGAGCAATCCTACCCAGCATCGCAGCGCTGCCTGCCTGGGTCCCCAGCACAGCCTGCTGGCAGCGAGCACCTGGTGCTGGCAGAGCCACCGGCGAGAGGGCCTGGGAGCCTCGGATATAAGTCAGTCTCTCCTTCTATTACAGGTGAGACACAGAGAGCAAAAGACGTGAATGACAGTCATCTCCCCAGGTTTTCCCTGATTCCCCCTGCCCACTCTCCTCCCCATCCAGCCTCCGACTCCCCACATTCTAGCTCCAGGGCCATTACGCTTCCCACTGCACTTTGCTGCCTCAAGCAAACCTCAACAGAATCAACTTCAAGGAGAAAAGCACTCAGGCCCAGGCTGGCAGCCCAGGAGGTGGCATGAGCCACCAATGAACTCCCCAACCAGGGGCTGGCTGGACACATGATGGCTCATCCACTCTACAGAGTCAAAAAAGATGATGTGAAGATCATGGAACACAACAGTTCATACAGATTGACCCTATTTTGATTTATATATATGCACAGATACAGAAAATTCAAAAAAGTAGTAACTACGGTTGTTTCTAGAGTATAGATTCTTTTTTTCTTCTTTCGTTTAACTGTAGTTCTCAACATTAAAAAAAGTTACAGGTTAAAAATAAAATTTTCTGATGGCACATGGCTTGGTATGCCAGGATGAGAAGGATAATAAAGTCTGCTTAAACTTATAAAAACATTTATGAGTTAAAAAAGAAAAATAACATTATTTGCTTAAAACCCATGAGGAGATTCTTCTTTATTTCCCAAGTCCAGGGAAAACGGCATGGTGCTCTCCCCAGGCCATGGAAAGTGAGCCAAGAACCTGGTCTCCTGTCACAGCCAGTCACACAGGCATAGTTCTGCCCAGGCCCAGGTCAGCACAGACTGAGGGTGCCCGCTGGGTAGCCTGCAGGGGACCCAGTGGAAGCATGTGCTGGTACCTGCGGAGCTCACTGCAACACAGGAGGAGGACACTCTTCCAGGAGGTGGTTAAACTGCCACAAGGATGTAATTTAGATTTGCCAGTGTCTGTTTCAAACTCTAGTAGAAGACTCTGGAGACCTGTGATCAGGAGTATAGCCTCAAGTGCCCAAAGAAGGGCTTATACGGCAACGAATGGGAGATTTGGTTGAGTTAGGTTTTACAAAGAGAGAGAATTTAGACAGGTATGGCAGGAGGGCATTTGAGCCGAGTCACTATGTGGGCAAACGCCCAGAGAGGGAACCAATAGGGCTGTGCAGAGGTCACACAGGAGGCCTTGGCATCCTGATACCTCAGAATAAGAAGCCTATAAAGGTGAGCTCCAAACAGACTGGCAGATGAACAGGTTGGAGTGGGGAGAAATGAAGAAACTGGGGGTACTTCAGGCAGCCTTGCAAGACTCAGAAATGTTACTTTGCTGGAAAGAGCACAAGTCCACCACTGAGCACTGCTGTGGGCCAGGCCCGGGGGTCAGGGACCTCCCACAGCCATCTCATGGACCTCTCACAGTCAGACCTAGACTCAAGGCCTGGCTCCACCGCTAGCTGACTCCATGAGCTTGGGCAAGTGACTTCACTGCTCTGAGCCTCAGTTGCCTCATCTATAAAATGGAGATACTCCTCTGTCTCAGGTTGGTGATAGAGATTCAGGAAATAACAGAGCACTTAATATGGTATGCACCCAATAAGCAATCCTAAGGTTCTTAAAATTATAAACAATAATGGCAAGCCATGGGGGGATCAGCGGGGTGGGTGAAGTGGACTGCAGGAGTTCAGAAGTACCTGCCAAGAACGGATGGAGAAAGATGTTCTGAGAGACAGGGGCCAGCAAGGCCAGATTGATGACACTGACAGGAAAACCCAATGGATGGGATTAGAAAACAGAAAGGTCAGCCAGAGAGGTAACTGCTGACAGTGCCCAGACCAGCCCTGTCTGGAGGAGAGGGGCCCAGTGAGGCCCATCTGGGGCCAGCCCAGCAGGCTGTCAGCATCTAATGCGCCTCAACATTGCAACCACCAGCTGGCTCCCCTTCCAGAGGCATTAAGCAGCCTTTCGTGCTGTGGCTTTCCATCTGGGTGGCCTACTGGGAGAGGATGTCTCAGCCCAGACAAGGCAATATCCACTTGGCCTGTGTGCCACTCATGAAAAATGCATCAACTGGTTTATACATCAGGCCCTCCAACCAGGGTTAGCATGAATCAGCATCTCTGAATCCAATAGCTTGGATTTCTTCTTTTTCTCAAGAACACCCCCCACAGCCACTGTCCAGGCCCAAGCTACTCTCAACTCATGCCTGCATGGCTGACTCAGATTCCTGTATGGACTCTCTGTGGCCACGTGGACCCACCTAAGGTTTATTGTCTACAGAGCAGACATAGGGATCTTTTCAAAACTCCAATTGGATACCCCCTTTAAAACCTCCAATGACCTCCCATTAAATAAAATATAAACTCCTTTTCAAAGCTTATGGCCCCTGCATCTGCTCCCACTACTGCCACCATCACTGTGAGCCTGTCACACTGGCTTTCTGTCTGCTCCTCAACCACACCAGGCTTGCCCCTGCTTCGGGGCTTTCCCTTAAACGGTCCCTCTACATGGGCTCATCCCATCTGCTGGCATGACAGCTCCCACCCTTTAGACCTCAATCTATGTGATCCCTGACCATTCTGTCTAAAGAGGGTTTCTTCCCTTATCTTTGGTGGTTTGCTTTATATTGTTTTTGCCATTTTATCTAATTTTTAAGTGTAACAATTCAGGAGCATTAATTATGTTCACAATGTTGTGCAACAACCCCCACTGTTTATTTCCAAAATTTTTCATCACATCCAGATAGCAACTCTGTACCCATTAAGCAAACATGCTGGCATTGCTGGGTTTTTTTCATAGTAACTATCACAAATGGAACTTATATTTATTGATTCATTTACTTAGTTGTTTCTATTCCTCCTCTAGATTATAAACTCCATAAAGACAAAACTTTGTCTCATTTGCCATTATCCCTGGGGCTTAGTGCAGATCTTGATAAACAACAGAGCTATCATTTATAGGGTTTGCTATTTGCCAGGCACTGATCTAAGCACTTTATATCAATTATAACTCGTTTAATCTTCATAACAACTTATAATAAGTACTCTCATTATCTCCATTTTATAAAAGAAGAAAGTGAAGCATTGAGAAGTTGAGTAATTTGCCCAAGATCACACCTCTAATAAATGGCAGTGCCAGAATTCAAACCTGGGGGATCTGAGGTCAGATGGTTGGGTAGATGGATAATGGACAAACATGTAGGTGAGAGGTGGATGGAAGACCAAAGAGACGATTTTTAAGTCTCCTCATCTGAGGACCAGAGACCTGGGTAGCATTCACCTCAGGAGCCTTTCTGGCTACCAGCCAGCGAGCTTGTCCTGATGACTTATCAGACCTTAAGCAGCAGACTTTTCCATCCAAACTCCTGATATTATCATCCTTATTTTACTGATGAGGATACACAGGCCCGAAGAGGTATACTGATGTGCCCAAGGTCAAAAGGCTGTGCCAAGTCTCTGTAGCACCCAAGTTGGTCCCAAACATGGCATTTTCAGCATCCTCAGGGGGTCTGCCCTGTACCAATTTCTCCCATGGGTGAGGCTGGCTAAGGAAAAATTTCCCACAATTGAACAGTAAATACACTGTGAATCAGAACCACTGTTGCCTAATTCAGTTCTGCCATTTCCCATCTGATGGGCTTCGGGAGCAAGTTATTTCCCCTTTCTGAGCATCAGTTTCTTCCTTTACCAAACAGGGATGAGAGCTCTTGTCCTCCCACTTCAGAGGAGGGCCATGTAGATAAAGGATGCTACAGAAAATTAAAGGATTCTGAAATACAAAAGTTAAAAGTCATGCTAAATACAAGGGAGAGTACATTACAAATGTTTATGACATTTATGCCAGAAGCATGTCTTTGCATGTATACACAGAGCAATGGAACACCATGAAGGTACAGAACAGCCAGCACGTGTGTCTATGGTCATGAACAATTACTCCTTAACCAGTAAGGCTCTCTTCTAACAAAATTTTGGACATTGATGACTTTTGCCCAGATGTTCTTGGAAATTATGAACCAGGTAGGAACTAATGGTAGAAGGAAACAGAGAGAGAGGACAGGGTGTGGAAAACACCAAGAGAACACCAGGCAGAAAGTGAGACCCTTCTGTTCTGAAGGACGTTTCACAGAATCACGTTACCAAGGTAACTCTTCTTTCTTTTTGGGACGTCAGGAGGCACATCCTCCCCACTCCCGACACTATGTCTCCTGGACTGTTAGCCTGCATTTGCATCCCCAGATCCATGCTCCAAGCAAACAAGACAGAGGCCTCCCCCTTGGACTGTCCCTTGAGCTCCCTTGCCTGATGATTTCTGGTTGGGTTTGGCCAATGGGAGGCACTGGTCAGAGGATGGAAGGAGAGAGAGGTCAGGGTACCTCTTCCCAATTTCCCTCCCTGTGGTTCCGGATATGACTGAACCCCTCTGTGACAGCTCCCTGCACACAGGCCCAGCCAGCACTGAATTCCAGTAACACTGTTTACTCCCTCCGCTCATTCAGGCTGAAGGGAGGTTAAGAGCTTCTGTCACTGTTAGCTTTTGGGTACCCCTTGTAGGTTTCCTTAATCCTGCCCACACCTTTATTAACATCCCTCAGTTGAAGCATCTGAGTGGAATTCTATTTCTCTGCCACAATCTGATTGCTCTACCTCCTAGCACTAAATAGGTCTGTGAATTAAAGAGGAAAGAGAGGAGAAACTGGGAACAGGCAGTATAGTCTAGTGGTTTAGGATAAAATGGGAGTCAAGTCCCTTAACCTCTCTCTGCCTCAGTGTCTCCATTTGTAAAATCATGATGGTAATCTTACCTAGTTCACAGGCTTACTGTGAAAATTGAATCAGATAATGCTTGTAAAGAAAGCCCTTTAACACATGCCAAAACCCACAGTTAGTGTTCAAGAAATATTAGATATTTTCATCTTTAGTGTTAAGCCTAAAGGCTGAGATGTTAACAGTAGCATTTCCGTGCAAAAGGAGTTATAGATTTGGGGGGGGGGGGCAGGTGCTTTCTACGGAGTTCTCTGTGTCTCACAATTTTTCTGCTATGAACATGTATTACTTTTTGGAGTCAGAAAAGAAAGAGAAAACCAGAGAGAGAGAGCCTATTAAGACTTTTTCTTCCCATCTGGAGATGATGTTACTTTCCATCGGGATTTTCCTAGTATGGAACATTCACTTCCTTGAGTGACAATCTTGGGTGGACGTGAGCAAAATGACTGCCTGTGATGAGGGAGGAGGGGTGCAGGCTGAGCAAGCTGCTTCTAGGGCCCTGTGCCTGTGCCACCCTCCCAGCCAGGCCAGGCCAGGGGGCCCCAACAGAAGCAGAGGGGTCAAACCAGGAGCTGGGCCCTGAAGTCATTCTTATTGCTGCTCCAGTCTATACGCAGCAATGGGGAGGTGGCAATTTGTCAGAGGCTTGTAGTACCCATGGGCACTGCACTAAATAAAACCAAGCAACATGAAGAGGCTGCCACCCGTCAGCACTGGCTTCTTGCCCAAAGGTTTCACGTGCCACTGTGGAGCCACAAACTGATGTGCAGTTGTGGGTCAGAGATCATGTGACATGCCCAGACTGCAGAGTAATAGCATCAGAAAGGAAAAACCCTTGGACCACACTGCTGACTGCACCAGCCAAGGCCTCCCTGTAGCATCCTCTGAAAGCTGGGAGATAGGCTAGCTGTCTTCTGGGCTTTTCTCATTTGAGCTGCACAAGGACCACACAGGGTAGGTAGGCTTATTCCCCAGTCCAGCTTGGCTGGCCAAGGTCACACAGCTAGTCAAATAGAGTCAAGACTAGGACCAAGGTCTGCTGGCCATGGTCCCATGCTTTTCCTCCTCAATCCTGCTACATCCCACGACCTCCAACTTGCTGTCAACCACGTAACCAAAGCTACTGTTGCTCTGGATGTAGAAATAATAACAGCGGTACCAACCTCTCCCACGCACAGGGCACTTTACAATTTAAAGGATCCTTTTATAATCATCATTTTCCTTGGACCTCACTAATCAGCAGTTGGTGAGAGGGAACATGGAACAGCAGTTATAAACACGGGCTTTGGACCAGTTGAATCCTGGCTCTACTGGCTTGGGGACCATGGGCAAGTTTCTTAGCCTCTCTGAGAGCCAGTTTGAGGAAGTAAAATCAAAATAATATCCCCTACACCTCAAAGGCATTTAGTGAGAATTTTAAATGAGAATGCACATGAAGCTCACTCTGGAACCACGTTTGCCACATAGTGGATCCTCAAAATGACAGCAATGGCTTTCATCAGTAAGGCCATCACCACCATACAGATGGATGAACTGAGGTTCGGAGAAGGTCAAGAACACATCCAAGGACGCCCGGGGGTGTAAGTAGCAGCATAGCCCAGGCAGCAGCTTACAGCATCCAAAGGGAATATAAAAATTTCACAGGTGAGCTCCATACTGGGTGGGTGAAATAAGCGCATTCCCTGGGACACCCCCACCCTTTGAGGGTGACAGAGACGGGCTCCTCCAAGCAGGTCAGCCCTCAATGTCTCTGCCCCCTTGGGCCCCACTGAGAAGGGAGGAAAAGAGGTGAGAGGAGAAGGTTGAAAACACTTCCTAGCAACTCTCACGTCTGGCAGCTTCTGACCCTCTCACACTTGGTTTTCTTTCATTGTTTAAGCACTCTTAGAGTTTACTGTCAGCATTATTTAGAATAGAGTACAATTGGAAACAACTTTCAATGTCCATCAAGAGGCACTGGCCAAATTAGCTAGGATTTACCCATTAAAAAATGAATTACAGAAGGATTGCATACCTAGTGTGAAAAGTTTCTGAGATTGATTTTCTGTATACTGACATGGAAAACAGTACTGATGTATAGTTAAATGAAAAAATGCAAGTTGTAAAACAATAATGCAATGTATGGTCCCCATTCTGGTTTGTATGCTTATGAAAGCATAGTAAATACCCTGGAAGGACATACACCACACTGTTATCATTGGCTGGTTCTGGAGAGAAGGATTTTGGCTGGGCACCCAAGGAGAGAATATATTTCTGAATTAGTAGGATATTTCACATATTTCTTTTATAGACAAAACTAAAGAAATAAGTAAATGCAATATTAAAAGATTTGTTTTGGTCAGTCTTATTTACTGTACCTCCCCTAGTGCCTGAAGTATCTCCATTTCTATCTGTTCTCTTCTGATCTGTATCTATGGTCATACCTAATTTCACACACCACTTTACTCAGAGTGCTCATAATATTATGGGGGTTTTTCCATTTAACATTAATTATATGAGAAATGTTTCCATATTATTGTATCATCAGTATCATCACAGACTAACACTTACTATGTGCTAGCTACCATGGTACGGACCACCCACATTACAGATGTGGAAACTGAGGCTTAAAAAGATTAATTCGCCAAGCCCTGGCAGCTAATAGGGACAGAAACTAGACTTAAGCCCTGGTTTGTGTGCATCCAACCCCTTACTGGGAACCTTGCCATCCCACTTCCCTCACAGATACCCAGTGGTAAGAAGAATGAAGCAAGTAGGGATGAGGCCAGATGCTGGGTCTTCCTACTTACGTGGCCTTGGACAAGTCACTTCCTCTCTGCTTTGTTCACTCACCAATTATTTTACCAGACAAGCATCTGCAAATCACTGAGCTACATGCTGAGGATAAAACAATGAATAAAACATGAAACTTGTCCTAAGGAGATTAGAACTTGGCCTGAATTTCTTCCTGCACTGCAAGGATCTACCCCCGGCCCCACCTTGGTCACAGCACAGGGACATGAAATGAAATGAAATGAAATAAAAGATGCAGAGGAGCTTCACAAGTGTACAGCTCCACATGCTGTAAGGATAAGTATTTCTGTAGCTGTTCACGGCTGTGTATTATTTTATCCACTGGATGTTCGAAAATGCTCTCAATCATCTTGCTATTGTGGAGCACTTGGTCCCAATTTGCAGCTATTATCCAGTAAGCTCTGATGGGGATTCATCCAAAGGAAGTTATTCAAAAGAAAAAAACCCAGATGCACAAAGAAGATGCTGCACAACCTCCCAAAGGACTGAAGGGAGACAAGGCCTTTATCTTAGACTCACAAGGTCTCCACCAGAATTCCTGACTCCTACAGCCTTCCCCGCCCCTAGCTGCCAACTCCCCCAACCAGCTGAGCCACCCACCACCCAATGGGACATCATAGTGCATTTTCACCTTCCTTGCTCCCAACCCTCCAGGGCCACACGGCTGATGTCTCATTTACAAGGCCACACTCCACCCCACCTTGTGTTTCCTATAGTTGCCGAAGGGACCTTCCCAAACAGTTCTGTCATGACCCATGTGTGGTGCAAGCAGACCAAACATGTGCAAAGGTTCCCAGAGCCTCAGGCTCCTGTCAAGTGGAAACACCTTAGCCTGACATTTGAGAGAGACTGAAGGGGAGAGAAGTAATGTTTACTGAATCTGTGATGTGCCAGCACTTTGATAGATCCTTTATGTAACAATCATAACATGGTCTCTATGAGATAGGTGTGTTTATCCACATTTTACAGTTGAGGAAACTGAGGCTCAGACCAGCTAAGTGATGTGCCTGAGGGCATGTGACTAGGACACAGCAGAGCTGTGACTAAAGCTTAGGTCTGGTGGATTCCAGAGCTTTGCCAAAAATGCAAACAGAGCTCTGAGTCACCTCCCTGTGTCCCCAGTCCCTTGTATAACTCCATGCACAACAGACGACCTGCTCTTCTTCAAAGGTATCCCTTTTACCTTCCCCCCTGACGTGGGGGAGTGGTACCCTCCCCCATAACTATCAAAATTCCACTTGGCCTTTGGTACCTGGAGCAAAGGCCTTGATCTCCTTGAAGTCCTCCCTGATCAACAAAATAAGAATCCAAGCTTAGCATATGCAACAGCTCACTCTTTACCTTCCTTGTGTCATACCTGTACTTCTTCTGGCTAGACTGTGAGTTTCTTAAGAAGGATCTTCCTCAGAAACCACATAGGGCCTGCAAGAGGTACTCAGGGAATCTTTTTCAAAGTGAACAAAACTTAAGTACAACCTCTGAGAAGAAACTGTGGGCTGCATCTCTACTATAAAGCATGGCCATCGGGAACACGGCTCCAATCCACACTGTCTGCATTTGAATCCTGGCTCCCCCACGACCTACCTTATGTGACCTTGAGCAACTCCCTGTCCCTCACTAAATCTCAGTTCCCTCAGTCTGTAAAATCGGAAGACAAATTCCTACCTCACCAGGTCTTGTTAATTGCATGAGTTGTACAGATAAGCCCTTAAACAGCACCTGGAGTGTAGTAAGTGCTCAATAAATGTTGGCTATTACCATTCCCATTCACAAGCCTCCCACCAACCAAGGAAACAGTTCCAGCCTTCTGCCACCCCACTTGCCTTCCCAGGCTCAGGTCCCCTCTTTACAGTCCCAGCAGTGGCCTTGCATTACCACCATTGTGTGTTTTCTGATCATTTGGGCTCTATCAAATGTGGCAGGAGCAAGTGTCAGGGCCTGCCAGTCTTCCTTGGTAGCCAATGGGAAGAAGAGAGTTGGAGTTAATGGCCAGGAAGCAGAAGGCCAAGGCCAACCTCTCTCTCAGTGCTTTCCGCCAATACCTCCCTGCCCTTCCCCCCTTGGGACCACAAGAGCATTTGAGACACAGAACCACCCTTGCTTCACCAGACCCAACGCACAGACCTGGACAGCCCTGGGCTTCAGGTGTCCGGCTTGGACACCAGCCTGGTATTCCCAGACACTGCCCCAGATATAATGTCATGGCAGAGAGGGGCTCTGGACTCACACAGCTCCACACTTTCCAGCTATGGTGACACAAGCCAGGTAACAACCTCTCTGAGCGTGTTTCTCATCCGTAAAAAAAAAAAAAAAAAAAGCAGATAATAACAGCACCTACCTAATGGGACCGCTGGGAGATAATGCAAAGTATGTATCACCGCACTACCAGGCATACAGTAAGTGCCCCAAAAATGCCATCTTTCTGACTGCACTACTCCAGATAGATTATCCCCTTTTAATAAAAAGGGAGAGGCCCACGGAGAAGCCCACGCTGGAGCTAACACAGAGGTACTCCCTGCCTCAGGTGGTCTAGTCAGCCGACCCTCTCTACTGCCCCCGAGAGGCTCAGGAGCAGAACATCCCTGGGCATCCAGCATCTTCTTGGCTGTGTATACTCCCAAGAAGGTCCAGGGCTACCAGCTGTCCATTGCCTCAGCCCTGGCCCACTGTATGTGAGACAGCCTGGCCTTTCCTCCTCAGGACTAGGAAGTCAATGTAAGCCCCTCCTAAGGATTCTCAGGTTCCAGGCTATAATGCCCAGCCCTTGTCAGAGTCCTGTGGGACAGCCACAGCAACAGGGCATTTGGGCTACAAGGACCCTAAGCTGAGAGATAGAAAACTTAGGTCCATTAGTGCTGTCTCTCCACTCAGGTGCTGTGTGATCTTGGACAAGTCATTCTTCCTCTCTAGGCCTCACTCAACTTTTCAATATTTACTGAGTGAAGACTAAAGGATGGAGCATTGTTCTCACAAAGGTTCTGTAGAAGCAGCCCTCCATGGAGCTCACAGAGCTGGGCCTAGGGAACTGCCATGTGGCCCGGGAAGGATTTTAACAGGAACAGTGCCTCTTGCACTGATCTCCAGGACTGCCTTTGGAGCCCCTCAAGGGTCCGTGCTCTGCACAACACAAATACTCTGCATGGGGCCCCTAGGCAGGCATGACCTCAGGCTGGTCAGCAGAAGCCATCTTCATCCTGCATGGAGCTGGCAGAGCCTCCCTGGGCCACAGTGGCTCAGAGAGGAGGCTGGCACAGGCTGCCTCTGCTGCAGGCTCCATCTGGAGGAATGGGTAGGCAGGCGGGCACACAGCCACCTCTATTCTCCACACCCTTGCCCAGGACAGACAGCAGAAGTCTTCTAGGAGCTTCTGAGTGCACCGTTCCCATCCCCAGCTCTCAACCTGGTTCAACCGCTGCTGATTCTGGAAGACTCCTGATGCTGGGAGGTGGAGGAGAGATGCAGCAGCTGGCCACCCCCACGGCCCTGGAGAGGTCCTAAACCCAGCCCTCTTACACTCCCACCTTTGGGTGCAGAAGAGGTGATATACAGATCCAGAAGTAAAGGCAGGAGCTCATGATAGTGTCTCCCTCCCACCCCACCCCACAGCCCAAATACATTCTCAGATCTCCTGGGGGAAAGGGAAGGACCACGGCTGGCAGCCAAGAAGGAGACCAATATCCTCAGAACTCCTTCCTAGTCCTGCTCCAGCCCCTCCACACACCCCTAGACCACCCTAGGCCACACTCTGCCAGGAAGTGTCTCCCCATGCTTGTCCCCAAGACCACAGCTTCTTGAGCCCTCAGATGTCCCTAAGTGTGAAGATGCCAGACATAACTGGGACCTGCAAGTCCTCTCCCTCTAACCAGCTGGGGCAGCTTCTGGCCAGTACAAGGCCAGGCCTGAACTACAGAGGTCCCAGGGCTAAGGTCCATCCCCCAAGCTTTGGGAGACTTGGAAGGGTTGTAGGATGGGAAGTGAGCCCGGAGTAGGTAAAGGTCTGTAACCGAGGGTGAGGGTGAGGGTGAGGGTAGGAGTCCCCGCAGCCATCCCAGCCTCCTGGGACTGTCCTTCAGCATCTGAAGCCAGGGTGGAGAGATCCGGAGAGCTCTCCGCAGCTTCCACGGAAGCATCAGGGGTCTGTCATGGAGAACAGAGTGGGCCAGTTGGGGGAGCCCAGCACCCAGCAACTGCTCATCCCTACAGCCAGACCAATGCCTGCCCACCCCTCTCGGGCCTTGGCGAGACTGCAGACCCGGGTGGTAGGGAGGAAGAGCAAGGACCTCCGGGATACTGGCCAGGGGGGCAACAGCCTGCAAACTCAGTTCCTCCGGGTCTGGCCTCCAGTCCTCCCCCAGGGCTGAAGGCTGGGCCTACACGTACCCAGCCCCCAGGGCGCCCGTGCCACTTGATCCCCCACCACGTGCCTACCTGGGCCTGGGGGTCCCCATCTCGGGCAGGCTGGGCGGGGGCGCCCCTCGTCTCCTGCGGCCGGGCCGATAGGCCGCGGGGCGGGGCAGGCGCGCGGGCCGCGTCGGGCTCTGCGGAGCAGCCTGTTCCGCGACACCCCCGCCCGCTGATGGATGCCGACTGCAGCAGCGGCGGCGGCGGCGGCGGCGGCTCGGCGTGCGCCGGGGGCTGGGCACCGTGCCCACAGCCCCGGGCCTGGCGCCCGACGCACGGCCAGCCCCCGCCCCCGCCCGGCCTCCGCGCCCAGCCCAGGGGCGGCCCCCGCGCGCCTGCCCGCTCCCTCGCGACAGCCCTGCCCCAGCCTCTGCCTCCGCCTCCTCTCGGCCTGTCTCCCTCTCCCTTTCTCCCTCTCAGGCTCCCAGGCCACCTCCGGCCCGGCGCTGCCTCACCCGCAGTCCCAGACCACTGCGGGACCGTGCATCAGGAGCTGGCTCTTGGGCTCCCGCTGCCCCCACCCCGGCCCTGGCCGGCCTTGGCTCTCCTCGCTGGGCCATCCCCTCTTTGGGCTCGGCAGGACAGAGCGAGGGGGTAGGGGACAAGAAGTGGGTAGGACCCCTGACACAGAAAGGGTGACTCGGCCTCAGCGGGCCTCCCAGCCCAGGGAGCCTGGATGACCTCGCCTCCCCTGCAGTACAGCAGGGCAGAATCTCCTTGGGCCTCAGGGCTCCTCCCACATCAGCAAGGAGGGCCGTGCAAATGTCCCCTGGGATCCTGTGTATATGCGTGCATCTGTCCATATGTGCCTCAGTGACAATGACCCTACATGTAACAGTGGGGACTGCACCCGTCACAGATGTGTTTCGGTTCTGCATGTGTGTGAGCATATACTGGGTGTGCACCCAGGCTCTAGGAAGGTGGTGGAGGGTGGCCGAAGAATCTACGGCACTGAGGTCATGGCTCAAAACCAAACGACGCCCTGTTCCTCCCTTCCA
The DNA here is from genome assembly GCF_030020395.1 of Manis pentadactyla. Lineage (NCBI taxonomy): Eukaryota > Metazoa > Chordata > Mammalia > Pholidota > Manidae > Manis > Manis pentadactyla. The sequence goes on along the minus strand of NC_080023.1, from coordinate 157,173,749 downwards.
GCAGCATTAACTCAAAACGTCGCACCTCCACCTCGCTCAGTCAACAAGCCAGGGAATCAAATGGCAGGGCCTGGGTTCCAGTCCACTGGCTTGGCTAGTACCTTTGAGCAAGCTGCTCTCCCACTCTGGGTCTCAGTTTATGAACAATGAAAGAACGGGTTGGCCATACTATTTCTATAGGTCCTAGCTTATGGAGAAGGTCTGGAGAAGATGGATGATCTATATAACTGCCAAAGATTTCAGCCCATGAGTTCACATTTGCAGCCCACATGACCCCTACTCCCTAACCTCCCTCACCCCCTGTATACACATCTATTCTTTCATTCTTCAAACAATTCCTGAGTACCTATCATGTGCCAGCCACTGTTCTAGGCCCCACAGAATCTACTGCACTGGAAACCACGGAGGCCCAAACTGGGAGGTAGCCTGGATGTGAGCTGAGCCATACATCCCCCCACGCTGCAGTTTCCCAGGGTCAGCCTCACCAATGGGTCCGTCCCTCAATGTCACTGTCACCAGTATCCATCCATCTCAACTCCCACACCCCAGAGATAGGCAACTCCCTCCCTCCACTCCTCACTCCCAAGGTGCCTGCTCCATCATGCTCCACCTAGGTCCTAGTACCAAACTCAGGGCCTCCACAGAACAAACCGATGCTCTCTCCCCAACATCCCTTAGAGAACTGTACCCCTTCTCACCGCTCATACATCACGCCTTCTCTTCTCCAACTTAAACACAATGAACTCCTTTACCAGATGTTCCCAAGACACAGCTTCCAGTCCCTCATGCTCCCTGCTGCCCACTAGGCTCAGCAATGGCCAGAGAGCCAAAGGAAGCCAGCCCCTCCCAGTCCTAGTGAACATGCTCTTCCTTCAGTCCCAGCCGGCAAGACGGACAAATCAGCACACAGCTAATTCACAGAAGGACCAGAGTCCTGCTGGGCAGACTTCCTTATAGATGTCCTCCTTGCCTTGGTACTTTTCAATCCCCAGCCTCCCAAATTCAGTTTCTCCCAGGAACTTCCCAGGCCCTCAGGACACAGCCTTGGGCAAGTCACTTTGCAGTGGTTTGAGTTCAGTTCACTATGTATTTATTCAAATGAATGAGTGAAGGATCAGTAAAACCTAGCAGTTATACCAGATGAACTTATTGTTTGTTATGCATATCTTAAGGCACAGAGATTCTTTCTTTTCAGGATTTTTATTCCAAACTGATTCTCACTGAGCTGCATGGCCAAAGCCCTCCATTCCTAGTTCAACTCTCCTTCCCTAGATCCTTCTCCCCTCCCTTCCTTCCCCCAGGCAGGAGCCCTCCCCTTTTGTCTCCTCCCATCCCCTGGGGCACAGCCACTTTCCCACCCTCCTCAGCTAGATGCAGACTCTCACTTTCCCAGAAGAATACTGGCTACATTCCACCGACCCAGGCAGGATGTTCCCAGACATCATTCTGGATTTATACCCAAAGGGCCCAGCTCCCTCCAGGTCAGTGGAACCACACAGAAAACTGGGCCACTTCTACTGCTACCATTATTTATTTCTCTTATTATTATTGACTAACAATTCTACTAGCACTTTCCAGTCTGCAAAGTACTTTCATGTGCGATCTTCACATCTGGTGAGATAATATCATCCCTCATTTTATAAACAAGCAGGCTGAGGCCCAGAGTGATGAGTGGCCTGTCCAAGGTCACAGTAACACTGGCTCTCTGCACCAGACACTTGGTACTTTACGCAGGTAAGTCTGGGCTGGAGGAACTCTGAACACACAGCCCCTTCCAGGCATCAGCTGACATTACTACTCCAGTTATTTGGCTGCCTTCATTCCCCAGGCAGGGAAACTGAGGCACTGGGACAGGACCCAACCCGGGGGCACATCTCATGAAGAAAGCAACCATGGAGAAATGCTAGGAGCCCAGGTGGAGGGAGAGAAGCCAGCGAGCAAAGACGGTATTCAATTCCCTTAGTTCTGACTTCTGCTTTCCACCCTGACTCTAACACTTCTTCCTGTGTTACTTGGGCAGATTATTTGACCTCTCTGAGGCTCTGTTTTGTCACCTATAAAATGCGAGAACTTTCTTCTGCCCTACTTCTGTTACTTGGCTTCTGTGATGGGAGGTCAGCAAATGCTGGCATAAGAGAAGGGACAGGACCCGTCGTCCCCTCTCTTATCTGCCTAGGAAGTAGAAGAAATTGTTTTCTCTTAAGTTTTAACTGGAGGGAACTTGATGATGTAAAAGTGCCAGGATGCAGGAAAGCCACCAGAAAGCGATTTGCTCCACTGGCTGGGAAGCCAAAGCACACAGATGCCAAGGCCACTGGTGGGGCAGAGACTAAACCAAACACTTCAGGCAGGGTCCCTCCTACCCCCCTTTTATCTTTTGGCTGAGGAAACCAAAGACCTGAGCAAAAGCAGTGACTTGCCAAGATTACCCCAAGTAGTCAGTAGTCCTAAGACTCCCAGCTACCAGGGATCCTTGATTCCTTCCTGGGTGGGCAGGGTGTGGTGGTGAGCATTCCTAGCCCAAGTATTTAATATTTCATTCAGCAAGTAGTGATGGTCACACTGCACCAGGCCCTGAGCACTGGGGAAGGCGAGAAGAATGCAGTAGCCTCTGTCCCTGAATTCACAATCAGTCCAGTGTGGCTCATAAACCACTATCTCAGGGGTACTGTAAGATGAATCGCCACGATCTTCTGAACATTTATTCTGTGCCTGGCATTAGACAGAAACTCATTTATTTAATCCCTACAACAATTCTCCAACATCAAAATTAACTCCATTCATAGCTGAAGTAACTAAGGCTCAGAGGGGTGAACAACTTCCCAAAGGTCACTCAGCTAATAAATGGCAGGGCCAGGATGCCACTTCAACCCTTATGCTTTTCTCCCTGCCTCTAGAACTGTGCTGACCACTGTGGTAGCCACTAGTTGCATGTGGCTATGAAGCACCTGAAATAAGGCTTAAGCAAACTGAGCGTGCTGTAAGAGTATGGGTAAAATTGTAATTTATCCAGAATATCTCACCTGGCTTCAGTACATATGCATATCAACAGGAGATCAAGGGTGGAGTGAAGTATGGCTTTAGTGGATTTGCATAATTCCTCAGGGGTGAAGAGTAGTTCATCTCTATATCAATGGGTAATTACCTGGGCAACTGAGAGCTTATGGGTACCTACCGGAGAGGTGAGGGGGAGGGTCGGTTTGCTTCTGCTGGAGCAGGAAAGAGAGAAGGGTCTGGACTGCAGTTTGTAAGCAATAAACGGGTTTTAAACTTTTTTTCTCCCTTTGACTGATTTCGGTTTTTAGAGATATTTTGCCCCGGGATTTCCTTTCCCCAGACTTACAAAGAGTAAGGTTCACACTGGATTTTAAAGATTTAATACACAAAAGAAAAATTTTTGTACTGAAATAATTTTGGATGTATTGAGTTAAATAAAATATTATCATTAGAATAATTTCATCAATTTCTTTTTGCTTTTTTTTAATGTGGCTGCTAGGAAATTTTAAATAATATGCGTGGTTCACATTATGTGGCTCATAGTATGTTTCCTTTGGGTCAGCACAAATTTGTTTAACCCAGCCCACGGGGCTCAGAAAAGGCTCCCTGGAGAAGGAGACGCCTAAACTGAGCTGGGTTAAATACAAGGTCTTGGGGAGGAGGCCATTCCAGGGCAAGACAGTCCCAGGGCATCTGGCTTTGGCCCCAGAGGGCAGCAAGGCCTGGGTGGGCTGAGCTGCAGCCCCAGGCAGCTGAGAGCTGGGTCAGCCTCCGGAGGAAGCTACCAGAGCCAAACTTTCCAGAGCAGAATGATGCACAGGCCTGGGAAGTTCTGACTGACAAGGCTGTTCTCACTGATGACTGGCACTCTCTGGAAGCCACTGCAGGGTAGCTGTGCCTGGGTGAAGGCAGCAGGCAGGGTGGACAGGCAGCAACACCCACCTGGCAAGGGCCTCCCGTCCAGCTGCCCCTGCCTCCTCTCCTCCGGGAAGCCTCCCAAAGCACTGCGGTCCTCAGGGACCCCAGCCTCCCCTGGAACCTTCCATCCCAGCCATGAGAACACACACTCCTGCCTTAGGTCATATTTTAGCATGGAATGATAATGAGCTGCACAGTGGGTCACACAGCACAGCTTCTCTGTAACTAGGATAGTGCTGTTGAGGAGTGTGAGGGCAACAGCTACTTCTGGGGAGGCGGCGGGGCATATTCATTATTTAGTACAGGAGCTGCATGACTTTGGACAAGGCCTTAACCTCTCAGGGCCTCAGTTGCCACCTCCCGGGAGGATGACATGAGGGAATAATGCATAGAGTAACATGCCCGTGGTACTCTGTCTCTTCAAAGCCTCCAAAAGTTGCCTCCTTTCCAGGAACGTCACCCTCTCCCTGCCTCCCCCACCCATGTTCCACCCAGCCGGTCCCTCCTCTAGCCTGCAGGGCCACACAGCTGTTCCCTCCACCTCTGAATCAGGGGTCAGCTGCCATGAGGCTCTCAGGTCGCTCCAACAAGACTGCAGTTTGGCAAAGGTGGGAACCTTGCTTGCCTTTCCCCACCCCTTCTACACCCACAGCCAGGCCCCTGCATGGGTCGGGGCACCCCAGATGTTCTCACAGCCCACTCCAGTGGCTCGGACATTTGGCCGCCATCTTTTGCCAAAAACAATGAGATCTAGACGAATATGCACATGCTGCTCTCCACTGAGCAAATCTCAAAGAGCTGGTCCTGCTCTCCTCCTTCAATGGAGGACACTTCAGGGGCCCCCCTTCTCTGATAAAGCAAATCAACCACCTTGGCCTGACTCTACAGACCTTTCACAGCCTGGTCACACCTAGCTCTTTAGCCTCATGCTCAGCCTCTGCCAAATTGAACGGGGAATATCTGGGCCCCTGGGGCAGAGCAACCCAATGGGCCCTGCCTCTCTGCTTTTACACACATTCATTCCTCTGCCTGGGAGACTCTCTTTCCTTTTCCCATGGTCGTTCTTCAAGGCAGCCTCCAGGAAGTCCTTCCTGATCTCCTCCTCTTTTCAACAACTCCCCCCAGCTAGAAAGAACCTGATAACCTCTCCTTTCCCTCCTGCATTCTGCCACCAGCCCTGGGTTGTGTGAAGTTACCAAGGATCTTAAACTGTGAGCTTGAAGGCAGGAGTCACTTTTCATCCTACCCCCTGTGAGGACCCAGCTCATTATACCTGCAGAGTGTAAGGAACAAGAGTTCACCAGGATGCTAGGACACTCTTGAGATTGTGTTCTGGGGACCCCAACTCTACCTTAACTACATTTCTTAATGGATCCCGAGGCTCTGGCTGCCCTGGGAAATCAGCCTGTCCCTAGGAGGTCTGGAAGCCACATTCCCGGGGCCTGAACACAAAAGATCTGGCCATGTTTCCACTGTCTACCCAGCCTCCCACTGGGTGCCTGATGTGTCAGCTGAGGTTTGCATCATCACAGCATCACAGATTCCTTTCAGTCAGAGGGGCCTTGGAGATCACTGTACAGAGGTTGGGAGCAGGGAGAGGCAATAATGGCAGAAAAGTGAAAATATGTCTGTGGTCCCGTGTGTCAGAAGACACTGCAGGGACACCATCAATCAACCTCATCACAGAGAGCGTCTGAGTCCCCACTACGTGATGGAACTGTGCCTAGCAATTTGCATACATTTTGTTTCTAATCTCTTACTGCCCTTTAAGGCAGAGGTTATATATCCACCTTGATTTAACAGGTAAGGAAATTGAACCTCAGAGAAATTAAGTCACAATCCAAGGTCACACTGCTAGTGGGCTGGGTGGGGAGGGAGGGCAGGACCCAATCCCAGGCATGCCTGACTCCAGAGCCTGTGTTTTTCCATCAGTAAGCCTGCGTATATTTGGTTTAACACAAAGTCACTGTGGAGATGCTGGCCATGTTTTAGTTCTGGTTTGGGGGATAGTTACATACTATGTGTAAACTTTAAGATCTGTATACTTTTCTACATTTACAACTTCAGTAAAGTTTTATTTTTAAAAAATTTGTCCCAGAGATGAATATATGCTAGAGACTTTCCATGAAATACTCTTAGTATTAGAGTCCAAAGCTAGAAAGCTGTTTTTTTTCTTTTCAACTCTTTCCATTTCAACCAGGACTGTTCTCAAGACCTCACAAACCCCCAAGCCAGGCCAGCAGAATTTCACCTGCTGTGTGTTGCTCAGACTATAAACATTTCCTTGTACTCACATTCCCAGCCCAGATGCCACTCAGCCAACATTCTACTTCTAGAAGCTGGCACTGCTCTGCAGTCTTTGCAGCCTTCTAGAACCTCAGCCATCCATCTGCAAGGACCAGACGGCTAGACCAGTTGCTGTATCACTGGTTAATGTCCACCTTCACAAGGCAGCCAGGCAGTGATGTCTGGATGTTCCCACCTCTCGTACCAGGCCAGGCTGGGCAGAGAGGCCGTCTGTGTGTATAAACACAGCCTTCTGCTGAGGCAGTTCCTGCCGGACTCCCCTCGCCAACTGGGCTCTCTGTGGCTTTTATCTTCCTGCCCAAAATAACCATTGGCTTCAATGGTTCTCTGAGCATGAATCAGATTCTCATGAGAGCCTGTGAGCAGCTTGAGGACTAGAAGGGCACGTTATCCAACTGTTTCCCCAAAGCACCAGGGCAAAGGCTTGTGATATTTAGTGAGTTCCTCTGTGTGCCTGGGGAACCTGTGCTAGGAAGCAACAGCCCCCTGGAAAACACAGTCATGCTTTCCAAAAGCTCACAGTTTAGGGAAAGAAAGAAAACACTGACACCAGCCAACTGCAATAGAAGGCAAAAAGTACTAAAGGTATTAATAAAAGGGTAAAATATTTTGGGAGTTCAGAGGAGAAAAATACTACAGGGAAACAAATGTCAACAAACAAATGTCAAAGGAGAAGTAGCACTGGGTTAAGTATTAAAGGCAGGGGAGAAGAACAGTCTACACGAAGGAGACAGCATAAAACAAGGCACAGGATTGGGAAGTACAGGGGAGACTCCGGAAACTGGCCTTGAATGGTCCAGACCCAGGGATGCAAAGGGCTGAGGCTAGGGCTGGAAAGACCATTTCCATCATTGCATAGAGTTCTACTGGACAGCGCTGTGCTGTACACATGCCAGAGAATCCAGGAGACTAAGCAGAGGTGTGACATGATTGGAGCTGGGCTTTAGGAAGATTAATTTATCCCTGGTGAAGAGTAAGTGACTGAAGAATTAGGAAGGCCTGGATGGGGGGCAGTGTGGGGAGCGTTGCAATAATCCAGGTGAGATAATTAACCTGTTTGTCTCTTCCTATCACTAAGCAAGAAAGCAGAAAGCAATGGTTCTCAAAGCGTGGTCCCTGGAATAATAGTAACATCCAGGAACTCCTTTGTATACAAATCCTTAGACCCCATCCCAGTCCTAGTGAATCAGAAACTGGGGTTCAGAGCAGCAACCTGTACTTTGATCAGCCCTCTTTTGATTCTGATGCACGCTAACCTTGAGATACACCAGCATAGAGGCTAGGAGCCAACACTAGTTCTTGACTCTACACTCTGGAGTCAGAAGACCTGGCTTCATATCCAGGCTCAGCCATTCACTAGTTGTGCTAAATCTCTTTGTGCCTCAGTTTCCTTACAATAACCCTAGATGATTATTATAAGAATTAAAGCAGTTAATACACAAACTTTTCTTAGAAGGGTACCTGGAAAGTAGCAAGTGCTCAGTGAATGTTAGCTATAATTTTTAATCTTCATGGGCCATTTCACCTAAACTCTTATGGTACAAAGTTGAATTCCTACCACCTATAACATACAAACATCTGTCTCTCATCATTAACTATGACCTTCTGCCTGTCCATCACATAATATTCCTAGGCCCATTCCCCATAGCACCATTTTCTTTTCTCCAGGCCTGGAGTATCAGCTCCTCTCCCAGAAGGCAAGGGCACTTCCTGTGTCAAGTGGGCATTCCCACCAGGGGAAAATGTCAAGACATAAGAGGCAGATTTAATGTCTTGAGCTAAGATGCCCTATAAGGAAGCAAGTCAGGAGATGCCCTATAAGACCAACTGGGAATAGGGATGTCCGGCAGTGAGTGCCCAGCTGTCCACTGCTATTGAAAGCCTCAAGCCTGTTCAGCTGGATCCATGCCAGCCAAAAGGGCACTGGAAATGGTACCTGGGTTCTGCCTATGAAGGTAGCTGGATCCTGATTCAGGGAACCAGCCAGGGGAGGATAGTGTCAAGGAACCTGATGCTGATCTTGACTGTGAGATCTTCGGCAGTCACTTGCCTCTCTGGATTCAATTTCCTCACCTATAATGTGAGGGGGTTGGCCTAGCGTGGTTCTTAATCTTTTATGGGTCATGCTTTCCTCTGACAATGCGATGAAAACTATAGAGCTCCTCCCCAGAAAAAATGCACATGGGCACACATCCAAATACACACACATTATGCACACACACAACCTTATTATAATTTCAGGGACAAAGAGACCTCATGAAACCCATTTACTGATCACCCTTTGGACCATGGACACTTGGTTAAGAAACCTTGGCTAGGTGGTCTTTAATCCTTCATGATAAGTATTCATATCTAATTAAAGGAATACTATGTTAAAAAATTCCACTAACAAGATGAGATTTGAAATGGGCTTTTGTAGGATTCAAGTTTTGATCAGCGAAATGCTATACATCCCTCCCAGAGCCTGTCCCCAACCCTCTCGCATTGCTCTGCAGTCTTCCCCCCTTCCTGCTCCCCGCTTTCAGCAGGAGTGAGCACACAGACCTGAGAGATAACCCTGCCCCCACCAGCTGCCTCTGCCACTTCCCAACAGATTGTCCCCAGCCAACTGAAGGTAGAAGAGAAGCCTTGCCTGCCTCTCGTTCTCCCACCCCAAATCCCTCAGATGCCACCCACTAAAGACGTCCCCAGATGCCAGCCCCCACCCTCAACACCCACACCCACACATATACCCATGTGCACGCCCTCCCTTGCATAGCCACAGCCAAGGAACCACACCTCCGGACACTTGATGGAACGGTCACCGGGAAGAGGCAAGAGCTACTTGTGGAGGCCAAATAACAGAGCAGGTGAGAGCAGTTCCACTCCGTCAGAGCTCCTGCTGCCAGCACCAGCACTGACAATTTACGACCTACTATATGAATGTACATGTGTGTCAGCGTGGCCAGAGAGGCTGCACAAGCTTCTAGACTGAATGTCTTGGATTGGTGACCACGCTGATCACACCAGGCAGAGCCCACGATCGCACCAGGGGCAAGGCTGCCCAGCCTGAGCCAGCACAGCCAACCCAACCAACAGCCCAGACCAGCCCACCAGCCCACCCAGGGGCCTCTCTCTTCCAAAGTCCTTTTGGATGGCTACTGATGCCTCTCTCCTTCCCCTGTCCATCGAGTCCTCCACCCCCACACCACTGCAGTCTGGTTAAGGCAGTGAGTACCAAGGAAATCAGTGCTGGACAGTATCAATGCAGCTAGCAACTGGTTTCATCTTTCTGGAGAACACTCTGGGAAAGTACATAAGCCTTAAAAGTGTACCTACCTTTTAACTCAGACATTCCTCTTCTATGAATTTATCCTGTGAGAACCATGGATACACACAGAAATGTAGCTTTAAGCACATTTGCCTGTTATATACAAGTCTTGTCTTACATACCAGAATGAAGTGGAAGATTGAAATTAATATCCAAAAATAAAGGCTACATTATATAAATAGTGATACATACATATCCTGAAATATTATGCAGCTGTTAAAGTATAATGTTGTGAATTTATAAGACTCTATGTAATAATGTTCATAACAACACAGAATTTTAAAAAATCAGGTGCAAACAGCATGTAATTTCCAATATCTGTAAAATATGTCTGTGTGCATACATAGAAAAAAGCTGAAAGGAAATATACAAAAAATAATGTTCCCAGAGGTTGATTTATGACAATGTTATCATTTCTCTTGGGCTTGTTTGGGTTTTGTTTCACTCCATTGCCGATTTGTTGGTATGTATGTGTGCACATGTGTGAACATATATTATCTATGTAAGAAAAGCCCATTACCCTCACCTCACAGCTTTTGGCCTGAACCACTCAAAGCCCTTTCTGGAATCTCACTAGAGCCCCCATCCCTTCAGCCACCACTCCTATCAAGTCTCCCTCTGGCTTTGAACTTTGCTGTCCCCCTCAGTTGTAATCCCCTCCTCCAGGGCTCCCTGCCCATGAATCTCATTGAAATGGAGAGTCCAATCCTGGAGACAGTGTCAGTTCACAGAAAGGGAAATGATCGTTATTATAATAAAGATAAGGGTGGTAATGAACCTTCACTATACTTGGTCTTTCTTTTCATAGAGCACTTTATTTAACACAGTTCACTTAACCCTTACAATGGCTTCTGAGGCAGGCACTGTTATTCCCATGGTACAGACGAGGGAACAGGCCCAGCAAGTACAGCAGCATACTTGCCAGAGGTCACATAAGCTAGTCAGGATTCAATCACAGGTCTGACTTTGACATATAAGGAGTTAAATAGGAGAACTGAACAGGTTATTCTGAGCCCCTGTTCTAAGGAGCCGTATTCCACAGAGCCCCTCCTCTCAGCTGAGCTCACAGTTGCCACACCACCATTCCTTGCTCAGAACCCCACAAAAGCCTGTCTGGGGCCTCGAGCCCTGTATCTCCACACCAGCCCATCATTCCCTCCCAGCTCTGGCAAAGGGACCTTGCTGCCTCCTGAGGTCTCCTAGCAACAAGACATCCTGCAGGGCCGCACTCTCCACCCCTGGGCTCTCCAGCACCAGCCTGCCTCACACAGGGAGGCTCCTCTCACGGGGGTTGTGGTCTCCATGTGCGGCTCAGGGGTGTAGGGGAAGAGATGGAATCAGCCTGCATGGTCTGCACTCAGGGCCTGCTCCCAGCTCCATATTTGGGGCACTGGCTTTAGCTGTACTGTTCTTTTTTTGAGATGCTGACTATCTGCTGATAGGGACAAAACAGCTGAATCCCAGGGCCTGAATTCTAGTAAGTTCCAATTTACTTTTGCATTTTTGAGATACATGGCATCTTCTCCCACCAAATACTAATATTAAGAATGGAAATAATAAATACTAGCAACAAAACAGCCTCTTTATCTTTACTCAGTGCTCAAAACCACCCCCGCGAAGCAGGAGCTAGTTATCTCCATTTTCCAGATGAGGAGCCTGAGATGTAACCTGCCTGAGGACATCTAGCTAAGGAATGGCAGCACACGGATTTGAGCAAGTGTGTCTTACACCACAGTGGATGCTCTGACTCTTAGAAATCCTCCGGTCCTACCCCCTACCACACAGACGGAGAAACAGACCCAGAGAGCAGACAGGATTTGTGATCAGCTGGCACCTATTTATTTACTGAGCAACCACTATGTGATGCACTGAGCTGTGAATGACAAAAAGTTTCAACTTCCATGTTGTTGGGGAGATGAGCTATGGCAACATATTGATAACTGTGAAAACTGAGCAATTGGTCCGTGGAAGTGCATTATACTGTTCTCTCTACTTTTCTTCATGCTTGAAATTTTCCATAATAAAAAAAAGTCAAAGAAAAAAGGATGACAAAAAGCTGATGAGCATGTAAATTTCATTTCTGGCTTGAGCTTAGAAAATCAGTAAAATCACCCAAACTGAAGTGTATTTTGCTCTGACAGTTCTGAAGATCAGGAAAAGGCAAGTGTACTGGAATGCACTTAGTAGCCTCTCTTTCACTACCTCTCTACACAGTTTTCTGCCTAGGAAACCCATGAGCCAGGAGAACCCCAGTCTGGCTGGCTGGGCCCTCTCCCTTCCCACCTTGCCCCTCTGGGGGTTACCGCGCCCCTGCCCCCAGGGAGCTGACCCCACTGGGCAGGCTCTCTGTGGATCCATAAGCCACATGATGCAGAATGAAATCCTATCAACCACTAGGAGAGAGGCAGCTATAAATCCAGAGAACTATGATTAGAAAGCCAAGTACAGTCTTCTCTCTAAAGGTTTCTAACTCACAAAAACATCCCTAGCATCAGAGAGCCTTTACTCAAGTTGCTCAAAGTTTCCAGAGAGGGAACACAGTTTCAGAGAGAGAGCGAACACACAGGGCAGGAGAGAGAATGACAAAGCAAGCATGAATGAGAGAGAAACTATACGGAGGCAGACAGTTTGATAGATGGAGAAAGGGAGGCCACTGGGAGGCAGCACAGCACGATGGTCAAGGACATGGGCAGCAGGTCAGCTCCTAATCCCTGCTCCAAGACTTAACAGCGGAGAGACTTTGGACAAACAACTTCAGCTCTCTGAACCTTTATCTTTTCAGCTGCAAATTGAGGGTAATTCTACCTATAATACAGAATGGATGTAGGGATTGAATGAGGCAATATATTAACCCAGTTTCTGGCACATAGTAAGTACACAATAAACAGAGGCCAAAGAAAGCGCTAACCATATGATCCAGCAATTCCATTTCTGGTTATATACCCAAAGGAATTGAAAGCACAGTCTTGAAGAGATGTCTGTATATCCAAACTCATAGCATTATACACAGTAGCCAAGAGGTACAAGCAACACAGATGTCAAGAACAGATGCACAAATAAATAAAACATGGTCTATACATTCAGTGGAATATTACTCAGCTTTAAAAAGGGAGAATGTTCTCACAGGCTGCAACATGGACGGACCCTGAAGCCATTATGCTAAGTGAAATAAGCCAGTCATAAAAAGACAAATACTGTATGAGTCCACTTATATGAGGTACCTAGAGCAGTCAAATTCCTAGAAACAGAAAGCAGAATCATGGTTGCCAGGAGCTGGGAAAAGGAGGGAATACGGGGTTACTGTTTAATGGGGATAGAGTCTCAGTTTCATAAAGCAAAAATGTTCTAGAGATGGATGTAGTTGGTTGCCCAACAATGTGAATATACTCATCACTACCGAACTGTACATGTAAAAATGGTTAAGATGGTAAATTTTATGTGAATGTTGACACAATAAAAAATGTTCTAATTTTTTTTTTAAGTGCCAGACAGAATACAAAAAAGACTAGGAGAAGCGGCTAGGGAAAATAGGAAGACTGAAAAAGTGAGACCACAGTAATATGGAAATGGGATGATTCAAAAGAGAAGACACTTCACATGCACAACGTTTCAAAGCCACTGACATAAATGGAGGAGTTTCCAGCAGGAATATGCGTTTCCAGAGAGCTCAGAGCCTGCCCTATACCTTCACTTCTACCCCCACTTGAGGGGCTGGACTGATAATCACTGGAGCCCATGCCTGTGGGAGAATCTGGCCTCACTCCTCTTCCTCTTCCTAGAATCCTTAGGGAAACAGGGAAGGATCAAAGCCCAGAAGGACTTGAAGGAGGGATAACAGGTAGAGATGGTAACTTCCAGGTGGCAGAGAAGCATGTGCAAAGACCCTGAGCCATGTGTGGGGAGCACGCCAGAGTGGCAGGAGCCTTGGGTATATAGAGGTATGTGGGAAAGAGAGAGGGGGATAAATGGTGAAAGACCTTTATTGACCGACCACCTACCACATGCTGGACACTGTCTTACATCATTATCTTAGTAATCTTTAAGATAACCCTGAGAGGCAGGTATTAATGTACCCATTTTATGGAGAAAGAAACGAAAATTCAGACAGCTAAAGTAACTCACCCAAGGAAACATATATGGTAAGCAGAGAGTAGGGATTCAAAATCCAGCTGACTCCTAACCTCATGCGTCTTCCTTCAGCCCATAGGATATCAGTATTAAGGCCAAGATTGTGGTTCTCTGGAGTCAGAATCCCAAATCCCATTCTGTCCCTCACTAGCTGTGTAATCTGGAGAAAATTACTTAACCTTCTGGTGTCAGTTTCCTCAACTGTTAATTGGGAATAAACAAAAGTACCTCCAGTATCTGGTTTTAAGAGAATTAAATGCAATACTGCAAGAAAAGTGCATTGCATGTGGTAATGCGAGGAAAAATAAAGTAGCTTTCATTAATCATTATGATTTGAACTCCAGGCACCTCTCAGACTCCCCTCCCCAACCCACTGCTTGTCCCTGGCTGAGTCCCGTGCAGTTTTTAGAGCAAGACTGAGGCCAGACCCAGTCCCCTGGGAGATCTAAGAGCCTAGGCTAGGCAGTAATCTTGAAGGAGCAGCAGAAATATCCTGGAGATGACCTCCTCCACACTCTCAGCTTCATGGCCTGGGTAAGTTGTGCTCTGCAGATGCTCAATGGAACACAGCCTAAGCAGTCTCCATTCCCATAGTGGTGAACATAATGCAGACAACCAGGGCTACCAGCTCACCTACTCACTGGCTCCACCAAGGGCTACCCCACCCCACCACCCTTCCGTGACCAGGTGGCCTACAATCTAAGAGCATCAACACCAGGAAGGCCTTTGGAGACCACCAAATTCCACCCTTTGTCATACAGATGGGAACACCAAGGTCTGGAGATAAGTAGGGACCTGCTCAAGGTCCCACTATGAGCCAGTGGCAAAGGTAGAACACAACCAAGGGCCACCTAACTCCTTGGTTTACTGGATTTTATGATTTATTTTGCCATCCCTATTTTCTGTTGTGTCAAATTTAAGTTTACACATTCAAATGTCAAGAGATTTAATCATCCCTATAAGCCTAACTCTGGGAGGTTGGCCTTATGAGAAAGGCAAAAACTTTGAGGACAGACAGAACTGAGTTCAAATCCCAGCTCTACCACTTCCTGACTGAAGAGCCCTTCATTTATGTACACACTGGAAGGAGAAAATGTCGGGCCTTAGCTAAGAGTGTAGGTGGTAGTCGTAGCTTTACCAATTCCTGGTGATCAAGTCACTTTAGCAACAGCTGCTCCAGTTTCCTCTTCTGTAAAGTCGGCCTCACATAGTCATTTGACTATGAGAAATGAGAAAAATGGTACAATGCTTGAAGAACTCAATAAATTATATATTTTGTTAGTTCTATTACCCTTAATGCTATGATTGGAGTATGTTGCCAGCGGGCAGCAAGAAGATACCTCAGTCTCAAAGCTCTTGCTCTCTCAGCTTCTCTCATGGACTCATGGAGGGAAAAGGAACAGAATCGAGACCAAGAGGGAAATAATTGGCTCAAGGGCATGGAGCAAGTTAAGGAGAGTTGAACTGGAATCCAGATCTCTTGACTCCTACTGCCTTAATCCCATAAGCACGAGCTCTCACTCTCCAGACAGCTGTGTGTTTCTGCACAGATGTGGGGTAAAGGGAGGGTGGTCTTTCAGACCCCAAATACCACAGCATAGCTGGCTTCAGCCAGAACAGAACTGGAGCAACCTTGCCATCACAGCGGGCCCAGGCCAGAAGCAGGGCAGGGCTCCATGCTGGCAGACCAGGCCAGCTGGGCCAGCACCCAAGTGGCACCATAGGCACAGCTCGGGGCCCTCTCACCAGCTACATAATAAAGTAATTACGGGATTAGGGATAAAATTAGTTACTTGTGTAATTATTTTGCTCAGAACAAGAACAGAAAGGGCCTTTTTCAAACAGTTGTTTCTTGGCCCTCCCAGCAATACTGCTGACGAGACGCAATGAGTGAACACACACACAAACACACATCCACACAGCAGTGACGGCACTGGATGAACAGGGCTGTTTACCTGCTATGGCAGGGCCTCACCTACCACACCCAACCCTGAAGGCCAGGGGCTACATTCTCTGAGGTTTGCCACATGTAAGACCTTTGTCACACTGTCCCGGGGCACACTGCCTTCCCTCAGGGCCCTCCATCACAGAGATTCTGGAGATACAGTCTCTTACACTCCTCCCCAAACACAGCACAATCAGATCTGGCTTCCTCTGGCACTTCTTCCATCATGAAGGTTGGTGGTACAGTTCCAGCAGTACCTGAGGGTCCACTAAACGGCCCCCAACCATGTCCACATCCTAATCCCAACAATCTGTGAAGGTGTTACCTCACACCGCAGAAGGGACTTTGCACATGAGATTGGTTAAGAATTCTGAGATGAGGAGATTATCCTGGATTCTCCAAGTGGGCCCAGTGTAATCAATCATGAGGTTCTTACAAATGACAGAGGGAAGGAGGGGACTGAGAATCTGAGAGGGGGATGTGACAATGGAAGCCAAGGTTAGAGTGACGTCGTTACTGAAAGGGGGCCATGAGCCAAGGAATGTGGGCAGCCTCCAGCAGCTGGAAAGGGCAAGGCACAGATGCTCCCCTTAAGCCTCTAGAGGAACACAGCACTTCTGTCACCTTGATTTTAGTCCCATAAGGCTCAGTTTCAGACTTCTGATATCCAGGACTGTAAGGTAATATATTTACCTTAAAAAAAAAAGGCAGATGCAGAGATGCCCCTTTACTGTATCCTCTGACACAGGGAGACTAAACCCTATAAAAAAGACGGTCCCCAAGAGTAGGTTGACATCAGGGAAGGGGACCTCCCATAAGGCCGGAAGCCTGGGTCCTGGCCTCAGCTCAGTTCCAGTCACAAGGTGGCTTCCTCTCCCGGCCTCCCCATTGTCAGGACATGTCAAGTGCTAGACGGTGTGCTTCCATGCTTTACATCGATGATAAAGCCCCATGACAACCTTTTTTTTTTTTTTTTGGTATCATTACTCTACAATTACATGAAGAACATGATGTTTACTAGGCTCCCCACTTCATCAAGTCCCCCCCACAAACCCCATTACACTCACTGTCCATCAGTTTAGAAAGATGCTGTAGAATCACTACTTGCCTTCTCTGTGTTGCACAGCCCTCCCCATGCGCACCACCACCCACATTATAATGCAAATCGTAATGCCCCGTTTCTTTTTCCCCCCCTTATCCCTCCCTTCCCACCCATCATCCCCAGTCCCTTTCCCTTTGGTAACTGTTAGTCCATTCTTGGGTTCTGTGATTCTGCTGCTGTTTTGTTCCTTCAGTTTTTTCTTTGTTCTTATACTCCACAGATGAGTGAAATCATTTGGTACTTGTCTTTCTCCACCTGGCTTATTTCACTGAGCATAATACCCTCCAGCTCCATCCATGTTGTTGCAAATGGTAGGATTTGTTTTCTTCTTATGGCTGATTAATATTCCATTGTGTATATGAACCACATCTTCTTTATCCATTCATCTACTGATGGACACTTAGGTTGCTTCCATTTCTTGGCTATTGTAAACACTGCTGTGATAAACATAGGGGTGCATCTGTCTTTTTCAAACTGGGCTGCTGTATTCTTAGGGTAAAGTCCTAGGAGTGGAATTCCTGGGTCAAATGGTATTTCTATTTTGAGCTTTTTGAGGAACTTCCATACTGCTTTCCACAATGGTTGAACTAATTTACATTCCCACAGCAGTGTAGGAGGGTTCCCCTTTCTCCACAACCTCGCCAACAGTTGTTGTTGTTTGTCTTTCGGATGGTGGTGATCCTTACTGGTGTGAGGTGATACCTCATTGTGGTTTTAATTTGCATTTCTCTGATGATTAGCGATGTGGAGCATCTTTTCATGCATCTGTTGGCCATCAGAATTTCTTCTTTGGAGAACTGTCTGTTCAGCTCCTCTGACCATTTTTTAATTGGATTATTTGCTTTTTGTTTGTTGAGGTGCGTGAGCTCTTTATATATTTCGTATGTCAACCCTTTATCGGATATGTCATTTATGTATATATATATTCTCCCATACTGTAGGATGCCTTTTTGTTCTATTGGTGGTGTCCTTTGCTGTACAGTAGCTTTTCAGCTTGATATAGTCCCACTTGTTCATTTTTCCTTTTGTTTCCCTTGCCCAAGAACATGTATTCATGAAGAAGCTGCTCATGTTTATGTCCAAGAGATTTTTGCCTATGTTTTTTTCTAAGAGTTTTATGGTTTCTTGACTTACATTCAGGTCTTTGATCCATTTTGAATTTACTTTTGTGTGTGGGGTTAGACAATGGTCCAGTTTCATACTCTTACATGTAGCTATCCAGTTTTGCCAGCACCACCTGCTGAAGAGGCTGTTATTTCCCCATTGTATGTCCATGGCTCCTTTATCGTATATTAATTGACCATATATGTTTGGGTTAATGTTTGGAGTCTCTATTCTGTTCCACTGGTCTGTGGCTCTGTTCTTGTGCCAGTACCAAATTGTCATGATTACTGTGGCTTTGTAGTAGGGCTTGAAGTTGGGGAGCGAGATCCCCCCCACTTTATTCTTCCTTCTCAGGATTGCTTTGGCTATTCGGGGTCTTTGGCGGCTCCATATGAATTTTTGGACTATTTGTTCCAGTTCACTGAAGAATGCTGTTGGTAATTTGATAGGGATTGCATTGAATCTGTATATTGCTTTGGGTAGGATGGCCATTTTGACGATATTAATTCTTCCTAGCCAAGAGCATGGGATGAGTTTCCATTTGTTAGTGTCTTCTTTAATTTCTCTGAAGAGTGTCCTGTAGTTTTCAGGGTATAGGTGTTTCACTTCCTTGGTTAGGTTTATTCCTAGGTATTTTATTCTTTTTTATGCTATTGTGAATGGAATTGTTTGCCTGATTTCTCTTTCTATTAGTTCATTGTTAGTGTATAGGAAAGCCACAGATTTCTGTGTATTAATTTTGTATCCTGCAACTTTGCTGAATTCCGACATTAGTTCTAGTAGTTTTGGAATGGAATCTTTGGGGCTTTTTATGTACAATATCATGTGATCAGCAAATAGTGACAGTTTAACTTCTTCTTTACCAATCTGGATTCCTTGTATTTCTTTATTTTGTCTAATTGCTGTGGCTAGGACCTCCAGTACTATGTTGAGTAACAGTGGGGAGAGTGGGCATCCCTGTTTTGTTCAGGATCTCAGAGGAAAAGCTTTCAGCTTCTCGCTGTTCAGTATGATGTTGGCTTTGGGTTTATCATTTTTGGCCTGTATTATGTTGAGGTACTTGCCGTCTATACCCATTTTGTTGAGAGTTTTTATCATGAATGGATGTTGAATTTTGTTGAGTGCTTTTTCAGCGTCTATGGAGATGATCAGGTGGATGATGTTGATGGATTTTCGAATGTTGTACCATCCTTGCATCCCTGAGATGAATCCCACTTGGTCATGGTGTATGATCCTTTTGATGTATTTCTGAATTCGGTTTGCTAATATTTTGTTGAGTATTTTTGCATCTACATTCATCAGGGATATTGGTCTGTAATTTTCTTTTTTACTGGGGTCTTTGCCTGGTTTTGGTATTAGAGTGATGTTGGCTTCATAGAATGAGTTTGGGAGTATTCCCTCCTCTTCTATTTTTTGTAAAACTTTAAGGAGAATGGGTATTACGTCTTCTCTGTATGTCTGATAAAATTCAGAGGTAAATCCGTCTGGCCTGGGGGTTTTGTTCTTTGTATTTCTTTGGGTCTGCCGTGATTTTACCTTTCTCAATTCTGATTCTGTTGATGTATGTTGATTCTCTTTTTCTCTTAATAAGTCTGGCTAGAGGCTTATCTATTTTGTTTATTTTCTCAAAGAACCAGCTCTTGGTTTCATTGATTTTTTTCTATTGTTTTATACTTCTCAATTTGTTTATTTCTTCTCTGATCTTTATTATGTTCCTCCTTCTGCTGACTCTAGGCCTCATTTGTTCTTCTTTTCCCAATTTCAATAATTTTGATGTTAGACTATTCATTTGGGATTGTTCTTCCTTCTTTACATATGCCTGGATTGCTATATACTTCCCTCTTAAGACTGCTTCTGCTGCGTTTCCACAGATGTTGGGGCTTTGTGTCGTTGTTGTCATTTGTTTCCATATATTGCTTGATCTCTGTTTTAATTTGGTCATTGATCCATTGATTATTTAGGAGCATGTTGTTAAGCCTCCATGTGTTTGTGAGCCTTTTTGTTTTCTTTGTACGATTTATTTCTAGTTTTATACCTTTTTGGTCTGAGAAGTTGGTTGGTAGGATTTCAATCTGTTGGAATTTACTGAGGCTCTTTTTGTGGCCTAGTATGTGGTCTATTCTGGAGAATGTTCCATGTGCACTTGAGAAGAATGTGTACTCTGTTGCTTGTGGATGTAGAGTTCTGTAGATGTCTATTAGGTCCATCTGTTCTAGTGTGTTGTTCAGTGCCTCTGTGTCCTTACTTATTTTCTGTCTGGTGGATCTATCCTTTGGAGTGAGTGGTGTGTTGAAGTCTCCTAAAATGAATGCACTGCATTCTATTTCCTCCTTTAATTCTGTTAGTATTTGTTTCACATATGCTGGTGCTCCTGTATTGGATGCATATATATTTTATAATGGTTATATCCTCTTGTTGGACTGTCCCCTTTATAATTATGTAATGTCCTTCTTTATCTTTTGTTACTTTCTTTGTTTTGAAGTCTATTTTGTCTGACACTAGTACTACAACACCTGCTTTTTTCTCCCTGTCGTTTGCATGAAATATCTTTTTCTGTCCCTTGACTTTTAGTCTGTGCATGTCTTTGGGTTTGAGGTGAGTCTCTTGTAAGCAGCATATAGATGGGTCTTGCCTTTTTATCCATTCTATTACTCTGTGTCTTTTGATTGGTGCATTCAGTCTATTTACATTTAGGGTGATTATTGAAAGATATGTGCATATTGCCATTGCAGGCTTTAGATTTGTGGTTACCAAAGGTTCAAGGTTAGCTTCTTAACTATCTTACTGTCTAACTTAACTCCTTATTGAGCTATTATAAACAGTGTCTGATGTTTCTTTAGTTCTTTCCCTTCTTATTCCTCCTCCTCCATTCTTTATATGTTGGGTGTTTTATTTTGTGCTGTTTTGTGTTTCCTTTGACTACTTTTATGAGTAGTTGATTTTATTTTTTGCCTTTAGTTAGTATTTGGTTGGTCTGCTTTCTTTGCTGTGATTTTATTTTCTCTGGTGACATCTATTTAGCCTTAGGAGTGCTCCCATCTAGAGCAGTCCCTCTAAAATACCCTGTAGAGGTGGTTTGTGGGAGCCAAATTCCCTCAACTTTTGCTTGTCTGGGAATTGTTTAATCCCTCCTTCATATTTAAATGATAATCATGCTGGATACAGTATCCTTGGTTCAAGGCCCTTCTGTTTCATTGCATTGAATATATCATGCCATTCTCTTCTGGCCTGTAAGGTTTCTGTTGAGAATTCTGATGATAGCCTGATGGATTTTCCTTTGTAGGTGACCTTTTTCCTCTCTCTAGCTGCCTTTAAAACTGTCCTTGTTCTTGATCTTTGCCATTTTAATTATTATGTGTCTTGGTGTTGTCCTCCTTGGGTCCCTTCTGTTGGGAGTTCTGTGTGCTTCCATGGTCTGAGCAATTATTTCCTCCCCCAGTTTGGGGACGTTTTCAGCAATTATTTCTTCAAATACACTTTCTATCCATTTTTCTCTCTTCTTCTTCTTCTGGTACCCCTATAAGGCAGATATTGTTCCTTTTGGATTGGTCACACAGTTCTCTTAATATTGTTTCTTTTCTGGAAATCCATTTATCTCTTTCTGCATCAGCTTCTATGCATTCCTGTTCTCTGGTTTCTATTCCATCAATGGCCTCTTGCATCTCGTTCATTCTGCTTTTAAGTCCTTCCAGAGATTGTTTTATTTCTGTAGTCTCCCTCCCTACTTTGTCGGTTAGCTCTTGCATTTTTCTCTGCAGGTCCATCAGCATGGTTATGACCTTTATTTTGAATCATTTTTCAGGATGATTGGTTAGTTGTATCTCCCCAGGTTCCCTCTCAGGGGAGGATGTCTGTGTGATTCTGGTCTGGATCAAATTCTTCTGCCTTTTCATGGTGATAGAGGTAGTTGTGGGGAGCTGGCACGTGTGTCAGCTGGGAGAACGTCCCTTCTTGCTAATTTGTGGCTTTCCTCTCCTGTGAGAACAGCGACCTCTAGCGGCTTGTGCTGGGCAGCTGCGCGCAGACGGGGTCTCTGATTATTGCCCGGGCTGCTGTGGAGCTGTGTGCTGCTGCTGTGGGCATGGCTGGCCTCAGGCTGCTGCTCCGCTATGGTGGGGCCACACGGGAGGGGGAACAGGCCAGAGGCTCTTTATCGCCCTGAGAGGCCTCCAAGCTGCGCTGCCACCTAGGGGGTTAGGGCACCCGGAGTTCCCTGGGATTCCCAGCTCCTGGGCTGAGTGAACCAGGACGCTTCCATCCAGCTGTGAGCCCCTTGTCCCTTTAAGACTTTCAAAAAGCACTTGCTTTTCTTTTGTCCCAGGAGCACCGGCTGCGGGGACCCACTCGCAGGTTTTACTGTCCCATTTCCCTAGTATCCAGCACACCACTCAGTGTGCGTGCGTTCCCAGTGCGGATGGCTAGGGCTGGGTATTTAGCAGTCCTGGGCTCCCTCTCCCTCCCTGCTCTGACTCCTCTCCTCCCACCAGGGAGCTGGGGTGAGGGGTGCACTCAGGTCCCACTGGGCCACGGCTTGTATTTTACCCCCTTCGCAAGGCACTGGGTTCTTGCAGGTGTAGATGTAGTCTGGCTGTTGTCCTGTGTCTTCTGGTCTCTCTTTTAGGAATAGTATTTTCAAAAATAGATATGGTTTTGGGAGGAGATTTCTGCTGCTCTACTCACGCCGCCACCTTGGCTCCTCCTTCCCGTGACAATCTTTTAAGTTGTTACTCTTACCATGCCCATTTTACAATCAAGGAAATGGACTCAAGTGGGTGGAGAGGGAATCCTGGTTTGAAACTAGGCAGCCTCACCCCACAGCACTACCTGCCCCCTCCTTAGAGTGAATGGGGGCCGGACAGAAGACAGCCCAGAGGAGCCCCTACACACAAGAAACAGGCTCTCCACACCAAACAGGGGCCAAAAACAGTCCTGCCTCTTCACCCTGGATGCCAAAGGTTTAATGGCACAGCAGTTGGGCAAGACTTACTGAGCACCAGAGAGGCATCCACAGCTCCTGACCCAGAATTTCCCTCCTGGGCCCCCAACCCTAGGAGACATCATCTGAAATACTAAAAAGGTATGTCATGCAGTGCTAGTGACAGTGGTATTCGTAAGAGCAAAAACCGCAACAACATGAACATCCATCAACAGGAAAAGGGACAAATGAATCACATATTTAATGGAATCCTGTGTGACAACACAGCTTGCATACACCACTAAGTGAGAAATGCAGGACAGCCCTGAAGACATACTAGGGAGGATGAAGACGTGCTGGGGAGTACAAGAGAAAAGTTGGAAGGAAACACACCAAACTCCCAACAATACTCAGGAGTCATTTTTTCTCTTCCTGTTTTCCAAACTCCAGGGAGTTTCCAAACCAGGGAGTACAGGACTGTGTGATTATTTTCATAATTTAAAAAAACAGTATTATTAAAACATCACCACCAACTGCAGTGGAGCCCTGAGGAACCCCCACACTGAGCAGCCAAGGACAGAAGGGGAAGGGGGAAATAAGGGCCCGCAGAGAGGCGGTGGAAGGCTGGGAAGAAGGGTGCGGTGTCACGGAGACCAAGGCAGGAGAAGGAGGCCCAGTGCCTGTCCCAGCGCCTCTGACTGCATTCACAAAGCACCACGTTGTCAGGAAGGCTCTCATCACCAAGCCCCACATGTTTCCCACCGTGTTGTCTCAGAGAGCCGCCATCATGACCCGTGTCCCCAGAGCAGCATTTCTACTGCAAACCAGGTGCCCAGGAAAAGCGATGAGGCGCCACACCCATGACCATCCACTCCCATCCCGGCACGCCAAACAGGAGGCCTCGTGCAGAAGAGCCTGGTCAGGATTTTCTTCAGTATACAAGGCTTTCCCGGTCCTTAACCACTCACCTAGTCTACCACTTATGTCTCCACAGGGACCCACACATTGCATACATGCACACACACACACACACACGTGCACATGCGCACACCCATTCCCTCAGCCTCTGAGACCTGTCCCGTAGATTCTGTGCCTCCTAGACGCAAGCAGACACAAGAATGCCCAGAGTCACATCCCTGTTCACACGCATTCCCCCACCACACATAGTGCCAGCCTGCTTTCTTCTCCTGAGAACCCCTTTCCTTCCTCTCTCCACCCACCTCATCACAGACACCAGGCGAATCTGAGCACAGGAGGGATGGTTCCCTGGTAATTCATGCCCAGCTTCACTGTCCCGCCCCTGCGTCCCCCCATATCCACGGCAGGCAGTGGCCAAGTCTGGGCTGCTGCTTCTTCAGAGGTAGAGGGAGGTTGGGTCTCAGAGCTGAAAGCCAAACCAGGCCCTTAAGGCCAATGAATGACCTAATAAGCCACCTCTGACCCTCAATCTAGTGAGTCAGTAAGAAGCAGTGCTGAGTCACTAGCAGCTGTCCCGCACTGCACCCCCATTCTAAGAAAACTAGCATCCCTCACTCAGCCCACAGCCTAAATGTATGGGCCGTCCTTGCGGTCAGCCTGTGATAACGAGCGTGGCTGGGCCAAGACGAGGCCAGCACCAATTAGGCCGCCCCCTTTCCTGCCAGTGAGCTCAGCCTCATTACTTTGCTCCATTTTCAGCTCATCTGAAAAATCCTCATTTGAGGTCCCTGGAGAATCTTAAAAGTGTTATTCAAACATTAGCTCTGACATACAGCCTCCCCCACTCAGACATCATCCGCCCAAGGCAACACTCTTCTCCCCTGCTTTTTGGCACTGCCAGGAATAAGCTGCAGCAATGGTCTGCCCCGTGGCACCACGGGTTCTGCTACCTCAAGCCCTCCACAACCTGCATGTCTCCCAGTTCCCTGCCTTTTCTAGGGGAGAGACCTGGAAAGGGGAACTTGGTGCCTCCTATATGGCAGGCATGTCATCGAGTTCAACCTTTGCAACAATCCTGTGAGGTGGCATTATTATTCCTGTATCACAGGCGCAAGAACTGAAGCTAAGCAGCCCCGCCAAGGTCACCTAGCCAGCATGTGGCTGTTAGGCCTGGAACCTGGGACTGCTGAGCGACAGACTCTTCCAACTGTCCTGCCCACCCCTGCACACTCCGCTGTGCATGCTGCCTAGCCCTGCCCTGAGCAGAGATGTGACATCCATCATTCCCTATCCTTGTCTTATTACTCTGAGCCTGGGTCCAGGTGGAAGGGATGAGACAAGAGGAGCTGCAGGATTTGGAGCTTCTAGGAGAAGCTTCGGAGAACACAACTTTCCCAGGGGAAA
This sequence comes from Manis pentadactyla, assembly GCF_030020395.1. NCBI lineage: Eukaryota > Metazoa > Chordata > Mammalia > Pholidota > Manidae > Manis > Manis pentadactyla. Next base: position 157,148,701 of record NC_080023.1, on the reverse strand, counting down.
ACACAAATACAGAATGACCAGTGCTAACAGCTGGTTACAACTCCCTATTCTGCCCTGCATCTTACAGGGGCACCTACAAAAAAGAACTTGGTCAGAGGCCAAATGGGAGTATGGGGGATCAAAAAAGAGAGGATATAGGCTGTGTGGTCAGGGAAGCTGAAGCTGGAAGGACCAGAGAGTTTAGCCCAATGCCTTTGTTTTTACAGATAGGGAAACTGAGGCCCAGGGAGGGGAAAGGGTCTACCCAAGGCCAAGAGTAAGTCTGTGGCTGTGCCAAGATTCAAATGCAGGTCATCTGACTCTTATGTTAGCTTTCCTGGACCTAGAAGAATGAAAGGCCCAGATGCTTCCTGGGTTAAATGAGCAAGTGAATGAACAAGGGGACCTCTAGAGCTGAGGGGGTGGAATACAGAAACCTACACAGTGCTTCCATGGGGACCCCAGCCTCACTCTAGTCTCTCAACCCATGGAAGATGTAGGCAGGATGGAGGCCCTTCCATTCACCAAAGCTCAAGCTTCCAGGAGCCAATCACGGCCCTCGAAGGAGGCAGAAACTTTGGTTCCCCTGGCAACGCAGACAAAGGCCTCTGCTCAGCACAGCAATCAGTTGGCGCAGGGATGTGGACTGTATTCCACCCCAACCAGACAGGGCTCTCCTTCCTCCTCTCATAAGGAAGGAACTGACCAAATCCTGGTTTTAGCCAGCCATGCCCCTCGGCCTTTCTCAGCTCCAGATGGGTATGGATAGGCTTCTGCACTGAGGGCTGAAGACAAAAGTTGAGTCTTGCCCTGTCTGTGGAGGTCTTCTGTCACCAGGTGTGTGCCTCTGAGTTGGGATGGGGGCCTGTGTGGCTGTCTGTCAGTTCGTCACCCCCAAGCTCCTCAAAGAGGCAGTGCCCGCTGCAGAACCACAGGATCCTGGAGCTGGGAGGAGGGCACCTGGCCCGGGCCTGGTCCTGACACTGATTCACAGCTGGACCTGCACAGGCCTTACCTGCTTCCACTTGGGCTTTGTTTTCCCCATTTATAAGGTGTAAGACGTGGGTGGTCTGGAATAACAGCTCCCAGTCCACACTCACCAAAAAGACCACGGGGAAAGGGGAGAAGCAAGAGCTTATCTTACAACACCTTTGAAAGTTTGCCTAGCTCTGGTCCAGGGACCTGGAATATACAACACATTCCAGTGACTGGAACTGCCTCTTTCCTCACACTTTGAGAAGGAAGAAAACTAAAAGAAAACTGATGGATTCTGAAAAACAGCTTCCAAATAAAATTCCAGCTTGGGCCACCTACAGGCCAAGCCACCACTCCCTCCACCACTCAGTCCCTAGCCTGGCAGCAAGGAGGCACAGCATCCCCACAGCAGGCTCTCTCGTCACTAGCGGATGAGTCAGTCACTCAAGAGATTTCACAAAGATTTTCCACACAGAGTCTGAACAAAAAGAGAGCTTTCTCAGGAAGCTACTCAATTCTCAGAGAAGTCAAACTATTAACATCAAAACCCACATGCATCCACCACCCTTTCAGCTCTAGAATCCCTCAGCCACATTCTTGAGGAACTCAGCAGCCCTCCACGATGCGGATGCGGTCCCTCCCCACGCCCCCCAACCCCATCAGGCCCTTCACTCTGTCTACTCTCTGATCTGTTCCCTTTTCTCCATTGCCATGTGCCTATGTTTAGGCCCATCACCTCTCCCTGGGGCTCCAGCCTCAGGAATCAGATCACATCATTCCCACCCTAACACCCCGCAGTGCCATCATTGCCCCCCATCCCATAAAGTTCCAGTTCCTGGTCTGATATACATGCTACGAGACCTGGGCCTCCCGCTTCACTTTTCTTGTCATTTCCAACACACACAGCAAACTCCTGCCACTCCAAGCACCCCCCCTGTTTCATGCCTCTGCACTTTTGTCTTTGCACTTGAGGTTCCTCTGCCTGGTATGCCCTTTCTGAACCCCCACTGTTGAATGACGGTAACAGTTCATCTTTTCTGAGTGCTCAGTATGTGCCAGGCTCTCTGCTAAGACTTCAACGTGTACTACTTCATGTGTCTTCACCAAAATCCCATGAGGTACGTACTAAACATGGCCTGTTTACAGATGGAGAAACCAAATCAGAGATGTGAATGAACCTGGCAGAAGTCACATGGTTGATAAGGGGAGGAGCCAGTATAAAAATCCAAGCATCTGACAGATCGGTGGCTCCAACTGTCCACCCTCCAGGAACAGTGCAGTGGTGATGTGGAATCAGAAGACACAGCATGTTCCCAACAGCACCCCTTCCTCCTGGGCCTTCAGGAATAGCCTGCCTCAGACAATGTCTCCAGAGAGGGCACACCCTCGTCCTCTCTGAGTCTTCCCCTGACCCTGCACACCCCAAACCACACAGCATGGCCTGTCCAAGTAGATGGTGTCTAGGCCACACCTCAGAAATACAGCTCTACAGTTACAATGAATGGCTGAGTAATGACACCCAGCAATGTCTTTCAGGAAGGCTAAACTCTTGGTCTAGCATCAGGGACCACCAAGATCTGGTACCAGCTCATCTTTTTAACCTTATTTTCCTACTGCATCCCCTACTCCCATGCATGCATGTTGTAGCCACAATAAATCCATGGGTATTTACCACCCATGTGGGTTCTCACTAAAAGCTATTTACTGAGCACCTACTAAGAGCCATGCCCTAAATGAGGCCCCCCACTAGCACCCTCGTTTCCCCACAGCTCATTCATCCAACAAATACTTATTGAATACCTAAACTATGTGCCATGCAGGAGTCAAGAGTGAACATGACATTAAAAATAAAAGACCAATGGTTACAAATTGTGATAAGCATTATGAGGAATCAAGAGGCAAAGGTAGAAAGCAGAGCAGTGGCACAGGGAAGGAGGTATCTAATTAAGCTGAGCTAAGGGATGAGGACCAAAGGCTGCAAAGAGACAGGGAAGGAGAATTCTAAGCAGAGGGAACAGCACATGTAAAGGTCCTGAGGTGAGGAAGAATTTGTTAAATAAACAGAAGACTTTAGTAGCTGAAGTAAATGATCAATGGGGAGATACATACTTGGAAATGGGGAGGCAACTCATTCAGGGCCCTGCAGGCCATGGTAAGGTTTAGAGTTTATTCTAAGAGCAGAGGAAAGACACTGAGTGACACAGTCTGATTTGTGCTTTACAATTACTCTGGCTGCCACCTGGAAAGGAGATTTGAGAATATAGATAATGTATTTAATGTACATAATGTAACTGGCATAGCACTCGTTTGACAAATGTTAATTTCCTTTTCTTACCCTTTCTATCCCCACCCCAGGCTGTAAATGTCCTCTTTAACTCCTATTCCTTCTTCTGATCCATATATTATCAGAAATTTGAACTTTCTGAGGACATATAATCTGTATACTCTACTGTCAGATGTGGTCCAGCAAGAGGATGCCATTTGTTCCACCAAGGCAGTGGTGGAATTTTCCTGCCTTCTCTCCTTCCTCTGAACTGGATTCTGGGTTGACCTGAAAGTTAGGAGGAAAGGGGAGCAACAAGTGCGGAGGCTTTTCCAGTGGGTTCTCATTCTCCCCGCACCCCCCGCCCCCTTCATGGAGAAGCTCAGAAAGCCTGGTTCTCAGGCAATTACAGGCTCAGGATGGGGGGTGGGGAGGGTGCCTAGAGTAAGCTCCACCTCTAGGGATATGTCTTCTCCTGCTTGAGTCAGATAAGAGCAGACCAGACTATAGAAAGAAAGCTCTTCTAATGGGACTGGATACTTGCTAGGATGTTAGCTGATGCCACCACCATCCTCGGGAAGCAAACAAAGGTCAAGGCCCTCATTTTACCCACTTGGAACCCGAGGCACTTGGCGTGCTATGACTTGTCTGCAGATGGAGAGCAAATGGTAGAGCTCTGACTAGAATCATAGTACATGGCTCTTTGAGGATTACTGAGCCTAATGCCCCACTGTACAGATGAAGACACTGAGGCCAAAGGGAAAGTGGCTTGCTCATGGTCACTTGCCAAGTAGGCAGCCGAGCCAGGGCTAGGAGTGGCTTCTGCTTTCCAGCTCCCCACATAGCTTCCCTTGAGAAAGGTGTGAGTGCGGGTAGAGGTGAGGCTGGGACAGGGAAGAGGGAGGCGGGGATGGGAAGATAGGGTAGCTCTGCCTTCTCAGGCCTGCCCCGCCCCAGCCCCCAGCCTTCCCACTGCTCGTGGGTGTGACAAAACCTGCCAAACCAGTTCCCGTGCCAGGACCAAGTGGCAGAGCCCAGAGCTGCAGGGGCGCTGGCAGGCTGCAGACACCACGAGCTGGGGGCAGGGAGGACACCGAGAGGCTCTGCTCCGCCTGCTGCCAGGCCACACAGGCACTGCCCCAGGGCCAGGATGGGTGCTCACAGCTGAGCTGCTCCATCACCCAGAATCAGGCACAGCCGGGACTCTCCAGACTCCCGTCCCGACCTGGCACGAGGCCTGGCCTCTCCCTTCCGCCCCTGGATACTACCATTCCAGCTGTCAGTGCCGCGAGGGCAAGAGACCTAGAACTCACGTGGGAAACATGACAGGAGGCAGGAAAATAAGAGAAAAAGGACACATAGACACTTGCCCCCCTCTCGCCCAAGCCACGAGGATGAAGCTCTGCCACCCTCTGCCTGGCAGGTACACACACTCTCTACCCACTCCCCTCCCCCCACCTCAGCGGGCAAGGCCCAAGAAATAGCTGAGCACAAGATACGAGTGTGAGGGGAGAAAGTGAAGAAACCCACGTGCCCACATGGCTTTGTGATACTAGACATACATTTGGGAAAACCTGCCCTTCTCGATCTTCAGTTACCACCGTTCGTGTGAAGGGACCAGGTCGGCTCCACAGTTTCAGGAGGCCTTGAAGTTCTGCTCTCACCCCATCTCCACCCCATCTCTCACCACCTGCTGCCCAGAGGAATGCATGAGTGTACCCCCATCTGTGTGAGGGCCCTTGCTGCACAGGGATGGCTTCTGTGTCAAGGGGCTGCCTTGCCGGGACCTATTCCATCAGCACTAGAACCAACCCAGGAAGCTGGGCCCACAGGCCAGCTGGAGGCTTCTCAGGCTAGACAGTCAGGGATCCAGTGATCCTATCAACTCTTTTCTGGTTCTCAGAGCCCCATTCAGAAATCACTTCTGCAAGACCAGAGGCCAGCTATTTGGCAGAAGAGAGATCCTGGCATCAGCCTGGGCTCCTGTGAGCACAGGACATGTAGACCAGGCAGGTAGGTGCCCAAAAAACATCAAAGACTATTCTCATAACTCAACCAATCTCCCTCTTTGGTAGATAAGGAGGCAAAGGCCCAGAGAGGAGCAGGGACTGGACTGAGGTCACACAGCAAGGCCATGGCAGAGGTAGAACTACCACCCAGGCCTGACCCACTGTCCAGGGCTCCCAGCACATGCTACCTCCCACAGAAAAGGTGTTTTTCCAAATTAAAAATCATGCATCCCACAGAGGAACCAAGAAATCTTCCCTACCCCTCCTTGGGAACTGCCAGAGACTGGTATGAACACAGATCATGTGTTTACCTGTTTACATGCGTTCACCTCTGCATACTAGCATGTGGGACAGTGCATGGTGTATGGCAGGAGCTCCGTCAAAATTAGCTGACTATATCAACTCTGGGAAGGAACTAGAGGTGGAATCCACTTGCAGGCCCAAGCACTGGGGCTGGGGGATGGGAGCAGGAAACAGAACAAAGAAAATACAGATCTGGCTGTCTGTGGCTCCAGATCCAGCCAGGCTGCTCTGAACCAGCAAGGGCACTGTTGGCCCAGAGCTTCAGAAATCCAGGGCCCAAAAATGAGAGACAGGTTGCCCCTAATCACCCTGAATGTACAGACTACAAGGCCTGTGTGTGTGTTGCTGTGACTTGGCAAGGCCGTCACACCAGTCACTCTGTCATCTATTCAGTCACTCACTCAATCTCCAAAACTTAATTAGTTAACAATCAGAGTGAGTAACCGTCACTCCCCACTTGCCTGTCAGTGCTGCCAGACCTGGGGCTGCTCCCATAGCTCCTTTGGCCAGGAGTCGAGCCCCCAAAGCTGAAGATGAGCTGAAATTGAGGACAAGCCACTTTGCTTCAAGACTCATGACTGCACTTGTGAAATGGAGGTGACTGCCTTCCCACCTCCCTTAAGGAGTGCTCCGAGGGCCACACACAGTAATGGATGTGAGCACGCTTTAAAACTGTAAAGTACTAGATATGAGATTAGTAGTAACACTGCCAGTCGTATGTAGCTCAGCTGACCCCCACAGAATCCCAGTCTCTAAGTGTCAGTCATCATCATTATGGTTATCAACAGCACAGTAACAGCAGTTATCAAGCACTCGACTATATGCCAGGCACAGTACCATGTGTGTTGCCTGCACTCTCTCATTAGGGCTCCATAGCCTCCAAAGTAAGAACTATTACTTCTCCATTTTACAGATGATAAAACTAAAGCATAGAGAAATGCAGTGTCTCATTCAAATTCACACAGGAGATGGTGGAGCAGAAGTCTCCAGCCAAGTCTGTCCGAGTCTAGAGTTCAAGCTCTTTTCAGTTTTTTTCCACTGCCTGTTAGAGTGACTCCCATTTGCCAAAGCCTGATGTGGCCCTGAAGTGATGGGTCACTTCACTGACCCCTGTGGTAGCAATCCTTGAGGTAAGTAGGACTGGCTGATTTTGTTGTCCCTGTTGACAAAAGAGGCAACTGAACTGCCAGCAAAGCTTGGCAACCATACGTCTCAACTCACTACCCAGAGAATATCAGGAGTACAGGTGACTACAGAGGGTGGATCCAGAAGGGGAAATGAAGGCCCAGAGAGGAAGGGACCTGCTCGGGTCACTTATTCAGATCTTTCCTGAGACCTTCTCAGGAACACATCACTGAAGACAGTGTTTGCTATCTAGTTTTTTAATGCTCTCCCCACTCCACTGTTGGCTTCCCTCTTTGCATCCAGGGCTGGCTACAGTTAACAACTGATGCCAGTTACTTTCCTAGTCTGAGTCTTAGTTTCCCCACATACCAAATGGGGAAGCTAACCTTGATCAGCAATAAGTTCCAGAGACCAACTCTGCTTCCACAGGCCCACATAAGGCCCAAGAGACCAGTCTTGGTGCCTTTACTCCCTGCTGCCACCAACTCCAGGGAGGCCTGGAGGTAAAGAACATGCCAACACTATATTCACAGAGTTGTGCAACTATCACCCTCCATCTACCTCCAGGATCCCAGTTATTCTTCGCAGACACTGAGCTACAGCCCCCAATGCTCCTTAGGAACACAGGGCTCTCCCTGGTTTGGCCTAGACACTGCTTTTCTGGGAAATCCCAGGGTACCCCTAAGAAGAATTTCTCTGGGGCAGAAATGGAGCAATATGTAAACACTCAGTGGACACTGTGATCCACTCAGTGGAATAAAGCTGTGGGTTTTCTGGGAAAGGGCCTACCGTGTCAGGCCGACCCAAACGCAAGCCTGCCAGCCTTACCTCTCTAGCTACCCTGATTGCAGCGACTCTGCAGACCCTGACCTCGGTTTCCTCATCTACCTCCTGGGCAGCAGGCTGAAACACAGGCCTCCAACATCCCACAGAGGGATCCCCAACAAATGGCGAATCTCATCCACCACAACTTGTTGGAAGAAAAAGGCCAGCCTGTTATGTCAGCCAAGATAGGCAAGAACAGAGGTTGAGGCTGGACTGGGACCCCTTAAATTCATAACCCTTAAATTCAACACTGGGTCCAGGTCAATAAAAAGAACTGCCATTCTTCCATCCTTTGAAACCAAGGGGGCTCCTACTGCTACATCACACTCTTCCCTCAAGTTTCCACTGCGGTTGTTTGAAGAATAAATTCATAACAATTATTCTGCAGACCATAGGAAGGTTGGAAGGTCTGAACTAGGGACATGATTCCCATATACTGGCGGGTCCAAAGAGTGAGCCCCAGAGGCTGTCCCAGTGGCCAAGCAGCCCTGAGCAATGGGAAGAGAGTTCAGGATTCCTGGATACTGGCTTCTATCTTCTAGCTCTGCTCTGCCACTTATTAGCTGTGTGACCTTGTAGAAGTCATACCTTCTCTGAGCCTCAGCTAACCACCCATAAAAGGGAGTGATTATACTTTCCTTGCCTTACCTCTCAGGATTATGGGGAAAATATGATGACATGATGAACAGGAAAGCCCTCTGTAGGAAAAAATGTAAGGGACATGCATTCTAGTCCAAGCATGAGCCAGGTGATATAGGGATGAATAAAACCCCAGTGAATGAATTCCCCTGCCATTCTCTACCTCTTTCCCTTCTACAGAAACATTGGAATCCCTCCAAGAAGGACTGGAGGAATCTAGGGATCCCAGAGACAACAGGGGTCACAGAGGGAATGCTGGACATTTTGGCCTTGTCTGGATGATATTTGTGGGGCCTGGGCCCCCCAGAGAGAGCCCCTCTAGCTTTCAGGCAGGCAGCAAACCAGGGGGAATGATCTCTATCCACACTGGGGAGAGGCTGGGAGCAAACAGAGTAGCCACAGCCAGCATCTCAGAGCCCTGCTATAGGGGGAGGAGGAGGGAGCAAGAGCCAGGGATGGGCGGTGGGGGGTTTCTCCTGATCGCATCTCCCACACTTCCACCCCTTCCTGCAAGAGATAATGATGCAGCCACCTTCCATGAGACAATTGTGCTTGTATCATTTTCCTTCTCTGAACCTCAGCTTCATCATCTGCGAAATGGGTGATAATGCCTCTGATACACTGGGTCCAGGTCAATAAAAAGAACTGCCATTCTTCCATCCTTTGAAACCAAGGGGGCTCCTACTGCTACATCACACTCTTCCCTCAAGTTTCCACTGCGGTTGTTTGAAGAAAAATTTGAAAGCACTTTTAGGAATTTGTATTAATATTACTGAAGAGGGGAATTGTGGCCCTTTGCAGGTCTATAAGGTGTTCATTCTCCTAAAACCCAGGACTCCACTCAGAATGTCCCTATACCCCAGTAACAATGATCGAACCAGAGTCCTTCCCTTGGACTGATACAAAGATCCTAGAAATGCTCTCTTTTGGGTTTCTAACTGGGGCAGTGGACAGCCTAATGATGGCAGAGTTCCTAATAAAGGCATAGAGACAAGCAGTGATGGGAGAGAGATGGAGAGGCCACCTGATTTCTCATCTTTTGATTCCAGGAACTGCCCCCAGGATCCATTAAATCCCTTTCTGATTTAAGCCACTTTGGGCTGAGTTTTTGTTACTTGTTTCTGAAAAAGCCACGCCCAATTATATAGGCCCTCAACAAGATAAGGTTTGTGCCGGCCATGGGCAGGGCAGGGCAGAAGACTGTACTAAAACTGCTCCTGTGCATTCTGGCACAAGCCCTATCATCTGGGCTGCAAGGGACAGTCTACAAAGCATGTTCTCAAAAGTCATCCTAACCCAGTGTTCTTCAGACACTGCTTCCTGAAACCCTGGGAATCTGCAGAGGCACCTCCAAAAACATCCACAGAACAAAGAGCAGTAAGAAGAGCAACAAGAGTATGAATAAACTGCTGTGAATTTGACCACAGTTATATTACAAATACTTACATATTGGAATTCTGCTGCCCCAAAAGATTTGAAATACCCTATTCTAATTGCTACTCGGAGAGCATTAATAAGTAGCCAAGGCGGAGGTGTCCCCTTGCATTCTACAGAAGAGAAAAGTGAGGGCCAGAAAGGCGAAATGATAAGGCCAAGGCCACAGAGCAATCAGCGTCACAGCAAGGACTAGAATGCAGGGCTTTGTCCTTATAGGCAATGATTTCCACTGCACCAGGCTGCCTGTGAAATATCTCTCACATTTCCTATCTCCTCCAGTAAACTGATGGCGGTTAATACCTGGAGTCTCATCTTTCTCGGCTCTAATCCCTACAGTCACCTGAGCCTGGTTTCTTGGAGGGCTTGAAGAATAACTGTATGAACCAACCTCTGCCTCCCCTCACCACACACCCCCTCCTCTGGGTACATAAACACTTAGTTCCCCTTCTCCCTACCCATTTGCCCAAATGTCAGGGAAAGACCAGCAAGGCCTCCTCCTGGGAACTCCTAACCCACCCCTCCGTCCTGGCTGTGCCGTGGCTGTGGACAGAGGAGTCCTTGTTTGCAGTGCTTCCTGCCCAGAGATCTTCATGGGGCCCATGCGCTGGCAGGAAAAAGTCAAATCACTCCTTTTAACTGCAGCTAAAGCCACCAACTACTCCTCCCCGCCCCCAGGAGCAACATGCTCCCAGCTCTGTTTGGCTTTTAGTTTACCTGCCCCAGCCTGGCTCAGCCCCACCTCACCCCCCTTTACCCCTGCTCCATAAAACACACACACACATTTGTACCCCCAGAGGTACAGAGGTGCCTCACATCTAATTAAAAATAAAAAACAGGGGATTTTAGAATGACATCACAGCCCTGGCAGTTATGCATTTCTAAAATAATAATCCCACAATGACATTTGCATATTACTTCACAATTTCCCAAACAGTTTAAATTCAATGCCTCTGCCCAGCTTCCTGTCTACACCCTCACCCTGCCAGAGTCACAGAACCTCCAAGTTGGAAAGGTGCTCCAACACACGTCAGGCCAGTGGTTTGCAAAGTGTCTTACGCAGAGCCAAGGAAGGCTTCTGTATCATTATCTGGGAGCTGCTGGGGCTAAGGAATTAGCCAATTAGAGTCCCCCAGGCCTACCCCAACTAGACCACAGCTGTAAAGCTTTTAGCTGTTTTGTACATTGGGATTCTTTTGGGTTCACTTGAAAAGGGGGTTTCCCTGCTGGAAAGTCAGAAAATAACTCACTGATTCTCACCCCCCCACCCTCTGCCCTGAGTATGTATATATGACCCCAGGCCAACAGAAAGGAAGGTAGCTGCCAAGGTCACTTGGCAGGCAATGGCGGAACCAGAATGAAAACACCCTCCCCAGAACCTACAATCTAGGAGTGGCTAAAGCAAAGAAAACAAGAGCTGCAGGGTCAGTGGCTTCGGCTTCCAGGCCCAAGGCCATCCATCACCAGCCATGGTGGCATGGAGAAACAATATAGGCAAAGGGCCCGTCTAACACAGAGGTACTTGATGGCCATATATTTCAGTTCCTAACTCAAAATGAGCCAAAACCAGAGAAGACTCTCAGCACTGATCCCCCTTTTTTAAACCCACCAAAAATCTGTGGCCCAGACAAACCCTCCTGTTTCCCCAGCACTAAAATACGTCAAACTAGACAGCCTGAGGGCCTGGAAGACCAATTTGTCCAACTTGAGCAAAAGAATTAGGCTGTGCCTTTTTAACACTCACCCTCCTCCGTCCACACCAGCTCCCTGGGGTAAAGACGTCAATCAGGCACCTAGAAGGAGGAAACAATGTTAGCTCCTCTGAACTGAGTTCATGGACCCAGCATGGAGCTGGAAATTGAGAGGCTGGCATCTGACTCTCTGAGGAACCTTAGGGAAGTTGCTGAACCTGTTAAACAGAGAGGCCGTGTGACTCCGCAGAGAGCCAAAGGGAAAGTAACGACTATGAGGCTGAAGCGGCCAGCAGGGGCCAGGCCTTGAAGGGCCTTGGAGGCCAAGGTAAAGAGTTCAGCCTTGATTCTAAGAGCAGTGGGAAATCACCAATGTGTAGGGTAGAGAATGAAGTGGAAACAGGCAAGAGAAGATCTGGGTCTATGTGGTAGGAGTTCTGGGGCTGTCCAGGGAGCTTGTGACAGTGCCCAGACTGGGATGGTTGCAGAAAAGCTAGAAAGAAATGGATGGATTCAAGAGTTCTTTAATAGGCGGTAGAAGACTGGATGGCGGGGCACGAGGGAGAGGAGAGGCCTGCCTATGTTCAGGCAGTTCTTTCCAAGTCAGTCCCATGGCCTCCAGGTCCCAGGAAAAAAAAAAACATTGTTCTCTCAACTTGGCCTATCCTTGCCTCAGTTTCCCCACCTGTGTAATAAATATGAGTGGACCCAGTGGTCCCATTAATATTCTGTTCTGGTCTAATTAATTCACAGAGTACTTAAGTCCCTTTTCAATCATCTTTACGCCTCAACTGCAGGCAGGCCAAGTACACAACAGGGCAGGATTGTTAGAGAAACATCCACTCCCCTGGACTCACACACTCAGAACAGTAAATCTCCGGGAGGCATGAGGTGTCTCCACTTCATAAAGAACACAGAATCAGGTGGACACAAAGGTCAACTGAGCTGAGGTTGGACCAGCAGAAGCTGTGTGCCCTGGTGCCTTCTCTCTGGGCCCCAGTTCTGGAGGTTGGCACAGGCCTCAGGACACGACCACTCCAGCTGCAACATGAGTCACCCAGCAGCATACAACATGCTTCCCCATCCACTGTCTCGTAGCACCCAGGCTAAGCCTGGGAGACCAGGCAGTGAGCATGTCTAGGAGGCAATGCAGTACAATGGTTATAGGTTTGGGCTCTGCAGTCACACAGACCTGGTTTGAAAACTGGCTCCACCACTCTCCAGCCATGTGGCCTAGAGCAAGTCACTTTGCTTCTCTGAGCCTTGGTTTCCTCATTTGGAAAACAGAAGTTAGCCTGCTTCCAGGGCTAACAGGAGGATTAAATGAGATGGCGCATGTGGAGAGCTCAGCACGGTGCCTCAACAAACTTCTTCTGAGCTTATTATTGTCTGGTGCCTGTTATATTCATAGTGATGGTGACAAAGGATCCAGGAGGTAACAGCTCCATTTACGGATGTGTAAACTGAAACCCAGAGAGGTAAAGTAACTCACTGAGGACCATTACAGTGAATCGGTGCAGGGGTGAGACCCAGAGTTCAGATTCTTAGACATTAGGTTGATGCACACCATTTTGGTTCCTGATTTTCAGAAGAGGAAGGTGACACTAAAAAATTACAAGTGACTTGGCCAAGACCACAGATAGCATTAACAGTAGAAGAGGGATTTGAACCAAGGCCTCCTTGATGCAAAAAGCCCATGGTGTCTCCCATGGACATCCAGAAGGCAGATGTATGGAGAAGCTTCAGATTTCAGGGCCCCTTAAGCCTGGAAAAGGGACACATGCAAATCTGGGCAGATGTTGGGGAGGGGTGCAAAGCTACCTTGCAAGGAAGCCAAAAGGAGCTAGTAAAACAAAAGCCTTTCTCAGAAGCCCTCGCTGTGGACTGGGCAGGAGAAGAAGGGGCTGACAAGCAGGGCCATCCGTCCTGCCAGGGCTGAGCTGGGGGCTGGATCTACACAAACAGAAACAGTTTCAGCTTGGCCACCAACTCTCTCAGTGATCACACACCCTAGGCAGGTCACACACACATACACACTCAGCTCTGTTTCTCCAACTCAAGAATGAGATTATTGTACCGAATGGTGCTGGGATCCCTTCCAGTTACAAGAGACTTATCATAACCGTTCTTCACATGCTCTGGACTCCTGGTCAGGCCCTCCTCCTACAACCCCAGAAGGTGGCCTCTTAACCCTGGCTCTCCAATATTACCACACTAGGGCTGGGAGGTCCTACATTTGGGTTCTGGCTCTGTAGCCAAGTTTACTTCCCCTCAACAGGCCTCAGCTTCCTCACCTGTAAAATGAGCACATATCTCTGCCTGATCACTTATGAAAGCAGAAGATCAAGGAGCTTCCTCAAGGGCGAGGTATCTCCTGCGGTAATGAACAAAGCACCTCCCTCACCCCCAGCGGAATCCTCGTTCCCAAGTCCACCCTCAAGCTCTCTGAGCTCCTCTTCCTCTCCCTCTGGCTTCTGTCTCCTCAGACACAGGACAAGAGAATCCAAGCTGACAGACGCACTTTCAACATCCCACACAACTAACTGACAGCAGCCGCCACTACAGCAAATACCTGACCGCTCATATACACCAGGCATTGTGCAAAATGTTGCACTTGGATTATATCTCAGGTAATCCCCTCAATCAATGATTTAATTGATTGAGATTAAATCCCTACACTGATCTAGATTGACAGATGACAGACTAAGCTTTAGGAAAGTGAAGTGACTTGCCCAAGGTCACACACAGAGCAAGTAAGTGGCATGGCCACTCAGACAAAGGACTCTTCATTTGACCTCAGAAGTCCTATTCCTATCCGTGAGGCCATGCGGTTAGCCAGGATAACATCCCACCTCAGGGTGAGGTCCAGATCTAGGGATCAGTGAGTGGGGAGTATGACCTTTACCCCACAAGCCTCTCTAAATAACTAGTCCTTATAAATCATGTATTATTATTCAAATATGTCCAACTCAACCCTCTGGGTTAGAACAGCTCTGTCCAATAGAAATAAAATGTAAGCCACGTATGCAATTGAAAATTTTTTAGTAGTTGCATTTTTTAAAGTTCAAAGGAATAGGTGAAATTAATTTTAATAATACAGTATATTTATTTAACCCAAGATGTCCATTTCAACATGTAATCGATATAAAAAATATTGAGCTATTCTTTCTTTTCATAATAAGTCTTCTAAAGCTGACATATATCTTACATTTAGAGCACATCTCAATTCTGATGTTAAATTTTCTTAGGGTATTTAGATTCCCTTAGCCTTTACAACTGAAAAAGTATATTCATCAATCTAAGTTCCCAAACATATGCAGAAGTTTTTTGATAAGTGAATGGAGTATTCTTTTTATATATGAAATTAATTCAAATCAGATTAAATCCCCAGTTCCTCAGTGGCAGTAGCCACATTTCAGGTGCTCAGCAGCCATGTGAGGTAGTGGCTATGCCAAGGGGCAGCATAACTCTAAAGAGTAGGGCTGGTGGCCTCCAGGGCCCTGAGCTAGAGCTCGGCTTCCCAAGGTAAAGGTGAATCCGAATGGAATGATCCGGTCCATTCAACTAACTTCTGAGCTTATTATTGTCTGGTGCCTGTTACATTCATAGTGATGGTGACAAAGGGCTCAGGGTACCCCCTGTTCAGAGAATAACACTGTGTCTCAGACGTGGGCCACCTGCCCAGGGTCATCTGGCTTTGACCCCAGGCCTGTCTTGGAAGCCTGAGCTCTGTCCCTAAAGCTCGACAGAAGCCCTGTCTAGAGGTCAGCTTTCTAAAGGAAGAAATAAGCCTTTGCCACTATTCTCAGGAGCCCCTCTTCCCCCAGTCTAGTGGCAGAGAACGGCCCAGAATAGGACACCCAGGGAACAGGGTTAAAAAAAAAGGAGAGGAGCAGAAAGGCACGGTTTAACTTGCACCGGGTGGCGGTCCTGTGTACAGGGCTGAGGCCACTGGTGGTGCCATCCCCACCCTCCCCCTACTGGGCAGGAAACACAGCCACCAAGGTCTTTGGGCTGCCTGCCCTCTGGGTGGGCCCCTGAGGCTAGGTGCCCTGACCCCCCACCCCCAGCCCCATGCCTGTCCTGAGAGCACTCACCCCTAGGCCCCTGGACCAGCACCAGAGCCAGCACTCACCTCCCAGGGCCACCTCAGGAGGAACCAGGGGAAAGGACCCAAGAGACAGCCTGCCCCCTAGAAGGCGGGGAGGAACAGGCCCTGGAGGCAGATTCCAGAGTAGGGAAAAGGTGGCTGGTACAGGCCAGAAAAGCCTGGTGGCTCCACCCCTCTCCTAGGGAGCACAGCTAGCGCTCAGCCCCCTCCCACTAGCCCAGCAGGGTGAAACTCTTACCAGCTATTAGGTTTAACAATTAACTCTGACGGGTTTCCATTTCTGCAGGAGGCAGTTGCAGCAAAAAGTCCCACATAGGGGTAGGGGACTTGGAAAGGGATAGATGAGGAAAGAGTCAGTGTACAGGGAGAAAGGGGAGATTTGTGACCCCCCTCGCCACCTCCTTCCCATCCCATCCTACCAGTGTGTGACAGCCCTCATGCTCAGGCTTAAGTTCCATAGGTCAGGGGTAGGAACCTGGCACATAGGAGCTCAGTAAATATTTTTAATTAACAAACAAGGGGGCAGGGTGAACTGGAAAAAATAGACTAGACAGACAGACAGCCTGATGGAGAAGAAATGCAGGAAGGCAAAAGGCAGCTTACCCAGGGCTGGGCCTCTCCCTGACGCCTTTGACCCCAGAACCTCACTGAGACCAGAACTAGGCATGCCAGGAACATGGCTTTGAGCACCCAGCCCTGGGACTTCAATGGGAGAGATACCACTATGGTATCAAGTACCGGGCCAGGCCCACAGACACTGGGATGCTCTGTGCTGCTGCCACACTGTGCCTCTTGCTGCTTGGCAACAGCCTCCCCTTCTCAGGCCACCCCCTGAGTTCTCCCCACCTCCCAGTATTCCCCTGGCTCCCACCTATGTGGGCCTTTTTCCTTTCCGGGAAGGAAAGCCCAGAATGATGGCAGCTCCAGCCCGCTCACATCCCACTCAGAGGGGTCACACACACACCCTGGCAACCAGCTGCTCCCAGTCTGACATGCGCTTGTCATTTACACCCCTGCTGAGACCTGAGCATTGTAAAAAATATATGGTCAGTAAACAATTATGATTCATTATTTTTCAATTAATGGTTAATTGAAAATGGTTGTCATTTACACCCCTGCTCTGGTTTCATCCCCCTCCTCACCCTCTTCCCTCACCCCTAACACAGGCCTAGGCCTACAGCCTGCCTCCGGCGGGCTGACACTAACTCCCTGTGGCCAGTTCGCATGGTGTTGGGGTGGGTGAATCCTCTGCTTCCCATCTGTGTAATGTGGGGGTGAGGAGGGTGGATCAAGGGATCATGTCTCCTGCTGGCCAGCTCTGATATTTAGAGATTCTAACACTTCTGGGATCAATTTGTGCTTTAACTTCAGACAGACTAGAGTTCAGATCTTGACCCTGCCCAAATAAACAGGTGGGCCTGTTATTATGGAATAGACTCCAACGTGAGCCTGCAACCCAGGACTGTAGCCCACCCCTGACCTTTCTCACCTCAAACCTGGGCAGAGGGACAAAGGCCCTCCCTGCTCCCTGGTGCCCACTGACTCCTCCATAAAGCCCCAACTTGTCTGCCCCACTTTTCCAATGTTTTCTCACTCTCAATCTCAGTAATGGCATCATGAGCTATCAATCCCCCAAATTCTTTTTGGGCAAAACAAATCTTGAAGCTCCGTGTCCATCTGGGGTGCTTCTGTACGGAGATGCTGGAGCTGCCTCTACTTCCACTCTGCCCTTTCCTGCATCCTTCCTGCAGCTCTTCAAGTGTGAGCCCCACCATCCCATCTGCCGCCTAGAGCTCCCCTCCTTTACCTCCACAGGGAGTATTTTCTCCCTGACTCCCCTTATGGGGTCTACACTGATCACTCACCAGATGCTACTACTGCAGTAGTCTTTCTGCCCTACTTAACCTTAAGACCCTAGAGACCAAGGAACTCCTATGATGATTTTTCTCTATCTCTTATTCTCACCCCCCAGCATGACAGTTCAAAATATAGTAGGTATCTGCTGAAACAGCAATGACAATAACCATTAATTGAAAAATAATGAATCATAATTGTTTACTGACCATATATTTTTTACAATGCTCAGATCTCAGCATTTTACACATATCATTTCAGGTAATCTTCCCGAGCCTCCAGTAGCCTTGTCATTCCTACCCCTTCAAGCCAAGCAAACTGAGGCTCAGAGGAATGAAGTGACTTGCCTAATGTCACAGAGCCAGAAAATGGCAGAGTCATGATTGAAATTTAGGTTCTTACCCACTGCCCTACTTGGCCTCCCTCCAATCCACAAAAAACAGTGGGGATATGTGAGAAGTTGTGCTCTTCCAGTGAGGGGGCCACAAGGGCTCCAGAGAAACCAACCCAGCCTAGGGCCAGAGGCAGTCTGCAAGTAAAACTTAATAACCTTCTTTTAAGCACCTGCTCTTTGCAAAGCCCTGTGCTAGGTGCTGGGGAGGAAAGCATGATGCATGAGACATCTTAATGCTCACCATCTGACAAGAGAGACAACCCATGTCCCAGGACAAAGCTAAGACCAAGGAGAACTTGTCCTCAGAGGGGAACAATAAGGTGCTGAGGGAGGGCAGGGGAGGGAAAAACAACTTTTCATTGTGGGAACAGGAATGGGAGGGCTCAGGTGGCTTTGTGTGAAAGAGGTGAGCATCTGAGCTGAGCCTTGAGAAGGCAGACAGGATTTCAACAGTGATTGGGGAAGGGGATTGGGGGGTGGTATTCTTGGTAGAGCAACCCAGGGATCTGGGGCAAAGACATAAATTAAGTACTGGGTGCGTCCCAGGAGCCTCAGGAAACATTCTCTAAGCTCCACCCCTTGACACTGGCCCCTGGTGTCTGACCTTGAAGACGGGCCACTTTGAGTGTCCCCAGACACACAGGCACCTGGTTCATTTATGGTGAGTGGACACAAAGAGAGAGAAAGGACTGGGCATCTGGGCATGTGGCTTAACAGGAGGGACTCAAGGGGCTAGAATCCAGGCTCTATACGGATACACTACAGGAAGGGGGTAGTTCCACCAGAGGGGATGAAGTTGGGGAGGCAGAAAGGAAAAGGGAAAGGATGCGAATTGGGCACCAGGTGACCTGGCTTCCAGAACCACAGAGGAAAGCTACATGGGACCTTGGGCTTATCCTGCCCAACCCCCATTTTACAGCTGGAAAAACTGAGGCCCAGACAAGGAAAGGGAATGGTCCATCCCATCAGCGCCTTCACTCAAAAACAGCAATGTGCTAAGAGGTGGGAGAGATCTGCCTTAGATGCCTGACTCTGCCATTTGCTCCCTGGTGACCCTGCTGCAGTCATTAGGTTCCCACTCTACAACACAACAGTGAGGACAGCCATTCTAAACTCTTAAGGGTCATGATTCAAAGATTCAGGTGGTACCCATGGATCTTCTCCCAAGATCAAGGCACACTCTCAAAATTGTGCCTGCAGTTTCAGAAGTTCATGAACATTTGAGAACAGCATTCTCCAAGCGCAATCTGAGAACCACTGTGTCAGTTGCTTCCTGGGAAGACAGTTAAAACAGGCTGATTCCAGGGCCCCACCCCAGATCCCACCCTTGTAGGGAGCCACTGAGTTTGAATCTCTGGGGTGAGTCCTGTAAGAGTGTTTTTTAATAACTCTTCTTTGCTGCTCTTGGGGGAACAGAGTTTGAGAATTCCTGCTTGAAGGAACCCTGGGTGGTGGGGGAGGATGGTGCTTAGCTGCTCTCTCTTTAGCTGTTTCACATATTGAATTTCTGCTTCATTGCCTATAAAGAGAGGGCTCATGGCTGTAAGCCTGAAAACCACTGTTCATTAATCAAGGTTCCTTCTGGCTGAGCCACCTGCTCAAAATGACCATGATCATGGTCATGGTGGAGGTGGGTGGAGAGCCAGCAAGCTGACCTCAGCTGCTCAGATTCAGAAGTGGCATTTGGAGATCAGAAGCCATGCCTGGGAGAAGTCTGGACTCCTTGGCTGAACTTGCAGTGAAAGGTTTCCTATCAACACTGGCCTAGAGGCTCCTTTCCTCTTCAGGCTGTCTTGCTCTGGCCCTTAGCCAGCTCTGGCTTCCTTTCTTTTCCTTTCTAGCACAAATGTACTCCTGAACTTGGGTTTCCTGACTCCAACCTCTGCCTCCCTCCCCAACACCCACCACTGAGCCTGACTGAGGATCTCCGAGCCCCTAAACACCCTTCTGGGATGACAATCTCTCTCTGCAGATGGTAAGCTTTTTTAACTAGAAGACTCAAGATAATCATTGAAAAACTAAGGAAGCCAATGACAAAACATCTAGGGAAAAAGTCAAGTACCTTCAGACCTGCCCTGTCACCTGCCCCTGATGCAGGTATCTCCCACAGGTGGCAAGCTGCCTAGAACCAGAGGGGCTCAGAGCCTTGGCCAGCCCCCGGACTGACACTACAGGAAGGCCAGTCCCTGAGGGAGTGACAGCACAGGCCTGGGAGACAGGAGATGTGGATAGGAGACCCTACTCTCTGAGCCGAGAATTTCTTCTCTGAATTTGAACAAGTGTGCATCCCTCTGCGGGCCTGTAAACATTCTCATAGGCCCATCCAGAGCAGTATAGGAAAGTCTCAAGAGCACCCATGGGCTTTGGATAGGTCTAGGTCTAGATTCAAATCCCAACTGTGCCACTTGCTGGCTGAGGATTGGGTAGGCCTTGGGTGAGTTATTTAGCCTCCGTTAATGAAATGGGGATCATAATCTCTGCCTCACTGGATAGCTGCAAGGATTAGAAAACATAAGGTATATAAAGTACTTAGCACGGGGCCTGGCACTTGGTAAGCTAAGAAATGTAAGCAGTTGTTTATCAGTCGCCAGAGTGAGCCTCTGATGAGGAAGACTCTAGGCTTTCTAATTCATAGGTAGCCGCACGCATTCCCCAAAGCACCCACTTGTACTGGGTCCAGAGGCTTTATCTTTAGCCCTTAAATCGGAGAGAACTTGGGGAGAGGGAGGAGGGGAAGGCAGGAGAAGAGACTGAGAGGAAGCTGAGAAGAGGAGGGAGGAAGGAAGGTAAAGGAATGAGGAGGGGCCGGGCTCCCCCAGCTTGGGAGAAAGGAAGATGACCTCAGGGACACTGCCAAGACAATCAGCCTGCTCTCTTTTCCAGATCCTCCCCTAGGCCTGCCAAGGCAAGGGTTAGAGGGACCCAGCCCGCTGAGAAGCACCACCCTGGCTGTCAGCAGGGACTCTGAAGCCTTGGGTCACCTCCAGACTCTGGCTCCAGGCACTGCTGCTGTCTGCCTGCAGCGGCCTCCTCCCGGGGAAGCAGGCAGCGAAGGCTAGAGCCAGGCAGAGAACAGGAACAACCAACCTGCCAGTTCGGCCTGCAGAGGCACTGCCCACACACTCAGGACTCAGGGACCCCCTTGCTTGAGATTCTTTCCTGACTCAGCAGGACTTCTCCATGGGGTCCCCACCTCCAGGCCCTGTGCAGAGCCCTCCCCAGGCCTCCACTTGCCCAGAGGTCCTGCTTCGGGCCTACAGTTGCAAACAGGGGGAAAGTACTGTTCAGATCGTAAACAGGAGCCATAACAAGGCACTCTTGATTGCCACTGACCAGCTCCAGGACCTCCGGGGGGTCGCTTCTCTCAGAGCATGTTTCCCTCTTCTGGCTGACGAGGGTGATGAAGGGCAAGCACCGTCTCTGAGGGTCTCCCAACTCTGACAGCAGCTGTGTGATACTTCTGAGCACCAAGGGGCAAAGAGGACTTGCCTCAGAAAGGAATGGGCTGGACTGGGCTGGGCTCTGCTGAGAATGCAGGGGAGGTGGCAATGGCCAAGGGTCATTATCATGATGATGATTAGAATTAAAAGTCACTGCAACAAACTCTTAAACAACTTACAAAGAGCTTTCTCTTCATCCCCCAGGATTCACAATCCAGGGAGGTAGGTAGAGCTGGGTGATGACTGTTCACATTTGGCAGACGAGGAAAGTGACCTGTACCAGCTGAGCTACTAAGTGCGGAGAAGGGAGAGCTGAAGAGGAAGTAATAATTCCTGGGTGCCTAATGGGTGTCCCCTCACTATGCTTGCTCGCATCTGTTAACCTGACCAAGCCTCACCACCATGACACAACGCGGCAGGGCCTGTTGTCTCCATTTCATAGAAGAGGAAGCTGCTGAGAAAAAGTAACTGATCTACTCTAAGGTTTGTGGCTGTTCCACTGCAAAGTCTGGATTTGGACCTGAGTTTGTGGGACTCCAAGAGGTTCATTCTTTTCCAGCTTCCTGTATGGGCCAGGTTGAATAGTTCTCCACCTTCTTATATGTGCCATGAATCCCCAAATTCATGTCTACCCAGAACCTCAGAATGTGACCTTATTTGGAGATAGAGTTTTTGCAGATGTTAATTAGTTAAAATAAAATGAAGTCATACTAGATTAGGGTAGGTCCTAAATACAGTATGACTGATGTTCTTATAAAAGAGATGACATAGAGACACACAGGGAGAAAGCCCTGTGACAACACAGGCAGATGTAGCCGCCAACCAAGGAGCACCAAGGATTGCTGGCAACTCCCAGAAGCTAGGAGAGAGCCATGGAACAGACTCCTCCCTCAGAGCCTTCAGAAAGGACGAGCCCTGCAGACACCAGGATTTCTTTCTGACATGTAGCTCCAGAAGAGTGAGAGAATAAATAGCTGTTTTGTTAAGCCACATAGATTGTGGTACTCTATTAAGCAGCCCTCGGTAATTAATGCACTCTGAGTCCACTGAGTAACAAACCTGGGACTCTTAAATTCCAGTTTTCAGATTCCCACTCAATCAGCAAGCAGCCTTGTAGGTTAATTGGGTCTAGAGGCCTGGGAAAATCATTGTCTTCTCTCTTTCACCTCCCTGGCCCAGGCTGGCCTGAAGTCCATCAGCTGTGCTTCTTCCGTGTTCTAGGTCTCTATGCATCCCACTGGGCCTTTACATCATGTAAACAAGCACCCTCACCATGTCACCAGACAACAGTCCCCCCTCTCCACCTGGGCCTTCCCTTACCACCACCTGGAGAGTTATGTTTTTGAAATGCAAATCTGATTCTTCCTGGCTAGCTTAATCCTCTTCCCCAGCTCCCCACCACCTGTAGGACTCAAGCTCTTAAGCCTGAGTCAGATCTAGCCTCAAACACCCTCTCCAGCCACCCACCCCACCTGTCCCCACCACACTCCAACTTCTTCTCTAACCACATGTAACTATTTAGTTTCCCTAACAAGTCATGGTGCCTTGACACATGCTGCTCCAACTACTTGGAAGATAAAATCCAGCCAAACACCATCTCTTTCCTCCATGAAGCCTTTTCCTCCATGAATAGCTTGGCACCTTGTACACTGTACATGTCTGCCCCCATGCCCATCCTGTGAATACTGTTGTATAAAATTCTGTTTTCATAGTTCTGGGGCCATGCACAAGTTCATTCAAGAATGTTGAACTGAACTGTAGAGCAGCCATAATAGTAGTAATTGATAAAATGTACTGAATGTTTACTATGTGCTCAGTACTGTGCAAAGCATTCCATGTATGTGACCTCATTTCATTCTCAAAACAACTGTGTGAAACAGATACTATTATTCATCCTACTTTACACATGAGGAAATTAAAAGATGAAGTTAAAATTGCCCAAATCCACCCAACTAATATGCAGCAAAGCCCAAATGACTCTAGAACCAGTGCTAGTAACCAATATTAGGCACACCATCCATGCCAATATACAGAAGAGAAAATGAACAAGGAAGGAAAAGTGACTCTCCCACAGCCACATAACTAGCATGGACCCAGATCTTTAGATTCCTTATTTAATGTTCTTCCTCCTCTTTCTTACAGGATACTAATCCAGAAGGACACAGAAAATAACCAAGGCTGTGCCTCCTGAAGAGCTTTCTCCTGCCACTCCCAGAGCAGAGCCCTCCATGGGCCCAAGCACACAAGGGCTCAAATCTATGGCCAGGAGATGTAGTAGTAGAAAAGAAAAATAAATCCAGTTCCAAAAAATCTGAGGCCTGTTTAGATATTCTAATGTCAGGACCTGAGAGGACACTCTGGGTATCATTTAGTACAATCCCCCATTTTATAAAGTCATACATTCAACAAATTTATTGAACACTAATCGTAAGCCAGGCAATGTGTGGGTTCACCAGAAAGACTGATAAGCAAGTTCCTGCCCACATGGTATTTGCCATCCAGTGAAGGGACACAGACAAACAACTAACAAGTTCATGTATAATTACAAATTTTTATAAATGCTATGACATACTGGGAGCTTTAAGAACATATACCAGGAAAAACTGACATCCTAGGGAGCTGATGAAGGCTGCCCTGAGAAAGTGAGTCTCAGCTGAAATCTGAACAGTGTGAGTTAACCAAGATAAGTAGCAGGGCAAAGTGTGCTAGACAGAGGGAACAGCATGTGCAAAATCCCAGAGCCAAAAGAGTTGACGGTGCCTGGATGAATGAAAAGAAGGCCAGAGACTGGTTTCCACAGAGGTGGGCAGGAACTTGATCCTGCAGGTCTTCTAGGTCAAGGTAAGGAGTGGAGAAACTGAGCCGAGGAGGGAAACCCCTCGCTCTGAACCTGGCCCAGAGCAAATATTGTCAGTGCATCATTGCATTATTCACTGAAGGGGTGATTTGCCCAAGATCAGAAGAAAGACTTGGGACTTGAAACCAGAACTTCTACCTGCCAGGCTAGTGCTGCGGGCTACTTCAGGGACAGGGGGCAGGGGGTGGGCAGAACTTTCCACATGCGTCAACCTGTAGGAGGATCTGGCTCCCTTCTGCAGCTCTTGAGCTCTAAAGCTCATCAGAAATCACCCGTGTTTGTTAAAAGAGGGACTGCTAAGCCCATCCCCAGAATTATTAATTAAGTAGGTCTAGTGGGAGCCCTCAAAATTTGCATTCCTCACAAGATCCCAAGTGACCCTGATGTTGCTGGTGGGGTGACCATATTTTGAGAATGGGGCAATGGGGAGTGGGGACTGGGGACTGGGGCCTGGATCCTGGGGCTAGGAGAGTAAATTCTTAAATCTGGGTAACAATGAAACAAACTCTAGCACTCTGAGAAAAGAAAGGGGCCTCAAAACCCAGAATCCAGTTTGCTAGCTGCTCCACCAGGGAAACTGAGGCTTAGGGGGCTCAGACTCTTATTCAAGAGAAGCTCAATAAAAACATGCTGAGTGAAAGATAAGCACAGAAAGGGTTTGACCAAAGTCAAAAGGAAACCCCTGAACCAGACTCCAGGGTTCCTGAGCTCCAGGCCAGAGCCTTCCCCATCCTGGGAGGTTTTGGGAAGGGGACACAAGCCCAACTTCTGCTGCCTTTGGCAGGGAAACATTTTAAGAATTGTGGAAATCTGTTGTTGGCCCCCAATCCTGTAACCCATCCACCCGCCTTTCTTTTACACTCCGGGCTCCCTCCCTTTACACTCCAAAGCCTGTGCACTTCATCCTGACAAGCTTAGCAGAAGGGGAGGTGAAGTTAGAGGAAGGAGAATTGGAAGTGGAGAAAGAATTCTTATCCTTGGATATACTTCCAGAACAATTCCTTCCTCCGAGAACAGTCTCAGGTTCTCTCTATCCTGGTATCCAGTCTACTCCCAATCCACCTACATTTCAGTACTAGCTTCTGAAAACCACAAAGCCAGGGACAAAATTCCCAAACCACCTTTTCACCCAGTTTTTCTAAAATACAGTGGCCCTGACAGAGTTTTTCTGTCCTACTCCAATTAGCAGCAAAATGCCACTTTTCTCGCAAACCCACATACACAGACTCACTAATATACAAACAACTATATGTACATAAAAACAATATACCCAAACTTATAAAAACACATACACATATACATCAAGAGATACATTATTCACTGTTCACTGATAAAATATACTTATTTATACAAATGCACAAGAAATATACAGCAAGGAGAACACACACATGCACACAAACTATAGCTCTAGCAATGCATGCATTGCACTTATACATGGGGAAAACACACACCCAGAGACCTCTCTCAAAGTAGAGGTCTCCCAAAGGGGAATTCCTTGGAACAGGGGGCCCTGGCCCTTTAAGACAGTGGTTCTTCCTCCCCCTTTCAGGGCACCTAAGGTGCGGTTCTACCCCTGGGGAAGTAGCAGGGGTAAAGGTGGGAGTGTGGCTGACCTGGCCAGGCCCAGTCTGGTTCTGGGCAACGGTCCCCTCACCCGGACAGGAAATGGACTCCTGAACAGACTGGGTCACCAGCCTGGGGACCGCACTCGCCGCTGTCAGCACTCCCAACACACACCCTCTCTCCCCTTCCCCCCTCCCCCACTCACACACCTTGGGCTTCAGGCTGGACACGCCCTCCATTCCAGCTGGGCCAGGTACTCGGGCACCGCTGTCAGCCCAGCACCCTGTGGGCCCTGGGGAGTGGCCGCCCACCTGCCAGAAGGGTCTCCGCGAGGCGGGGACGTTCCCCCCGGCCGCCGCCACCCACCGCCCCGGCCAGGTGTCCAGCTCCCAGCAACGGCAGCGCCTTGGCCGCCGCCCGCACCCCTTCCTCCCGGCAGTGCGGAGACAAAGCCGCGCACACGCACACGGGGGCTACGCGGGTGCACACCCGCCCTCACACGCGCACACACGGGGAGTCATACTGGCGCTCAGACAGCGACACACACACATACCGCGACAGGCTCCAGCCACAAGCGAAGCCACTGGCACACACCCTCATCCAGATGTACACACACACTCGACTACACATTCGGACACACCCTCTCATAGAGACGTTCACGGGCAGACGCACCCTTGCCCACATACACACACATCACCCAGTCCAGACGCGGAGACATACGGGGCACACACCCTCACACACAGATGCACACCCGGCCACACACGCACGCACGCGCGCACGCACTGAGCATCCACTTGCACAGAGTCACGGGCACACACACATTCACACCCAACACACACCCGGCTTCTGAGACCCCGACACACAAACGGGCACCAGTACTGAGACGCCCGAACCGAGGCCGGGGCCTCGTGGCTCGGGCGCCCACCCCCACCCCCAGGGGTGTCCGGCCCCCAGAGCCTGCCCGCCGGCCTGTCAGTGCTTGAGGAGTGGAACCCAGCCCGGAGCCCTTGGTGATCACTCCACACATAACAGGCGCGGGATCCCGAGGGGGCCGCGGAGGGCGGCGCGGACGGCTAACCTGGCGGCGGCGGCAGCGCGGCTTCCGGGCGCTGTCTGTCCTCGGTCCGTGCGTCCGGCCGTCGCCCGGGCGGGCTCCGAGGCGCGCTCGCTGCGCAGAAATGCCCCGCTCGCTCGCCCGCTCGCTCCCTCTCCCTCCCACGGCGCTCAGCCCCCTCCCCGCCCGCCCCCTACACCCGGCAACCCCCCCGCCCCGCCCCGGCCGGTTCCCCCCGGGGCGGCGGCGACGATCCCTGCAGCCCGAGCGGCCGCCGGCGAGCGA
The DNA here is from genome assembly GCF_030020395.1 of Manis pentadactyla. Lineage (NCBI taxonomy): Eukaryota > Metazoa > Chordata > Mammalia > Pholidota > Manidae > Manis > Manis pentadactyla. Next base: position 157,121,900 of record NC_080023.1, on the reverse strand, counting down.
GCGAGGATCGGCGGCGAGCCGCGAACAGCCGGGGAAGCGTCGCCGCCGCCGGAACCGCCGGGGCCGCGGGAGTCGCCGGAGCCCGGGCCGCGCGTCGGGAGCAGCCGCGCCGGCCCCGGGGGAGGGGAGGAGAAGAGGCGGCTGAGTCCCGCGAGCCAGCCTGGCACTCGTGGCCCGCCGCCCGCCTCCCCACGTGGGCCCCCGGCCGGCGCCTACCTGAGCTTTGGCGGAGCTCAGCGGCCGGGAGCAAGCGGCAGGGCGAGGGAGAGAGACCCCACCCCGGGCCTGCTCGCCCCGCGCCCCAGCCCGGTGGGCTCGGGCCCCGCCGCCGCCTCCTCCCGGCCCCCGGCCGGAGCCGACCTCGGTTCTCCCTGGCTAGGACTCCTGGGCTCTCGGCCCAGTGCCCCGGGCTAACCCCACAGCCCAGCGCCCAGCTCCCGGGCCTCCTCTACCTCCACCTCGGTCCTGACCGACGCCCACCCGCCTCCCTGCCGCCCTCTCATTGTTCCCGCGGCCGGGGCTCGCGGAAGATCGCGCGGCACATTCCAGCCCTGTCTCAAGCCGTATTACCTCCGGACCTTCTGGGGGAACCTCCGGAGTCGGCCCCTGCCTCTGGGAACCCGCCGCCCACCCTCCGCAGCGCAGGCACGCCCAAAGTAAAGAGCCTCTCTAAATTAGGGCTATCACCACCAGGGCCTTTATAGGCTCTCTTTCAGGTCCTATTTTGAGTATAAACTGAGGCTTGGGAAGAGAGTCACTAACCCAAGCCTAGCAAGCTCGGGATAGCAGCAGGAAGAAGCTGGGGGCACCGACTGGTTGTCCCCATTCCACAGACAAGAAGCCGAGGGAATTCCTGCCCCGGGGCTCCTAGGACATGGCCAGGGCCTCCAGAAAGGCATGAATCCTTTGTTAGATACGGAATAAAGCATAGAGATGTGGGAGAAGAAACGAGTGTCATGCATTTTTGGGGGTTTTCCTGCAAGTCAGGAGGCAGGTTAAGGCCTACTAAATGCAGGCGCTTTCACCCTTGTCTTACTTAGACCTGACCACAGTCCTACGTGGCAGTTGTGATTATCCCCATTTCAGATGAGAAGCAGGGCCTAGATCTCTACCAAGGCAGCACAGAGCCAAGATGAAGCCCAACAATTATTCGTGTTCTTCACTGTGATCCCCGCCTCCAGTATAGGATACTCAGTGCCAAATGAGCAGCTTGGAAGGTAAGAAATCAAGGAGGGGAAGCCTGGTTGGGACCTCAAGGGACTTCCACAAACTAAGAGCAGAGCTGAGGGAGCTGAGGCCCCAAAGCAAGACTGAGCATGACTTGTCCAGGAGAAAAAATATATAATTAATAATAATAATTAATGATAACTAATGTGTTTGGAGCACTTACTATATTCTGGGCACTGTTCTAAAGCTTTACTTGTACTAACTCATTTAACCCCACAATAACACTGTGGGAAAGAGGTTACTCTTATCCCTCCTTTATACATTAGGAAACTGGAACACAAAGATATTACATAGCTTGTAAAGTGGTAGAACCAGGATCCAAATCCAGGAAGCTGATTCCCAAGCCTGTATTTTTAACTATCATAGACCAGACAGAAGCTGCCACGAATGCAAAACAAAGGCATCTGAACGAAGAGAGCCCCCGTCGCAGCAAGACTCTATTTAACTTGCTGTCTTATGTCTCCCTATGTGTACCCAGTGCCCAGCACACAGGGCCAAGTATGTAAGCCTAAGTTGTTAAACTGCTACGTGATGGCCACATGGGGCTGGAGTGTGAATGGGCTCTGTTGCAGCCCCTTCTGCTCTGCTAAGCATTTTCATCAGTGGTTTTAGGTGAAACAGGGGAAGGCAAGAGACACTAATCAAATCTACTGTTGTCATGAATTTGGAAGGGACAACAAACACACTGGAAACCAAAATTAGTTTCCAAAAGATCTTAGCAGCCTTGGGGCTGAGCTGGGACTAACAAGAGAATGGGCCACACAGAATACATATAAACTCTTGCCCTTTGGTCCAAACCAGAGCAGTCCCATAGAACTTTCTGTGATGATGGAAATATCCTGAATCTGCATTGTCTGATTTGATAGCCACCTGTGGCTGTTGAACATTTGAAATTGGCGTGTACAACTGAGAAACTGAATTTTTAATTTCATTTAAGTACTTTAAATTTAAATAGCCACCTGGGGCTAGTGGCTGCCATATTGGCAGTGCAGTTTCAAATGATCAAGTGCCCAAAATACAGGATAGAAAGAATCTAGATTAATCACGGGGCTCAGCTCTAGGCCTCACATTCTGAGGGCAACACTGTCACACTGGAACAAGTCTAGAGGAAGAGACCAGAATGCTGATGAACTGGATGCCAGATTATGCGATGAATTATTTAAATAACTTAGAGAAGGGAAAGCATAAGGGGGCTGTAGTGGCTATCTCTAAATAGCTGAAGAGGTATCATACAGAAAGGGGATTTGATTTGTTTCTTATTATTTGGGCCTAATAAACAAAAAATTCTGCAAACCCCTAGGCCACACTGTCTGAGGAAAGGGTCCATGTCTAGTTTATCTTTCTGTTCCCCTGGGCATCTAGTTCACCTAGGACCTGGCCTGTATTAAACACTGACTACATATTTTCTGACTGAATAGACGTGAAGGAATTCCACTCTGTCCCAGTGGGTGGACATTCAGGATGACAATTTCAGCTTACTATAAAGAACTCTCTAACAGTCCCAGCTATCCAAGAATGGAAGGAACCACCTGGGGAGTTAGGTGTTCTCTATCACTAGATATTTTCAAAAGATTGGGTCTTCATTTGGTGGCCGAACAAGGAACCAGTGCCCCTTCAAGTTGAAGGATGGGCAAGTTCTATTAGGAGGGGAAAGACAAGATCAAGGCCTTGCTTACAAATAATAATCTGGCTATATGTATAGAAAGAACAAACTGATGTGGAGGGACCCGAGGCAGGGAGGACCAGTTAGGAACCACTGCAGTGGTCCAGGAGGTAAGAGAATAGACTGGGTGGCAGTGGGAAAGGACAGGTATGGCAAAATGGGCACTGACATGGCAGTCAGGAGCTACAGGTTTGAGTCATGCCCCTGCCATTAACTTATTGTGCAGTCTGGGGTAAATTTCTTCCCTTCTTTCCATTTCAGTTTTCGTACCTGTGAATGCAGATGATCTCTAAGTCCTTTCTAACTCTGGATTCTGTTTAGGGGGAAGAGAGATTATGAAAGGTAACTGGGATAATGCATTAGACAGCTGCAAAGTAACAATATCTATCACTGGTCTTCTTACTATTGTTAACATTATCACAAAGGCAGCTTCCCCAGGACCTGGTGAGTAGATTGGTAGCAAGGGACAAGAAGAGGTCAATGTACTAGATCTGTTGAGGTGGGACTAGGGGACAAGGACCTCTGATCTTTTGCGAGGGTCAGCTAACAATTCTATCCCTCCCCCAAGATCTGTGAAGACAAACAGTGTTCTGTGTGCTGTCATCTTCATGAACACCTTCCTCATTCCTTTGAGCCACACCCCATACTTGCTAAATGAAGCAACCAGTTTTAGGAAAAGTTAAAGACTCTGCCCTGCCTCCTCTTAGTGTTCACAAGTGACACCTGGTGTGGTCCGGTCCTTAAAATAATAAGTATTGCCATCTCATATGAAAACATCCAATATTACTGAGTGCTATGTGCTAAGAACTTTACTTACATAATTTTCTCACCCTGGGAGGTAGCTATAAATATTATTCCCATTCTGTAGACAAGGATACCATGGCTCATGGATAAGCAATTTTCTCACAGTCACATAGCCACAAGGGGGATTCCAATACAACTCTATGTGCTTTCAAGGCTGTATTCCTAAAGGCTTCCTGCATTTTACTACTACTTTCGTAACAACTCAGGGAGGACAATGAGATCAGTATGGTCTCCAATTTACAGCTGGGGAACCAGTGCTCAGAGAGGTTAAATTAAAGTTAGTCGAGTCTTTCAATGTTCAGATCAGTACTCTTCCCCATACCGTTTCTCTTCTGTGACCCAGAAATTCTTTCCTCCTTCCTCTGCACCTTCCAGACCCTCCCCAGTCCTCCTAGGTCTGGGGATGGGTAGGGACTTGCCCAGCCCACTTAGAAGAAGGACTTCTACTTGTCCTTTTCATGGGGCAGGAGAAGGGAAGGATTTCTGAAAGGCAAAAGTTAATTCCCACCTCCTCCTCCCATCCCTCTCCCAGCACACACAGCCCCAGCCCAGGGCCTTGAGGTGTCAGTATTAAAGGCTTACAGAATGAGTCACATGGAGCTGAATGCCAGTCACCCGAGCACCAGGTGCTAAGCTTAGTTTAGAGAGGTGGAAAAGTAGGCCAAGTGTTCTCATCCCCAGGAGCATGGCCCAGTTGCAACTCGTGCCCCCTACTCATCTCATCTCAAAATACTGTAAACATTTAGGGAACACTGTGCAAGGCCTTGGGGACAAAGTGGACAGATGACAAATAAGAATGTGTCCTCACCATTCAAAGGGGATAAGACAGTGAATACAAAGTAATATATACTTATAAAGAGTGACGGGGGCACATGTTGATTAATTCCAAGGAGAGAAGCTCAGAAAGGAGTTAAGATCAGAGTGCAGTCTTAAAGAAAGAGATGAACATGCGAAAGCAGCAGAAGGGTACTCCAGGCTGCAGGCATGCACATGCAGAAGCCCTAAAGCTTAAATATATTTAGGCTCCACTTAGCAGGCAATAGGGAGCCATGGAGTGCACTATGGCTTTGGAGAAAGACTGTGAGTTTGAATCCTGGCTCTGCCCTTCTCAGCTGTTTGACCTTGGGCAAGTTACTCTCCCCTGTAGATATTAATATTCCCCATTATTTGTTCTCCCCCTTCCTAGTAAGATTATACATTCTAGCCAGTTGCTATGTGACTTGGGTACCCTCCAGAAGAGGAAGTGTACTTCCCCAGCCCAGTGTCAGGCTTGACCACATGGTGTCTTCTGGCCAATGAAACTGAAGCGGAAGAGCTATGGCAGTTCTAAGCAGAAACTCGAAGAACTATTGCATGCCTCAGACTAAAATCATACCTTTTCTCTCTGCCACTGGAATGTCATGTCCTGGATAGGGGCTGTGCCTTCAGCCTGGATCCTAAATGAACAGACATATACAGCAGAGCTGCAGCCAACCACAGCTACTTATGTGTAATGTGAGGGAGAAAATTTTGTTTTAAGGTACTGAGATTTAAGGTAAGGAGATTGTTTGTTATCACATCATAATGTAGCAAATTCTGACTAGTACACTCCCTACAGTGTGGGTGATTTTAGTAGCACCTACATCATGGAACTGTTGTGAGGATTAACTAAGATTATCTCATGAAAAATGTATAACCATTTCATGGGGGATTTGCACTGTAAAGTGATCACTTCACCACACATATATAGAAATTTGAGAGAGGATAGAAATCACATTTGCAAAAGAATAGCAAAGGATGGTGTAATCGGTTGAATAATATCCCCACAAAAATTCATGCCCACCCAGAACCTTAAAATAAGACCTTATTTGGAAACAGTCTTTGCAGATGTAATTAGTTAAGGATCTCAAGATTAACTCATCCTGGATTTACCGTGGGCCCTAAATCCAATGACTGGTGTCCTTAAGAGAAGACACACAGTCTTCTGTGTGAAGATGGCTGTGATGTGTCTGCAAGCTAAAGAATGCCAAGGATTACTGGCAACCACAGGAAGCTAGGAGAGAGGCTTGGGGTGTTTTCGTTCTCAGAGCCTCCAGCAGGGACCAACCCTGCTGACATCTTGATTTTGGACTCTGGCCTCCTGAACTGTCAGAGAACAAATTTCTGTTGTTTTAAGCCACCCAGTTTGTGCTAATTTGTTATAACAGCCCTAGGAAACTAATACAGATGGACTACTTTTTAAATTATACTAAACAATTGGTCATTCATTTAGCAAAAAATAAAATTGGGTTCCTACCTCATAGTATCCACAAAAATAACCTTCCACTGGGTCAAAAACCCGAATTCTAAAAGCAAAGCTTTAAAACTTTGAGAAGTAACTGAAGATCATCTTTAGCACTCAGGGTAGGGAAGGATTTCTAAAACAAGTCACAGAAATCACAAACTGTATTAGCGTGGGTTCTCCAGAGAAATAGAACCAGTAGGATATATAGATATATCTATATATTTTTATATAGATAGATAATAAGGAATTGGCTTATGTGGTTATGGAGGCCGAAAAGTCCCAAGGTCTGAGGTTGGATAGCAAGAGACCCAGGAGAGCCAATGGTTTAAGTTCCAGTCTGAGTCTGAGTTCAAATGCAAGAGAAGACCAGGGTCTCAGCTGGAAGACAGTCAGGCAGAGAGAGCAAATTCTGCCTTACTCTGCCTTTTTGTTCGATTCAGGCCTTCAGTGGATTGGATGAGGATGAGACCTGCTCACATTAGGGAGGCAATCTGCTTTATGTAGTCTTATGATTCAAGCATTAATCTCATCCAGAAACACTCTCACACCTAGAATAATGTTTAATTGAATATCTGCGCACTCCATGGCCGAGTCAAACTGACACATAAAATTAACCGTCACACAAATAAAAAATGAAAAAGCACTGATAGTCAACTGCATGAAATATAGAACTTCTGTAAGTGTAAAGGTAAACCACCCACTAGGAGAAAAAGCTCTGCAATGCTTTTTGACTGACAAAATATGAGAATCCAAAATACATAAGGAATTCCTAACAATCTATATTTTTTAAATGGACAAAGGATATGAACAAGAAATCCACAGAAGAAATATAAATGGCCAATAAACATATGAAAATGCTCTACCTCATTAGTTATCAGGGAAAGGCAAATTAAAACTACAGTGAAATATGAATTCAGTTTGCAAAGAAAGTGCCTTACAATACTGTGTATTGGTGAAGATGTAGAAAACTGGACTCTCTCATTCCTTGAAAGAATTGTAACTTGGTGTACCTTTTAGAGACACCCGTGACAATACCTAATAAGGTAGAAGCTGTACAGGACTCTGACTCCAATTCCTGGGAAACTCTGGGACATGTGTAAAAGGAGGTATGTTGAAGATGTTCTTTGAAGCATTGTCTATAATATTGAAAAACTGAAAACAAACTAAACATCTACAAATAGGTAAAGAGAGAAAGTAAATTGTAGTATGTTCAGGTAATGAAATATTATATAGCTGTGAAAATACAGGAATATGGAAAATTCTCAAAAATATAATGTCGGTAGAAGAAAATATACTGCAGAGTATAAAACTTAAATAATTTATATAAAGCTTAAAGATGTACAAAGCAATGGTATATATTGCTTAGGGATACTCATACATGTAGCAAAAATTATAAGGACATTTATTGGCATGATAAACACTAGAATAAATTTCAGGATAGTGGATACCTCTGGGTAGAGAGGGAGAAAATGGGATTGAGGAGGGGCACACAGGATGCTGTAATTTCATTTTATCTGTAACAGTTCATTTCTTAAGCTGGGTAGTATATACATGAGTGTACTCTATTATACACTACTCTTTTTCTTAAAATATAATTAACATACCATTAAATTCATCATTTTAAAGCATAGAGTTTAGTGGTTTTTTAGTTTATGCACAAAATTGTGCAACCATCACTACTTTAATGCCAGAACATTTTCATCATCCCAAAAGAAACCTCATACCCACTAATAGGCACTCCCTGTTACCCCCTCCCACCAGCCTGGCAACCACTAGTCTACTTTTGGTCTTTATGCATTCATATAAATGGATCATACAACGTGTGGTCTTTTGTGACTGGCTTCTTTCACTCAGCATAATATTTTCAAGATTTATCCATGTTGTAGCATTTCATGGCTGATTACTATCCCTTTGGATGTATAGACCACATATTTGTTTTTCAGTTCATCAGTTGATCTACATCTGGGTAGTTTCTACTTGTTGGCTATTATGAATAATGATACTATAAACTTCTGTGTGTAAGTTTTTGTGTGAACTTATATTTTCCTTTCTTTTGGGTATATATCTAGGAGTGGAATTGCTGGGTCATGTGGTAACTCTATGTTTAACTTTTTGAAGAGCTTCCAAAGAAGCTTCACAATTGCTCACCAGCAATACCTGAGGGTTCAGTTTCTCCACATCTTTACCAACAGTTGTTATTGTTTCTCTTTTTTATTATAGCCATCCTAATGGGTACAAAATGGTATGCACCATGCTTTTTGGTGCATCTGAATTATTTTGTAATAATTTCTAAATTTAGTAATTAATAACAGAAGACCACTATGATGGTTGGTGGGGAATGGACTGGTAGGGGTTGAAATAGAAGCCCTAGAGGAGTGTACTGCAGATGTCCCTCAGACAGAGAAGTAGGCCTGTCTTAGAGGGCTGTGACATGGGGCGTGAAGAAGGTGGGGCTGCGGTCCTTCCTAGAGGCCAATGCAAATCTCAGAGTGAATCAGTCCATTCAGAGTGTCTCCCCAAAGCAGCTCCAAAATGAGATAGGTTTTCTGGGGACCTCCAAATCCTCTCCCACACACAAGATCTAAAATGCCCCTGAGAAGCAGTCAGAAACTGACGTTGGAGGCAGGGGCATTATTAAGAATAATTCAGGGGAAGTTCTTATTTGCTGATGATTTTAGGCCAGTCCTTTCTTTTTTGACCTAAGTTTCCTAATATGTGAAATGAAAGATTTGGGTCAACAGTCGTGTCTAGAGTTCCTTTCCCCTGGGACATGCTAGGATTCTTTAGCCATGGGTCCATTTCTAAATGGAAGGAAATTCCTGGGACCAAGATCTTACACAGAAGAAATGTTCTGCTTTTTATTTTCTGAAAATAAGTCAAGTTCAAAGATGAAGAAATGAAGAAAGGAACATTAGGTATTTTGATCCCAAGGATGTTTGTCTCTAAGAATAGAAAGATTTTATTTAGAATTATATTGATATATAATAGATGATGACATCAGTGAATTTTCTAGGAAATTTTATTTCTGAGATAAATTCCATTAGGCCAATTTAATTCCTTGAATAAATATGGCATAATTAAACTGCTTCCAACTTTTTCCATTTTTATTTCAATGAAATTATTTTCACTGAGATCAATTGTTTTCCATGACAACTTGACTAGAAAAAGCCAATTAATCAATTTTTTTGCTCATATAAAAGATTTATTGATAATAGCTTCTGTCACTTTGAGGCCTCTTTTCTCTCAAATCTAGTTTTCCCAGGTTAGATTCCACAGATTTAATTCTGTTGAAAAACATTTGATTCTTCTGACAATTTTTAGCCTTGTGCAATTTTAGCATACATTCATTATTTCTACCAGTGCTTGTATAAGTTTCATATGGCTATTATAACAAATTACTACAATCTTGGTAGCTTAAAACTACACACATTTATTTTTTTACATTTCTGGAAGCCTGAAATTCTAATTCAGTACCACTGGGCTGTGCTCTATCTAGAGGATGCAGGGGAGAATCTGTGCCTTACTTCTCCCAGTTTCTGGTGGCTGTTGGCATTCCTTGGCTTGTGGCCACATCACTCCAATCTCTTACTCCATGAGTACACTTTCTTTTCCTCTTCTGTGATAGTCAAATCCCCCTATGTCTCCCTCTTATAAAGATTGCATTTAGGGCCCACACTCATAATCCAGGATGATCTCCTCATCTCAAGATCTTTAACTTAATCACATATGTAAAATCTTTGCCATAATAGGTTCCAGAGATTAGAACCTGATATCTTCAGGGGGTTAGTGGAGGAGGCATTATTAAGCCTACTACAATTCTATTCATTATGAATTGGATAAAATACCCATAGTTACTTAGATGCTAATGTTGTTAGCAGCATTAACTCACAATGAGCAGAGGTAGAAAGAAGCAACATGTCAGTCAATAGATGAACGGAAAAACAACATGTGGTATATCCATACAATGGAATATTATTCAGCCAAAGGAATGAAATTCTGATACATGCTGCACATGGATGAACCCTGAAGACATTATGCTAAATGAAAGAAGCCAAACACAAAAGGATAAATATTGGAAGAGATACCTAGAATAAGAAAATTAATAGGCAAAAAGTAGAATAGGGTTACTAGGGATGGGAAGAGAAGCAGCCATTGTTGAAAAAGTACAGAATTTCTGTTTGGATTGACAAAAAAGTTCTGGAAATATCAGTGATGGTTACACATTTTCAATGTACTTAATGCCACTGAATTGTACACCTAAAAATGGTGAAAATAGTAAAATTTATGCTATGTAGATTTTACCACAATAAAAATAACAATTAGTATTCCTTAAAAAAAAATTAAGCAGACGCAAATTAAAACCACAATGAGATATCACCTCACACCAGTAAGGATCACCACCAGCCAAAAGACAAACAACAAATGTTGGCGAGGTTGTGGAGAATGGGGAACCCTCCTACACTGCTGGTGGGAATGTAAATTAGTTCAACCATGTGGAAAGCACTATGGAGGTTCCTCAAAAAGCTCAAAATAGAAATACCATTTGACCCAAGAATCCCATTTCTAGGAATTTACCCTAAGAATGCAGCAGCCCAGTTTGAAAAAGACATATGCACCCTTATGTTTATCACAGCACTATTTACAATAGCCAAGAAATGGGAGCAACCTAAGTGTCCATCAGTAGATGAATGAATAAAGAAGATGTGGTACATATACACAATGGAATATTATTCAGCCATAAGAAGAAAACAAATCCTACCACTTGCAACAACATGGATGGAGCTAGAGTGTATTATGCTCAGTGAAATAAGCCAGGTGGAGAAAGACAAGTACCAAATGATTTCACTCATATGTGGAGTATAACAACAAAGAAAAAACTGAAGGAACAAAACACCAGCAGACTCACAGAATGGACTAACAGTTACCAAAGGGAAAGGGACTGGGGAGGATGGGTGGGAAGGGAGGGATAAGGGGAGGGGAAAAAAGAAAGAGGACATTATGATTAGCATGTTAATGGGGGCGCACAGGGAGGGCTGTGCAACACAGAGAAGACAAGTAGTGACTCTACAGCATCTTTACTACACTGATGGACAGTGACTGTAATGGGATTTGTGGGGGGGACTTGGTGAAGGGGGGAGTCTAGTAAACATAATGTTCTTCATGTAATTGTAGGTTAATGATACCAAAATTTAAAAAAAGAAAAAATATTAAGCAGAGTAAAAAAAATATGGATAATTGTATTAATTTCTTAGCTTATCTGAAAATAACCATGACCAATTTTCTTCAGATACTCCATGATTGTCAGATTTATTTAGCCTTCTGTGTTACTGATACAATCCTCCCACATATGGTACACTAATTGATCCCACCTTTGCAGAGCAAAGAGGAAATGATGGGCAAATGGTCTTGGGAAAAACGGAGGAATCAAAATATCCTTTTATGCGTAGGTGTAGAACTCATAGGACTTACGTAGCTAAGAGCAGAAAACGGAACTCGGTTCTCTGCTTCAAAAGAGGACAGAATCAGCAGATATTGCAACAAGAGAGACTTTGATTAGGTTTCAGGAGTCCTCTCACCACTGTAGAATGAGAGGACTGGACCAGTAAGTTCCAAGACCCCCTCCAGCTCTAACAGTACATAGCTCTGCTACTAAAAAAATGAGTAGGAATTCACAGTTGCCCAGTGTCTGTGGCTTGTACGGCACTGTGCCAAGTGCTTTTTAGCATGAGCTTATTCAAACCTCACGATGACTTTATATGGTTGGTATTACTACCCCCATTTTACATACAATAAATAACGGCTCAGATAACTCACGTAACTTAAAAGTCCAGAGCTAGGAGGCAGCATAGCTGAGAACCAAGGCCAGGGATATCTGACTCCTAAGTCTAATGCTCCCCACTAGGCCATGCAATGGGACTTTCCTTTACGCAGACATTTGGGAAAGGGAAGAGTTGACTCTAGGTTATAGGCCTAAGCCACTGCCTGCTCAAAAGCAGGAGGCTGAAGCCACTTGCTCTGATTCTTTGGAGCTGCTTCTTTCATCATATGTCAGGTTCTAGAGACAGGGGGCTGCTGATTCTACCACTCTCCAGAAGTTTGGCTAGAAACTGCCCACAAGTCTTCAAAAATTGAACACTTACAAGTGTTCACCTGCCCTTGTAAACCTCTGGAGCATCCACTTCCCAGATGAAGTGGTTGCAGCCCTGGGAGAGGGAAAGGGCAGCCCTTTTGGCAGAGGTGTGACCCTCTGTCCTTTTGAGCTCTCTGACCTAAAAAGGGCAGAACAAAAAACATGCCAAGTTACAATGTAAACCACACCGATGTGTGTGAAGGATCTTCACATGGGTTTTATCAGAGAATGTGCTGGAATAATTTCCCATCAGTGGCTGGTCTTGTAGCCTCCAAGACATCCTATACATTGGTAGCCTGATTAATTCCCCCAAAGCACAGCTCCAACAAGGGCCCTCTCCCACTCAAGAAAGAAGGCCAAACTCCTTAGCTTTATATCTGAGGTCCTCCATGGTGTGTTTCTATCTCTATTTCCAAATCCAATCTTTTTTGTTGATTTACTTATTTTTATTATGGTATCATTAATGTATAATTACATGAACAACGTTATGATTACTAGACTCCCTCCATTATCAAGTCCCCACCACATACCCCATTACAGTCACTGTCCATCAGCGAAGTAAGAGCTATAGAATCACTACTTGCCTTCTCTGTGCTATACTGCCTTCTCCATGCGCAACCCCCTACATTATGTGTGCTAAATGTAATGCCCCTTTTTTCCCCTTATCCCTCCCTTCCCACCCATCCTCCCCAGTCCCTTTCCCTTTGGTAACTGTTAGTCCATTCTTGGGTTCTGTGATTCTGCTGCTGTTTTGTTCCTTCAGTTTTTGCTTTGCTCTTATACTTCACAGATGAGTGAAATCATTTGATACTTGTCTTTCTCTGCCTGGTTATTTCACTGAGCATAATACACTCTAGCTCCATTCATGTTGTTGCAAATGGCAGGATTTGTTTTCTTCTTATGGCTGATTAATATTCCATTGGGTATATGTACCACCTCTTCTTTACCCATTCATCAACTGATGGACACCTAGGTTGCTTCCATTTCTTAGCTATTGTAAATAGTGCTGTGATAAACATAGGGGTGCATCTGTCTTTTTCAAACTGGGCTGCTGCATTCTTAAGATAAATTCCTAGAAGTGGAATTCCCGGGTCAAATGATATTTCTATTTTGAGCTTTTTGAGGAACCTCCATACTGCTTTCCACAATGGCTGAACTAATTTACATCCCCACCGGCAGTGTAGGAGGGTTCCCCTTTCTCCACATCCTCAACAGCATTTGTTGTTTGTCTTTCGGATGGTGGCCATCCTTACTGGTGTGACCTGATATCTCATTGTGGTCTTAATTTGCATTTCTCTGATGATTAGCAATGTGGAACATCTTTTCATGTGTCTGTTGGCCATCTGAATTTCTTCTTTGGAGAAGTGTCTGTCCAGCTCCTCTGACCATTTTTTAATTGGATTATTTGCTTTTTGTTTGTTGAGGTGTGTAAGCTCTTTATAATTTTGGATGTCAATCCTTTATCGGATATTTCATTTATGAATATATTCTCCCATACTGTAGGATGTCTTTTTGTTCTACTGATGGTGTCCTTTGCTGTACAGAAGGTTTTTAGTTTGATAAAGTCCCACTTGTTCATTTTTGCTTTTGTTTCCCTTGCCCAGGGAGATATGTTCATGAAGTTGTTCATTTTCATGTCCAAGAGATTTTTGCCTATGTTTTCTTCTAAGAGTTTTATGGTTTCATGACTCACATTCAGGCCTTTGATCCATTTTGAGTTTACTTTTGTGTATGGGGTTAGACAATAATCCAATTTCATTCTCTTACATGTAGTTGTGCAGTTTTGCCAACACCAGCTGTTGAAGAGGCTGTCATTTCCCCATTGTGTATCCATGGCTCCTTTATCATATATTAATTGACCATATATGCTTGGGTTAATATCTGGACTGACTATTCTGTTCCACTAGTCTATGGGTCTGTTCTTGTGCCAGTACCAAATTGTCTTGACTGCTGTGGCTTTGTAGTAGAGCTTTAAGTTGGGGAGCGTAATCCCCCCTGATTTGTTCTTCCTTCTCAGGATTGCTTTGGCTATTTGGGGTCTTTGGTGGTTCCATATAAATTTTAGAACTATTTGTTCCAGTTCATTGAAGAATGTTGTTGGCATTTTGATAGGGATTGCATTGAATCTGTAGATTGCTTTAGGCAAGATGGCCCTTTTGACAATACTAATTCTTCCTAGCCAGGAGCATGGGATGAGTTTCCATTTGTTAGTGTCCTCTTTAATTTCTCTTAAGAGTGTCTTGTAGTTTTCAGGGTATAAGTCTTTGACTTCCTTGGTTAGGTTTATTTCTAGGTATTTTAATCTTTTTAATGAATTATAAATGGAATTGTTTTCCTGATTTCTCTTTCTGCTACTTCATCATTAGTGTATAGGAAAGCAACAGATTTCTGTGTATTAATTTTGTATCCTGCAACTTTGCTGAACTCAGATATTAGTTCTAGTGGATTCTTTAAAGTTTGTTATATACAATATCATGTCAACTGCAAATAGTAACAGTTTAACTTCTTCTTTACCAATCTGGAGGCCTTTTCTTTCTTTGTGTTGTCTAATTGCCATGGCTAGGACCTCCACTACTATATATAAAAGCAGGGAGAGTGGGCATCCTTGTCTTGCTCCTGATTTTAGCAGAAAAGCTTTCAGCTTCTCACTGTTAAGTATAATGTTTGTGTGGGTTTGTCATATATGGCCTTTATTATGTTGATGTACTTGCCCTCTATACCCATTTTGTTAAGAGTTTTTATCATGAGTGGATGTTGAATTATGTCAAATGCTTTTTCAGCATCTATGGAGATGATCGTGTGATGGGGGTTTTGTCCTTTTTGTTGATGTGGTGGATGATGTTGATGGATTTTCGAATGTTGTACCATCCTTGCATCCCTGGGATGAATCCCACTTGATCATGGTGTATGATCCTCTTGATGTATTTTTTAATTTGGTTTGCTAATATTTTGTTGATATTTTTGCGTCTATGTTCATCAGGGATATTGTCTGTAATTTTCTTTTTTGGTGGGGTCTTTGCCTGGTTTTGGTATTACAGTGATGCTGGCTTCATAGAATTAGTTTGGGAGTATTCCCTCCTCTTCTATTTTTTGGAAAACTTCAAGGAGAATGGGTATTTTGTCTTCTCTAAATGTCTGATAAAATTCAGCAGTGAATCCATCTGGTCCAGGGATTTTGTTCTTGGGTAGTTTTTTGATTGCCAATTCAATTTCATTGCTGGTAATTGGTCTGTTTAGATTTTCTGTTTCTTCCATGATCAGTCTTGGAGGAGTATATATTTCTAGAAAGTTCTCCATTTCTTCTAGGTTATCCAATTTGTTAGCATATAGATTTTCATAGTATTCTCCAATAATTTCTTATATTTCTGTGGTATCCCTAGTTATTTTTACTTTCTCATTTCTGATTCTGTTTATGTGTTTAAATTCTCTTTTTCTCTTAATAAGTCTGGCTAGGAATTTATTTATTTTGTTTATTTTTTCAAAGAATCAGCTCTTGGTTTCATTAATTTTTTCTTTTGTTTTATTCTCCTCAATTTTATTTATTTCTTCTCTCATCTTTATTATGTCCCTCCTTCTTCTGACTTTGGGCCTTGTTTGTTCTTCTTTTTCCAGTATCAATATTTGTGACTTTAGACTATTCATTTGGGATTGTTCTTCCTTCTTTAAGTAGGCCTGGATTGCTATATACTTCCCTCTTCGAACTGCCTTCTCTGCTTCCCACAGAAGTTGGGGCATTGTGCTGTTGTTTTCATTTGTTTCCATACATTGCTTGACCTCTATTTTAATTTGGTCATTGATCCATTGATTATTTAGGAGCACGTTGTTTAGCCTCCATGTGTTTGTGAGCCTTTTTGCTTTCTTTGTCCAATTTATTTCTAGTTTTATACCTTTGTGATCTGAGAAGTTGGTTGGTAGAATTTCAATCTTTTTGAATTTATTGAGGCTCTTTTTGTGGCCTAGTATGTGGTCTATTCTGGAGAATGTTCCATGTGCACTTGAGAAGAATGTGTATCCTCCTGCTTTTGGGTGTAGAGTTCTATAGATGTCTGTTAGGTCCATTTGTTCTAGTGTGTTGTTCAGTGCCTCTGTGTCCTTACTTATTTTCTGTCTGCTGGATATGTCCTTTGGAGTGAGTGGTGTGTTGAAGTCTTCTAAAATGAATGCATTGCATTCTATTTCCTCCTTTAGTTCTGTTAGTATTTGTTTCACATATGTAGGTGATCCTGTGTTGGGTGCATAGATGTTTATAGTGGTTATATCATCTTATTTTGCTGACCCATTATCATTATTAATGTCCTTATTTATCTCTTGCTACTTTCTTTATTTTGAAGTCTATTTTTGTCTGATACAAGTACTGCAACACCTGCTTTTCTCTCTGTATTGTTTGCACCAACTCCAGTCTTGCACAGATCCTGACTCTGCTCATGCCCTGTGGTGCCTCACCTTTTCCCACTATGGCAGGCTGTGGCCGCCATGCTCAGTTCTAAAATTCCTTCTTCTGGTAAAAATGCCAACCTTTTCTTTCAAGAATTCTTTGCTCTTCACTAATATACAGAACACTGTTATCTTCCAATGGAATCTGTCTTTCTGGGCACATGGATTAATTCAAGGTTGGATATGTGACCTAAGCTGACCCCATTACAATCTTCTCTGGGTTTTTCCTGCTCTAGGCTGCAGGGAGGACTGCCTCACTTTCCTCTGATCTCCCATAACTCTTATCTGGACCTCTCTTAGGCCACCTAGCACTTCCTAGATCTATGGTTATTCTTACATTCTCTGTGAGACTGTCTCAGCTTCTACTTTCTCCAAGTGCACCACTTTTTTCAAGTGCTCAGTTTTAACAGGCATTTCCTGACTACTTGCGTGCAGACATTGTTATGCTCTGGGAATAGGGAGTTGGATAAGATATAGTCTCTTATTGAAAGAATGGATTGCCGGGGACCAAAAGGACCCCCCACCCACAAAATGGCGAACTCCCCGCTTCTCTTCCGGGTCCTCTGCTCCCGCCGGTGCCAGCCAAGGCCCAATCACCCCTCTACACCTACCCGCCGGCGCCACCTAAGGTCCAATTATCTTCTGACCCACCCCTTCCTTGCTAACCTGTATAAATTGAGCCTGCAAACAATAAACTGTGCCAGCTTGATCAGACATCCTGTCTTGCTGGTCGTGCTTTGTGTCCCTTGCTTGTTTCATTTCTGCAGGTTTCTCGTTTTGGCCCTCGTTGATAGTCCCGCGGGACGGGACAATGGATGAATGAAAATGCTCCTCTGGGCTTCACCCAATTTATTACAGGGTATTTGAGCCACAGAAAATAGTAAAGTCCAAAGGCATTATCCTATTATTCAAGACCTACAGTCCAGTTCTAATTTCTAATCTGCTGCACACACTCTTAGCTCCAACCAACCCGAACTGTTTGCTGTCCCCGAATACCCTGAGATGTCCCCACCTGTGTGGGTTTGCCCAGGCTGTGGTCTTCTTCCGCAGTCACTCTTCCTATTTTTCTCTTCCATTCATACCTTCCTCTTACCCCTTCTCACCTCATCGTCTCTCACTTTTAGCTCCTCCCCCTACTACTTTCCCTCTTTCACCATCTCTCCCTTCCCTTTCCTTCCTCTTAGCTCTCCCTGTGCTCTCTTTGACACTTCCCTCCATCCCACCATCCCATACCTCTTAATTTTCCTCTCTTTTACATTTCCTGACCCTCTCCCTTCTCCGTGCACAGTCTCCTCCCCAGGGGCAAGAGACAGGATAAGACAAATCTAAATCAAACAGCTTCTAGATCTCATCACAAGAAGCCCTCAAAGTGGGGTGGGAAGAACAGGGGAGAAATGGAGGGCAGAGGGGCAATCCTGGAGGCAGACAAGAGGCTGCCTAATGACTACTGGTGAATCAACAGAGAGCAGCATGTCAGTTATCTAACTCCAACCCACCTTCAGCTCTTCCTTTTTCTCCCTGTGATCACAGAATTATCAATATCAGAACTGCAAAAATCCTTGACAGTCATCTACTCTGTCTCCATAATTTTGCAGCTGGAAGAATGAGGCATGGCTATGGAAACAGGCACAGAAAAGGGAAGCGACTAGCTAATGTCACCCAGCAAGTTGACGGTTCAGCAGGAACTGGAGTCCTAGGGCCCTGCCCCCCAGACCAGTGAGTGCCCTTTCGCCTATCCCACAATACATTCCTTCCCTCAGCCCCTAGTCCCTCTCCCTGATTTCTACCCCACTAGGCTTGGGATTTCCAGTCTTCCTTCCCCTCTTCCCCCTGCATGCAAGTGAATAGAGTCCAGTGAAATAGGGGTCAGAAGGGACTAAACATCAGAAGTCCAGTCTGAATCCTAGGGGCATATTTGGTAGTCAGATAGTGAAAGTGTCAATCTGGGCTTCAGGGGGGCCAGGCTCCCCTTTGGAAAGCTCCATTACAAGCAGCCTGCATTGAGTTGAGGGACCCTCTGTTTCAGCAGGCTAACCTGGCAGGATCCTCACCTCACCCTCCCAGCCTCACTCCACCAGCCACCAGCCAGGAACTTAAAACAGAGGCCACCTGGGCACAGGATGGTCCACAGCTGCAGGTGGAGGTGGCTGCAGGCAGGAGGAGAGGGAGAGGGAAGGGTTTTCAGCGTCTCCACTTTCAATCCTGCTCCTCTGCTCTACAAAGGGCCACTGTCTGAGCTCAGAGGGACCTTGGAGGGAGGCCTCCCAAGGTGCTGGGCAACAGGGCTGGATTTCATCAGGCTGGGCCTCCAAGCCAAGTAAACATCAGGGTAGGAATAGGTCCAGCAAACAGGCTCCGGACTCTAGGCAGGCTCAGTGGCACTCTTACCTAGGGCTTCCCCAAGAAAACTAGAAAGGGCAAGGTCATTTGCCCAATTTCCTCCAGAAATGGAAAGTGGGGATAAGGAATCGGCTCTATCCTAGTCCACTTCCCATTGCTTAAGGAGCAGAGAACCATCCTATTCCCCTTTAAGAAGCAGACATTTTGCAAGACATTTTTTTAATTAGTTCAGAGGAAGTAGAAAGCTCTGTGAGCTTGAGTAATCAGGGAAGACTACCTAGAGGAAGAATGATTTAGGTGGAATTCTGCCTCCATGTGTAGGTAGAATCTTCACAAATGGACAGGAAGGAAAAAGGCATTTCAGGCAAAGAGCACAGCACTGAAAAGTCGTGGCATCTGGAAAGTAGGAGTATTGGGGGTCAAGGAAGAGATCTATCTGGCTAGGGTACAGAATTCACATAGGAGGTAGAAAATAAGGCTGGAAAGTTTGGGAGATAAACCATGATCAGTATTAACAGGCTGGTGGCAGAGTCATTACACTTTCTGAGCACAGCAGGGATCGGGTAAAAGCAGAGTTTTATAGAAACCTTACTCTTATGATGTTATGAAAGAGTCCTTAGATTGAGCCCTAATTCTCTGGATAACTTTGGGCTGGTTATGGCCTCTCTCTGGGGTTTGGTTCCTTCATCTTTAAAACAGAAGTGTTACACCAGAGAATCTTGCAGTCCCTTTCCTTTTCTGAAGTGCAAGAATTCTCTGATGGAGCAACATGACCAGGAGGAGAAGAGAGTCTGTAGCCACATCCCAGGTGTGTCTGCATTTCTGCAATGAATCATCTGCTTAGAACTGTGGAATGGCTATCACCACCACCAGGCACTATGCTAATTACTCCCCCCTTTTTTAAAAACTTCATTTTTGTGAATAGGAAATGCATATACATGCTGCAAGTATGAAGTCATAAAAAGATATATGTACCATAAAAATAGATTTCCCTCCTTACCCTGTTTCCAGCCATCTATTTCTTCTCTGTTACCAGTTTCCTATCTTTTCAAAGATAACCTATACATATATATAGATTTTATAAAGATCCTTTTCTTTACACAAATGGGAGCATACTAGACACACTGTTCTGTACCTTGTTTTTTAAACTCAGAAATTCTGGGTATCTTTTCATATATATATGAACTTTCCTCATTCTTTGAATGGTAGGACATATTTTATTAAGCCAGTCCCCTATAGATAAATATTTAGATTTTTCTTTCCTACTATAACTAGATATCCTGATGAGTATCAATGAATATCCTGAACACATATCATTCAGCATATTCTGGAAAAGGTCTACATGATACATTCCTAGAAATGAAATAAATGTGCTAAACTCTATGAATATCAGAACTATAGTTTTAAATGGTCATAATTATATTGATTATGCAAATGAAAAATCTAGGCACAGAAAGATTCATTGACTTGCTCAAAGTCACACAGCTCTTATGTAGTAGCAATTCCAACATGGACAGTCCAACACCACAGTCAACACACTCAATCATTCCACTAGTGCTTCTCAAACTTTAGCATGCATCAACATCGTCTGGAGGGTTTGCTAAAACATAGATTACTGTGCCTTACCATAACAGTTCTGATTCAGTTCACCTATGGTGGGCCCAAGAACTTGCATGTCTAATGAGTTCCCAGGTGATCACTCTTTGAGAACCATGTACCATACTAGCTCTCCCACCTGCAGATGTGCAGGTTGTCCACAAAGAAAGCAGCTGTTACCTAGCACCTGGCATTGATAGAACCAGAGGGGCACAGGAAAGGCCTTCTGGAGCCCATTAATCTAAGCTCCATGATGGGAGGGTGAGAGCCCAGCACAGTGTCTGGCACATAGTGCTCAGTGAATACTTGTTGAATAAATGAATAAATAAATGAGGTACAAGAGCCCCATGCACCTGTTGTTGCCTCTTTTCCCAGCTCCTGGTAGCCCCTGCTGTAAGGAAGCCCCACTGCCCATGCTGGCAGAGATCCTACTTCATGTTATGACAGTCTGCTATAGACTAAATATTTGTGTCTTCCCCAAATTTATAAGTAGAAAGCCTAACCCCCAGTGTGATGGTATTTGAAGGTGAGGCCTTTGGGAGGTAATTAAATTTAGAGTAGTTTATAAGGATGGGACCCCTGTGATAGGAAGAGACCAGAGGGCACTCTGTCCCCATCATATGAGGACATGGTAAGAAGGCAGCTGTCTATTGGCCAGGAAAAGGGCCTCGCCAGTTAACGGAGCTGGCCTGCACCTTGATTTTGGACTTTCCAAACTCCAGACCTTTAAGAGATAAATGTCTGTTAAGTCTCCCAGTTAGGGTATTTTGTTACAGCAGCCTAAGGTGATTAAGTCAGAGTTCTCGGGAACAGAGCTGTTTATTTCCTGTCATTCCTTCCCTAGCTTATAATGAAATCAATGAGGCAGCCAGGCCTCTGTTATTAATGGAAGACAGCATCTCAGAATGTTAGAGCTCAATTGAGATAAGCCAGTCCAACACCCTCATTTATTATTATTAATAGTAATAATTCATAGTACACCCATGTAATTGATATGCTTTTAAAAAAATCCCTCTAACCTAATTCCTTAATTCCCTGTATTTCCTTCCCCCTTACGCTGGCACAGAGCCTCTCCTTCCACTCCATGTGGTTGATGGGGCCAATCCACACACACACTATGAGAAAGATTTAAATTTAGGAGGAGGACTTCTGGCCCAAGGCGAGTAGGGCAGTGGAAATCTCCTCCCAAAACCATATATATTTTTGAAAATACAACAAATACAACTATTCCTAAAAGAGAGACCAGAGGATACAGTACAAGAGCCAGGCTACATCTACATCTGTGAGAACTCAGCATCTCACGAAGGGGGTAAGATACAAGCCATGGCCCGGGGGGACCCGAGAGCTCCCCCCACCCCAGCTCACTGGTGGAAGGAAAGGCGTTGGAGCAGGGAGGGAGTGGAAGTGCAGGACTGCTAAATATACAGCCCTAGTAATCTCCACCGGGAGCACAGACACACATTGCATGGTGCGCTGGATATTATGGAAACGGAAGGGTAGGGTCCAAGATGGAGACTATGAGAGGGTCCCCACAGCCGGCTCCCCTGGGACAAAAGAAAAGCGAGTGCTTTTTATAAGTCTTAAAGGGACAAGGGCTCAACAGCTGAACAAAATCGTCCCAGAACACTCAGCCCAACAGGCTGGGAATCTTGAGGCACTTCAGGCCCCCTAACCCACTGGGGAGTAAAGCAGTTCCAAAGGCCCTCACGGCGATAAGCAGCCTGCCATTCATTCCCCCCCACCGGCACTACAAGCAAACCAGCTGACCCGCCACAGCTGTGGAGCAGCTGGAAAGTGGCCCCGCTCACAGCAACCACACAGTCTCCTCCCAGAGCGCAGCTAACCAGGACAGGCAGCGGAAGCCAGAGCAAGGTCCGGAAGGTGCAAAGGGCACCATTCTCACAGGAGAAGACACCTGGCAAAGCGGCGACTCCCTGCAGTGCTCTAGGCTGGCCCGAGGGTGGCCATACCCACAACAGCTCAGGAGATTGTCCCAGACTCTGCTCCTGGTGTGCAGGTAACCAGCACAGAAAGTGGAAGCCAGAGAAAGGACTAGAAAGCATGAAGGGGCGCCATTCTCTCAGGAGAACACACCCGGTGCAGCTGTGACCCCCGCAGCGCTCCAGGCAAGCAGAGAAGGTAACCGGCGTAGGGAGCAGAGAAGGGCAAGGCGACCAAGAAGCAGGAAGGGACTTTGTTCTCCCAGCTGATACACGTGACAACTTCCAGCGACCACTCCTATTGCCATGAAAAGGCAGAAGAATCTGGTCCAGTCAAAAATCACTCAGACAACCCCAGAGAGAGGACCTGGTGAGATAGAGATAACCAATCTTCCTGAAAAATAATTAAAAATAAAAGTCATAACCATGCAGATGGACCTGCAGAGAAATATGCAAGAGATAAGGGGTGAAGTCCAGAGGGAGATAACAGGAATGAAATCATCCATAGAAGGGTTTAAGAGAAGATTGGACGAGGTACAAGAGACTGTTAATGGAATGGAAATCAGAGAACAGGAATACAGGGAAGCTGAGGCAGAGAGAGATAAAAGGATCTCCAGGAATGAAAGAATATTAAGAGAACTGTGTGACCAATCCAAACAGAACAACATTCGCATTATAGGGGTACCAGAAGAAGAAGAGAGAGAAAAAGGGATAGAAAGTGTATTTTGAAGAAATAATTGCTGAAAACTTCCCCAAGCTAGGGAAGGAAATAGTCTCTCAGACCATGGAGGCCCACAGAACTCCCAACACAAGGAACCCAAGGAGGACAACACCAAGACATATAATAATTAAAATGGCAAAGATCAAAGACAAGGACAGAGTATTAAAGGCAGCTAGGGAGAGAAAAAAGATCACCTACAAAGGAAAACCCATCAGGCTATCATCAGACTTCTCAACAGAAACCTTACAGGTCAGAAGAGAATGGCATGATATATATAATGCAATGAAACAGAGGGCCTTGAATGAAGAATACTGTTACCACCACAATTATCATTTAAATTTGATGGAGAGATTAAACAATTTCCAGACAAGCAAAAGTTGAGGGAATTTGCCTCCCACAAACCACCTTTACAGGATATTTTAAAGGGACTGCTCTAGATGGAAGCACACCTAAGACTAAATAGCTGTCATCACAGAAAATAAAATCACAGCAAAGAAAGCAGACCAACCAAATACTAACTAAAGGCAAAAAATAAAATCAACTATCCACAAAAGCAGTCAAAGGAAACACAAAAGAGTACAGAATAAAACACCTAACATATAAAGAATGGAGGAGGAAGAATAAGAAGGGAGAGAAAAAAAGAATTATCAGACTGTGTTTATAATAGCTTAATAAGAGAGTTAAGTTAGATGGTTAGATAGTAAAGAAGTTACCCTTGAACCTTTGGTAACTACGAATCCAAAGCCTGCAATGGCAACAAGTACATATCTATTGATAATCACCCTAAATGTAAACTGACTGAATGCACCAATCAAAAGACACAGAGTAATAGAATGGATAAAAAAGCAAGATCCATCTATATGTTGCTTACAAGAGACTCATCTCAAACCCAAAGACAGACACAGACTAAAAGTGAAGGGATTGAAAAAGATATTTCATGCAAACAATAGGGGAAAAAAAGCAGGTGTTGTAGTACTTATATATGGAGTACATATATTAAAATAGACTTCAAAACAAAGAAAGTAGCAAGAGATAAAGAAGGACATTACATCATGATAAAGGGGGCAGTTGAACAAGAGGATATAACTATTATAAATATATATGCACCCAAAACAGGAGCACCTACTTATGTGAAACAAATACTAACAGAATTAAAGGAGGAAATAGAATGCAACGCATTCATTTTAGGAGACTTCAACACACCGCTCACTCCAAAGGACAGATCCAGCAGACAAAAAATAAGTAAGGACACAGAGGCACTGAACAACACACTAGAACACATGGACCTAACAGACATCTATAGAACTCTACACCCAAAAGCAGCAGGATACACATTCTTCTCAAGTGCACATGGAACATTTTCCCGAATAGACCACATACTAGGCCACAAAAAGAGCCTCAATAAATTCAAAAAGATTGAAATTCTACCAACCAACTTCTCAGATCACAAAGGTATAAAACTAGAAATAAATTGGACAAAGAAAGCAAAAAGGCTAACCAACACATGGAGGCTTAAGAACGTGCTCCTAAATAATCAATGGATCAATGACCAAATTAAAACAGAGATCAAGCAATATATGGAGACAAATGAAAGAAAGAGCACAATGCCCCAACTTCTGTGGGATGCAGCCAAGGCAGTTCAAAGAGGGAAGTATATAGCAATCCCGGCCTATTTAAAGAAGGAAGAACAATCCCAAATGAATAGTCTAAAGTCACAATTATCGAAATTGTTAAAAGAAGAACAAATGAGGCCCAAGTTCAGCAGAAGGAGGGACATAATAAAGATGAGAGAAGAAATAAATAAAATTGAGAAGAATAAAACAATAGAAAAAAATCAATGAAACAAAGAGCTGGTTCTTGGAGAAAATAAACAAAATAGATAAACCCTTAGCCAGACTTATTAAGAGAAAAAGAGAATCTACACACATCAACAGAATCAGAAATGAGAAAGGAAAAATCACAACAGACCCCACACAAATACAAATAATTATTAGAGAATACTATGAAAATCTATATGCTAACAAGCTGTAAAACCTAGAAGAAATGAACAAGTTCCTAGAATAAAACAACGCTCCAAGACTGACCATGGAAGAAACAGAAAATCTAAACAGACCAATTACCAGCAACAAAATTGAATTGGTAATCAAAAAACTACCCAAGGACAAAACTCCTGGTCCAGATGGATTCACAGATGAAATTTATCAGACATATAGAGAAGATATAATACCTATTCTCCTTGAAGTTTTTGAATAAACAGAAGAGGAGGGAATACTCCCAAACTAATTCTATGAAGCCAGCATTACTCTAATACCAAAACCAGGCAGGCAAAGACCCCACCAGAAAAGAAAATTACAGACCAATATCCCTGATGAACATAGATGCAAAAATACTCAACAAAATATTAGCAAACTGAATTCAAAAATACATCAAGAGGATCATACACCATGATCAAGTGGGATTCATCCCAGGGATGCAAGGATGGTACAACATTTGAAAATCCATCAACATCATCCACGATATCAACAAAAAGAAGGTATCAAAAACCACATGATCATCTCCATAGACGCTGAAAAAGCATTCGACAAAATTCAACATCCAGTCTTGATAAAAACTCTTAACAAAATGGGTATAGAGGGCAAGTACCTCAACATAGTAAAGGCCACATATATGACATACCCACAGCCAACATCATACTTAACAGTGAGAAGCTGAAAGCTTTTCATCTAAGATCGGGAACAAGACAGGGATGCCCACTCTCCCCACTATTATTCAACATAGTACTGGAGGTCCTAGCCACAGCAAACAGACAAAACAAAGAAATACAAGGCCTCCAGATTGGTAAAGAAGAAGTCAAACTATCACTATTTGCAGATGACATGATATTGTACATAAAAAACCCTAAAGACTCCACTCCAAAACTACTAGAACTAATATCTGAATTCAGCAAAGTTGCAGGATACAAAATTAATACACAGTAATCTGTTGCTTTCCTATATGCTAATGATGGGCTAGCAGAAAGAGAAATCAAGAAAACAATTCCAGTCACAATTGCATCAAAAAGAATAAAATACCTAGGAATAAATGCAACCAAGGAAGTCAAAGACCTATACGCTGAAAACTACAAGACACTCTTAAGAAACAAAATAAAGAGGACACTAATAAATGGAAATTCATCCCATGCTTGTGGCTAAGAAGAATTAATATTCTCAAAATGGCCATCATGCCTAAAGCAAGCTACAGATTCAATGCAAGCCCTATCAAAATACCAACAGCATTCTTCATCAAACTGGGCCAAATAGTTCTAAAATTCATATGGAACCACCAAAGACCCCGAATAGCCAAAGCAATCCTGAGAAGAAAGAATAAAGCAGGGGGGAATCTCACTTTCCAACTTCAAGCTCTACTACAAAGCCACAGTAATCAGGACAATTTGGTACTGGTGCAAGAACAGAGCCACAGACCAGTGGAACAAAATAGAGAGTCCCCATATCTAGTTCCAGCTGCTCCCTACCTGGCCTTGAGTCCTGCTCCTGCTGCCCGCCTCACCCACAGGCCTCTGTCCTTGGCTCCTTTTCCTGTTGGCACTCTTGCTTTGAATACATACACCCGAAGACCAGACCTGTAACTGAAAATGTCCAGGCCCCAGGCCCCTCGATAAGAAAGCATTTGTTTGGGCAGCTGGAATCAAGGAGTCCACTAGTCAGGGAGAGAATTTCAGGGGCCAACTCAGTCAGATTCAGCTGGTCAGCTGCACTTCGGGTAGGCCTCTGATTCATCTAACATTTATTGAATGCAGAGGAAGTCAGTCATCATAGCAGTCAGGCAGATGTAGTCTAATGCAGACGCTGTAGGTCAAGCCGAGTCAGACAGAGGCTGTGGGTGACTAACAGTCAAGCAGTCCCAGTCCCTGAGCTACAGTTAGACCCAGATGGTCAGTCAGAATCAGCCAGCCACACGTACTCAGCCATGCGTTCTGGCAGATGTGGTCAGTCCACACATCAGGTGGGCTGATACACCATCAGATGTCCAGTCAGCAAGTCTCCAGTAGCCAGCCAGATTCAGTCTGCCATCCAGTCAGGGAACTCAGGCAAATGCTCAGGCCCAGGTGGAGTCAGAATCAGCCGGTCAGTCTCAGTGTTCTTAGCCCATCTTGGCCCATTCAGCACAGATGGAGCTGTTGGCACAGAAGTATCAATCAGTAAACTGATCAGTCAGATATAAAAGGGCTCAGTCAGTCATATACAGCCTGTCAAGCACAGCTGGAGTCTGGTCAGTCAGGTGCAGTCGGATCACCTCAGTCAGACATGTGCTGTCAGACCCTGACGCCATCAGCCAGGTATGGGCAGTCAGTCAACTGTGATCAGGCCGACAGATCACGCGGTCTTGGTCCATCAGGCACACATGAAACCTGTGTTCAGTCAGACACAGCCAGACGGACACGGAGTGCCAGGCAGATGGTGTCTGTGAAAGCCACTAAGACCAGGGGCCTCGTTCTGGGCGGAGCCTTGGCGGGGGCGGGGCCTCGTGCGGGGCGGCACCTCGTTGTGGGCTGCCTGGCCCGCCCCTCCGCTCCCTGCAGACTCCGGCGTTGCCATGGCACCTGCGGACCCTGCCCGAGTCGCGCCTCCCCCGCGCCTTCGGAGTGGAGATCCGACCCTGCCGCGGCGCGGCGAAAGGGCTCGGCAGGCCGTGCCCTGCGGAGAAGCGGGGTGCCCGCTGCACGCTCGGCGATTTTGCCATGGCCTTGTACAGGTGGGAATGACTAGGAGACTGGGATGGCTACGCAGTGGGAGACACCCAGAACCTCCGGATCTCGTGCTCCTCGCCTTAACCTTGCGCTGCCCCTCAGGAAGAATCATTCCTTTAGTCAGAAGGGGAGTATCAACAACAACAAAAAAACACTCCAGGCAATGTGTTTAGCGTTCTCTGGGCTTAATAATGACTCACCTTGTACCAAGCACTGTAATAACAGCTTCATGTACAGTAATTCACTTGAGCCTCACAGTTTTCCTTTGATGTTCTATAATTTCCTTTTTAAATATAAGGAAACCAAAGCACAGAAGGGTCAGGGGGCTGTGAGGTGGGGGAGCCAGGATTGAAACCGAGGCAAATCTAATTCCTGACATGGGCTCCTGGGCCCTCAACACACCCTGGCCCTCTCCTTTGACCTCCGAGAGCCGAGCATGAATCTCCTTAAGCCAGTGGGCCTGGATGGCTTCAGTACTGGCCCCAACCCTGTGCTAGGCTTGCAGCATGAAGGTTCTGGTTTGAGTCTCTGCTTCAAGGTTAGACTGAGGCTATGTATGGGTTTCGATGAAGGTACTACAAAGGTAAAGCGCCCTTTTCATGACAGCATGTCAGGGGTACACAGTACCCACATGACTCTATCATCTTGAGTATCTGGCCCAAGGTAGTGTTTGCCAGGTTTCTCCCCATGAAGTTACTTGTCTTTCTTCTCTTCCTACTCTTTGGAATCAAGTCACTAAGTGCAGCCCACGCTCAAGGCGATAAATTATTTGGAATTCTTTTAGGAAGATTTGTCTTTTTTCCTCCGTTCATTTATTTATTCATTTATTTATATCAGTATGGACTTCTGGGTATTTTGTTTTGCTATAATCCAGTACCACAGCATTTCTTTGTTGCTAAAAGTGTTCCAGCTTTGGCCACTGGGAGCTCTTTTGGGTTGTCTCTCGTGTCCCTTCGACACCAATTGTTTGGCATCTTGGTTGTACCAAGATAAAATCAAGTGGAACTCAGATAAACATTTTTTTAAAGTTCTATATTAAATGGACATTAAGAAGCTATAACCAGCACATCAAATTGGTGATTTCACAAATACCGCTGAGGACAAGGCTAATGTAATCATGGTTGTGCTGAGTCAATTCACAGGGAGGTATTAAGTAAAAACTGATATTGGTGGTACATCAGTATAGAGGAAATTGTTAAGCTGATTAGTAAATTATTCAAGTTTGAGAAACTCTGTCCTAAGGCAGAACTGAGTCCTGAATTCAAGCATAGACGATAATGATGAGGATTATGAGCAGCCTCTCTGGGACACACCCGCACAAATCCATTTCCATGGCCCTGCCATCAACCAGACCTGCTTCAGTGCAGATGTGTGCTGATGTTGATAACAGTGTAACTGTGCATGCCCAGGCCAGGCAGAATGGATGCTGTGCTGTTTGTTTCCCTAGCAAGCTGCGTGGGTGGCTTGTGGCTCAGCACCCTTCCTGCTAATGAGCTTGGAGCCCTTGGCCTAACAAACATATTCTGTGTCACAGGCCTGACATGTGATGTTTCCCAAGGAGAAGTGCTGGGAAGGCTTGTTATTTTTACTTTTTTTCCTTGTCTCATCCTTGATTTGTGACTGTCAGAAAGACATGGAGGAGTCAGCAGTCAGACTAGGTGCACCCCTGGCTCAGAGTCTTGTCTGGGTTCTCTGAGCCAGCCCCCTAGCCCCACTGAGGACCCTCAGCGTTAACTGAAGCATTTAGCTCACCCCACTTTTGCACAGTTAGCCCTGACCCAGGCCCTGAATCAGCCTCCCAACTGAGCAGTGACACCCCAGAATCTCTGGCCTAATCCGAAATAGAAAGCCTTCAAAAAGAAGTCCTTTCATTTCCTTGCTTGTAGTCTGAGCTGTGGGTGGCTGCAGCTTGGTGAATGCTAAGGCAGCTAAATCCTCTATAGTGCCTACCCAGGGGGCTCTGGAGTCAGATGACCTGGATTAGAATGTTACTTCTTCCTGAGAACTAGACAAGTTACATGGCCTCTCATCTATAAAACGAAAATAGCAATAGTATCTACCACATAGGATCACTGTGCAAATTAAATGAGAGAATATATGTAAAGAGATTAGCACAATGCCTGGCCCCTAGTAAATGCTCAATAAAGTCACTCATTTGTTTAACAGTTATTAATGTCTGTTATATGTCAGGTACTAGGGACATAAGGGAAAAGAAGAAAATAAACTAGTATATTAATAAATAAGGTGAAGTATATAAAGCCAAGTCATTGTACAATGCCTTACATATACACAGAAATACTCATTTTTATTAATAAAATAATGAGATAGTGTGATGAGTGAATGACGGAAATAAGTAGGATGATGTGATGATAACTGAAGAAATCTCCTTTGAGACAGGGAAGTCAGGAAAGGCCCTCTGAAGAAACAATACTGGAACTGAGACCTGTAAGATGAGAAGAAACTTAGCCTTGCCAAGAGCCAGGTAAAAAATCTTCCAGGTAGAATAGCATGTGTAAAGGCCCTGAGATTAAGAAGAGCTTGGAGAATGGAAAGAATAGCAAGGAGGCCAGTGTGGCTGAGATGTAATGACAGAGGGCAGTAAGCTACAGTAAGTTTGGATTTTGTTCAAAGTGTGATAAAAAGCCACTGAAGTCTTGAACAAGAAAGTAACAAGATCTGATTTTCTCAGTAAAAACTAACTCTGGCTTCTCTATGGAGAATGGATTAGAAGGGAATAGTAGCAGAAACAGAACAACATAAGAGGCTATTAAAGTCACTCAGACTGGAGATGTTGCTGGTTTGGACTAGGTTATAGATCAGCACTGTCCTATGCCTTTCTGGGATGATGGAAATGTTCTATATCATGTTTATAAAATAGCCACTAGCCACCTGTGCCTTGAGCACTTGTAATGTGACTAGTGTCACTGAAGAATTGCAGTTTTAATTTCATGTCATTTTAATTAATTAAAATATAAATAGCATCATGTAGCTAGTGGCAGCTATATTAGCACAAGAAATAGGCTGTATTAAACACATTTAGGAGGAAGATAGGACTTGTGATGTTGAGGGATGGAGAGTGAGAGAGTGGAATCAAGGAAGATACCTAGTTTTTTACTTGGGAACTGGGTGGATGATACTACCATTTACTGATTGGAGAAGAACAGGCTCTGGGGAGATACAAGTTTTATTTTGCACAAGAAGAGTTTAAGATATTGCTGGAACATTCAAGTAGAGATATCAGATAGAAAGCAGGATGTACACATATTTGTTGACATCATCATCTTTAGGTTCCAGAGATACCAGCCTGTTGGCTGCTTAGGAGGTAGGGAGCTCAGAAAAAGGACCAGGAACTCCACGCTGAGAACTTTCCTTCTGGTCTTGGTGAATGTGCCAACCACCCACCTTGCCAGCCAGTCCTAGCACTTGAAACCCTTATGTAATCGTGGCTCCTCCTTCCTTCCTCCCTTTTCTCCCTGGCTATTGATCCCAGTGGCTTCTTCCCTTGCAAAGCTAGGAACCCTCACCTCACCTGTTTCCTACTCCTATAGCGACTCCCATGGCTCAGGTCTTTGTTTTCTCATCATGAACTAGAGCCCCAGTGACCAGGCCCCTGTCCTTTTCACCACTCCTCCCTTCTGCTTTCAAGAAGCAGGGTCTTTCTGGACCCTGAATAGCCAAAGCAATCCTGAGAAGGAAGAATAAAGCAGGGAGGATCTCGCATCCCAACTTCAAGCTCTACTACAAAGCCACAGTAATCAAGACAATTTGGTACTGGCACAAGAACAGACCCATAGACCAGTGGAACATAATAGAGAATCTAGATATTAACCCAAGCATATATGGTCAATTAATATACAATAAAGGAGCCATGGATATACAATGGGGAAATGACAGCCCCTTCAACAGCTGGTGTTGGCAAAACTGGACAGCTACACATAAGAGAATGAAACTGGATTATTGTCTAACCCCATACACAAAAGTAAACTCAAAATAGATCAAAGACCTGAATGTAAGTCATGAAACCATAAAACTATTAGAAGAAAACATTGGCAAAAATCTCCTGGACATAAACATGAGCAACTTCTTCATGAACATATCTCCCTGGGCAAGAGAAACAAAAGCAAAAATGAACAAGTGGGACTGTATCAAACTAAAAACCTTCTGCACAGCAAAGGACACCATCAGTAGAACAAAAAGCCATCCCACAGTATGGCAGAATATATTCATAAATAAAATATCCAATAAAGGGTTGACATCCAAAATATATAAAGAGCTCATGCACCTCAACAAACAAAAAGCAAATAATGCAATTAAAAATGGGCAGAGGAGCTGAACAGACAGTTCTCCAAAGAAGAAATTCAGATGGCCAACAGACACATGAAAAGATGCTCCACATCCCTAATCATCAGAGAAATGCAAATTAAAACCACAATGAGATATCAGCTCACACCAGTAAGGATGGCCACCATCCAAAAGACAAACAGCAACAAATGCTGGCGAGGATGTGGAGAAAGGGGAACCCTCCTACACTGTTGGTGGGGATGTAAATTAGTTCAACCATTGTGGAAAGCAATATGGAGGTTCCTCAAAAAACTAAAAATAGAAATACCATCTGACCCAGGAATTCCACTCCTAGGAATTTACCCTAAGAATGCAGGAGCCCAGTTTCAAAAAGACATATGCATCCCTATGTTTATTGCCGCACTATTTACAATAGCCAAGAAATGGAAGCAACCTAAGTGTCCATCAGTAGATGAATGGATAAAGAGACGGTACATATACACAATGGAATATTATTCAGCCTTAAGAAGAAAACAAATCCTACCATTTGCAACAACATGGATGGAGCTAGAGGGTATTATGCTCAGTGAAATAAGCCAGGCAGAGAAAGACAAGTACCAAATGATTTCACTCATCTGTGGAGTATAATAACAAAGCAAAAACTGAAGGAGCAAAACAGCAGCAGACCCACAGAACCCAAGAATGAACTAACAGTTACCCAAGGGAAAGGGACTGCGGAGGATGGGTGGGAAGGGAGGAATGAGGGGAATAAGGGGTATTACAATTAGCACATATCACATGGTGGGGGGAGGCACGGGGAAGGCAGTATAGCACAGAAAAGACAAGTAGTGACTCTATAGCATCTTACTATGCTGATGGACAGTGACTATAATGGTGTATGTAGTGGGAACTTGATAATGGGGGGAATCTAGTAACCACAATGTTGCTCATGTAATTGTATATTAATGATACCAAAATAAAAATAAATAAATAAGTAATAAAGTGGGGAAAAAAAAAAAGAAGTAGGGTCTTTCTAATTGTAGGATTTTCCTACTGGGAATCCTGTCTGGGTCTGCAACAAGAGTCTTAAGCCTGGACTCACCCTTTGATTTTTCCTTACATTCTAGAACTGAATCAAAAGGAAATCAAGAAGCCTCCACAAAATTTGAAAATTCACAAGTGTTCATCATAGCATTAATTATAAAAGCTAGAAGTATAATTCTCAACCATATCTTATGTGATCTATCATCAATATTTGACACGGTTGATAAATTTCCCTCGGAACATCTACCACTCTGGTCACTCCTGTCTTTGCTTATTCCTTCTCATCACCCTGACCTCTACACATTACAGGGCTCCAGGGCTCAGGGTTCTCTATGTACCCCCTTGGTTTTCTCACACAGCTTCACATCTTTAAATATATCTATACGCCGATGACTACCAAATCAATACCTCCAGCTCAGACTCTGCCCTGAATGCCAGACTCATAAATCCAACTGTCTGTCTGACATCTCCACTTAAATGTCAAACAGGCATCTCAAACTAGTATGTCCAAAATTGAACTCTTGATATTCTCCCCAAAACTTGTCCTCTCTGGTCCCTCCCTTCTGCGTTAAGAGCAAGTCCCTCCTTCATTCGCTCAGGCCAAAAGTCTTGGAGTCATCCTTGATTCCTCTTTTTCACATTTCACATCTGGTCTATCAGCAAATCCTGCAGGCTCCATCTTATATTTACTCTGAAATCCAACCACATTTTGCCGTCTTTGCTGCCTCATCCTGGTACAAACCAGTATCTTGTTTCTCCCAGTTGACTGCAACAGCCTCCCAGCAGGTCTCCCTGCTTCTGCCTCTGGAAAGAAATACCAAATTCCTTTATCTGTCCTTCACACCACATGACTTCCATTCTCTTGCCTATTTACTGTGCTCCAGCCTCTTTGTTGTTCCTGGAACAGGACAGGCCCATAAGCTTCACCTTTAGGGCCTACTGGCTGCCCCCCTCTGTCAGGAAGATTTTCCTTCGCCTGACATCCCCTGTTGTATGTATCCCCCTCATTCCCTCACCTCCGTCAGGTATCTGCTCAGAAGTCACCTGGACACCCATCAAGAACATTCCACACTCACACATCATATTCCCCTTCTCCTCTTTTCATAGCACTTTCACTATCTGCCCTTTTATGCATTTAAGGAATCGTCTGTTTCCCCAAAGAATGTAAATTTCAGGAGGGCAGAAATTTTCGCTCAAGTTATTTTTCTTCAGGTTATTTTTCTTCACTGATACATTATCCAGTGCTTACGTGGCACATAGTAGGTGCTCAGAAAATAGGTGGTCAACGACTGAATGGATGAAAGACTGGAAAGAGCCTCCGTGTCCAACACTGCGTGAGGGAAATGAAAACTACGCATGCTCACATGCTGGGGAACTTCTGAGGCGGAAAACAATTACCGTGACCAAGGTTCAAGCCAGGAGGGCCGCAGGACCCAGCGCGATACCTTCCTCGCCCTTCCCCCGGCCGGAACGTTTCAATCCCGGAACCTTGGCTCGTGGGTCCAGACGCTAGGGCACTTCCGGTAGCTCTCTTCTCTCGCCAGTGAAGAGAACTGCCAAGTCAGTTCCGGCGGAGAGCGCGGTGAGAAGCGAAGGTCGGCACTATGTCCCGGGCCCCTCTAGGCCCTCCGGCCTCATGCCGGCAGGTGAGCTGGGGGGCCCGGGGACAAGTCGCGGGGTCTGTCCTGCAGAGACCTAGAACCTTGGCCGGGGCTGCTCTCTGGCCGAACCCAGGCCTTGCCGCAGCGGCGAACCTCTCCCTCCAGCCCCTTCACCCCCATCCTCACCCCCACCAACCTGCGCGACCTCACGGCGGCGGCCGCTCCGAGCCTGGACCCAGCGCGACTGCCCGCGCTCTTGGCCCAACCCCGCAGGGCCTAGGCGAAACCCCCGCCAAGGCGCCGGGACGTTGGGCGTGGCAGGGCGAGAAGAATGGTGGTCTTTCGAACGCCGCAGAGGTCCGTTAGAGCCTTTGAAGGCCCTCAGAGGCTGGTCTACGTGGACGCAGGCTGCGCCGTCCTTAGGCCTTGGAGCCGCGCAGATCCGGGAACTGGGTGACTGATCCGTCCCAATTGGACGAGATCTCACCTTGTCCAGACAACGACGAACAAAGGCCTTAACGGGCCCGGAAGGTGAGCGGAGGCCCCGATCGAAGACCGGTGGAACGGTTAACCAGGACATCGGGCGGTTGGTCCTCGATCTACCAGACCTTGTTAATGGAAAGAAAAAAATGGTAGATTTACGTACCACATTTGGCTAATAGGAAGTGCCCAGCGTCCTTTGAGAAGATTTACTGGCCATTTATAGGAGGCCTGTGTATATAATATGAAAAAGCTGCTCTCAACTTTCCCCCCAACCTTTTAAAAGAAAACTTACAACATCTACGCTGTCTAGGTGTTAAAGAGGTTGCCGACGTATGATAAAGTAGAGTTCGAAAACTACACGTCTTGTAAATGCCCATTTGTTTTTTAAAAAATAATAAAAATGTGTTCTGGAAATGACTTTTTGAAATGCAAGTTACACCACTTCCAGGAGCTACATCTGGAGCGACACATGTCCGGGTTTGTACTCTGGGTTAGAGGACGTGGAGTAGAAGACCTTGAGGAGGAAGAAAAGAAGGTTCTGTGCCAGACTTCATATTTTGAAGATATTTTTCATACTATAACCATTGTTTTGTGTGTGCATTTTATTCCTCACTACTGTGTATATAGTTGACAATGCTAAATACTCAAAAAGATTTTTCTAAAAATATCTAGTCTTTCTAGATATTCTGAAGTGCCTGATATATGTTAAAAGTAAAGATAGTAAAAAGACATTTTGTAAATATTTTTGTTAAAATTCATAGCAAATATGTTTGTTTTGGGGGGAATGGCCAAACCACCTCTTTGAACAGTACACGTTGTGTTTATGCACTGGTTCAAGGAAGGAGGGAGAGGTAAGCGCAAAGAGCTCTATTGCCAGTTTGTTTATAGTGAGAATTAACCATTGTTCTTTATGTTTGTGCATTTTGTTTTACTTTACCATGTATATAGTGTATATAATGGACAGATGAGTCCAAATTTTCAACGTCTAGTCTTTCTAGATGTTAAAGAGGTTGCCAAGTGTATGACAAAACAGAGTTAGTAAACTGATAACATTTTGTACATTTTGTGTTAAAATTCCTAGGAAAGATTGTCTTCTGAAAATTTGAGCAATTTTAGCCTGTTGGGTTTGGTGGAGAGAAGGAAAAGGTGGCTCCTTGGCTAGAATGTTCATATTTTGAAGACACTTTCAGATTATAACTTAAATGTGTGCAGTTTATTCAAGACTGCTGTGTATATAGTGGACAAACTGAGTCCGTATTTGAAACATCTAGTCCATCTAGATGTTTAGAAGTGCCCGACGTATGTTAAATCTAGAGGTAGTAAAATATCACTTTGTAAATAACCTTTTTTGGTAATATTTATAGGAAATATTGCCCTTTGGGAATGGAACTGTTAAAACGCACCTCTGTGAACAGTATTGTTCCCTATATTTGTCCAGTGGTTTGGAAGAAGTGGTGGGAGGGGAAAGAACTGCAAAAGGTAATATGCTCACATGTTCATACTTGGACATTTTCAGACAAAATCATTTTTTTGATGTGCATTTTGTTTTCCTTTGTATATAGTGTATATAATTGGACAAATGAGTCCTTTACTTTTGCAACATCTAGTCTCTAGATGTTAAAGAGGTTGCCAGTGTATGACAAAGTAGTAAAATTAGCACATTTTGTATACTTTGTGTTGAAATTCATAGCAAAGCTTTTTCATAAATGACTTTTAGATAGGAATTTATTCAACCACCTCTAAGCATTACACATGCCTGTACTTGGATTGGTGGTAGAAGGAAGTGAGGTAGGGAAGGGTCCAGGCCAAAATGGTGATATTTAGAAGATACCTCAGATTATAGCCTTTGTTACACATGTGCAATTTTATTTAACAGTGCTGTGTACATAGTGGACAAGTAAGTTCTTACATGACAATATCGAGTCTTTCTAGATATTTAGAAGTGCTTAATATGTGTAAAAGTATTAGTAGAATAACACTTATTGTAAATAGCTTTTAAAAACTGATGGGAAATAACTGTCTTTGGAAGTGGAATTGTTAAGCCACCTCTCTGAACAGTATATTCTCTGTACTTGTTCATTGGGTTGAGGGAGATGGGAGGGAAGAAATTGCAAAACATGTTTTGCTAGTGTGTACTAGAAATTTCAGCTTATCCATTGCCCTGTGTGTGATGTGCATTTCATTTAACTTTACTGTATATATTGTGTATATATTGGACAAATGGGTCCTAATTTTATAATATCTAGTCTCTAGATATTAAAAAGGTTGCCAATGTATGACAAAAGTAGAGTTAGTAAACTAACACATTTTGTATACTTTGTTAAAATTCATTGAAAGGCTGTCTTCCGAAAAGGGCTTTTAGAGATGAAATTGTAAAATCATGTCTAAATGATATGTGCCTGTACTCACCCATGTGGTGATGGAGAGGAGGAGTTAGGAGAAGTGAAGGGTTCTAGACTAGAATGTTCCTACATAGAAGACACTTTTCAGATATAACCATTGTTACACATGTGTAGTTTATTCAACACTACTGTGTATATAGTGGACAAACAAGTCCTTATTTGAAACATCTAGTCATTCTAGATGTTTAGAAGTGCACAAAGTATGTTAAAAGTAGAGGTAGGAAAATAACACATTTTGTAGATACCCTTTTGTTAAAATTCATATGAAATACTGTGTTTTAGAAATGGAATGATAGAAATTATCAAGCCACCTCTGAGCAGTACACACTGTATCTGGTGGTTTAGGAAGGAAGAAGAATGTGCAAAGGGCTTTATACCAGTATGTTTATAGTTACGCAAGATTAACCCTTGTCCCATATGTCTGCATTTTGTTTTACTAAGTTGTATATATATTGTATATAAAGGACAAAAGTCCTAATTTACAACATCTAGTTTTTCTAGATGTTAAAGAGGTTGCCAGTGTATGACAAAAGTAGAGTTAGTAAACATATATGTGTACACTTTGTATTAAAATTCATAGGACTGTTCTGAAAACAGCTTGAGGAAATGTAGTCACATCCCCTCTAAGCATTACAGGTGCTTGTTATACTTGTCTCTCGGGTTGATAGAGATGAGAAGGGGAAGTTTCAGGCCGGAATGTTCTTATTTAGAAGGTACTTGCAGATTATATATAGCCTTTGTGTGTAGTTTATTCAAGTTACTACTATGTGTATAGTGGAAAAACTTAAACCCTTATTTGAAACATCAAGTCTTTATAGATGTTTAGAAGTACACAACATATGTTAAAGTAGGGAATTAAAAGTAACACCCTTACAGTATTTTTTCTGTTAATTCATAAGGAATCGTTGTATTGAGGGAATGGAATTGTTAAAGTAGGAGATTGTTAAAAGTGTTAAACAATGTTTTAGAGAGTGCTGACTCTTCACTGGGTGGTGGGGGAGGGGGCAGAAAAAGAAGTGCAGAGGGGTTCTGTGCCTGGTGAGTCTTTAGACAAATCAGATTGTCTAATCATTGTTCTGTCTGTACATTTTAGTTAATTGCTGTGCATTAACAGATACACAAGGCCTAATTGCAAAGTATAATAAAAGTAGAGGTAGTAAAATAGTCCCTTTTATAAAAGCTCTTTTATTAGTTTTTAGGAAGGACTGTCTTCTGTGAGCTACTTTGTTAATCCACCTCTTGAAGCTCGATGTAGTCCTGTACTTGGTGGTTGAAATGGTGGAGGAAGGGTAAAGGGAAGGGCTCTTTGCTAGTATCTCCATGTTTAAAAGATATTTTTAGGTTATAACCATAGGTCTATCGTTACTTCTTATAAAGTACCTGTGTTTATTGTGAACCAGGTACATTCATTATTTTGCAACATCTAAGCTTTTTAGATGTCATGAGGTGACAGCATTACGATAAGTAGAACTAGTGAATTAACCAATTTGTAGATATTTTTTTGCTTTAAGTGATAGATAAGAGGCATCTTAGACATGGAATTTACACCATGAGAAATGTCAAGATTTGTTCATTAGGTTGGCAGCTGAGGGGCAGAGGAAGTATTGAAAGGAATGTATGCAGATATGTTTATATTTACATTTCAGTGATAACCATTGATGAGTGTGCATCTCTTATGGCTGTGCTGTAGGAATACATTGTTAAGTAATTCAGTGAAAACATAACCTCCACGCTAAATATTTTAATAGCATAGATTGGACAATGAATTCTCTTAGAAGCATTGTGCTTTGTATACTCTGTTGTTTTATGTCTAATTTTTAATTGAACATTAAGGGAATGTAGCATTTTAATTGTAACTCTGCCAATATCTTTATTAGAGGCCTGTTGCCATTTTTGTCTTTTATGAAAAGTCAAGATACGTTTTGTTTTTTCTTTCAGTTTGGGTTGGTATAGTGTATTCTTGGTTATCAAAATACATAGTTTGGGGGCTTTAAAATGTTAAATATTCATGATGTGTGAAAAAGCATGATGCATAACTACAATCTTAATTACATAAAAATGGATGCTTAGTTGTGTAGATTCACACATGGGACCTAGAAGAACACATCAAACTGAAATGCTTGTGATTATGGATGACTTTGTTCTTTGCTTCTTGGGGTTTTCAGTTTCCTATTATCTCACATGTTAACTTTTAAAAAAATAAATGAAAAGCCTGCATGAAGTCTCCATTGTTTGTAAAATTAGCATGCCTGGGCGCTAAGGTATCTGAAGTTTCATGTCTTACCACACCTTCCTCCATCACAGAGATGTTTGTCCCACAGGTGCTTTGCTATTCTTCATCTGCTATTTGATGATTGTAACTTTGCTTAAGATGTACCTTCTGTTTACAGTGCCCTTTCCACATTTTTCACTTAGCAAAATCATTCATCATTATCTAACTCTAATTTATGTTCAGTCTTGCCTATGAAAACGTGACACTCCCAGGACTGAGGTGCCTGAAACAAATGTCAGAAGTTAGGCGCTCTTCCTTGAAGCCTCTTGTATACAGAACCCATGTGTATCCTTCATTGTTATCTGAAAGTGCTGGATTGAACTCGGGCTTAAATCATCTGCACCACAGTATGCAACAATACCTGACACATAGGTGCTCAGGGAATGTCTGTCAAATACAAAGGAGACTGAAGCTCAGCATTTTAGACTGACTTGTGTCACTGCTACAGACATGTTGAATTATCAGGGCAACCCAGATTGGAAGTTAATACAGCTGACCAACCCAGAGGGTGCAGGTCAGATGCAGTGTCACCCACCTCCAGGTGAGGCACAGAAAACGTTTGCTAACAGAATACGAGGAGTTCTTACTCCTAACTTTGAGGTGGGCCTCAAGAAATACTGGCCTCCAAATGTGGGGTGGTAGCATTTTTAGTGGTTCCCTGGGTGTTAGTATAACCTAGGGGAGTGCTGGGAGCCAGTGATGGCAGGTAGAAAAGGCCCATCCCATTACCTCCAACCTAGGATCAGGCCTGGACCCCATCTTCCCTCCTGTTGATGCCCCTGTGAGATGTGTTAGCTGACTGAGGTGGGCCACCGAAGGCAAATATGCCTCAAATCCCTAGCCTAGAGGGGAAGAACCAGGTGCCCTTGGACATTTCACCCCAGGCTGGAAGGAGTCTGTAAGCCCCAGATCCACAGGAGCTAGAGATAAAAGCTGAAGCTCCTGT
This sequence comes from Manis pentadactyla, assembly GCF_030020395.1. NCBI lineage: Eukaryota > Metazoa > Chordata > Mammalia > Pholidota > Manidae > Manis > Manis pentadactyla. Next base: position 157,081,006 of record NC_080023.1, on the reverse strand, counting down.
GCAATTTAAGGTAGATTCACCCATAAGGGTTAGCTCTCAGAAAGGCAGTCCTTGACCCCCCAGGTCAAAGCTGACCCTCAGTGGACAGCAGAGGAAAGTGCCCAGAGAGGGAGCAGACCCCACTGGGATCACTCCTCATAGCTGGCAGTATGTATTGGCATGGAAAGGGCACTAGACAGGGAGGGAGTCCAGAGGCCTCAGATCTGGTCTAAGCTCTTACTAACAGGACGTTAGCCAACTGATTCCATCTGGGCTTCAGTCTCCTCATTTGTAAATGAGGGGTTCTGGCTGGTTGATGATGTGAGGTATGCCTTTCCAGGTCATATACTGGGCCTGTCAAGGACACAAATTTCATCAGTGGCAGAGCCTGGGCCAGAAGCTTCAAAATAACCATTTTCTACCAAAAGGAACCAAGATCCTTGGAGAAATGGCTTATTCCAGGGCTGCAAAAGGGAAAGTATAATACCGTCTTGAAATATCCTGTTGTGGCAGAAAATAAGCAAGTGCTCAGAGAATGACAGGAACATGTCAAAAGGACAACAGGCCAGCTTGAAGTGGCTTCCATTGGCCAAATCTGTGATAATTGTGCATGAAAATATAGAATGATAAAAGATTAAGAAGCTGAATAAAACAAAACATGAAGCCATGAGTCCAATCCTGATATAAATCAACAAGTGAATAATAGAAATTACAATAAGGAAGGGGACATTTACATAGTTTCAAAGTACCTCACAGAATACTTATACAGGAACAAGACATAACAAGTGAAAAGACAGTATAGGAAGGGAGAAAATACTACAAATCATGTATGTGGTAAGTTAATATCCAGAATATATAAAGAAATCTTAACAAAAAAATCAGCCCAAATAAAAAAATGACAGACATATTTCCAAAGATGATTTACAGATAGTCAACAAGTATATGAAAGATGTTCAACCTCACTAACAATTAGGGACATGCAAATCAAAACCACAATGAGGTATCACTTCATACCCACTAGGATGGCTACTAAGAACAGTAACGTGTTGGCAAGGATGTGGAGAAATTGGAATCCTTGTACACTGTGAGTGGGATTGTAAAATGGTTCAACTGCTATAGAACACAGGGTGACAGTTTCTCAAAAAAATCAAAACTAGAGCTACCATATGATCCAGCAATTCCATTTCTAGATATATACCCAAGAAATTGAAAGCAGGGTCTTAAAGAGATATTTGCATACCCATGTTTATAGCAACACTATTCACAAAAGTCAAGAGGTGGAAGCAACCCAAATTTCAACAGATGAATGGATAAATAAAATATGGTACTATATACATGCAGTGGAGTATTATTCAACGTTAAAAAGGAAGGGATTCCTGTCAGCTGCTACAACATGGATGAACCTTGAGGATACTGTGCCGAGTAAAATAAGCCAGTCACAAAAACACAAATAGTATATGATTCTGATTACATGAGGTACCTAAAGTAGTCAAATTCATAGAGACAGAAAGTGGAATGGTGGTTACAAGGGGCTGGTGGAGAGGCGAAAGGGAGGGTTAAATCATGGGTACTGAGTTTCAAATTTGCAAGATGAAGAAGTTTGAAGATCTGTTTCATAACAATGTGAACATATTTGACACTACTGAACTATACACCTAAAAGTGGTTAAGATGGTAAGTTTTATGTGTTTTTAAACCATAACATGTATGCATACCTACATACATATATACCTTTTAAAATGAAAAGGGAATAAGTAATAAGTAATTTTACAATGGAGACACCATTTTAATCTAATAAAGTTATCACCAGTAGTAGCACAAACCTAAATCTTGCACCACCTAATAGTATCCAATGAGAAAACAGTATCACTCCTGTGATTTCCTGTCAAAAGATGCATAACCTAAGTCTAATCATGAGAAAACATCAAACAAACCCAAATCGAAGGACTTTCTACAAAACAACTGGTCTATAATATTCAAAAGTGTCAAGGTCATGAATGTCAAAGAAAAGTTGAAAACTATACCAGAAGGAAACCAAAGGGGCATGACAACTAAGTACAATGCCTGATTATGAACTGGACTCTGCTATAAAGGACATTTTGGGACAACTGGCTATATGTGGATGAGTTCTGAGGATTCGATGTTTGTAATGTGTCAATGATCATTTTCTGATTGTGACGGCTGCATTATGGCTATGTAAGGGAATGTATTTGTTTGAAGGAAATAAGCAAGTACATTGTGATGATGCATTAGGTCCCAACTTACTCTCAAATGGCTCAGGGGAAAAACTTTTTTGTATTATAATTGGCACTTTTCCATGAGATGATTTCAAAATTTATAAAAATATACAAAAAAAGAAATGTCCAGGATACTCTAAGTAAAAAACCAAAATGTGTAACACTGTGCTGTCCATTATGGTAGCCACTAACTACATGTAGCTTTTTAAATTAATTAAAATTAAAATGCAGGCCTCAATCACACTAGCCACATTTCAAGTCCTTAATAGCCAAATGTGGCTGGTGGACATGCAGGCATAGAACCATTCCCATCATTGCAGAAAAATCTATTGGACAATGCTTCTATAGCATAATTCCATTTTTTTGGTGAAATAATAAATACAGAGATGGGTATGAGTATGTGAACTTTGGGAAGGTTACATACTAAACTGTTAATTGGGTTATCCTTGGGAGATGGGATTAGATGGGTGAAGTAGCAGAAATTTTTCAATTCTCATTAGATATATTTAAAGTTTGGGATTATGAAAGATCAAAATATTTTTAGAATTTTTCATATACATATCTCTACTAACTGTCTAAATTTTTAAAAGCATGTTATAGAAATTACCTGATGTCAGTAAAGTTTTGAATGACCTTCTTGTGATGAGCTATAAAAAGGGAATTTGAGTTTCATGGCTCTACTAATAATGTTTGTAGAGTCAAACAGCTCATGGGCTGCCATCTGCTTTATCCCCTCAAAGCAGGATCTTGCCCTCCTCATCTGACATAATGCAAGCATCCCAAACAAAGAATTGGGCACTAACCGCAATAGGACAGACTGCTGTTAAACACAAGGAAGATTTTTTGACAGTATCAATGTGTAACCATAAACACAAGGGACCATGGAAGGCTTAGGATGTTTAAAAGAGAAGCAAGGTTTGGAGCCAAAGACACCCAGGTCTGAATCCTGGCTTTTCTGCCAAACCAGCAGTGTGACAGCCGAGTTACTTAACCCTTGGAACTTCAGTCTTCTCATTTAAAATATGGGGATAATATCAACCTTGCATGAGTATGCATGAAGTGCCAGGTGGTATTCTAATTGCTTTACATGTATTAAGTCACTTCCTCCTCAAATTCTTTAAACTGTTAAAGACCACACTCCTGATATTCACCCATAAATGTGCTTCTCCTACAGCCTTCTCTAGCTCAAGAAATGGCTACTTCATCCTTCCACTTGCTCAAACCAAAATCTTTAGAGTCCTCCTTGACTCCTCCCTTGTCCCTCATATTCAGTCCATCAGCAAACCATGATCAATTCTATCATCAAAATATGTCCATGATCAGCCCCGTCGCAACACCTCCACCACCACCACTCTGATCAGAGCCACCATAATCTCCTACTTAAATTATGGCACTGGCTTCCCAGCTGTGCACGCACACACACCACCTCCGGCTCCACCCTTGTGCTTAAACCCCAAGTCTGTAGACAGATCGTATTACTCCTCTGTTAAGAACCTTCCAAAGGCTCCCTTCACATGATCAAGAGCTGGCCTTCAGTCCCCCTCTTCCCTTGTCTCCTTTCAATTTCTCTCTCCTTTCATTCCATTCTAGCCACACCAGCCTTCTTGTGGTTATTTAGCCATGCTGAGCATGCCATCTCTCTGCCTGAAACATTATTCCCCTAGACATAATGATCTATATGAGTCGTGCCTTCACTTCCTATACTGGCCAATGTCATAACCCTTTACAAAGTAGTAACCTCTAATCCACCTCCATCCCCCATGTACCCTTATTTTTCTTGTGCATTTTTTGTGTTCTTCAACTACCAATCCAGAATGTAAGCTCCTTGATACCAAAGACTTTGGTTTGTTTTTGTGCTGTATCTCTAAACCCTGACCAGCAACCTTTCCCCAGAGTATATTGGAGATATGTTAGTTGAATTCAACTAGATTTTAGTTCAGTCCTGCTAACTTCCATATACCTCCCTATCTAATGGGGATGCCCAGGAGCCTGGAGAATGAGGAATTATAGACAAGTACTAGCATAAAGGGAGGAGCAGAACGTAGCAGCCAGTAGGCTCAAGGGCTCCTCTCTCAAAAAGGCAGAGGACCCCATGAGCTGGTAATCACTGAAGCTGAGAAGGATGTATGTCGTAATGGAGTGATGTACAAATGCAGAATGATTAGAAGATGAGAGCATCTTACATGTACAAATACCCCAGCTACTGTGATCTGTTATATTGAAAAAAATGGGTATCTGCAGGATTATTCAATTTCATCTCTGTGGGCAGGGTGAGCCTCCCTGTCAGTCTTCAGGGCTCAGGGACCTACTATCTGTACCATTTTGTCCCTGGGTGCCCCTATTCCTCCCACCATAGGCTTCTGCTTTCTGAGTCGAACTCTGAAGTTAGTGTTTTACTTTAAGTTACTTAAGATTACTTAAATTAATCTTCATGACTTTATGAAACAGATGCTTCTATTATTTCCATATTACAGATAAGGAAACTGAGGCAAGGAAAAGTCACTTGCTTAATGTCACACAGCTGTTCTGAAGCAGAGCGGCCCAAATCCAGAATTGCTCATAATCCTGTTCCTTCTGCTCTGTGATGTCAGTAAAATCAGACCCAAGGACAGGAAAAGGGCAGGCTAAATTGGGAGAAGGGTTCCAGAAAAGTGATGGGCAATTCCTCTCCATCTCCACCTTACACAAAAGGAGAAAAAGTCTTTAACACTAGCATGAGTTTAAGTTATGACAGGAAGAAGAACTTCGTGGCATATTTCAAGATAAAAACCTGCTCTCAGGAAAAGATATGGTCTCAGTTTCTAACCATTAAAATCATAGATGGTCAGTGTCATTAGGGTTAAAGTGCCATGAGTCCACTGCCTTCTTCCATGTAATAAACCTTCAATAAGGGAACCAGCAGGTAACAGCCCTCACCTGCAGCCAGCCACTCTAGATACAAACTTTGCGGTCTCAGAAGAGACAAAAGGCTGAGAAGTCCAGAGCCAAGTAGAAACAGGCAGACCCCTCATTTAAGGTACTCACAAAGAAGTAAGAAGAGTAAACTGAGTTGGAGGCACATATGAAAGACAAACATCTCTAGCCTCTTAGGATGAGAAAAACTTTACTATCCTGAACGGACTGAGCAGATTCTTCCTTTCAAATAATGTAATACCATGTTTCTCTTTTTGCCTTGGCCATCAGGGAGCTCAAACCTAGGTTTTTAAAAATCATTGTAGCTAATGTTTATACAAATCCATACTGACTTCCTCCATTTTCTTCTTGGTTTTAATTGTCTAATTTCTAGTTAAATAACATGTTTCCCTTTTCACCCAGGATATCAGGGAACTTATTGCCAGATTTTAAAATCAATTATCACTTACCAGTAATTCAATTAGAGCTAATATTTATGCATATATATTACCTTCCCCTATTTTTTCAGTTGTAATTTTTATTTTGAAAAAATTTCACACTAAAATTGCAAGAATGGTGCAGCTGATAAAACATCTAGGAATAAACCTAGCCAAGGAAGTGAAAGATCTATACCCTGAAAACTATAAGACACTATTGAGAGAAATTAAAGAGGACACTAATAAATGGAAATTCAACCCATGCTCTTGGGTAGGAAGAATTAATATTGTCAAAATGGCCATCCTGCCTAAAGCAATCTACAGATTCAATGCAATCCCTATCAAAATGCCAACAGCATTCTTCAACGAACTGTAACAAATAGTTCTAAAATTCATATGGAACCACAAAAGACCCTGAATAGCCAAAGCAATCCTGAGAAGGAAGAATAAAGCAGGGGGGATTACGCTCCCCAACTTCAAGCTCTACTACAAAGCCACAGCAATCAAGACAATTTGGTACTGGTACAAGAACAGACCCATAGATCAATGGGACAGAATAGAGAGCCCAGATATAAACCCACATATATATGGCCAATTAATATATGATAAAGGAGCCATGGGGAAATGACAGCCTCTTCAACAGCTGGTGTTGGCAGAACTGGACAGCTACTTGTAAGAGAATGAAACTGGATTACAGTCTGATTCCATACACAAAAGTAAACTCAAAATGAATCAAAGATCTGAATGTAAGTCATGAAACCATAAAACTATTAGAAGAAAACATAGGCAAAGCTCTCTTAAATATAAACATGAGGAACTTTTTCATGAACATATCTCCTCGGACAAGGGAAACGAAAGCATAAATGAACAAGTGGGACTATATCAAACTAAAAAGCTTCTCTACAGCAAAGGACACCATCAGTAGAACAAAAAGGCATCCTACAGTATGGGAGAATATATTCAAAATGACATATCCAATAAGGGATTGACATCCAAAATATATAAAGAGCTCACACACTTCAATACCCAAAAGGCAAATAACCCAATTAAAAAATGGGCAGACGATCTGAGCAGACACTTCTCCAAAGAAGAAATTCAGATGGCCAACAGGCACATGAAAAGATGCTCCACATCACTAATCATCAGAGAAATGCAAATTAAAACTACAATGAGATACCAGCTCACACCAGTTAGTATGGCCAACATCCAAAGGACAAACAACAACAAATGCTGGCAAAGATGTGGAGAAAGGGGAACCCTCCTACACTGCTGGTGGGAATGTAAGTTAGTTCAACCATTGTGGAAAGCAGTATGGAGGTTCCTCAAAAAGCTCAAAATAGAAATACCATTTGACCCAGGAATTCCACTCCTAGGAATTTACCCTAAGAATGCAGCAGCCCAGTTTGAAAAAGACATATGCACCCCCATATGCATTTATCACAGCACTATTTACAATAGCCAAGAAATGGAAGCAACCTAAGTGTCCATCAGTCGATGAATGGATAAAGAAGATGTGGTACATACACACAATGGAATATTATTCAGTGATAAGAAGAAAACAAATCCTACCATTTGCAACAACATGGATGGAGCTAGAGTGTATTATGCTCAGTGATATAAGCCAGGCAGAGAAAGACAAGTATCAAATGATTTCACTCATTTTTGGAGTATAACAAATAACAAAGCAAAAATGAAGGAACAAAACAGCAGCAGACTTACAGACTCCAAGAAGGGACTAGAGGTTACCAAAGGTAAGAAGTTGGGAAGAGTGGGTGGGATGGGAGGGAGAAGGGGATTAAGGGGCATTATGATTAGCATACCCAATATAGGGGCGAGTCGCGAGGAAGGCAGTATAGCACAGAGAAGACAAGTAGCAGCTCTATAGCATCTTACTACGCTGATGGACAGTGACTGCAATGGGGTGTGGGGGGGACTTGATAATATGGGTGAATGTTGAAACCACAATGTTGCTCATATAAAACCTTCATAAGATTGTATATAAATGATACCTTAAAAAAAAAAAGAATGGTGCAGCTGCTCTGGAAAATGGTGCAATAGCTATAGTGGTTCCTCAAAAAATTAAAAATGGAATTATCATATAATCTAGCAATTCCATTTCTGAGTATATACCAAAAGAATTGAAAGCAGGGTCTCAAAGATGTGTGTATACCCATGTTCATAGTAGCATTATTCACAATAGCCAAAAGGTGGAAGCAACCCAAGTGTCTATCAACATGAATGGATAAATAAAATATGGTGTGAGTGTGTGTGTGTGTGTGTGTGTGTGTACACCCAGACACACACTGGACTATTATTCAGCCTCCAAAGTGAAGGAAATTCTGGCACATGCTACAGCATGAATGATCCTGAGAACATTATGCTAAGGGAAATCAGACATTTACAAAAAGACAAATATTACATAATTCCACCTATATAAGGAAGCTAAAACAGTCAAATCCACAGAGACAGAAAGTGAAGAGATGATTGCCAGGGGCTAGGATAGGAGGGATGAGGAGTTATTGTTTAATAGGTACAGAGTTTCAGTTTTACAAGATGAAAAGATATCTGGAGATGGATGTGGTAATGGTTGCGCAACAGTGTGAATTTACTTATGAATGCCACTGAACTGTGCACTTAAAAAAGTTGAGAGAATAATTTTGTGTTAAATTTTTATACAATTAAAAATAATTTTTTTTAATTGCAAGAATGGTTCAAATAACTCCTAAATACACTTCACCCAGATTCACCAATTATTACCACTGTGTGATACCATGTAGTCCATCTTTACCTGTGGGGGACACGTCCCAAGACCCCCAGTGGGTGCCTGAAATCACAGATAGTACTGAACCCTATATATACTATTTTTTCATATATGTACATACCTATGATAAAGTTTAATTTATAAATTAGGCATAGTAAGAGATTAACAACAATAACTAATAATAAAATAGGATAACTATAACACTATACTAAAGTGATGTGAATGTGGTCTCAGTCTTCCTGTATTGTACTCACCCTTCTTGTGATGATCCAAATGGATAAAATGCCTACATGATGAGATGAAGTGAGGTGAATGACACAGACTTTGTGATGAAGTGTTAGGCTACTGCTGACCTTCTGATGATACTTCTGACCCTCTGCCTCCAGACCCCAGCTGACTGAGGGTAACTAAAACTGTGGAAAGCAAAACCACAGATAAGGGGGTAGTACTCCACGTGCTCTGCCGTACCAAATATATACTAATATAGTTCTAGATCATCTGAAAGTAAGTTGAAGAAATAATCTCCCTTAACTGCCAAGCACTTTAGTGTGTATATCCTAAGAACAAAGAGATTCTCTTACATAACCAGAATACAATCACGAACATCAGGACATTGAACGTTAATGCAATACTTCTATCTCATCTACAGTTCATTTTCACACTTGACCAAATGTCTCAATAATCCATTTTCTTCTTGATTCTGATTTCTGTTGGGGATAGGGAAGGCTTTGGAAGTGAACAGGCAGGGGTAAAACAAGAGAGAGTCAGAGGCCCTGCTCAGCCCCTGGACCTACTGGACCCCTCAAATGGTAGTAGCGAAGCTCCAGAAAGGGCAGGAGCCTGGCTGAAAGTCACACAGCGCATGTCCAGACATGCCGTCTTCTCACTGCTCCCCACTCTATCCAGGGCTAAAGCCCACAGCCTTCAGTAAACATGAAAAACCCATGTTCCAGCTTTGGAGCTGCTTCTGCTTCTCAGCCATCTAGAAACTACTCGTCCTCATTGTCGGCTCTGAACCAGTGATTACAAGTTCTGCAACTCAACTCCCTTAAGGTTAAGCCCCTTCAATCCTCATATAGGAGAATGGCATCATGGCAAATGGCCTCTGGGCGTACTATGTGAGTTTGGAAGTGACACATCACACCCCTTTTAGACTTTCCACAATTGGAAAGTAAGATTTTCCCATGGGTTATATAAAAAGAATAAAGGATTTAAAGAATGCTTTTGCTTCCAACCCCAAGGCAGGATCTTAAACACTTCCCATAACAAAGGCTGGCTATATCTCCTTTGTTTGTTTTTCAAATGGCTTTTTCATTTTCCCCAAACAGTGAAAGCCGCTAGTGCTGGGGGCTATATTTTTGGCTCCTGTGGCCTGGGTGTGTGCCTCTCCAAGTATGACTAACTTATTTACATATGGAAAATAATTCCAGAGGGCGATTATATTCTCTCCAACATAGTTCCAAGGTTGTGTGCATAGAATTTCTTTTTTGAAAACAGGTGGCTCATTTGGAACAAATGAGTAATGGTTGTGTAATAGTACAAATACTGCTGCTGACTGCCTAGGAGGGCACCAGGTATGGTAAAAGCACAAGGATTTCCTGGAACAACCACCTGGTAGCGTGTAAGCTTAGATCAAGCCTTTGCCTCTCTGGGCCTCAGGCTTCTTATCTGTCAAATGCATTAATGCTGCCCAGTTAGTTGCCAGGAAATATTTTCAGCATAAGTGGCAGCCTCTGTAGAGTGTCTCATACAATACCTGGCACACATCAGGTGCTCAAAACCTGAGCAAGGGCTCTTCTTCCTTGTGGCAGATCACTGGACTTTCTGACCCTCGGATCTGTGCCCAGGTGGGCAATGAGGACCTCTGTAGCACTGAAAACATAGTTTGTGGCTAAGAGTTGTGCTAACGGGTGTCATGTTTGCTCCTTCTGAATGAGCTGCTCTCCATTAAAGCATAATTTGTCCTCCCCTGCTTGATTCTGATCCCTGCTCCCTGTTGCAGGGTGTATGTGGGGGAGGGGCAGCAGGTCTTGAGAACCACTGCTCATTCTGAAGCTCACAGCCTGGGAACTAGGAGACCCTCAAACACTTACAAGCAACCACAAGCTCTCCCCAGACCGTCCCATCCATTCTTCTTTCAAACAGCATGCTCACTCACAGTTATGTTAATGCTTGGTGACCTATCTCTGCTCTTTCCCTTGGGAGCTGCCCCTTAATGTCCACGTACTAGTTACTTAGTGAAAAATGAGGGAAATGGGCAAGATGTCAGCCAGGACCCTCCCACCCCTTATCTCTCGGGGATGGCCGTTATCACCAACTATGAAGGCTTAGCCTTCCAAAGCCTTGGTTTTCTATCCCATTGAAGGGGGAAGAGAGTCCCCAGATGGCCAAACCGATCTTGATCAAAAGGTGCTAACAGAACCTACTATGTGTATTGAGCCCATAATATGTACCAGGGACTTGACATGTGCAACCCAAATATAACTGAGGCCCCGTGCTGCCCACTCTCTGCTTGGTTACCAAATCCAAAGAAATGGCAGCACTGCATGAAACCATAACTAAGAGCTATTCAAGTATTTACTTAGTTTTTCCAGAAAATTTCAAAGGAGAAATACATTCTCTGCAGAGAAAAGCTCTTTGAAGAACTCTTCAGACATTTCTCATTCCCAGGTTCCTGGACCTGTTCCACAGCGGCTTCAGATAAAGCTTTGCTCTTTCTCTGCTCTCAAGGTTCTCCAAGCCCAGGCCTCACACAGCATCCTCACTCCCAGGTCGCCCTTCTAGTCTCTGTTCTCACCCACCATCCCCAGAACTCATGTTCTGCCTCCTATCCTGGAACTTTTTTCTCTCACTTCCCAGGAAGCAGGACCCAGGGCTCTCAGTGAATAAAATCCTCCACCTTGCTGTACATGTACCACCTCTTTTTTTTAACTCCCCCCTGCCAACCCTCTGGTTCATGTACCATCTCTTACTCCTCAATAGCCATTAAGTTGGCAGAGCTGGGGCCTTAGCCCAAAGGTCATCAGACTCCACACTCAGATGTTTAGTGAAGTGGCTGTCATAGAAATGCTAAAAAATAAGCTTCTCACCCCTTCTCTGGTTAGGTCATGTCTGCTCAAGAACCTTCAATGGCTCCCTAGTGCCTAAAGCAGGAGAGCAGCAAACTATGGTTTACAGGCCATATCTGGCCTACCACCTGTTTTTGTAAATAAACTTTATTGGAACATTAAAGATGCTTTCACTATACAGAGTTGAATAGTTACAACAGAGACGATATGGCCCATAGAACCTAAAATATTTATTATTTGGGCCCCTTACAGAAAGAGTTTGCTGACCTCTAGCCTCAAGAATAAGAGGGAACAGAGACTGCCTCTTATCCTCCTTTGTATTTGCTAGGCAACAAGTACTTAATAAGCAAATTTCAAATAAATGAACAAGTTGTCCACATCATCATCTTGGCGATGCAAAAGAGGTTCCTAAATATAGTCAGACACCCCAATCTACCTGGTCCCAGTTAGTGCCAGGACTGCTCCAAACATTCCAGACTCCTTGGCTCTCAGGAGCTATCAGAGATGATTAGCTGATTCTCTAGCCTTTTATATCCACACCCCTTCTGACAGAAAAATTCCAGACTCCTCCTCTGCTGTGCAACATGAAAAGTTTTCTTATAAATTCAACAAACAAAATCATAATCTTGAATATGCTTTTCAAACTATACTTACCTCTCACTCGTGAAAATCATTGATATTGTCCAACTTGTTCATTTTGCCACTGGGGAAGTGGATGCAGATGAAGGACTCAAGTTGCTCAAGGGGATCCAGTGAGACAGAAACCGAGCAGGCTCCCCAGAGCTCCCAATGCCTGGCTCAGTACTCAGCATTTGTGGTCCATGCCTTGACAGGCGGGGGTGAGGCAGGAGAGTGTGCATGAGTGTCGGGGTGGAGGAGTACTCCTGTCTCTCCTGGTAGCCTCTGGCCAGGTAACGTGCTGCCATGGCAACTACCAGGTCCATCAGGGCTCTCAAGCCTAAATTATGGGCTTCCCAAGGGAGAAAGGTGACTTGGCACTGGGTCTTGGGCACTGGATGGAGACAGGAACCCTGAGTTCTAAGCCCAGTGCTACCAACAAGGAGAGCTGGCCCAGGTCAGTGATGGGCAGGACAGATGCAGGACCCCCAGAGGGAGAGACCGACAGCCTCCTTGTCTCTGGCCTGCCTCCTCTCTCTCAGGCTACTCGCTCCTTATCTTTGACCCAGGATGACTACTCCTGTCATGCTGCCCATCTGTCTCTCTGGCTCCCTATACTCCCCCCCAACAGTCATGCCTCACTCCACCCTCCAACAACGCACTGTCAAGAGGTGCTTGATAAGCACTGGCAGACCAGCAGTCTGTAGGCCCCACACAGCCCACGTATGTGTTTTGTTTGCCTAACATTATTTCAGAAACAGTTTGAATTAGTTGCTCTCATTTAAAAACCAGTAAGAATCATCTAAAATATAATAGGGTTTGTTTGTTTTCCTGGCATGGCAGCAATTGACTGGGGCAGAGGAGCAGCTGTGCCATCTGGATGGGGAATGTGAGCACCAGTTCCCGCCACTCCCCATTGCCTCCCCATTCTTTAGATGACCTGTCTGGCCTTGGAAGGCATTTGAGTTTGTAACCCCAGTCTTGCTCACTTTGATCTGAGCCCCATTGCCTCCCATCCATCTTATCAGATAAGACCCTCTCACCTTGAAACCATCCCCAGTGATCAGCCCATCCACACCCAGACTCCTGACCGTCCACTCACTGAGCCCCACAGGTGTCAAGGGAGACAGTGCCCCAGCTGCTGCCCCCCAAAAACATCTCATAGCTGAGCCCCTAAGAACCCCCATTCCCCACCCCATCCCATGGTGGTCATTCAGGAAACATGGTGACCAACCCAACATCCTTTAATGGGTTTAAACAAGGACCCCCGCATTCTTATACTGAGGCAGGAGTTCTTGGATTTTGTACCGGGGTGCTATGATGGTTTGGACAATCCTCAGTGGGGGAAGGTATTTCTGGGGTGCCATAAAAATGGGACAACGAGGTTCAGTCTTCTTGTCAGACCTACACAAATTCAGTGTCAGAGACTTGGGGTTGTAGATCCCTTTCTTCTTGGGCTGGACTGGACTGAATGGTGGCCGTTGGCGAGACTTCACCAGCAGCCGCATCAGGTCCTTCCGAAAGATATTCCAGCTGTTCTCCTTGAGGAACTTCTGGCACATATATTCATCACTGAAGATAAAACACAGGTGCTGAGGTTCCCACGCCAGCTCCTCTCTGTCCCCCTGTCCCTCCTGCCTTGCCTCCTGCTGCTCTTTCCAATCCCTAAACACAGTGCTCCATCCCACCTCCGTGCCCTGCCAGACTCCTCTCTGTCTCCTTTACCTTTCCACACTTTCTTTCCCTAGGCCTGCACTGTTCCATGTGGTGACCATGAGCCAGGTGTGGTTACTGAGTACCTGAATTAGAGATGGGCTGTGAGCATAAAATATATCCCAGATTTCAAGGACTTAGAACAACAACAAAAAAGAATATAGAGTATCTTGTTAATAATTTTTATGCTAATTATATACTGATATGATATCTTAGATACTGACTTCAATAAAATTCATTATTAAAATTAATTTCACCCATTTATTTTTACTTCTTATAATATGGCTACTGAAAAATTTTAAATTACATATGTAACCATTAGCTATCAGGGAAATGTAAATCAGAGCCACTGTGAAATACCACTTATATCCACTAGGATGACTATAATTAAAAAGACAGATACTAATTAAGTGTTGAGGATGTGGAGACATTGGAAGGACAGTTCCAATACATTGCTGATGGGAATGTAGACTGATATAGCCACCTCGGAAAACAGCTTGGGGGCTCCTCAAAAGGTTAAATGGAATGAACTTATGACCCAGCAATTTCACTCCTGGGTATATGCATATACCCAGAGAAATGAAAACATATGTCCACACAAAAACTTGCACAAGAATGTTCAAAGCAGCATTATTCATAATGTCCAAAAATTAGAAACAACCCAAATACCCATCAACTGATGAGTGGATAAAGTGGGGCATATACACTCAATGGAACATGATTTGACAACAAAAAGGAATGAAGTACTGATACCTGCTACAGTGTGGATGAACCTTGGAAACATTATGTCAAGAAGCCAGTCACAACATGTTCCTGTCTTTTGCTCTTTTTCCTACTGGGCTTTTGGTTTTGTATTTATTCACTTATTTACTGGGCTTTGAAGATTTAAACACATCATCTATATGTGTGTGTTACTGGTTATGCATATCGCAGATGTCTTCGGATTTGTGGCTTTCCTGAGCACTTTCATCATGGGATCTATTGTTACACAGAAGTTCTTAAATTGAAAGCAGCCAAATTGGTTATTTTGTTTTTTTGAAGGAAACCTTCACCACCTGGAAGTCCTAAAGATATTCTTCTGTATGGTTTTGAAACATATTAAAGTTTTGCTTTTTTTAAAAAAAGAAGCCAGTCACAAAAGACCTTATATTATATGATTCCATTTACATGAAATGTCCAGAACAAGCAAATCTATAGAAACAGGAAGTAGATTGGTAGCTGTCTTGGATGGGTTTTGATGCCCTGGCTCCTCCATTGTGCCTCCTTCTCTCATAGTACATGAGGGTGGGGAAAGTGGGAGAGAATGGAATGGGCTCAGCACTCATTGGCTTACTTCCTTCTGAGACGACAGAAATGGACATGTTCAACTTCCACTGCCTCACCTGCATGCTCACCTGATAAATCACTAATAAATTAGAACATTCTTCCAGCAAGATTATATTGATGAGGACAGAGTTAACTTTGATCCACAGAGATCATCGTAATAAAAAACAAGAACAACAGAGGTCAGAATGGACTACAAGCTAGTTCTTGGTGTCAGTGGCATGCCAAAGTTAGCTCCTACCAGCTCACAGAGAGGGCATCTCTTTTCAACTCCATGTTGTGACATCAGGTTGGTAGCTTGAAATTGGCCATTGTGGGAGCATGTACCCCACAGAAATCAGCAAACACTTCAAATCAGGGTTACCTCCTGCCTCCCAGAGAGTTGGTTGTTAAACATTCACTAGCTCACTGGATAGTCTCCACTTAACACATTCCATGAGTTCCCAACTTCTTACATAATAAGTAATAGCACCATCATCCAACCCTGATTTAGCACTTACCATGTGCCAAGCACTTTACGTTTATTGACTCATTTAATCCTCACAACCACCCCATTTCAGGAACATGGAAACTGTGGCTCCAAGAGACTAAAGGACTGACCAAAACTTAGGAGGGGGCCAAGTTTTTTTGGACCCAGAGTCCAAGTTAAGATAGACAGGAGTCATGTCACCTTCTAATGCTGATGGTCACACTGATTTCTAGTCTACTTTTTCACTAAATGGGGTAGCTCTTCTAAAGGCCTCAGCTACATTCAGGAGTTTCAGTTCCAATCCCTGCCTCACTTAAATTGAAAGTTCATCTGTCCTTGCAGGCGATCAAACTTCAGCCATGAAGCCCTTAGCTCCCATCCTAACCCCACCCCAACGGGCAATCCCAGCACTAAGTCACACTCTGTGCTTTGGCTTTTAGGCTCCTCTTCATTTTGGCCCTTAGAGAATTCTCTTCTCTTGTGTACACTCAGCAGTTCATTAGTTTCTACATGGCACTGCTTGAGTTACATAAGGGGAAAGGTTGTGAGTTATCTAGCCTGTGGCATTCACTGGACAGGTGTCTTGGCCAGTACAGTGTGATCTTCAGGATGTCACATCCCTTTCCTGGACCTCACAGTCCTCAGTTAAAACACGGAGGATTTGAGCTAGATAATGGCTATGTTTTCTGCCTGCTTTAGCAGTCTAGAAAAAAACATGAGTTCAACAATTAATGCATAAAACAGGATTCTATCTGTCAGCATTATAGATGATTGCAGCAAAGTGCTGACTGGACAGCACAGATGCCAAGTGCCCAAAACATCTGCCACCGTCAAGTCTTTATAAACCTTTTCTGAATTTCAATTTAACAAATATTAACTGATAGCCATCATGTGCCAGACATTATGTGAGGAGCTAAGACCTAAGACTCCTTAAAACTTTTTTTGAGTAGGTAGATGTAAATAGCCCTTTCCTATATTGGTAGGACATAGGAATCAGAGCATCATCGCATCTTTGAATGCAAGGAACTACCTGTGTTTCCCAACTTACTTTTCTTACAAAACTGCCCCAATTTGAGTCATACCTAGATATCATCTGTTTTTTATTTTACTAATGTTTTTTTCTTAAATCCACTTAGTTTATTTTACTTTAATAGTTACTTTGGCCTTGTTATAAGCAACAAGATCTGTCAAACCATGGGATTAGTAAGCTAGTCGTGTCATTTTTCTCATTCACACTAGAATAAATATACAACTGTTGAAACTAAAAATGTCAACCCATGCACCACCTAAAATCATCTTGTAAACCTTCTGTGAATACATTCTATACTTTAGAAAGTACTGATCTCCTCTATTTTCCGCATTTTTCAGATTGAAGTCTGAAGCCCAAGAGCGGGGAAATGGCTTACCCAAGATCATACAGATCCCACATCAAATTCTTTCATGTGCTTATTGGGCATGGCTGCAGTTATTCTACAGACCTGATTGCCTTCACACCTCCTTTTTCTCTACCACTGGAATCACTTGCTTCCCATACCTGCCAGCAAAAGCGTGTCTGATCATAGTATCACCACAAGAAAAGAAAAAGGGGGGAGGATGCAAAATTGTATAATCATTATGAAACTTCATGTGCCTGAATGATAAATGTATATTGGCATATAACCATGTGGTTAAAAAAAATGCTAAAAGGAAATACATAAAATGCTAACTTGGGATTATTGGAGGAATACAAATGGTTCTGGTTTTTGCCTTTTCAAATGATCAGTATTTTCCAGTTTTCTGCAGGGAGAATGCTCCGTTCATTCAATCATTCGTTCATTTATTGAGCACCTACCACTGCGAGGTACTGTGCAGGTGTTAGAGACAAAAGGCAGAAAAACCCCAGACCCTGCCTTCATGAAGCAATTAATTAAGTGGTGGGGAAAGAACTGTACAAACTACATAGCTCTCAACAGCTATAATATAATGGAGTATGATCAAGGATAGAGCTGTGTGGAGAGCATTATGACTATACAGAACCTGGGTTCACCCAGGAAAGGTTTTCTGTTAGAGATGAATGTTATTAAAGATTGAGAAGGAATTTTTCAGGGAAAAAAAGAAAAGAGGAGGACTCAGAGATGGCATTTCAGGCAAAAGGGCCAGCATTGGCTAGGGTCCAGAAGACAATCTGCCTGGATTTCTGGAGTGTGTTAAAAGTGGTGGGAGGGGCTGCAAGGGACTTGAAAGGTTAGACCACGAAGGGCCATTTACATGGCATTGGGTTTGCACTTTATCCTATTGGCAGTGAGAGGTCACTGAAAGGTTTTAAGTAGGAATTTAACATGGCCAGCTTTGGGTGTCAGCAACAGCACCTTATGGAGAATGGATCTGGCAGGGAGGAAACTGAGGCAGGAGACCAATGCTAAGACTATTTCTGGAATCTTGGCTGGGATCTCAATGTGGACGTGAGGGGTCATGTAACCCAGGGAGGTGAATAAGTTCCATGGGGTGTGTGAAAAAAATAGTAGGACTTCATTTATATTTATCTTTGTCTTATTCTTTTTAAAGATCTATTTTCATGTTTATAATACATATATATTAGTTATATATACTCCAGCAATATGTGCATATAAAAAACAAATATTTACATTTACTTTTATTACATATATTTTCTGGGGGCAGACACTCAAACACCTTTTAGTAATAGTGGTGTGAGATCAAAACTGTTTTACAACCACTGGTCTGGGCATCAAATTATTTTATTTACATAAAAATGTTTTTTTTTCCCATTATAAAAGTATTCACTCTAGAAAATTTGGAAACTAAGGATAAGTAAAAAGAAATCTTTTTACTGAACCTTTCAAGATAGATTTTTTTTTAGTTATAAAAGTAATATATTGTCATTAACAAACATTTGGAGAATAAAGAAAAAAAGCCATTTGGAATGTCACTCTCCTAACAACTTTTTAAAAGTATATCCTTTTTCCCCTCATTATAAAAGCAATGCATACACTGTAAAAACAATTAAAACTGAGAGGAATAAATAGCTATAACCAGATAATCCCCTTTCATCCCACCTTGCAGAAAGAATGACTATTGCAAATTTCGCAATAACACAGATATTATCATTTTTGCTTATTTCCTTCTAGATTTTTCTCAAGTATGTTTTTCCAAAGGCATGGTCAAAGTAAATATACAATTTTGTACCCTGTCCTTTTCATGTATCATTATATCACCCATTTTATCCTCCTTCTATAGAGCCATTAAACTTATGGGGTTTTTTTGTTTGTTCTTTGTTTTTGTCCTTTTTTTAAATTAAGGTATCATTGATATACACTCTTATAAAGGTTTCACAAGAAAAAAAAAGTGGTTATTACATTCACCCTTATTATCGAGTACCCCCCAACACCCTGCACTGCAGTCACTGTCCATCAGTGTAGTAAGATGCCACAGAGTCCCTATTTGTCTTCTCTGAGTTACACTGTCTTCCCTGTGACCCCACACACACCATGTGCACCAATCATGATATTCCTCAGTTCCCTTCTCCCTCCCTCCCCACCCACCCTCCCCCACCCGTCCTCTTTGATAACCACTAGTTCCTTCTTGGAGACAGTGAATCTGCTGCTATTTTGTTCCTTCATAAACTTATGTTTTTTTTAATAAAACAGTTATGGTCTATCAAGGGAATGTAGCACAATTTTCTAAACTATTCCCTTAGCATGTCATATGTGAGTGGGGGTGTTTGTTTCTCTCTGTTATGAATATGGCTGCTATGAACATCTTAATGCATGTAGTTTTCTTCATAATTTACTTACATAAATATAAATGCATAGGTGTACCATTGCTTCAAGGAGTAGGAACAGTTTTATGGCCCTTGAAACATAATGCTAAAATTCTCATCAAAGGGACTGAGCCCAACTGAGAGTATACCAGCAAATACCAGTTCCATTGCACCATTGTCAGCAGTAGGTATTAACATTTTTTTCTTTCTTATACTAAAATAACAGGTGAAAATTTGTTCTAATCTGGTGGTGGGACATATTCCCAGCACTGACCTGGGATACTGGATGTTGAACTCTGACAACTTTTCTGTTATCTCACTGTCAATCAGTTCACAAAATTTGTCTTTCCTCATCTGGATCACCTCAGCTCCCAGGCTCATGAGGATCAAGGGCCGTGTGTCCTGTTGATTCTCTGGGAGGAGGATCTGGTGAAGGCCCTAGAGGAAAGAAGTCACAAGAAGTTCAACCTCAGAGACTATCCACTTATACTAGCAGATTTTCTAGATGGGAAAGACGAGGCTCCAAACAGGAGGTGAATCCATCTGGGGTCATTCAGCAAGTGATGAGGAAAAGGCTGGGGCTCCTTTTGCTACATCAAAGTCCTCCAACTCCTCAGATTAGAAGAGCCTGTAAGGCACGTTGTCTGTCAGCTTTGTCCATGCTCCATCTCCACGCAGCAGGCCCTCCTGAGTCACACTCACAGTCGCTCTCCAGGAGACAGGATTTTGCGAGTTTTCCTCAATATTCAGTCTCAACTTTTCTTTGTACCAAGTAATAAGCCCATTTTCTCCTCCTTAGTACTGCAGTAAAAGTAATAGCAAATCCTCCTCTTCTAGATCCTCCCTTTTGCAGCCACCATACCCTCCCCCATCCTTTTCTGAAGGCCTTTGCTCATAAATGCATATCCCCGCTAAGGCTCATTTCTTTTTCCATCCTTCACAGACTTTGGGGTCCAGTGGCCTCCTCTCTGCAGTTCATGTTGCTTCTCTGGCTCCCTGGCATGGATTCCTACTTGCTTATATTTGGAAAGGAGATGGCGATTAACAGGCATACCTCCTTGTTTTATGGAGAGCTTAACACCGTTTTTAAGGAGACTCCCTTAAGGCTGGGACTGGGACCCATGGTGCTGAACTCTCAATCCAGTGCTCACTCTTCAGCTTTCATCTGTTAATCACGACTCAGGTGAAGAGGGAGGGAAGGTCAGTGGCCCCAGAGCTTGCAATGCCCAGCTATTTTGGGCTTAAGAATAAAGAAGGCTAATATGACCCAGGAATTCTACTCCTAGGAATTTTCTCAAAGAAAACAAGTTCTCAGATTCAAAAAAACATATGCAAGAGAGGAGGAGCCAAGATGGTGGCATGAGTAGGGCAGTGGAAATCTCCTCCTAAAACCATGTATATTTTTGAAAATACAACAAATACAACTATTCGTAAAAGAGAGACCAGTGGTTACAGTACAACAGCCAGGCTACATCTACATCTGCGAGAATTCAGCATCTCACAAAGGGGGTAAGATAGAAGCCGCAGCCTGGCAGGACCTGAGCGCCCCCCTACCCCAGACCCCAGCGGGAGGAAAGGAGTCAGAGTAGGGAGGGAGAGGGAGCCCAGGACTGCTAAACAACCAGCTGTAGTAATCTGCACCAGGAGCACAGACACACACTGCATGGTGTGCTGGATATTAGAGAAATGGAAAAGCAAAATCTGTAAGCAGGTTCCCGCAAATGGCTCCCCTGGGATAAAAGAAAAGCAAGTGCTTTTTGAAAGTCTTAAAGGGACAGGGACCTCACAGCTGGATGGAATCGTCCTGGCACAGTCAGCCCAGCAGCTGGGAAGCCCAGGGAACTCCAGGCGCCCTAACCCCCTGGGTGGCAGCACAGCTCTGAAGCCCCTCACGGCGATAAGCAGCCTGCCAGTCATTCCCCTGGCTGATGTGGCCCCTGACACAGCAGCCCAGTAGCCAGACAGCGGCCATGCGTGACCGCGGCAGCAGTCAGGCAGCCGGGAAGTGGCCATGTGTGTCCACGGTGGCAGCAGAGCAGCCCAGGAGTGGCTGTGCCCCCAGCAGCTGCCCAGAACTTCCACCCGGTGTGCACCACCTGGGCCAGACCCAAAGGCTGCCACCGGAGCGCAGCTGCCCAGCGCAGGCAGAAAAAAATGGGGCAAGGCATGAAGGAGTGCCACTCTCACAGGAGAGCACACCCGGTGAACCTGCCACTCCCCGCAGGGCTCTGGGCTACCCTGAAGGTGACCCTGCCCACGGCAGTTTAGGGGATTAATCAGGAGGCTGCTCCAGGAGTGCGGGTAACTGACACAGGCAGCAGAGAAGGGCAAGGTGACCAGAAAACAGGAAAGGACTTTGTTCTCCCAGCTGGCACACATGCTACATGCCTAAAGCTACCTCTATCACCATGAAAAGGCAGAAGAATTTGGTCCAGTCCAGAAATACCCAGATAACCCCAGAGAGAGGGCCTCGGGAGATAGATTTACCCAATCTTCCTGAAAAAGAATTCAAAATAAAGGTCATAACTATGCTGATGGACCTGCAGAGAAATAAGCAAGAGCTAAAGGAGCAAGTAGGGAGGGAGAATACATAAATAAAACAATCTCTGGAAGGACTTAAGAGCAGATTGGACGAGGTGCAAGAGGCCGTTAATGGGATAGAAATCAGAGAACAGGAATACAGAGAAGCTGAGGCAGAGAGAGATAAAAGGATCTCCAGGAATGAAAGAACGTTAAGAGAACTGTGCGACCAATCCAAATGGAACAATATTCGCATTATAGGAGTACCAGATGAAGAAGAGAGAGAAAAAGGGGTAGAAAGTGTCATTGAAGAAATAATTGCTGAAAATTTCCCCAAACTGGGGGAGGAAATAGTCTCTCAGACCATGGAGGCCCACAGAACTCTAACACAAGGGACCCAAGGAGGACAACACCAAGGCACATAAAAATTAAAATGGCAAATATCAAAGACTCAAAGAAAAGGACAGAGTATTAAAGGCAGCGAGAGAGACAAAAAAGGTCACCTACAAAGGAAAACCCATCAGGCTGTCACCAGACTTCTCAACAGAAACCTTACAGGCCAGAATAGAATGGCATGATATATTTAATGCAATGAAACAGAAGGGCCTTGGACCAAGAATACTGTATACAGCATGATTATCATTTACATATGAAGAAGGGATTAAACAATTCCCAGACAAACAAAAGCTGAAGGAATTTGCCTCCCACAAACCACTTCTACAGAGTATTTTAGAGGGACTGTTCTAGATGGAAGCACTCCTAAGGCTAAATAGATGTCAACAGAGAAAATAAAATCACAGCAAAGAAAGCAGACCAACCAAATACTAACTAAATGCAAAAAATAAAATCAACTACTCACAAAAGCAGTCAAAGGAAACACAAAAGAGTACAGAATAAAACACCTAACATATAAAGAATGGAGGAGAAGGAATAAGAAGGGAGAGAAATAAAGAATCATCAGACAGTGTTTATAATAGCATAATAAGAGAGTTAACTTAGACTGCTAGATAGTAAAGAAGCTACCCTTGAACCTTTGGTAACCACAAATCTAAAGCCTACAATGGCAATAAGTACATATCTTTCAATAATCACCCTAAATGTAAATGGACTGAATGCACCAATCAAAAGACACAGAGTAATAGAATGGACAAAAAAGCAAGACCCGTCTATATGCTGCTTACAAGAGATTCACCTCAAACCCAAAGACATACACAGACTAAAAGTCAAGGGACAGAAAAAGATATTTAATGCAAAAAAATGAGAAAAAAGCTGGTGTTGCAGTACTTGTATCAGACAAAACAGACTTCAAAATAAAAAAGCAACAAGAGATAAACAAGGACATTACATAATGATAAACGGGTCAGTCAAACAAGAGGATATAACCATTATAAATATATATGCACCCAATACAGGAGCACCAACATATGCGAAACAAATACTAACAGAATTAAAGGAGGAAATAGAATGCAACACATTCGTTCTAGGAGACTTCAACACACCACTCACTACAAAGGACAGATCCACCAGACAGAAAATAAGTAAGGACACAGAGGCACTGAACAACACATTAGAACAGATGGACCTAACAGACATCTACAGAACTCTACACACAAAAGCAGCAGGATACACATTCTTCTCAAGTGCACATGGAACATTTTCCAGAATAGACCACATACTAGGCCACAAAAAGAGCCTCAGTAAATTCAAAAAATATTGAAATTCTACCAACCAACTTCTCAGACCACAAAGGCAGAAAACTAGAAATAAATTGTACAAAGAAAACAAAAAGGCTCACAAACACATGGAGGTTTAACAACACGCTCCTAAATAATCAATGGATCAATGACCAAATTAAAATAGAGATCAAGCCATATATGGAGACAAATGACAACAACAACACAAAGCCCCAACTTCTGTGGGATGCAACGAAGGCAGTTCTAAGAGGAAAGAATATAGCAATCCAGGCATATTTAAAGAAGGAAGAACAATCCCAAATGAATAGTCTAAAGTCACAATTATTGAAATTGGGAAAAGAAGAATATATGAGGCTCGAATTCAGGAGAAGAAGGGACATAATAAAGATCAGAAAAGAAATAAATAAAATTGAGAAGAATAAAACAATAGAAAAAATCAGTGAAACCAAGAGCTGGTTCTTTGAGAAAATAAACAAATAGATAAGCCCCTAGACAGACTTATTATGAGAAAAAGAGAATCTACACACATCAACGGAATCAGAAATGAGAAAGAAAAAATCACGACGGACCCCACATAAATACAAAACATTATTAGAGAATACTATGAAAATCTACATGCTAACAAGCTGGAAAACCTAGAAGAAATGGACAAGTTACTAGAAAAATACAACCTTCCAAAACTGACCAAGGAAGAAACAGAAAATCTAAACAGACCAATTACCAGCAATGAAATTGAAGTGGTAATCAAAAAACTACCAAAGAAAAAAACCCCTGGGGCAGATGGATTCACCGCTAATTTTATCACACATATAGAAAAGACATACCAATTCCTTAAAGTTTTCCAAAAAATAGAAGAGGAGGGAATACTTCCAAACTCATTCTACGAAGCCAGCATCACTCTAATACCAAAACCAGGTAAAGACCCCACCAAAAAAGAAAATTACTGCCCAATATCCCTCATGAACATAGATGCAAAAACAGTCAACAAAATATTAGCAAACCAAATTCAAAAATACATCGAGAGTCATACACCATGATCAAGTGAGATTCATCCCAGGGATGCAAGGATGGTACAACATTCGAAAATCCATCAACATCATCCACCACATCAACAAAAAGGACAAAAAACACATGATCATCTCCATACATGCTGAAAAAGCATTCGACAAAATTCAACATCCATTCATAATAAAAACTCTCAATGAAATGGGTATACAGGGCAAGTACCTCATCATAATAAACACCATATACAACAAACCCACAGCCAACATCATACTTAACAGTGAGAAGCTGAAAGCTTTTCCTCTAAGACTGGGAACGAGACAGGGATGCCCACTCTCCCCACTGTTTTGCAACATAGTACTGGATGTCCTAGCCATGGCAATGAGACAAAACAAAGAAATACAAGGCATCCAGATTGGTAATGAAGAAGCCAAACTGTCACTATTTGCAGATGACATGATATTATACATATAAAACCCTAAAGACTCCATTCCAAAACTACTAGAACTAATATTGTAATCCAGCAAAGTTCCAGGATACAAAATTAATACACAGAAATCTGTTGCTTTCCTATACACTAATGATGAACTAACAGAAAGAGAAATCAGAAAACAATTCCATTCACAACTGCATCAAAAAGAATAAAATACCTAGGAATAAACCTAACCAAGGAAGCAAAAACCTCTACCCTGAAAACTACAAGACACTCTTAAGAGAAATTAAAGAGGACACTAACAAATGGAAACTCTCTCCATGCTCTTGGCTAGGAAGAATTAATATTGTCAAAATGGCCATCCTGCCCAAAGCAATATACAGATTCAGTGCAATCCCTTTCAACACACCAACAGCATTCTTCAATGAAGTGGAACAAATAGTTCTAAAATTCATATGGAATCACCAAAGACCCCGAATAGCCAAAGCAATCCTGAGAAGGAAAAATAAAGTGGGGGGGCTCTCACTTCCCAACTTCAAGCTCTACTACAAAGCCATAGTAATCAAGACAATTTGGTACTGGCACAAGAACAGACCCACAGACCAGTGGAACAGAATAGAGACTCCAGACATTAACCCAAACATATATGGTCAATTAATATATGATAAAGGAGCCACGGACATACAATGGGGAAATGACAGCCTCTTCAACAGCTGGTGTTGGCAAAACTGGACAGCTACATGTAGGAGAATGAAACTGGATCACTGTCTAACCCCATAAACAAAAGTAAATTCGAAATGGATCAAAGACCTGAATGTAAGTCATAAGACCATAAAACTCTTAGAAAAAATCATAGGCAAAAATCTCTTGGACATAAACATGAGTGACTTCTTCATGAACATATCTCCTTGGGCAAGGGAAACAAAAGCAGAAATGAACAAGTGGAACTATATCAAGCTGAAAAGCTTCTGTACAGCAAAGGACACCATCAACAGAACAAAAAGGCATCCTACAGTACGGGAGAATATATTCATAAATGACAGATCCAATAAAGGGTTGACATATGAAATACATAAAGAGCTCACACACTTCAGCAAACAAAAGCAAATAATCCAATTAAAAAATGGGCAGAGGAGCTGAACAGACAGTTCTCCAAAAAAGAAATTCAGATGGCCAACAGACACATGAAAAGATGCTCCACATCGCTAGTCATCAGAGAAATGCAAATTAAAACCACAATGAGATATCACCTCACACCAGTAAGGATCGCCACCACCCAAAAGACAAACAACAACAGTTGTTGGCGAGGTTGTGGAGAAAGGGGAACCCTCCTACACTGCTGGTGGGAATGTAAATTAGTTCAACCATTGCGGAAAGCAGTATGGAGGTTCCTGAAAAAGCTCAAAATAGAAATACCATTTGACCTAGGAATTCCACTTCTAGGAATCTAAGAATGCAGCAGCCCAGTTTGAAAAAGACAGATGCACCCCTATGTTTATCGCAGCACTATTTACAATAGCCAGGAAATGGAAGCAACCTAAGCATCCATCAGTAGATGAATGGATAAAGAAGAGGTGGTACATATACACAATGGAATATTATTCAGCCATAAAAAGAAAACAAATCCTACCACTTGCAACAACATGGATGGGGCTAGAGGGTATTATACTCAGTGAAATAAGCCAGGTGGAGAAAGGCAAGTATCAAATGATTTCACTCATCTGTGCAGTATAAGAACAAAGAAAAAACTGAAGGAGCAAAACAGCAGCTTACTCACAGGACTCAAGAATGGACTAACTGTTACCAAAGGGAAAGGGACCAGGGAGGATGGGTGGGAAGGGCGGGATATGGGGAGGGGGGAGGAAAGGGGGCATTATGATTAGCATGCATAATGTGGGGGGGGCATGGGGAAGGCTGTACAGCATGGAGAGGACAGGTAGTGATTCTACAGCATCTTCCTACGCTGATGGACAGTGACTGCAATGGGGTATGTGGGGGGAATTTGGTGATGGGGGGAGTCTAGTAAAGATAATGTTCCTCATGTAATTGTAGATTAATGATACAAAAAAAAAACCATACGCACCCCTATGTTTATTGCTGCACTATTTACAATAGCCAAGATATGGAAGCAAC
Source organism: Manis pentadactyla (assembly GCF_030020395.1). NCBI lineage: Eukaryota > Metazoa > Chordata > Mammalia > Pholidota > Manidae > Manis > Manis pentadactyla. Next base: position 157,053,971 of record NC_080023.1, on the reverse strand, counting down.
CTAAGTGTCCATCAGTAGATGAATGGATAAATATGTGGTACATATACAAAATGGAGTATTATTCAGCCATAACAAGAAAACAAATCCTACCATTTGCAACAACATGGATGGACTAGAGGGTATTATGCTCAGTGAAATAAGCCAGGCGGAGAAAGACAAGTACCAAATGATTTCACTCATTTGTGGAGTGTAAGAACAAAGGAAAAACTGAAAGAACAAAACAGCAGCAGAATCACAGAACAAGAATGGACTAATAGTTACCAAAGGGAAAGAGACTGGGGAGAATGGGAGGGTAGGGAGGGATAAGGGCAGGTAAGAAGAAAGGGGGTATTATGATTAGCATGTATAATGGGGGGTGGGGGAAAGGGGAGGGCTGTGCAACACAGAGAAGACAAGTAGTGATTCTACAACATTTTGCTATGCTGATGGACAGTGACTGTAATGGGGTTTGTGGGGGGGACTTGGTGTAGGGGAGAGCCTAGTAAACATAATATTCTTCATGTAATTGTAGATTAATAATAACAAAAAAAAGGGGGGGATTACTCCCTGATAGGATAAAATTAACTGCAAATCAACAATTAATGCATGCTTTACATATCCTTAATTTTGACCTTTTAAAGGGTGTTGGATGATCAGCTATGGAAGTACATTTTTCTGATAATATTTCTTTCTCTTAAAAAAAAAAGCAGTTCCTGTGTGATGGTCTCCAATAGGTTCTTCACAATGGTATAAAGGTCATATCAAAGTGTGGGCAAAGGGTTTGTTTGTGTTTGTACAGAGGATCAAAGCCTAATTTGGCTACCCAGAAAACGAATTAAGATACGATATGAAGAAGAACTTCCATCATCAACATCCTCTGGAAGAGTCACTCCAGAAGATGATCATCAAAAAACTTCAACAAAGATCCTGGCGCTGTTGCAGTTGTAGCTGCATTCATCCCACCGGTTTCTGGACTTGCCATTGGAATGAAGAAGGAGATATCTAAGCTGGCCTGTGCATACAGTAAAGCAAAAAATTTGACTGGATCTATATTGTCGGAACTCAACTAAGAATTAGGAGAAATGCAAGTTGCAGTGCTCCAAAATCATGCGACTATAGACTATCTACTGTTAAAAGAACATATGGAATGTGAACAGTTCCCAGGAATGTGTCGTTTTAATTTGTCTGATTTTTCTCAAACTATTCAAATTCAGTTAGACAATATCCATCATATCATTGATAAGTTTTCACAAATGCCTAGGGTACCTAACTGGTTTTCTTGGTTTCACGGGATATGGCTAGTAATTGTAGGTCTGCTTTTGTTATGTATCTGTATTCCTATTCTGTTAATGTGTGTACGCAATTTAATTGGTAGTTTGTTAAAACCTATACATGCTTATGTTACTCTACAAGAAGTTATGTCAAAAAAATAATCAATCTTCCCATGTTTTCTTCCGTCTGCTACTTCTATAGCTTTTCTTCTTCCTTCCTAATTACAGCCCTTTAGTAGAATTTGTGCCCCATATCGAAAATTACCAAGTATCATAATTCTTCCAAGTGGTAAAGATACCTCAAGACAAATGCTGGGCATAAAAGCCACAGGGCATAAATCTGCAAAGAAGTAAAAAGCTAACCTTTTCAAACAATATTGCTTTTCTCTCACTCACCAACTTTACATTTCCCTGTATGGCCCCGGAAGATGGCTGGTTAGCAAGAGACGGGTAAGATTCCTCAAGGGAGGAACAACCTAAGACAGGCACAGTTGCAGGGGGACCATCAGGTGAGAAATTGGGGATCAACAGAGGTGAGGCTCAGAACCTCACCCCCCCTGTTTTGAGAGAAATCTTCTGCATACGTGGATGTTTTGTTGCCCTTGTCTAGCTTGGATTAATACTTAGTCTATAGGCACAGACCTGATCATCTACATTTGCCCTCTTACAGCACTAAATTATGTTTTCTACCTTTATCTTGCATCTACCTACCACTTCAGCATTTCATTAAAAAATAATAATAATAATAATAATAAGGGAGAAATGTGGGATTCACATATAAATCAAGTATAAAAATCAAATGAATAATCATATCTGATTTGATTGTTTATAGTTCATGATGTGTGATCAAAACCGAAAGTTTCTGTGATATGACTGCCCTTGCACTGTTCACCATGTAAGAACTTGTTCGTTATGCTTCAGAAGATTGGAGACTGTTGAGAATTAGGCTTGGGGTTGATTAATGATTGTGCATTGAGTCCCCTATACAGAATTTTATTGTTGTTAACAACCATTTGATCAATAAATATGAGAGATGCCCTCTCAAAAAAAAAAAAAAAAAGAAGGGACTAGTGGTTACCAAAGGGGAGGGTAAGTGGGGAGGGCGGGAGAAGGGGAATTATTATTAGCACACACAATATAGGTAGCTCACTGGGAAGGCAGTACAGCACAGAGAAGACAAGTAATGACTCAATAGCATCTTAGTATGCTGATGGACAGTGACTGTAATGGGGTGAGGGGGGACTTGATAACATGGGTGAATGTTAAAACCACAATGTTATTCATGTGAAACCTTCATAAGATTGTATATCAATGATACCTGAATTGAAAAAGAAATTCAGCTATAAACCAAAAAAAAAAAAAAAAAAGGATAAAGGAGGCCCAAAACCAAAACCAAGGATATGCTCTATGGAGGTCGGTTGTGATGGGGAATAATCCCGGCTGCAGAAGGAAGATCCAAATGTTCACTTGTTATGTATCTTTGGGCAAGTTTTAATTCCCTGAGCCATTGTCAAACCTAAGAATACCTGCCCCACATATCTCTGAAGGATTCTGAACTTGAAAGGAGATGTGAAGTGGGATTTGGAACAGGATCCCCCCTGCCACTATCATTTGGGTTCTAGACCTTTAAGTATGACCATCTTAAGACTCCCTGGTGCCCTTGCCTCTGAGCCCTGGCCCTGTCTCTCCTTGGTAAGACTGACATGAAGATATGTTATTTTTCTTATGAAGCTGTTGAAGGTCCAAACAAGATGATGTGTGTGAGGACATTCTGGGAGACACAAAGCACTTCACATCAGTCATGCTCAGTGTGGTGAGCATGAAAGTTCTCACTAGTGCCAGGCCTTGCACAGAAACTAGGACTGCCCTTTAGCCAGCTCCTACAGCGTGGTGGCAATATAGACTATCAATTTAATCCTCACAACCACTATAGGATATAGGGATTATCATCCTCAGATGTAGAAAATGAGGTACGGAAAAGGATATTTACTTGTCAAAGGTCATGCACCAATATAATTACAGATACAGTGATGATGATATGCTGATGATAGCACCAGCTCATGTTTATTAAGCACTTGCTAAATTCCAGGCCCTCTTGTATCTCTTGGATATTAACTCATTTAACCCTCACAAAAAACCCAAGAGGGGAGTCCTGTTGGTACCCTTATTTTACAGAGGATGCTGCAGAGGTTAAGAAACTTGTCCAACATCACATAGCATAGAAGCAATAAACTAGGATTTGAACCCAGGGGATCTGTCTTCAGAGTCCTTGCTTTTAACCACTCTAAGGAAACTGAGGCACAAAGACGTAACTTGCTCAAGGACAAAAAGTGGCAGAGACAGGATTTGAACCCAGTGATCTGTTCAGGGCATCACTGAAGGCAGCACTGTCAGCAGGCACTCCTATCCACCTCCGATCCTCCCCATATGCACCTGCAAGAGGCCGGTTCCTTTTCTGCCTACATCCTTCAAACAGCTTCCCAAAGCAACCAAAGTAAAATAAAACTTTTCACCATGGTCCCAAGGCCTGCATATCTCACCTTTGCCTGGTTCTCCAGCCGGGCCTCATGCTGCCTCCTGCCTCATTTATTCTGTTCCAGTCATGCTGCCTTCCCTTCCAGGTTCCTCAACATGTCAAGCTCCTTCCAACCTCAGGCTTTGAACTTACTGTTCCTCTGTCTGGAACATTGTTCCCTCCAGATCATCCATAGCTTGTTCTTTCATCATTCGGGTCTTAAATATCATCTCCTTTTAGCAGCCTTCTTGATGACCCCATTTAAGAATGCCCCCCAACTCAGCTTTCTATTCTGTTCCTAATAGCAATTTGTAACTCCCTATATGTTTGCTAATTTATCTGTTTATCATCTGTCCCCTGACTTGATCATAAGCCCCATGAGGGCAGGAATGATGTCAGTTTACTCACTCACACTGGGACCTTGCCATGCTTATAGTATGGTAGGTGCTCAAGAAATACCTGCTGAATGAATGCTCTGAGTTGGCAACTCACCCAGGTGAATTTCCTCATTAATGAAGACACAGATTTAGAGAGGCAAAGTGATTTTCCTAAGGCCACACAGCTAGCTACTCAGAAGCAAAATGAGGATTAGGGCCCTCCGCCAGTCTGTCATCTCCTTTCTGCCCATCTCTGGGCTGCCCAGTCTTGACCATCTTTGAGGCATTAGCCTGCCTGTTCCCTGGAGAAGCTGGTTCCCCTACACCTCCTGATGTAGGTCTCTCACCTCTGCTATTTCCAGGGCTGAGCCAGCTTTACACTCCTGCTTCTTCCCAAGGACAGGAAAATGTGAACTCCTGCCTCCTGGTAGGTGAATACAGTCACAGCTGTTACCATTCATTTCCTTACTGAAGCCAGGGCCTTGAATGCAGGAGCAAAGAGTCTTACCAAAGGCTCATCATGGAGATATCCACAGACATTTTCATCAAAAGGGTCATGCTAGCAAATGTCTGTGGGGAGCTTCTATGCACTGGGCCCTGTGTAGTGAATGACGCAATCAGGTCCTTGTTCTGAGCCCCCACGAAAGCCTTTCAGGACTTCCTAGAGAATTAAGTTCAAGGTCCCTACCTCAGCACTGTAGGCCTTACAGCACAGGCCCTGTTGTTCTTGGTCAGTCTTATGCAGCCTCTTGCTCCTGTGCCCATCTACCAAACTGGGCAGCACCTTTCTGCCCTCCAGTGCCTCCTCTGCCCAGGGAGTCAAGCATCCCAGCTCCCCTGCTTTGTGATGAGCGAGGCTGCCTTCAATGGCCAGGTGCCTGGCCTCAGGTACCCCATTTTCAGTCCTGAGCACCTCACTGTGAAGCCCTGACAGACTGCAGTGAAGCAGACAGTGAGAAGCTGGAAACCACATCACATGAAGACCTTCTGAAGGAATGGAGGATGTTTTGCCTGAACAAGAAAATGATTAACAGGGTATTGGCATGGTGCCTGGTTCCATAAACATTAGAAGAAAAACAAAACGGCATTCTTTAAATATCTAAGGGGCCATCATGTGGCAAAGAAGCTTATTTCTTCTGTTTTGTCCTTGGCGGAGGGAGCAGGCAGTAGGGGATGGAGGAGCTAGTTAAAAGTTGCAGTTTTATTGGACAGAAGGAAGAGCTTCCTAGGAGTTTAAAAATATTAAATCATCCTTGACCAAGGGCTCCCAGACAGTACTGGGTTCCTGCCTCCAGCAGGCCAGGAGCATTAAGAGCCCACAACAACATGGGGTGGAAGAGCCGTGAAGAGGACCCTGGAGACACTGTAACTGAGGAAGGGTGGAAAGGACATGGCGAGGGAGCAGCTTCTGGACTGTACGTCCACTCACAGGGCTTCAGAAGACAACATCCCAAGGCAGTCTGAGGCCCACTGCCACTCTCCAGAAAGCCTCATACCCTCTCCAGGCTACTCTCCCTGCCACCCAGCTACCACAACAATCAACAGCCAAACTATTTCATCCATATATCTCCCTCCACTATTGGACAATTTTTTAAAATACATTTTATTTTTTAGAAGAATTTTAGACGTACAGAACCACTGAGAAGATAGCACAGAGTTCCCATATACCCTGCACCCAGTTTCCCCTGGTATTAACATATTATTAGTATGATACCTTTGTTAAAATTAATGAACCAATATCAATACATTATTACTAACTGAAGCCAATGAATTACTTAGATTTCCTATTTTTCCCTAATGCTCTTTTCCTGTTCCACAATCCTATCCAGGATACACATTACATTTAATTCTCATGTCTTTTTAGGCTCCTCCTGGCTGTGGCATTTTCTCAAGTCACCTTGTTTATGACGACCTTGGCAGTTTTGAGTATTGTTCAGGTATTTTGTAGGATGCCCCGCTATAAGAATTTGTCATATTTTTTTCTCATGATTAGACTGGGTTATTGGGAAGAGGACTACAGAGGTAAAGTGACATTTTCATCACCTCATATTAAGGGGACACACTACCAACATGATTTATTGCTGCTGATGACGGCCATGATCACCTGGCTGAGGTAGTGCTTCTCAGGTTTCTGCACTGTCACGTTACTCTTTTTTGTCCTGCATTCCATACTGTACTCTTTGGAACAAAGTTACTATGCAGCCCACACCTAAAGAATAGGGAGTTATGCATCCTCTCTTGTAGGACAGAGTATCCACACAAATTATTAGGAATTCTTCTGCATGGGATATTTATCTCCTTTCCCCTATTTATTAATTTCTTCATCGTTTATTCATTATATCAGTATGTAGTCATAGATGTTTATTGTATATGTTAGGTTATAATCCAGTACTATATTTCTTTTTGTTCAGATTGTTTCAAGTGTTCCAGCTTTGGTCACTGGGAATTCCTTCAGGTGGCCCCTGTGTCTTTTTAATGTCGGCCCCCATCAATGGAGGTTTTCTTGCCCCCAACACTTCCTTACTTCTTGGCACTGCAAAATGCTCCAGGCTCATCTTGCATATTTCCTGCCCTAGTTATAGAATCAATCATTTTCCAAGACACCCTTGTTTGTAATTGAAGAATAGTACTAGAAACCAGTATCTGGGCCATAGGTGTGCTCAGTGCTATGGGAGTGCCATTTCTATTAGACCCTGTCAGATAACAGAGCAAAGATATATGTTTATGCATATATCTGCAAATATTTCTGTATGTAACCATCTGTATCTATATTATGCTAAACATGTCTTTAACTCTAATCCATTACCACAGGATCATGCTAGCCTCTTCCCTTTGCTTATCTGTAAATTTCCACTCTAATGGTAAGAAACCTGGCTTCTACCATCTGCCATTCATTTACTTAATTGATCCATTTCAGTATCCATGTATAGAAGTATCACAATTGCTAGCCATACACAATGGGAAACAACTTTATCAACTAGGGTACCATGCTCATGTTCAGTTCCTTTGCTTTTATTCTTACAGACAGTCTCCAATCATCCCCAAAGTTAGGTATGTCGGCACCTTTTTTTCCCACCACCTCCACTGAGGTTGTTTCATACATTTGTAATATAAATTCTGTTGTCACAGTCTGCACTCCTTCCTGGGATCCTCCAACTTTCTAAATGATTTTTTAAAAACAAATCGTAGAGGGAGAAGCCAAGATGGTGGCATGAGTAGGGCAGCAGAAATCTCCTCCCAAAATCATATATATTTCTGAAAATACAACAAATACAACTATCCCTAAAAGAGAGACCAGAAGATACAGCACAACAGCCAGGCTACATCTACATCTGTGAGAATTCAGTGCCTCATGAAGGGGGTAAGATATAAGCCACAGCCTGGCGGGACAGGAGTACCCCTCCCACACCAGCTCCCCCATGGGAGGAAAGGAGTCGGAGCAGGGATGGAGTGGGAGCCCAGGACTGCTAAATACCCAGCCTTGGTCATTCGCACTGGGAGCGCAGACACACATTGCATGGTGTGCTGGATATTAGGGAATGGAACAGTAAAATCTGCAAGCGGGTCCCCGCTACCGGCGCCCCTGGGACAAAAGAAACCTGAGTGTTTTTTGAAAGTCTTAAAGGGACAGGAGCCTGACAGCTGGATGGAAGCATCCCAGCACACTCAGCCCAACAGCTGGGAAACCTGGGGAACTCTGGGTGCCCAATCTCCTGGGAGTCAGTGCACCTCCAAGGCCCCTCATGGTGAAAAACAGCCTCCCATCCATTCTTCCTCCGGCACATCCCCACCATAGCAGGGTAGCAGCCTGAGAGCGGCCGCACCCACTGTAAAAGCCCAGAGCCTCCTTCGCAGCTGCCCAGGCCAGACTCAGAGGACGTGTCGGCATGCAGCTGCCCAGAACAAGCCACTAGGGGTCACCATTCTCACAGGAGAGGAAGGCAACCAGCAAGCAAGAAGGGACTTTGTTTCCAGCTGACACACACACCAACTGCCCACGACTACCACTATTGCCATGAGAAGGCAGAAGAATTTGATCCAGACAAGATTAACCCAGACAACCCCCGAGAGGGAGCCTGGGGAGATAGATTTAATCAATCTTCCAGAAAAAGGATACAAAATAAAGGTCATAACCATGCTGATGGAGCTGCCGAGAAATATGCAAGAGCTAACGGATAAAGTTGGGAGGGAGACTACACAAATAAAACAATCTCTGGAAGGAATTAAGAGCAGACTGGATGAGGTGCAAGAGGCTGTTAATGGAATAGAAATCAGAGAACAATAACACAGAGAAGCTGAGGAAGAGAGAGATAAAAGGCTACGCAGGAATGAAAGAATATTAAGAGAACTGTGTGACCAATCTAAACGGAACAATATCTGCATTATAGGAGTACCAGAAGAAGAAGAAGAGAGAAAAAGGGATAGAAAGTGTCTTTGAAGAAATAATTGCTGAAAAGTTCCCCAAACTGAGGGAGGAAATAGTCTCTCAGACCATGGAGGCCCACAGAACTCCCAACACAAGGGACCCAAGAGGAAAACACCAAAATTAAAATGGCAAAGATCAAGGACAAGGACAGAGTATTAAAGTCAGCCAGAGAGACAAAAAAGGTCACCTACGAAGGAAACCCCATCAGGCTATCATCAGAATTCACAACAGAAACCTGACAGGCCAGAAGAGAATGGCATGATATATTTAATGCAATGAAACAGAAGGGCCTTGGACCAAGGATACTGTATCCAGCATGATTATCATTTAAATATGGAGGAGGGATTAAACAATTTCCAGACAAACAAAAGTTGAGGGAATTTGCCTCCCACAAACCACCTCTACAGAGTATTTTAGAGGGACTGCTCTAGATGGAAGCACTCCTAAGGCTAAATAGATGTCAACAGAGAAAATAAAATCACAGCAAAGAAAGCAGACCAACCAAATACTAACTAAAGGCAAAAAATAAAATCAACTACTCATAAAAGCAGTCAAAGGAAACACAAAACAGCACAGAGTAAAATACCTAACATATAAAGAATGGAGGAGGAGGAATAAGAAGGGAGAGAAATAAAGAATCATCACACTGTGTTTATAATAGCTCAATAAGCGAGTTAAGTTAGACAGTTAGATAGTAAAGAAGCTACCCTTGATCCTTTGGTAACCACGAATCTAAGCCTGCAATGGCAATAAGTACATATCTTTCAATTATCACCCTAAATGTAAATGGACTGAATGCACCAATCAAAAGACACAGAGTAATAGAATGGATAAAAAGCAAGACCCGTCTATATGCTGCTTACAAGAGATTCACCTCAAACCCAAAGACATACACAGACTAAAAGTCAAGAGATAGAAAAAGATATTTAATGCAAACAACAGGGAGAAAAAAGCTGGTGTTGCAGTACTTGTATCAGACAAAATAGACTTCAAAACAAAGAAAGTAACAAGAGATAAAGAAAGACATTACATAATGATAGAGGGGTCAGTCCAACAAGAGGATATAACCATTATAAATATATATGTACCCAATACAGGAGCACCAACATATGTGAAACAAATACTAACAGAATTAAAGGAGGAAATAGAATGCAAGGCATTCATTTTAGGAGACTCTAACACACCACTCGTTCCAAAGGACAGATCCACCAGATAGGAAATAAGTAAGGACACAGAGGCACTGAACAACACACTAGAACAGATGGACCTAATAGACATCTACAGAACTCTACACACAAAAGCAGCAGGATATATATTCTTCTCAAGTGCACATGGAACATTTTCCAGAATAGACCACACACTAGGCCACAAAAAAAGCCTCAGTAAATTCAAAAAATATTGAAATTCTACCAACCAACTTCTCAGACCACAAAGGCAGAAAACTAGAAATAAATTGTACAAAGAAAACAAAAAGGCTCACAAACACATGGAGGTTTAACAACATGCTCCTAAATAATCAATGGATCAATGACCAAATTAAAATAGAGATCAAGCCATATATGGAGACAAATGACAACAACAACACAAAGCCCCAACTTCTGTGGGAAGCAGCAAAAGCAGTACTAAGAGGACAGTATATAGCTATCCAGGCATATTTAAAGAAGGAAGAACAATTCCAAATGAATAGTCTAAAGTCACAATTATTGAAATTGGAAAAAGAAGAACAAATGAGGCCTAGAGTCAGCAGAAGGAGGGACATAATAAAGATCAGAGAAGAAATAAATAAAATTGAGAAGAATAAAACAATAGAAAAAAATCAATGAAACCAAGAGCCAGTTCTTTGAGAAAAAAAACAAAATAGATAAGCCCCTAAACAGGCTTATTAAGAGAAAAAGAGAACCAACACACATCAACAAATTCAGAAATGAGAAAGGAAAAATCACGACAGACCCCACAGAAATACAAAGAATTATTAGAGAATACTATGAAAATCTATACGCTGACAAGCTGGAAAACCTAGAAGAAATGGACAACTTCCTAGAAAAACACAACCTTCCAAGACTGACCAAGGAAAAAACAGAAAATCTAAACATACCAATTACCAGCAACAAAATTGAAGTGGTAATCAAAAAACTAAGAAGAGCAAAACCCCCGGGCCAGATGGATTTACCACGGAATTTTATCAGACATACAGAGAAGATATAATACCCATTCTCCTTAAAATTTTCCAAAAAATAGAAGAGGAGGGAACACTCACAAAATTGCACTATGAAGCCAGCATCACCCTAATACCAAAACCAGGCAAAGACCCCTTTAAAAAAGAAAATTACAGCCCAATATCCCTGATGAACATAGATGCAAAAATACTCAACAAAATATTGGCAAAGCAAATTAAAAAATACATCAAAAGGATCATACACCATGAACAATTGGCATTCATCTCAGGGATGCAAGAATGGTACAATATTCTAAAATCCATCAACATCATCCACCTCATCAACAAAAAGAAAGACAAAAACCACATGATCATCTCATAGACGCTGAAAAAGCATTTGACAAAATTCAACATCCATTCATGATAAAAACTCTCAACAAAATGGGTATTGACAGCAAGTACCTTAACATAATACAGGCCATATACGACAAACCCACAGCCAACATCATACTGAACAGTGAGAAGCTGAAAGCTTTTCCTCTAAGATCAGGAACTAGACAGGGATGCCCACTCTCCCCACTGTTATTCAGCATAGTACTGGAGGTCCTAGCCACGGCAATGAGACAAAACAAAGAAATACAAGGCATTCCAGACTGGTAAAGAAGCCAAACTGTCACTATTTGCAGATGACATGATATTGTACATAAAAAAACCCTAAAGACTCCACTCCGAAACTACTAGAATATCGAAATTCAGCAAAGTTGCAGGATACAAAATTAATACACAGAAATCTGTTGCTTTCCTATACACTAATGATGAACTAACAGAAAGTGAAATCAGAAAAACAATTCCATTCACAAATGCATCAAAAAGAATAAAATACCTAGGAATAAACCTAACCAAGGAAGTGAAAGACCTGTACCCTGAAAACTATAAGACATTCTTAAGAGAAATTAAAGAGGAAACTAATAAGTGGAAACTTCTCCCATGCTCTTGGCTAGGAAGAATTAATATTGTCAAAATGGCCATCCTGCCTAAAGCAATCTACAGATTCAATGCAATCCCTACCAAATTTCCAACAGCATTCTTCAATGAAGTGGAACAAATAGTTCTAAAATTCATATGGAACCACCAAAGACCCCAAACAGCCAAAGCAATCCTGAGAAGGAAGAATAAAGTTGGGGGATCTCACTCCCCAACTTCAAGCTCTACTACAAAGCCACAGTAATCAAGACAATTTGGTACTGGCACAAGAACACAGCCACAGACCAGTAGAATAGAATAGAGACTCCAGACATTAACCCAAACATATATGGTCAATTAATACACGATAAAGGAGCCATGGACATACAATGGGGAAATGACAGCCTTTTCAACAGCTGGTGTTGGCAAAACTGGACAGCTACATGTAAGAGAATGAAACTGGATCATTGTCTAACCCCATACACAAAAGTAAATTCGAAATGGATCAAAGACCTGAATGTAAGTCATGAAACCATAAAACTCTAAGAAAAGAACATTGGCAAACATCTCTTGGACATGAACATGAGTGACTTCTTCATGAACATATCTCCCCGGGCAAGGGAAACAAAAGCAAAAATGACCAAGTGGGACTATATCAAGCTGAAAGCTTCTGTACAGCAAAAGTCACCATCAATAGAACAAAAAGCCATCCTACAGTATGGGAGAGTATATTCATGAGAGATCCCATAAAGGATTAACAGACAAAACATATAAAGAGCTCACGCACCTCAACAAACAAAAAGTGAATAATCCAATTAAAAAATGGGCAGAGGAGCTGAACAGACAGTTCAAAGAAGTTCAGATGGCCAACAGACACATGAAAAGATGCTCCACATCGCTAGTCATCAGAGAAATGCAAATTAAAACCACAATGAGATACCACCTCACACCAGTAAGGATCGCCACCATGCAAAAGACAAACAACAACAAATGTTGGTGAGGATGTGGAGAAGGGGAACCCTCCTACACTGCTGGTGGGAATGTAAATTTTCAACCATTGTGGAAAGCAGTATGGAGGTTTCTCAAAATGCTCAAAATAGAAATACCATTTGACCCGGGAATTCCACTTCTAGGAATTTATCTTAAGAATGCAGCAGCCCAGTTTGAAAAAGACAGATGCACCCCTATGTTTATCACAGCACTATTTACAATAGCCAAGAAATAGAAGCAACCTAAGTGTCCATCAGTAGATGAATGGATAAAGAAGAGGTGGTACATATACACAATGGAATATTATTCAGCCATAAGAAGAAGACAAATCCTACCATTTGCAACAACATGCATGGAGCTAGAGGGTATTATGCTCAGTGAAATAAGCCAGGCGGAGAACAACAAGTACCAAATGATTTCACTCATATGTGGAGCATAAGAACAAAGAAAAACTGAAGGACCAAAACAGCAGCACAATCACAGAACCCAAGAACAGTTACCAAAGGGAAAGGGACTTAGAAGGATGAGTGGGAAGGGAGGTATAAGGGTGGGGAAAAAGAAAGGGGGCATTACGATTAGCATATGTAGTCGGGGGGGCATGGGAAGGGCTGTACAACACAAAGAAGACGAGTAGGGATTCTGCAGCATCTTACTACGCTGATGGACAGTGACTGTAATGGGGTTTGTGGGGGTTACTTGGTGAAGGGGGAGCCTAGTAAACATAATGTTCCTCATGTAACTGTAGATTAATGATACCAAAAGTAAATAAATAAATAAATAAATAAAGTCATAAAAAAAAAATCTCTTAGACGTAAACATGAGCAACTTCTTCATGAACATATCTCCCTGGGCAAGGGAAACAAAAGCAAAAATGAACAAGTGGGACTATATCAAGCTTAAAAGCTTCTGTACAGCAAAGGACACCATCAATAGAACATTAAGGCATCCTACAGTATGGGAGAATATATTCAGAAATGAGAGATATGATAAAGACATCCAAAATACATAAGGAGCTCATGCACCTCAACAAACAAAAAGTGAATAATCCAATTAAAAAATGGGCAGAGGAGCTGAACAGACAGTTCTCCAAAGAAGAAATTCAGATGGCCAACAGACACATGAAAAGATGCTCCACATTGCTAGTCATCAGAGAAATGCAAATTAAAACCACAATGAGATATCACCTCACACCAGTAAGGATCGCCATCATCGAAAAGAGAAACAACAACAAATATTGGGGAGGTTGTGGAGAAAGGGGAACCCTCCTACACTGCTGGTGGGAATGTAAATTAGTTCAACCATTGTGGAAAGCAGTATGGAGGTTTCTCAAAATGCTCAAAATAGAAATACCATTTGACCCAGGAATTCCACTTCTAGGAATTTACCCTAAGAATGCAGCAGCCCAGTTTGAAAAAGACAGATGCACCCCTATGTTTATTGCAGCAGTGTTTACAATAGCCAAGAAATGGAAGCAACCTAAGTGTTCATCAGTAGATGAATGGATAAAGAATAGGTGGTACATATACACAATGGAATATTATTCAGCCATAAGAAGAAAACAAATTCTACCTTTTGCAACAACATGGATGGAGCTAAAGGGTATTATGCTCAGTGAAATAAGCCAGGTGGAGAAAGACAAGTACCAAATGATTTCACTCATATATGGAGTATAAAAGCAAAGAAAAAACTGAAGGAACAAAACAGCAGCAGAATCACAGAACCCAAGAATGGACTAACAGTTACCAAATGGAAAGGGACTGGGGAAGATGGGTGGGAAGGGAGGGATAAGCGGGGGGAAAAAGAAAGGGGGCACCTTGATTAGCATGTATAATGTGGGAGGGGGCTCAGAGAGGGCTGTGTAACACAGAGAAGACAAGTAGTGATTCTACAGCTTCTTACTAAGCTGATGGACAGTGACTGTAATGGGGTTTGTGGGGGGGTAATTGGTGAAGGGGGGAGTCTTGTAAACATAATGTTCCTCATGTAATTGTAGATTAATGATACCAAAATATAAATAAACAAAAACAAAAACAAATTGTTTACATTAAGTTTCACTGTTTGTGCTATAAAATTCTATGGGTTTTGATGAAAGCTTAATGTTTTGTATCCACCATTACAGTATCATACACAATAATTTTACTATGCTAAAAATCCCTTGTGCTTTACCTATTCATCCCTCCCCTGAACTCCAAAACTCTAGCAACCACTAATCATTTTACTATGTATATAACTTTGCTTTTTCCAGAATGTCATATAAATGGAATCATACAATACTTAATTTCTTCATATCGGCTTATTTCACTTAAAATATTCATTTAAGTTCCCTCAAAGCTTTTTCTGGCTTGATTGTTCATTACTTGTTATTGATGAATACTATTTAATTGTATGGATTTACCACAGTTTACATTCACTTTTCCATGTAAATTTTAGCAGCCGTTTGTCTATATTCACAAAATAAATTGGTGGGGTTTTGAGATTGCACTGAATTTATACATTAAGTTGGGAAGAATGACATGTTAACAATATTGAGTCTTCCAATACATGAACATAGAATATTTCTCCATTTATTTAATGGAATTCTTTGAATTCCTTCATTATAAATAGTTTTCTGCATATGGATCCTGAACATATTTTGTTAGATTTACACCTATGTATTTCATTTTTTGGTGCTATTGTAAATGGTATTGCGTTTTTAATGTCAAATTCCAATTGTTCATTGCCTTATATCCTGTGACTTTGTTTTAATCATTTATTTGCTTCAGAAGTTTTGGGGTGTTTTTGTTTTGTTTTGTTTTGTTTTTGATCCTTTGGGATCATCTATATAGACAATTATGTCATCTGCAAACAAAGACAGTTTTAAGTCTTTCTTCCTAATCTATATACACTTTATTTCGTCTTCTTGTCTTAACCCACTAGCTAGGACTTCCATTATAATACTAGAAAGGAGTGGTGAAAAGGGACATCTTTGCCTTGTTCTTAGATTATTTTAAATCAAGTACCAGATCTTGTATCATTTTATCTGCAAATATATTTTGATATGTATCTTCTAAATATAAGGGATCTTAAAAATATAACTGCAATTCCACTATCACATCAAGAAAATCAATAATATTCCTTAATATCACTGAATACAGAGCTGGATGTTTTTCAACCTCTACTCTCATGATTTAACACTCTTAGCCCACCATGTTCTATGCTCTATCATAAACAAGGCTCTCTACACACTTACCACAGTTTCTCCTTGCTCCACAGTATGGATCTTGACATAAGCCCCCACTGCAGCCTCCTTGGGGAGATAACCACACTTGGTATTGATCATGGAAAATTCAATCAAATGAGGACGCCTGGATCTGAAATTTGACAGTTGTTAAAGAGAACTCATTTATACCACAGCCAGTTCATAAAACCCTGGATAAATGCTCCAACTCTACTGCAAATTGAGATCTCCCCTCCCTAGAGAATTCACACCTCCCCAGAAGGTACGAAAATCAACATCAAGCTCTGGGAGACAGCGTATTGAGAATTGGAGAAGTTTAATAGGGCACAGACTTGGGAGAGAAGGAGCTAGGACCCCCTTTAAACACCTCAAGTCTGTTACATGAAAGAATGGGCTGACAATGTCATGCAGTGAGCCAAGCCTGATGGTAAGAAGTCCAGGCTGGCTGACATGCTCAACATGAGGAAGGAATTTCTAAGTCAGATTTGTCTGAGAATGGAACAGACTACTCTGTACCCCTGGGGACACAGCAGAGGTTGAGGCCCCTCTTCTTGACAGGCAAGCAGGGAAGAGATGGCTTTTTTGTTTGTTTGTTTTCAAAGACTGGTATCTCTGGGCAGCCTGCAGACTTTGTACTTCGGTCAGGTTGGAGGTGATTTTACACAGACAATCCTGCTGTGCTTGCTTTGGTTTCAGGCTAGGTAGAAGTAAGAGTCAGGCTATGTGTGCTGTCTGGATTAGAAGCAGGGAAAAGATTATTTATGAGATGAGAACATAGCTAGGCTCACCCGACATATAAACAAGGCACCCCCCAGGACATATACATGAGTGGCAGATGCCCAGCATGTCTTTTATTTTTCACTTTTGGTTCTAACCTGTCCCTTTTCCCTTACTGATTTACAGCCAAGAAACTGGTTCTATTCCATCTCTACCTTCAGAAGTTCTGAGACTGGGATTTCAAGCACTGGTTCCCTTGGAAAGAATACCCATCAGAGGAAAAAAAAACTCAGAAGTCATGGGATGCTCATTATTGAGGCAAGCAGGCTGGAAATGTTAATAAGTAAAGGACTTGAATGAAGTGGTACTTGGGGCAACAGGGGGACTGTGACACTAATGTCATTATTAATATCATTGTAATATTTTTGTTTCATATTTGATGGGGAAGTTGTGTGTTATGTTTCTCTGGGCCTAGTGTTGAGCTGCCTCTAGGCAGGTACCCACTGAGTGTCCTTTTCTGCTTCTCAGTCTCTCTGGGCTGAGGCAAAAGCACAGCCCTCATTGCGCATCCACCTTGTTCCCATCATGACAATTGTACAAAGTAACAAGATGGTGCTAACAAGCTGCTCAGGTTTGAATCCTGGCTCTGCCACTTTCTACCGATGTGACCTTGAACAAGTAACTTAATCTCTGTCTGTACTTTGGTTTTCTTGCCTGAAAATGGTAGTGATAATAATAGTACTTACCTCACGGGGTTACTGTGAGGATTAAAATTAGATAATCCAGTACCAGGCATAGAGTATTCCATAAATGTTAGCTATAATTATCATGACTGCTGGCTTGCAACAACCCCGAAACTTAAGATACTACTATCCACAGACGAGGAAACTAAAGCTTGGGGCAGTCAAGACCCTTGCCCAGGAACACAAAACTAAAATAAATAGCCAAGCCAGGATTTAGTCTTGGCTTGAGCTGACTCTAAAGCCCAGACTCTTATTTACTGCTTCTCTTAGATGGGTAGAATTCTCTGAAGAGACTCCGAGGCACAAAGGCCCAGTGACACATGGACAGAGTATCAGAGCCAAAGGTATGTCCTCCTTCTTCCTCAATGGGTTCCATGGGAAAGGAAGTAACTGACCACCTAAAGTGGCCCTGTGAGTTAGAGGTAGGGAATGCAGCTCTTGGATATCAAACCTAGGACCTCTCTAGGCTGCCTTCCACACATACCCCAACCTCTACCTCCAGCCCCTCCCAGAATCCCTGATATTCTGCCCTGTAGGTCATATTCCCCTTTTCAACCAGAATGGACCCATCCATTTGCCAAGAGCTAAACTTACTTGACCTTTGAACCCATGGTCTTTGGAAGACAATTTTCTGAGGTTTTAATCTTCCTACTGAAGCTGGTCCCCTTTTGCTCCCAGGCTTTCTGAAGATGCAGAAGTTTCAGAGAGCTGAAGTCTTGTACAGGATATAAATTGATCTGAAATTCCTTAAATCTCTCCGCAAGAGAAGGTTCTGTTAGAAAAAGCACAGAAAAACACACTAGTGGGTCTTTGCATATATGAGGGTTGTGGTGGTGGTAGTTGGGAGATATATATACCATAGTCACTCTCCTGGCTAGTCTGGTGCATGAGACAATTAAGAAAAACAGAAAAGAAAAACACTGTGGTTTCCATGTATTGTCCCTTTGTGCCAGGCCTGAGCTAGAGCCTTTACATTCATTACACCCAGACAAGTATCATTGGCCTCATTTAAGACATGCAGATCTAAGAGATAAATGAACAGCAGAGTTTCAGTCACCCATGAAAGGGATGAAGCTTGGATTTGAACCCAGGTCTATATGATTCAAAGCTCATGTATTTCCATTAACAGATGACATTTATCTGAGTTTTCAAACCAGGACTGGGGACAGGAGCAACAATAAAAAGATAAATGGATGACCAGCCATAGAACGATAGATGAGTCACATAAGCTCTCAGAGCCCTAGTAGGTCTATTGTAAGAATTACAGATTAAGTATGCATTATACTTAGCATAGTACCAGGCACGTAATAGGCCCTCTATGAGAGTTACTAACAAGATCTCCAAGAGTAAACCAACTACTTGGGAGCACCATGCTGAATGAAAGAAACCAGACACAAAAGAATTCATACTGTATAATTCCATTTATATGAAACCCTAGGAAAGACAAATATAACTTTAGTGATAGATGGTTGCTGAGGGCCAGGGGTGAAGGGTAGAGACTGACTGGAAAGGAGCACAGGGAACTTTTTAGGGTGACGAAAATGTTCTATAACTTAACTATGATGATTATAGTATGTTTGTCAAAATTCATTGAACTACACACTAAATGTGTGCATTTCACTGGATGAAAATTAAACCTCAAAAGTACTGATTTAAAATGTAGATATCTGGTGTTAGAATCAAGTATTAAAAGTAATGTTGAAGGAACAAAATAGCAGCAGAATCACAGACTTTGAGAAGGGACTAGTGGTTAACAAAGGGAAGGGGTTGGGAAGGATGGGTGGGGAGGGAGAAAGGGATTAAGAGGCACTATAATTCACAATTACAATAATTCACAGGGAAGGCAGTACAGCACAGAGAAAACAAGTAATGACTCTATAGCATCTTACTACCCTGATAGACAGTGACTGCAATGGGAGAGGTGAGGACTTGGTAATATAGGTGAATGTTGAAACCACAATGTTGTTCATGTGAAACCTTCAAAAGATTGTATATCAATGATATTTTAATTTTAAAAAAGTTAATAAAATGGAAAAAAGTAATATTAACAGAAATAAATCCAAACTGTATAAGTAGGCCTGGATTAACAAAACACATAGACAGAGCCCTGAATAAACCTTTTTGGAAGGCTTTTTTGGTAATATCTATTAATATTTTAAATGTGCATAGTCAGTCACAATGGATCAATTATTTGACCCAGTAATTCTAAGAATTTATCCATTATGTTTCCTTCAACAAGTATGCAACGATAAACACACCATAAAATTCACCACAGTAGGGTAACAATGAAAAACTGGAAATAACTCAAATACCCTGTAAAAGGTCATTGCTTTAATTAATTATGGTATATCCATACAGTAGAATAAAACTCAGCTATTTAGAAACATAGATCTAGACTTCCAGCCAAATGGACTAACAGGGACTAGATTTACTCTTCCACTTGAAATGACTAAAATACTGGGCTAAATATATGAAAAAATGGCTTTTAAAACACTGGGTATCAGGCCATGCAGAACAGCATCCAAGAAATAGAAAATATGGGGTGAGCCCTGCTATTGCCCCAGTTTACTGCCTAGAGATTTTCTGGGCCACATTGCAGCAACGGGGAACTGAGGTGGAGCCCATCAATCTCCCTAAATTGATTAGACAGATTGAGAGTCCAGGGAGGACAAGGCAGAGTTCACAGGACAGAGTACCAGAGAGCAGAAAGCTACACAAAGAAAAAGTTCATATAAATGGAATCATGTATTTGTCTTTTTGTGACTGGCTTATTTCAAGATCAAGACATAATAAATAGAAACACATACCATGTTCATGGATTGGAAGACTTAATATTGTTAAGTAAGATGCCAATATCCCCCAAAGCAAGCTATAGATTTTCAGTGTATTCCTATCAAAATCCCCACTAGTTTGGTGCAGAAGTAGAAAAACCTATCCCAAAATTTAAATGAAATCTCAAGAGACCTCAGTTGCCAAAACAATCTCAAAAAAGAAAAAAGAAACTGGAGGACTCACACTTCCTGATTTCAAAACTTACTACAGAGCTATAGTAATCAAAGCAGTGTAGCACTGGCATAAAGACAGACATACAGAACAATAGAATAGAATAAAGAACCCAGAAATAAACCTTTGAATATATGGTCAAATGATTTTTGACAAGAGTACCAAGACAATTCAATGGAGAAAGAACAGTCTTTTTAACAAATGCTGCTGGGAAATTGGATATCCATATGCAAAAAAAATGAATTTGGCCCTTACCTAACACCATATGCAAAACTAACTCGAAATGGATCAAAGACCTCAATGTAAGACATAAAACTATAAAATCTCTTAGAAGAAAAACCATAACACAAAGCTTCACAGCACTGGATTTGGCAATGATTTCTTGGATATATATCAAAGGCACAGGCAACAAAGAAAAAATAGACAAACTGGACTTCATGAAAACTTAAAAATCTGTGCATCAAAAGATTAATATTAACAGAGTAAAAAGGCAACCTACAGAATGGGATAAAATATTGGCAAATCATGTATCTGATAAGGGATTAACATCCAGAAAACTCCTAAAACTTAACAACAATAACAAAAAACACCAAATAACTGGATCTTAAAGGGAAAAAGATATGCACATTTTTCCAAAGAAGATATACAAATGGGCAATAAGCACATAAAACTTGCTCAATATCACTAATAATTAGGTAAATGCAAATGAAAACTATAATAGTATAATACCTCATACCTCTTAGGATGGATATTATTTTTAAAAAAAGAAAATAACAAGTGTTGCTGAGGATATGAAGAAATTGGAAACTTGTGCACTGTTGGTGGAAATTTAAATGGTGCAGCCACTGTGGAAAACAGTATGGTGTTTCCTCAAAAAGTTAAAAGCAGAATTGTCATATGATCCAGCCAATTCCACTTCTGGGTATATATTCAAAAGAAATCAAGATCTCCAGGAGATATTTGTACATGCATGTTCATAGCAGCATTATTCACCATAGAGGAAACGTGGAAGTAACTGAAGTGTCCATCAATGGATGAATGGATAAACAAAATACTGCATATACATACAACGGAATATTATTTAGCCTTAAAAAGGAAATAAATTCTGATATATACTACAATATAGGTGAACCTTGAAGACATTTTGCTAAATGAGGAACTTACAATAGTCAAAATCATACAGACAGACAGTAGAATGCCTAGTTGCCAGAAGCTAAGGGGAAGGGGAAATGGGGAGTTATTGTTTAATGGGTAGAGAGTTTCAGTTTTACAAGATGAAAAAGTTATGGAATTGGATGGTGAGGATGGTTGCACATTATGTTATTAAATAGTTTTAAATTATTTAATAATTTAATACTACTGAATACTATTTAATACTATTAAATAATTTAGTACTCCTGAGCAGTATGCTTAAAAATAGTTACAATAGTAAATTTAATGCTACACATATTTGGCCACAACATAAAAAAAAATTGTTAAAAAAATTGAGGGATACAGCTTTTCCCTAGTACATTGGTAGTGGAAAAGAGACAAGAAATTGACATGAGAAGAGGACATTTACTGAGCCACTACCAGGCCCTGTGCCTACATGATTTCATTCTGTCTTCCTAATAACCTGTGGGATAATGACAATGAACATCTACTTTTACTAACACATCCAAGTAGTATTCTAAGAACTTTATATATTCATTACTTAATTTCATAACAAGCCTATGAGGCAGGGACCCTAACCCACATTTTACAGATTCTGAGGGCACTGATACTCAGGGACACAGTCACTTGCCCATTACCACCCAGTTAGTAAGAGATGGACCCTGGCTTCAAACACAAGCAGTTGGCTCCTGGGCCTATGCTCTCAACCATAACACTACTGTGACAGATATGAACAAATCAGGCCCAGAGGCTTCAAGTATTCGTCAAAGTCAACCAGCTAATCAGTGGAAATCAAAACAGGCTCTGTCTACCTCCAAGTTCTCATTTTTGCATCTCTGTCCCTGAGAGAACCTGAAACCAAGGGGAAAGGCTAAAAAGAGAAGGGGGCAGGAGCCTAACCTGGCAGAGCCACGTGGACCAGGTTTCCACAGCTGGCAGAAGGAGGGATCAAACCAGACATCCTGCCAGGCCTTCCTAGCTGCACACTTCTAAGAGTCTGTGGGCTGGGACCAGGCGCCCCTGCTGTGCTCCAGCTGCCAGATTACCTTTGAAGTGGCTCTTTAGAGATCCATCGTCTATCAGCTCCAGATGCTGCCAGACCCACCTGTGGTAGAAAGGCGAGTTCCCAAGATCTATCAGCTGCAGGACTTCGCAGCTGCCCTGGACACATCAAGGGACACAAACAAAAGGGTTAATCTGCAAGGCTTCAGGCAGACCAGGCTTTGAAGATAAATGCTGTATTGGTTCTTGTCTCACTTTGCTTTTCTTGCTTAATGCAAGTTATTTCAGGTTCTTTTTTTTTTTTTTTAATGAAAATGTTACCTATTCATCATAAAAAGATTCAAGTAGCTAAAGACACTTGAGGACTCAGCACCGGTGGAAAAAAATCACCATAGATGTTACTGGGACAATTGGTAAAACTGACTATGGACTGTGGATTATGTATTTTATCAGTGTTAAATTCCCAATTTTGATAATTATTCTGCAATTTTCTGATCTTAGAAAATAACCACTTACGTATATAAGGGTGAGTGAGTATAATGAAGGATATCTAACTCTTAAATGATTCAGGCAGGAAAACTATAAACATTTATTTATAGTTATGTATATTAAAGCAAATGTGGCAAAATGTTAACAATTGGTGAATCTGGATTAAGGTTATATAGGAGTTCTTTGTACTGTTCTTGCAACTTTTCTATAAATTTTAAATCTTTCCAAAATTAAAAGTTTAAAAAATATTTAAACCAAATAGAAAAATATAGAGAAAGTTAAAACTATGTGAATCCTAACACCTCACAATAACATTTTGGTGAATATTATTTCAATTTTTTTTCTGTAAGCTTATAAGATGTATGGATATAATTTTTTAATTTTTCATAAATGAGTCCATATATATGAAACAGATTCTTATAATCTTTTTAAAAACTCAGCAATATATCAAGGACATTATTTCATGCCAAGCAATGCAGTTTTACATTACTGTTTTTACTGATTTTACATTATTCTCTGTATGCTGTAGTTTATATAAATTAAAAATATTCAGCTGAGCAAATGAAATCAGACACAAAGAGCACATATTGTATGATTCTATTTACATAAATTCAAGAACAGGCAGAAAAAAAATCTATGGTTACATAATCCAAAAAGTGATTACCTTTGTGGAGGATTTTGTCTGGGAAAGGGCACAAGGGAGGCTTCTGAGGTGCTGGAAATGATTTGGGTGATGCTTACACAGGTATATATACATGCGTCAAAATTCATTAAGCAGTAAAGTTTAATGATCAGTTCTTTATTGCGTATATGCTACACCTCAAGAAAATATTTTTGAAGATTAATATTTAGTTATCTCTAAATTGTCAGTATACAATATATAGCTGATTTTGCTCAGGGACAGCAAAATCTCCAGTTAAAAAAATTCATCACCTTTCTAAACTCTCCTGAAGTTGGAGTGACAGTGACCCAGTTCTGGCTAATGAGACTGAAGTGGAAGATTGATGGATATAACTTCCAGGAAAGCTATGGTTGTCCTTCCTGCTACTCTCTACCTGAAATTCAGATGTGATGGCTGGAGGTGGAATAGTCAAATTGTGACCATTAGGATGAAAGCCATAAACTGTGGATGACGAGAGAAGAAGCCAGAAGGGACCAAGGTTCTTGAGGACTTTCTAGAACCGTGGTTCTAGCTCTAGATTGCTTAATTCTAGACTCTACTGCATGAAAAAAAATAATTACTGTTCATTAAGCCACTGAAGTTGGGTTTCTGTGACCTGCAGAAGGTAGTAACTTTGATAATTTTGTACATACATCTTAATAACTAGAGTGGTCATTAAAGCAGTTAACAAATCCTTGAGTTCCCCTCCAAGGCACATGGCAGTACTATACTTTTCTACCTTTTAAATTAGGCATGCCCTTCTTACCTGCTCTGGCCAATTTCCTTAGCAAAGTGACTTGTGATATTCTGGGTAAAAACTTTAAAAGCCAGGGCTTCATTCTCAATATTCCCTTTCCCTATCCTATTGACCATGGGTCAAGACAGTCTCCAGTGTCCGGGGTTCTTAGTAACTATAAGGAACAACGTCCTCTGCTGACTTGCTATGACCAAGTGGTAGATAAAGGAATAAATCTTAGTTAATTCACTGACATGAGGGTTGCTGATAATCTAGTTTATCCTAGTATAATACCCATGTTTGATTTTCTCTTTGAGATTAATTCCTAACTATATGTATGTTCTAAATTTTGATACACATTGTCAAACTGCCCTCCAGTAATGTTAAACCCAGTTGACATTCTCTCCAACAATGCATAACAGAGCCTGCTATAATACATCTTTGTATTATATCGACAACTGGGTTTTTACAATCCTTTTAATCTTCCCTAATCTGATAAGCAATAAATTTATGTCTTTAAAATTTTATTTTTTACATCTATTTAGAATTTTACCTTTTTAAAATAGGAATTCTAAGAGACATATAAAAGGTTAAAGATTCAAGATTACTGTTGAAGAGGAAGAAAAGGAAGAGATAAAACATGTAATAAGCCCTTATTATATGCCAGGCATTGTGCTTAGTGCTTTATCCAACATTCATTCAACAAACATCAGGAACTGCAGGTGCTAGAGAAACACACAGAACAGTTTTCCTCCTGGAAAAATCTCTCAAGTCTTTAATCCCATCTGTATCTGTGGAGAAAACAATTTCAGCAAGTATCCCCAAATGATAAACTGTCCAAAATGAGTTGATTGTGGGCATTAATTATGTTTGCCACCCTAGCAGGAAATCATATTCTCCAACTTTCCCAGGACACAAGGACACTCAGCCACCCCCTGCTGATTTTGCCCTCTAGTGGCAAATGAGTAAACTACAGGAGTCAGGAGAGCAAGGTCTCAGCGGATCAACAAGCAAGGAAGGAGCTGGCCAGGTTAAGAAATAAAAATGAGAGAAAAAAGCTGTGCCTTTAGAGGGGGCAGGTGCTTCAACTCTAACCAGAGGTGGCTGCACCACAATACAGCCTTGTGTTGCCTGATCTGAATATTCAAAAGAAGCCAGGATCAGAAATTTTATCTGCAATCTTCACATTAACGACTAAGACAGCTTTTAGTAAAACACTGTAAAGGACAAACCAAACTCATCTGCTGGCAGGGGGCCCCTTAATTACTGTCACTTTTTGAAATCTGTATTATTTTTCTCAGAATGAAGTTCAAGCACACCTGATCTAGAATCACCTTCTAAGCTTATTCAAATGCAGGTTACCAGAGTTAATGAATTAGAATCTCTGGTGTGAGGCAAAAATCTGCTTTTATAAGATGCATCCTAGGTGTTCTCTGTTTACCATAAGTTGAAAACTCTTCCCTTAAACCAGGGGTTCTCCTACTTGAGTGCATTGAAACCACCTGGAAGCCTTATTAAAACAGATTACACACCCCCTGCTCCCAGAGTTTTGGGGTTAATAGCTCCTGGGTGGGCCTGCGAATTTATGTCTTATTGTTTCCCAGGTGATGCCAGTCCAGCTGGTCCAGCGATGACCTTTCAAGATTCTCTTGGAGTAGATGAATGCGAATGGATAAGTATGTGCTAAACTTAACTCTCATCCTTACAGACTTTACGTGGTAAATAGCCTCATTTTACAGATGAAAAAACGGAAGCTAAAATAGATTTAGAACTTTCTCCTGGTCAGAATGTAATCATCATGCTGGTCCCAAATTTATATCTCTCACCACTAATCCCTCCGATATTTCCTGGCTATAAAGTATCAACAGAGCTTAGAGTTAAATTTGGTGACACATGACATTCTTGGTTTTGGGGGTGATCACTCCAAAATTTTAGGGAAGAGGAAGCAGATGTCAAAGGAGGAGCAATGTGGATAAAATGAGAGTTCCTGTGGCCAGGATTCTCACCTGGCCCTGGTTGACTAGCTCACTGCACACCTGTGGGCAATACATGGCTGTTGAGTCTATAAAAAGAGCTCCACCCAGTGCTCTGGGCGCGACACGGTGGCAGGGCTGCAAGGCTGCAGGAGAGCAGAGGCTGGAGTGGTGGCAGCACCAAGGACAGAGGCCCAGAGGACGGCTGTGTGGGAATGACTGTACAGACAGAGGGGCCCAGCGGCAGAGACCGGCTTGCTGCATGCAGACTAGCTCTGAGTGAACGGGATTTTAGTGACTGACCTGCCACCTGGAAATAAAGTTGGGTATAACCCTTTCACCCAAAAACGTTTTACTGTCATTTTCTTTGGTCACATTGAATCCACAGCGAATTTGCCTGGGTCTGAAACCCATTGGCAAGACTAGAAGGAATTACAAATTATCTGGGTTGGCCTTCCGGGCCCTCAACTGTCAGTTCCTCTTCCAAGCTCTCTCCCACCTCTCCACATATGACCATCAGGATTCTCCAGACTTACCAAGCTATCCCCCTTGTGGAGCAAGTGAAAGTTACTATGGCCAGGATTCTCACCTGGCCCTGGTCAGTTTGCTCACTTCACATGTATGGGCAATACGTTGTTATTGATTCAATATAAAGAGCTCTGCCCACTGCTCTGGGCTGCTGCACGGCTGCAGGGCTGCAGGGCTGCAGGAAGGCAGAGACTGGAGTGGTGGCAGCACCGAGGACAGAGACCGAGATGGCTGCAGGGCCAGAGAGACCCAGAGGCAGAGACCTGCTTGCTGCCTGCAGACTTGCTCTGAGTGGACAGGATTCTACTGATTGAACTGCCACCATGGGAATAAAGTTGGGTGCAAACCCTTTCACTCCAAGAACACTCCATTGTCATTTTTCAGTCTCATTGAATCTATAGTGAACTGATCCGGGGCTGAAACCCATTGGCAAGACACCCCTCAACTGGCAAGGACCTCATCCTCATCCCCACCCTCCTCTGGGTCAGATCCTGTGCATCCAATCCCCTTCAGTGTGTAGATGCTGGAAACCAACCACTACATTTCCCAAGCTTCCTTGCAGCGAAGGCTCGGTTTTGGAGCTGCAAGGCATCTACTCTGTCAGTGGAGGCAGTGGCTGGACTCTCATTTGGAGTCATTTTCAATCTGGGGTCTTTTCCTTCAGGCCTTCCCCTCACCAGTAAATCTCTTAGCCATTTAGCATCCTGCAAAAATCCCTTTTTTCTTACATTAGCTAGGCTTCACTCTGTTCTCTGGGGCTGAGCCCAGAATTACATTAGCTGGTGATGCCAGTTAAGTGTAACAACCAGCTCTCCAGGGAAATGTATGCATGTCTATAAATTTTACTGTTATAAAGGGAGTGTTACACACAATTTATAAATAACAATCAAGTATATCATACTTTTATTTGGAAATTCCATATAGCCAATCGATTCTCACAGAATGCTTTTGTTGACTTTGGCTGAACTATCATATCCATGGTCAATCTATAGTCACAATTCAACCACGATTTGACAAATGAAGGTGTATCCCAATTCAATCTTCTCCCAATAAATGTAATATTATTAAGTCTGATTTGTAATATATTGGTAAACTATCTCTCACCCTAGTATAAAATATATTCATTAAATGGAAACCACTTTTAGCTTTAGCATTACAACTTGGTAGTTGGCATTTATAACTTTGCCCTCAGAATCTAGTGCAGGCATAATTTAAATATGTATCTGTATGTAAATAAACATGTGTATGAGCTCAGGGAGGGGATACCCCTTGGCCCTCTTTCTATCAGCTATGTATCTTAAAGATTACAGCAACCCTGAGAGAAGGAAGCCAAAGTGTGTCATCTGCCTTTCATAGCTGGACATGGAAGCTCAGAAAAGGAAGTGTTACAAAACAGGGCCCAGACCTGTCTGTCTGGTCACAGGACATTATATTTGGCCCATTCTTCCCGGCTTCACCGCCCCCCAATGCCAGACCTCTCACCTTGCAGACAAACATGATGAAGGATGATTCTACAAAGTCTTTTGAAATCAGCTGCCCATATGAGAACTTCTCCATCTTCCCCAGTCTTACCAGCTTCCAGAGCTTCTCATCAGACCATGGCTGAAACAGATCCATCTCCCTGTGAGGAAAAGCCTATTAGAATTCATGCCCTCCTACTTGGAAGGTATGCAGCTCTTAGCAATTTCCAGGAAGGGAACATGTTCGGTTCTTGCAAATGCCTGAGGTGGAAGATCTCACACACCCTCCACAGCCAGTCTCCTATTACTTATTGCCTTTGCTCCCTCTGCCCTCTTCTCAGGGCCCTCCCCTCCCGCTGCTCCCTGCTGCAGCTGCTCACTCACACCTGGGGCAGCGCTGTGCTTCTCCCGCTTTGGCTCCTCACTCCAAGAGCCTCTCCCCAGCTCCACCGTCCCCTAACTTAGTTTTCACCGAGTTAGTCCAAGGAACGTCCCCAAGAGCTCCTCCCTTCAACTCACTGGCTATTCTGTCCCCCTGCCCAACAGTGCTGGCCCTGCCTTTGGTTTGGGCAGCTCGTTCCAACTTGTCTCCTCCTGCCTATTGGCTTCAAATACTCAACCCTGGACCACAGGGTGGGGGAATCTGTACTCTCCTTTTTTGTGCCTGTTTCTTCTACGTGGTTGAAGGCCCACCCTGCAGTGGCCACCCCTTCCCCTGACCTCATACACCACCAGTCATGAGCTTGCCCTCCCCATCTGTGGCCCCACAAGGAAGCTAACAGTCATTTTTTATTTTCTCAACTCCAACAGATTATGAGTTCAGAACTTGGGTGACTCAGGCCTCAACAGGGGCACTGAGTGCCATCTGGGGCACAAAAGGGGAAGAGGATCAGTGCCATGTCCAGAGGAAAAGGGTAGGGAGACAAGAAGGAATGCAGGACCACCACTGGGCCAAGCACTGGGCCACACACTTTCCATAATCACATCGTTTGATCCTTACAATGACTTTGGGAAAGGGAGGAATCATTATCTGCATTTTACAGAGCAGGAGACTAAAGCCCAGAGAATTGAAGTGACCTATCTAGGGTTATATGTCTGACAAGCCTAAAAACTGACAATGGAACTCAGCCCTATTTTTCCATTGTATGAAAAAATAAACTGCTTCAGGACTGAATTCCCCAACACATGTTAGCTATTATTACTTTCATACAAAGAAGTAGTTTGCTAGACAGAGAAGCTGGGTGGGAGGTGGGTATGGAAAAGCATTTCAAACAGACCGAATAGCACACAGTGTTTCCTACCAGGCTTCGAACCAAGTCAGGCACCTAGTAAATACACAGGGGGAAGACACAATGGAGCCACCTAAAAAATTCAAACCGGTGCTGAGCATCCTTCTCAAGTTCCTTGTCCAGGTTATTAGCAAGGAAATCCTCTCTGTCGACGACCAAGAACTCAGCTTCTTCCATGCAGACCACAGTGGCACTTCTCACTGAAGAAGTCAGAAGGCCCATTTCCTGTTGGATGGACAGGGGCAAAGGTGAGTGAGAAGCTACCTCTGGGTTTCTGCTCACAGCTTTGCACACCTCTTTCCTGCCTCCATCTCCCCACAGAAATCCCTCCTTCCCAGGCTGCAGGCTCCCTGGCCCACCCTGTGCTCCTGCTCACTCCCCACTCCTGTAGGCCCACTCCCCTGCCTCTTAATATGCTGCCTGTGGAACAGGATCCAGAGAGAGAAAGCTGGAGACCTTGCTGAGGAACCACTGCATCTCTAAGGGGTGTTACAGGGAATGTACAACTTCAACATCACAGATGAAACAGTCGGCCTTGGACATCACCTGGTCCAACCCAATCATCATCGACAGGTAAGGGCACTGGGATTCATGACTTGCAGAGGAGAAGGCAGGACTGGGCTTGGCCAAGAGGCTCTAGCAGGACTCCTGTCACACCATGGAACCCACCCCAGGAAGGCAGACTCCTCCCCTGTGCTTACCCCAAAACAGTGGCCCTTGTGCAGCAGCTTTGGGTGGGGGTCCAGGAAGGCACTGCTGTCATCCTCATCCTTGGTCACTGCCACTGTACCCAGGTAGATGAAATAAAAGCTGCTGCCCTTCTGTCCCTTCTTGACAATCACACGCCTGCGACCAAACCTAGGAAAAGACCATGGCCAGCTGATCTGGTTGCAACACAGAGCCTGGTCCCTGCTCTGAGGCGATCTGGACTGGTTGTGCTCTTCGCTCTAAAGTACAAAAGCACAAACTAGGACAAGAAGGGACCTCAGAACAGCCCAGCCACAGCCCCATCCAGCTTGACCTCTTCACTAACATTTACCTAATCATCCACCTCCACTGGACTGAAACTTCCTGAGAGCAGAGACTTTCTCAGTCTGCTTGGGCATATAGTAAATGCTCAATGAACAGGATTTACTGAATTAAGGAATGAATGAATGCTGAGAGCAATGGATGCATAACTAAATGATAAAGAGCACTGGTTTTAGAGTCAAACCAGGATCCAAATCCTGCCCCTAGCTGTATACCACTGGGCAACTCATATCTCCTCTCTGAGCCTCAGTTTCTCTTGTCTGTAAAATGCAGATGAGCACACCTAGAAAGAGACATATAAACAGTCTTATTATGATCCCCACTAGCTCAATATCCAACAGGGAACTGTTAGGATACAGGTGTGTTCAGGTCCAGAGCAAACTGCGAGTTAGTTCTTAAGCTCAGAGGAGGAAAGCTTCTGCATTTTAAATGCAAGTTCAAATATTACTTCCTTCAATATTCATTCATTTCCTTCCTTCATTCAATAAGTTAAACAAATACCAATTGTTGTCTATTGGGCACAATGATAAAGGACACAGATTTTGTCCTTGAAATGATAGTCAAGTATAGGAATTAAATAAGGTTTAAAAATGCTTTAAGAGACGCAAGCACAGGCTACTTCAGAAGCACAGAGAAAGGGCATTTAACTCAGCATGGGAAGGCCAGAGAAGGCTCTAGGATGAGGTCTGGAGTCAGCCAGGTGCAGAGATGGAAGAGTGTCCCAGGCAGAGGGACCACCATGTCCAAAGGCACAGAGGTGGCAGGAATGCCACATTTAAGGGAGTAAAAATAAGCTCCATTAGAGAGGAAAATGGGGGATGAGGAGGTGGTCAGGGGAGCAGTGAGAAAGAAATTTGGCCAGGTCAAATCATAAAAGACCTAAAAAGCTGGGCTAACTGTAGAACCTACCCAGAAGGCAATGGGGAGCATAAAAGTCTGCCTGTCGTCTCCACCAAGTCTCCACTTCTGTTTCCACTGACAAGTCATTGGCCTTTGTAGAAGTGCGTCAATGGCTGGGTGAAATGTTTTTCAAACTACTATTTCCCTCAATTCCAAGCTCAGCAGGTCCTCCTCTTCCTCCTTCCCCACCTCACTGACAACTTCCATTTCTTTCTGATTCACCAGATCCACCAGCAGCGGGGAGCCAACCCTCTGCTCAGGGCAGATGACCTTCCTTTGTTCCATCAATGTATCTACACTGCTTACCCTACCTGGAACAGCTTTCTTTCTTCACCTGCTCAAATTTTTTCAGTGGCTCAAGGTTCAGTTCAGATTCTGCTTCCTCCAGGAAGCCCTCCCTGACCCAGCCCACAGCAACATCTCCTCTTCTGAGCTCCCAGAGCACTTTCTGGCCTCATCACGCCTGCGGGTAGGGATCAGAGGACAGATGCTCTGAGGACAGCATTAGGCAACAGCCATTAGCCTCAGAATCCCCTCAGCCTGCGGGCTTGTTCGGGTACAAACCAGAGGCTTTCTCAACACAAGAAAGAGAAGATGGCCCAGATGGCAGTGACTAGACAGGAGAAGACAGGCATATTCAGCCAGGAAATGAGACTTCGTGGATGAAAGAACATGGCCAGCATCCTTCAAGGGTAGACTCTAGAGCTGGAGCCAGCAACCCCCTCAGAGACCAACTAACTCAGCCTACATTTCTGGGATGAGGAAAACGAGCCCAAGGCTTGTAGAAGTGCCTCAATGGCAGGGTGAAGGGCACACAGTGAGTCACACTTGAGTGAGCACTAGAACTCAGATCTCCAGTAGCAGAAATCTGTTCCTTTAGCTACCAAACATCTGGTCACCTTTTTCCACTAACTGCTCCCTCATTTACTTTGTGGGAAAACAACTTTTCTTACTCTCAGACAACCAGAACATCACACTGATGATTCCAGCAAAGCCAATTTGGTTCAGAAAGAACTAAGCCCGAGGCTCTAACTCGAAGGACTGGGAAGAAGTACCCTTTCCCAATGGACTACAACTGGAAAGATGGGAATTCAGAGGTGTGTTTCAAGCAGACATCTCACTATGAGAGGAAAGCCTAGCTGAGAAGGTGGCATATGTGAATGAAGTACCAAGAGATGGAAAGAGACAGACAGACAGATGCTAAGCCCTGGTGACATGGAGCTACTGATCTAGCTGAGCCTGAAGCTAGAGAATGATTCCAGGACTCCTCAGACACAAGAGCCACCAACTTCAGTTAGAAGTTAATGAGAATACAGATAAACACTTTTCTCATCCAAGTTCACAGACCATTGCCCTGGTTCCTATCTGTATGCAGTATAATCGCCTGTTAGGGCTTTTTAAGGCTTGGATTCGCATCTCAATTCTGCTGCCTATTATCTGGGTGACATAGGATGAGTCGATTTTCCCCTCTGAGCCTCAGTTCCCTCATTTGAAAAATGAGAGAATTGGTCCAGATCCTCACCAGATTCAGGGGCTCCATTATCCTGGGTAGACTCCTAATAAATGTATGGGATAAACTGCTACAACTGTAAGAATGAGCACTAAGGGAACTGACACATGGCCATTCACAGCTGGCAATCCATAGAGGGACCAGCAGACCTGCCACAGCCTTCTCAGCCAGCCTCTTCCTGGCCAGTCCAGCCCCAGCCCCAGGGCCAAGGAGTGTGACCCTCACTAACCGTTCAAAGCGCATGATTTTGGCCAGGAGCAGCTGCAGGGGCTCTGAGTAATTACGGTAGCTGTCCAGAGCCTGCAACAGGTTACAGAGGGCCTGGATCTCTTCCTCTGTCCTCCAAGAAGGCTTCTTCTGTGTGATCTGAATGGCCCTTGGAGGTAAGTGACCCTGGGGAGAGAGGGTCAGAGTGACACAGAGGACCCAGCAGTTTCTCCCAGGGGCGAGCAGGCAACTCCCTACACTCCAGCTTTCATGCTTTTCCACTCCCCATACAGCAGTGGTGGACATGTAATGAGTGCTTACTGTGTACCCAGCATTAGCATACACATCTTATACACATCGTCCCACTGCATCTTCCTTTCCCCAGCCCAAGAAGCAAGGCACTATTATTATCCCCATTTGACAGATGCAGACACTCAGGCAGGACTATAACCTAGATCTGCTATATGCCAAGGCCTGTAACCCCAACTACTGACCATGCTGCCTGTGCCAGTCACTGACATACAAACCCCAATCAATGTGGGCCCCTCACATGCAGAGGGGAGACCTCCCTTGCCTCAGCCTATACTTTGGCATGCTACCCAAGAGATTAAGGTATGAAGAGAACCAACAGAGACTACTAGCTAACCCTCATGAACCAGGACTCCTGGACCAGTGGGCAGGCGAATCTACCCAATCACCAACTGCTCCCACATGCTAGGGAAATAGTACTGGAGTGGTTAACAGCCCCCCTGGCTGCCCATTGCACTTAGGATAAAGTCTTAACTCCATATCACAGCCTAGGGGCCCCACATGGTCTGATTCCCTACCCTCCTACCCCCATGCAACCTTAGTTTTCAGTCACAATCCCAGTGCTGTCCTGAGGGGCATGTTGTGTGTGTGTGTGTGTTTATCAGTTTGACATATAACTCACATACCATGTGATTCATCTTTTAAAGTACACAATTCAATGATTTTTAGTGTATTCACAGAGTTGTACAAACATCATCACGACTGATTTTAGAACCATTTCATCACTCCAAAGAGAAACTAAAGAGAAACCTGGTACCCATTAGCAGTCACTCAAAGGACAGGTTTTTTAACTGGGTCTCCACTCTTCACCTCTGTGTTGTTGCCAGGATCAGACACAACTCATACAAGAGGCTGAGAGGCTTGCCTATATGATGGATTTTTCCTTCATGCCTGACCCATCTCTAGAGTTCTATGGCTCTCAGAGAGGCCCCTAGTTTCTCCTGTCTGAAAGGCAAAACTTGGGTAACTGTCAATGTCCAGTGTCAGACAACAGCCAGTCTGGAAAGTTGAAAAACTAAGAATTTGAATAACTTAACTGCTTCATACACAATGGGGCATGAGCAATTACATCATGCCCAGGAGAGGTGGACAACAAGCCACACCTTCATGGGCCAGGGTGGCATGGACAGTCCTGGTACCAGTTACAAAGCTCTGTTCTCCCTCCTTTCCTAGGGAGAAAAACCAATATGGCTACTCCAGGCTAGAGTCAAGTCAGGTCTACACTGGTAAGAACTTCAGATCTTCCCTATAAATAGGTAAATCCCTAAAATTTTAAAATTTAATTTCAAATTTTAATTTAATCCCAGGATTTGGTAAGGAGAAGCTAGGAAGATAACAATGATTACTGAAATTCAAAGAACAAGTTACACAGTCCAAAGCCTCACCCAAATTTAGGGCACTCCCTGGTCAAACATCAGACTGGCCATCTAACACCCAGGGAGGGGACAGGTGTACAGAGTTTCTCAGAGAGTTTGGGGCAGAGCCAGATTCAGGCCCAGGCCAGGGCTTTCCCCACTACCCTGATTATTTCCCGTGTGGAGCTCTCATAGCCTCTGCTTTGTCTTCTGCTGTTGGCGCAAGGGTCTAGTGCAGGAGCCCTCCCCTGCTGGTTCTGCTCAGCTATAAAGCAACAATAGGTTCAGGGGGCTACAGTCTTGAAATGCCAGGACTGGAAGGGATCACTGAGATGAGCTACTTCATAGATGAGGAAACTAAGTGGCTAGCTCAGGGTGACACACTGGGTTGGTAGCAGAACCTGCACTGATGAACGAACCCAGCTGTCCGGTGCCCAACCCAGTGCTTCCTCCAGGGCATGATGCAGAAAGAAAATTCCAAGCAGCAAGGTCAGAGCTATGCATACCTCCTCTGCAACGAAGTCCATGGTATCAAATGTGATTCGGCCTTGCGTTCTATCCTGAAAACCAAAGAAATGGGGGAGAGGAAGGAGAATCAGCAAGACTGCTCCTGGGATTCTGTATTTGAATACTCCTCTGTACCTGGACCACTGGGAGAGGCAAGAAGCCATAGAAACCTCCTGCCAGCCGGCCCCCTCATGTCCACCTCTGCTCAAAAGCTCAAACCCAGCATGATACTTGAGAGCAGCAATGACAACAATGGCAGAGAGAGCTGGGGGTGGGGAGGGGCAGGAGGATAAAGAGAGGAAGAATGGAGAGAGAAAAGGAAGAGGGAAAGGAAGCAAACAAATGGGCAAGTATAGAGAAACAAAAGATGGATCAAAGGAAGGAATAGCTGAAGCCAAGCTTTGTTATGTGCCTCTAACAAAACAAGCCACGCATGGCACATCTTCCTGATCTTACTCCATTTCAACATCAGGACAAAGGAGGCATTATTAAGCCTCACTTGGAACTTGAGGGGCTAAGGAACTTGCCCAAGATCCTAGTCTAGAGTCTAGAAGTAAGAGATCTTAGAAGTGAACTAATCCACCCTGTCTTTAACAGATGCAGAGAGGATGTACAGAAAGGGTACAGAAAGAGTCAGGGAGAGAGGGAAATATATGTAGGGGGAAAAGAAAGGGACAAACAAGGTCCTGCCACCATACCACCTTCCTGGGCCACACTCATTTATCTCTCTAGGCATACCTCATGTCCTTCCCCAGAGCCCACTCAAATCCCTGTCCTCTCCTCCAATTTATAGTTTGTGTATTGTGTGTGCTTCTCAGGAAGGCCAAAGAAGGAAAGCAGTGGTGCTCAGAAAGATCCAGATTCACATACTCTGATGAAAACAGGTGTGTGGCTCTCCATCCAACCCTACACCCCAGACCCCCAGATCTCTGCCTGGCAGCCATCTGACCCATACAGGCTGCCTCTAGAGACTTTTGTTCTGCTCAAGGCCACCCTGACTGGGCAATATCATTAGGCCTAGCCTCATACGCCCCAGATGACAAGCCTCACTCTGGTCTTCAGCTTCCAGCTGCCTGCGCACCAACCCAAGTCTGGTAACAGAAGAGTCCTGGTCTCCAGGGGCCACTGCTTCTTTATCACATGACACCATGAGTCAAAATATCCTTCCTGAGAGTTAACCCTAGGTTACAACTCTACTCCATCCCTTCCCATCTCATGGCCCAACAAAGGGCAGAATCTGCTGCAGGCATGTTTGGTTTGGCCAGCATAGTGTCTTTCAAACATATGAATTTGAATGTCTTTAGATGTGCCATGCCCTTCCTTTCCTTGGGCCCTCAGGCAGACCCTACTCCTTGCTGTATCTTAAACTCAGTCATACACACAGTTAAAAATTACCTGCTGATCCCTTAGAAACCAATCTGAGACCAATTTCCTTTCCTCCACCACCACCCTCATTCCCCTCTACTTCAGAAACTACTTAGGGAAATTTCTTGGAGTGAATCACTGGATGAAGGGGGAGGGGGAGGCAGAGGTTGGATCTAGTCACTCTTGGTAGGCAGGACTCTGCAAATACTCCTTTTCTGCTTAAGTTTTTTGGGGGACATGAAATAAGGTAGAGATGATGAAAGTGCCTGTTGTGACTCCTGGATTTGTCTGTTTTGATCATCATTGGAATGGAAATGGCTTTTTCCCCACTCCTAACATTCCTTTTCACATGGAGGGAATTTGCTAGTAGAACACTACCAGCTCCTCTCCTTCCACACTGAGGAGTGACTTAAACTCCTTGATGAATTTGGAAGGGAAAATTGGGCATGATTATCTCTTCTCCTTCCCTCTGGGCCCACCTTCTGCTCTGCCCTTCTCTGCTGTGAGTTTAGGGCAGGAAGGCCTGCTACTGCAGTGGACACCTGCCTTGGTCTGCCACTGCCTGCAACTGGGTGTGTAAAGCTGTCTAATTCTGGGCTTCAGTATTAGGTAACCCTCTTGTCTGATGACACAAGTCACCTCCAGTATATTCTCATCATTAATAAAAGTGGCATTTGGGTCTCCCATCTGCTTAATCTTTGGTCTTCTCAGTTGGTTCAGAACTTGGACTGGGAAGTGGGGTGCTATTTATTGGACCCCCTTGAGCCCTCATAATCCTGCTAAGCCCTGCTGCTTACATCCCAGATGGAGAAGATAGGGTGCTTTCTGTGAGCAGTCTCAATGATCTGATATTCCCGGAATCCCCTAAGGCCTTGGCGGAACATTTTACACACTCGGATCATCACAATGATATCCATGGTGAGCTTGTACAGTCCCTGTGGAAAGAAAGCAAACAAGCAAGGGGAAACTCTGTTTTCAACAGTCAACAGCAAGCTGGGTGGAGCTGAACAAGGTGATATGTAATAGGACTAAATGCAGTGGTATGCTGGAACAGTGATTACATTTTCAGGAAGTTTGCATTTTCAAGCCTGTTAAAATCATGAATGGTAGCTTGAAATTGCCATGGTGGGAGTGTTTGTGCCATGGAAACTGGCAGCTACTACAAATGGGGGCACTTCCCTCCCCAGGAGCCAGTTATTAACTGGCACAGTTCTAGTTAAAAGTCAAGTCCTTCACTTCAGTTCGGAAAGTAATGTGCCCAAATAATTGCAGGCAGTGAGGGGTGATGCAGAGAGCCTGAATTTTGGACTCAGATGGATCTGAGGGAAGAATAGTCAGAGAGGTCAACGTTACTGGCTTTGAAATGAGAGGAAGGGGCTGTGAGCCAAGCAATGTGGGTGGTCTCTAGAAGCTAGACAAGCCAAGGAAATGGATTCTTCTCAGGACCTCAAGAAAAAAATGCAGTCCTGCTGATGCCCTGGTTTTAGCCCACAGAGACCCTTGCCAGATTTCTCCCCTCCCTAAGATTAATAAGTTTGTTTTGTTTTGAACCACTAAATTGTAGCAATATGTTAAAGCGGCACTAGAAAACTAATAGAACACTTAATCCAAGATGGGCCATCCAATCTTTTCCCTGGGAATTTGGAATTAGACCTGAGAGCAAATCAGCCTCTCCCAGGACTCCTGACACTCACCAGTTCCTTCTTCAGGACCTGCCAAGAATAAGACACCTTATATCTGTTCATGGTTCTTGATTTGGCAAATGGCACAACTTGCCCCTTTGTCTTTCAAGGGTAGGACCACAAATCTTTTCCCAATCATCCAGTTATATTAAAAATGAATAGCTTCCTTCAGTGGCAAGGTAAGAGCTTCTCTCAACTTCTCATAGCCTACACAACAGCTGCTGGAAGCATGGTTCTGAGAAAAACTCATCCTCAGAATCTCCTTATGTCACAAAGGATGATTCTAGATGGAAGGGTCTCTGCTCACAAGCAGTTCATAATATGGTGGGGATGGAAAGTACTTTCACAGCTATAAGAGAAAGTCTTCCTATAAAAAAAGCTATAAAGATATATGAAGAAAGGGCAGGACAAGTTCAGAGAGCACGAGATGTGGCTGAAATGTGAGATGCACAAGAGATGTGGTAGAAAGTGAGGATGGGCTGGCAGAGGTCATGAACATGCCACCCATGGGCCAAACTGAGCTTGCAGACTGCTTTATTTTACCCACATGGTATTTTGGTTGAAATGTTGTTAAAACTTAATTGGCTTATCTTTAGATGGGGAATGGACTCTCCAACTCACTGAAGTCCTGACCTCACAGAATTCTGTAACCTGCCAGCCATGTTACCTATTTGCAACGTCCAGTACTGAATCTATATGGCCTCTACTAGGTTTAAAATACTTTAACTATCATCAGTAGTTACAAAATGGTGGTCCACAGGCCATATCTAGCCTGTTGGCATGTTTTGACAAATTAGTTATCAACACAAATATTTTTATTGGTAATTTTCTAGGAAAACAATTCACCACAGTGATCCCAATAGAAACCATCTAAATGGACTAGTTTTCAAAGAAGAAATACAGGAAGTCATAAAAGAGCTCTCTCACCACTTCCACCCCAATGTTAGCTTGCCTAAGGAGGAAAAATCTGATTCACACATTTAAAAAATGTTTTTGAGAGGGACATATCAATGAACATGTCACTCATGAAAAACTGGGGCTCCAACATGCGGGGACCTTAGCAAGACTGCATAGTACATGCCTCAGAGCTGACCCATTGGTTGAAAGCTGCTCTTGGAAGCATTCACTTGCCAACATTTCTGGACTGAGCAATCCAGTGGCCAGAGAAAGCCCCCAGCAAAGGTACTAGGGAGTAGGAAGCCATCATGTTGGCCTGTGCAGAAATGACAAGTACCAAGAAGATACAGAAGGTTAAATACAATAGAGAATGCCTGGAGCTGCAGATCTCAGGGGTTGCTGGCAGAGTTCAGAGTTCTCCAAAAAAGAGTGATACATGTGAAGGCACAATCAACAGCACCTTCTGCAGAACTCTGGGATCATGATGCAAGGGCTGGTTCTGGGAGCCTCCCTGGTGCCAGTGGCACCAAGAAGCAGGCTTGTGGGCTGACCAGAGAAACACAGCCCTGTAGCTGCCAAGCTCCACTTGCCAGGAAGAGGAAAGAACTAAACTAATTCACTCACACAAAACCCTTGTTATAAGGAGCTTTGCTAATGACCGTAAGAGACTTCCTGTCAGCCTGGAATCCTATTCTAGTCCCTTCTCCATGCACAACTCCAACAAATAACTGGTCCAGGAAGAACTCACTTCATTTAATGGGGAGTTATGATAAAAAATAAATAGCACCAGATCTAAATATATATATTACAGGAAAATGGGAGAGGAAGGCAGAGAACAAGAAAAACAAAACTCAAATGAAAGACAATCACCAGAAAAAAAATTAACATGATACAGATGATAATCATGAACAACAAAGAACTCGAAGGGCTTAATGAATTTTAAAATAAGAGATGAAAGCAAAAATGCAATAGTTCAAAGAAGAGAGGATGAAGCAACTGGAGATAGCACTGGTGGAGCTCAGGAAAGTATTAAAAAAAAAACACTTTAGAAGTGGAGGTCATTTCAGAAACATCAAAAAGGAAGCTCAGCTTTGAATACAGAGGATAGGATTGCAAAATGCAAGTGAAGAAGTTGGAAATGAACAATTAAAAAGGAACCAAGAAATAATACAGCTAACATGTATGGAGATATAGACAAAGAGAAACTGAAAGGACTAAGTACATGAGTGTCTTTGACTTTTATAGCTGCAGATCTTAAGATACTACTTAAATTCAATAAAAAAAGAAACAAATGTAGAAGCATACTTAAAGATATAAAAGGAACTAACAACAATAATTAAAACTGAACATGAAAGGATGAGAAAATAAGCAGGAGTAAAAACATTACTCTTTTTTGACTTTTGAATTTTGTATTAGGTATAGACCACTTATTCACATAAATGAATCAATTTTTAAGTAATAAAACATAATCAATGCAGTGCAATAAGAAACAGGGAGCTACTGATAGAAAACCATAAACAACAGGTTCATTGAAAACTGGGAACTATAAGGGTTGTATTTGAATAAAAATCAGTGAAATAAGAGAAAGGCAAAAGGACTGTGAAGTATCTAGGTTTCTGAATTTACATTTGTTTATTATGAACAAAAATTACTAATAACTGAGTTAATTATAAACATAATCCAGTCCGATCAAGCACCCTAGACCAATTATCTCCAGCTCATTAAACCATCAAAAGAAAAAACAGACCATCGCCCCAAGATCAAACATACTGATAATACAGACTATCAGGGAGAATAAAGTCAGTAGAAAGATCAGAGCAAGCTTCTTAGTCTTCATAATAAAAAATTAAAACACACACACAAAATGGAACAAACACCCTGGGGCTTTTTAACGAAACTACCTCATTAACTAAACCTGCTTCCTCTTCACCATGATCATAGCTGGCCCCCTGAAATGAAAATGTGGTGTGTGTAAATGAAATCATAGGAGGATTACATCTGCTGAAATTCTTAATTTCTTGTTCACTGGTAACTTATCTTAAAAATGTCTATTTAACACCTCGTGTTTAAAACATAATGCAAAATAACAAGTGTTAGAGAGGATGTGGAGAAATCGCAACATTTGTTATTGTTGGTGGGAATGCAAAATGGTGGAGCCACTGTGGAAAACTGTATGGTGGCTCCTGAAAAAAAAAATAGATGTAATTTTTTATATATAAAAAATTTATTATACACTCAAAGGGATTGACAGCAGGGACTGAGAGTTATCTGTACACCAATGTTTATAGCAGCATTATTCACAATACCCAAATGGTAGAAATAACCCAAATGTCTATTGACAAATGAATAAACCAAATGTGATATTCACACACAAATATACACCTACACATAATGGAATATTAACTTTAAAAAGGAAATTCTGACACATGCTACAATGTGGATGAAGCTTGAGGATATTATCCTAAGTGAAATAAGCCAGTTACAAAAGGACAAAAAAAAGGATTCCACTTACATGAGGTACCTACAAGAGTCATTAATAGACAGAAAGTAGGTTGCCAGGGGCTGGCAGGAAGGGGGAATAGGGCGTTACTGTTTAATAGGTATAGCGTTTCAGTTGGGGAAGATGAAAATGTGCTTGAGATGGATGGTTGTGATGGTTACATGACAATGTTAATGTACTTAATGCCACTGAACTATACATTTAAAGACGGCTGAAATGGTAAATTTCATGCTTTATATATTTTACAATTTTTTAAAAGTATTTTTAAAAATTGTTTGCCTTCTGCCTCCCTTCCTGAATAATTCAGTGTAGAAGCCATCAGGTAGGAACAGGAATGATAGGCATCTGCCTGGGGGGTGGAAGGAGGCTGTGGAAGGCTGGCACCTGGTGTTGGAGCCTGGAGCAGAGCGAAGAGGA
The DNA here is from genome assembly GCF_030020395.1 of Manis pentadactyla. Classification (NCBI taxonomy): domain Eukaryota; kingdom Metazoa; phylum Chordata; class Mammalia; order Pholidota; family Manidae; genus Manis; species Manis pentadactyla. The sequence continues at coordinate 157,011,647 of NC_080023.1, read as the reverse complement.
TCGGGGTGGAGGACAGTGCACAGCAGTAATGGGAGATGGGTTACATTTAGGACTGGTCAAAGAAGATCTTCTGTTAAAGGGAATTAAATGTATGAAAAGGAATAAAACTAGTATAAATCCTGTGGTCTTGGGCTGGAGTTGAAGATGTTGGTGTGAACTCATAGATTTCAATAGAGAGATGTAGAAATATATATGTAAATGTGTGTGTGAGTACTGTTAAAAAACAAAATTCAAATGAGTAAATTTGAAGATCTCATTGGCTTTATCGAATCACTCATGAATCAGACAGCATATTATCCAGCATGCAGAGAGATACTCTGAGGAGTTAAACAAAATGGAAGGCTTTTATAGGAGGGTGGGGTGAGGAAATCATTAGTAAAGGAAAAATGAAATTTCACTGAAGGAAAATTAAGAGTTCAGGGTGACAATGGCTTCTGATTGGCTAAACTGTGGTGTCTTCTGTTGGCTGGGTTTGCTGTTGGGCAAGAATTCCTCCTGCTAGGGAAGTCCAGGAGCAACATCTTCCTGTTAGAGGTGCAAGAATGTGATATGGTGTGAGAACTCAGGGGAGGATATATACTATCAGTAGGTCCATAAGAGAGCCCAGAAGAAGCGATTATCTCAATAGCAATAAACAAACCCTGTGCCCACATTCTCCACTAAAAGAACAGGGTTTCTTTCATTTTAGGAGACTTCAACACACCACTCACTCCAAATGACAGGTCAGCCAGACAGAAAGTAAGGAAAGAGACAGAGGTACTGAACAACGTATTAGAACAGATGGACTATCGGACATCTACAGAACACTCCATCCAAAAGCAACAGAATACACATTCTTCTCAAGTGCACATGGAACATTTTCAAGAATGGATCATATACCAGGCTACAAAAAGAACCTCAGTAAATTCAAAAAGATTGAAATTATACCAACCAGCTTCTCAGATCACAAATGTATGAAATAGAAGTAAATTATACAAAGAAAATGAAAAAGCCACAAACACATAGAGGCTTAATAACATGCTTCTAAATAATCAATGGACCAATGACCAAATAAAAACAGAGATCAAGCAATATATGGAGACAAATGACAACAATAATTCAATACTGTAAAATCTGTGGGATGCAGTGAAGGCCATGCTAAGAGAGAAATATATTGCAATACAGGCTTACCTCAGGAAAGAACAATCCCAAATGAACAGTCTAAACTAACAATTAATGAAACTAGAAATGGAAGAACAAATGAGGCCCAAAGTCAGTAGAAGGAGGGACATAATAAAGATTAAAGCAAAAATAAATAAAATCGAGAAGAATAAAATAATAGAAAGAATCAATGAAAGCAGGAGCTGGTTCTTCAAGAAAACAAACAAAATAGATAAACCCCTAGCCAGACTTATCAAGAAAAAAGGAGAGTCTACACACATAAACAGATTCAGAAATGAGAAAGGAAAAATCACTAAGGTCACCACAGAAATACACAGAATTATGAGAGAATAGTATGAAAAATTATATGGTAACAAACTGGATAACCTAGAAGAAATGGACAACTTTCTAGAAAAATACAACCTTCCAGGGCTGACCCAGAAAGAAACAGAAAATATGAATAGACCAATTAGCAGCAAAGAAATTGAATTGGTAATCAAAAACTACCTAAGAGCAAAACCTAAGCTAGTTGCACTGCTGAATTTTATCAAACATTTAGTGAAGACCTAATACCATCCTCCTTAAAGTTTTCCAAAAAGTAGAAGAGGAGGGAATTCTCCCAAACTCATTCTACGAGGCCAACATCACTCTAATACCAAAACCAGGCAAAGACACCACAAAAAAAGAAAATTACAGAACAATATCCCTGATGAAAATAAATGCAAAAATACTCAACAAAATATTAGCAAACTGAACTCAAAAATACATCAAAAAGATCATCCATCATGATCAAGTGGGATTCATCCCAGGGATGCAAGGACGGTACAACATTCGAAAATCCATCAACATCATCCACCACATCAACAAAAACAAGGACAAAAACCACAGGACCATCTCTATAGATGTTGAAGAAGCATTCAACAAAATTCAACATCCATTCATGATAAAAACTCTTAACAAAATGGGTATAGAGGGCAAGTACCTCAACATAATAAAGGCCATATATGACAAACCCACAGCCAACATTATACTTAACAGCAAGAAGCTGAAAGCTTTTCCTTTAAGATTGGGAACAAGACAAGGATGCCCACTCTCCCCACTTTTATTCAACATAGTTCTGGAGGTCCTAGCCACAGCAATCAGACAACACAAAGATATAAAAGGAATCCAGACTGGCAGGGAAGAAATTAAACTGTCCCTGTTTGCAGATGACATGATATTGTACATAAAAAACTCTAAAGAATCCACTCCAAAAACACTAGATCTAATGTCTGAATTCAGCAAAGTTGCAGGATACAAAATTAACACACAGAATTCAGCAAAGTTGCAGGATACAAAATTAACACACAGAAATCTGTTGCATTCCTATACACTAATGATAAACTAGCAGAAAGAGAAATCAGGAAAACAATTCCATTCACAACTGCATCAAAAAGAATAAAATACCTAGGAATAAATCTAACCAAGGAAATGAAAGACTTATACTCTGAAAACTACAAGACACTCATGAAAGAAATTAAAGAAGAAACCAATAAATGGAAACACATCCCGTGTTCCTGGATAAGAATTAATACTGTCAAAATGGCCATCCTGCCTACAGCATCTACAGATTCAGTGCAATCCCTATCAAAATACCAACAGCATTCTTCAATGAACTAGAGCAAACACTTCTAAAATTTATATGGAATGACAAAAGATTCCAAATAGCCAAAGCAATCCTGAGAAGGAAGAATAAAGCAGGGGTGGAATTACGCTCCCTGACTTCAAGCTCGACTACAAAGCCACAGTAATCAAGACAATTTGGTACTGGCACAAGAACAGACCCATAGACCAATGGAACAGACTAGAGAGCCCTGATATAAACCCAAGCATATACAGTTAATTAATATACAATAAAGGAGCCATGGATATACAATGGGAAAATGACAGCCTCTTCAACAGCTGGTGTTGGCAAAACTGGACAGCTACATGTAAGAGAATTAAACTGGATTATTGTCTAACCCCATACACAAAAGTAAACTCAAAATGGATTAAAGACCTTAATGTAAGCCATAAAACCATAAAACTCTTAGAAAAAAACATAGGCAAAAATCTCTTGGACATAAACATGAGTGATTTCTTCATGAACACATCTCCCCAGGCAAGGGAAACAAAAGCAAAAATGAACATGTAGGACTATTTCAAACTAAAAAGTTTCTGTACAGCAAAGGACACCATCAGTAGAACAAAAAGACCTCCTACAGTATGGGAGAATATATTCATAAATGACATATCCGATAAGGGGTTGACATCCAAATTATATAAAGAGCTCACGCACCTCAACAAACAAAAAGCAAATAATCCAATTTAAAAAATGGGCAGAGGAGCTGAACAGACAGTTCTCCAAAGAAGAAACTCATATGGCCAACAGGCAATGAAAAGATGCTCCACATTGCTAATTATCAGAGAAATGCAAGTTAAAACCACAATGAGATATCGCCTCACACCAGTTAGGATAGCCAACATCCAGAAGACAAGGAACTACAAATGCTGGCGAGGAAGCGGAGAAAGGGGAACCCTCCTACATGGGCAGGAATGTAAATTAGTTCAACCATTGTGGAAAGCTGTATGGGGATTCCTCAAAAAACTAAAAATAGGGATACTATTTGACCCAGCAAGTCCACTCCTAGGAATTTACCTGAAGAAAACATGATCCCTGATTCAAAAAGACATATGCGTTTTTCTTCTAAGATCACTACATCCTTTCTCCTATCTTAGGAGTAAATCAAACTGAATAACCTTCTATAGGGTTCTCAACTAGTATAGCAACAGCACATGGAGGGTAAAACAGAAACCTTGACAAGTCAAGCACAGATAAGAATCTAGGCTGGGCTCATTAGTGTCTTTTATTATTAAAGAGTAACTGGGACCTGATTTGTCCTCCTACCACTAAAATAAAATAAAACACTAAAAAAAAAAAGACTAGAAAACTTGAAAAAATATAAAGAAACAACTGTTTTCATACATTGGCAATAAGCAGTGCAATACTGAGAAAAGGGAAAAAATGAGGTGAGCCCTATGATCTCTCTAGCTTTATTCCTGAAAGCACTTTCTGGAATATGGTGAGGAGAGGGTTAAGCAAAGAAGAATATGATAGTCTCTCTAAAGGTATATCAGATTTAGGAGAGGTTACATCACCTGAAATTGGAAGTTAGGAGAACTGGAGAGGAAGAAGAGAGAAAGAGCTCCAGAAAGCTACAGGAGTTACCACAGAGTCTTCTGTCCGCTGAGCTGTACATGCCCAGGGTGAAACTCCATAAGGCTGGACAAAGGAGTATTGAGAAGCCACAAGCTGAGCAATGCCCATAGCTCACCCAGAGCCAGGAGACACACAGGGCTAGGAGATATTAGAGCTCCAATAAGTACAGAGTCTTTGTTGAACTAACTGCACATTCAGTAGGCAGCCCAGAAAGGTCACACCTTTATGGTAGGACTAAACTAGCCCTAGTGTTAAAATTGTTCTTGACCATCCCTTATGAAGCTACAAAAAAATTTTCAGAAGAGTCAAGTTGATCCAAATGTAACTTACATACTTACCAAACAGAATTAAACACTTTTTAAAGGAAAACAAATCACAGACAAGGTAACAACAAAAAATTTGCTATGTCCAGAATTCAATTAGAAATTATAAGACATAGAGCAGAAAAATGAGGCTCATATCCAGTAGAGGTTTCAATCAACAGGGATATACCCAGAAATCATAGATATGTTGGGTTTTAGCAGGTACTTCAAAACAGCAATTATAAATGTGCTCAAATATATTTTTTAAAAGCATAAACATAATGACAGGGATAAAAGATATAAAAATATTATTATATGTAAAATTACTATTTTTTTAACATAGATAACCAATACATTTAAAAAATCATGTGGAACTTCTAGAGCTGATAAAGATATTTGAAATGAAAAAATCTGTGGATGGATTTAATGGAATTTTTAAACACTGTAGGAGAAAAGATTATTAACTCAAAGATATAGAAATTAACAGAAACTATCCAACCTGATATACAAGAAGGAAGAAAAGACTGAAAAAAATGAAGAGAGCTTCAAATACCTATGGTACAAAATTAAATAGCTTAAACATGTATAACTGAAGTTTTAAGTTGGAGGAAAGACTGGATATTATATTGAAAATACAATGACAAATTTTTCCAAATTTGATAAAAACTATAAACCCACATATCCAAGAACTCAAAAACACTAAGCCTGGTAAACAAACAAAAAAACCCCACACAAAGTCACATGACAGTTAACTTGCCGAAACTCAATGATAAAAAAAATCTTAAAAGCAGCTAGAAGGAATAATGTTTACAGATTTCTCACCAGAAGAAATTGGATCCAGAAGACATGCTATGACATTTTTAAGTGTGGAAAAAATTTCCTGTCAAACTAGAATTCTATATCCAGAGAAAATGTCTCTCAAAAGTTAAGGAAAAAGAAATTCTTTTTCTCACACAGCTGAGAAAATTTATCAGAGGATCTGTATTACAAGAAAAATACTCCTCAGATAAACAGAAATTATGCTAGATGTGAATCTGAATCTTAAATGAATCAAAGTGGTAGAAAAAGAAAAGAAAAAAAAAAGACATATGCACCCCAATGTTTACCACAGCACTGTTTACAATAGCCAGGTTATGGAAGCAACCCAAGTGTCCATCAGTAGATGAATGGATAAAGAAGATGTGGTACATATACACATGGAATATTATTCAGCCATAAGAAAACAAATCCTGCCATTTGCAACAACATGGATGGAGCTAGAGGGTATTATGCTCAGTGAAATAAGCCAGACGGAGAAAGACAAATACCATATGATTTCACTTATTTGTGGAATATAAAAACATAGCAAAATGGAACGAACAGAACAGCACTAGACTCACAGACACTGAGAAGTGACCAGTGGTTACTAAGGGGTAGGGGAGTGGGTGGTGATGGGGAACTGTTGAACCACTGTGATGTACATTTGATAAAATTAAGTAAAAAAAAAAGTATCCAGGCTTCTTTTCCACAAACCCCCAATAGTGAGCCATCAAAACACCAGTTTTTGTCTGAGACTAGGAATCCTATTAGAGCTGTCCTTTTACAAGGATGGTCTATGATCTACTGCTTGTCTGCTTTTTACTTTAATCAGCATTTACTGAGTGTCACCCTGGGAGTCAGGCTTTGTATTGGAAGCTAAGTGATACAACATGAATGATTTATGATCCCTTCCAAGTGAGCTCTCAACCTAGTGCTAATAGAAAGGTCTAATATGAGCCTCATAATGATAAGAGAATATGCCTACAAGTCAAAAGAATTCTGTTGTCATGGAACCACTTACTAGGTTCTTGGTTTTGACTCAATCCTTTGCCTCTTGGTGTCTTGACTTCTTAACCTGCAGAATTCAGGAGAATGGAATACATGTATTTTTTTAACTTAAACTGGGCCCTCTGGGTGAGTTCAGTTATCTGGAAGTTACCTGAAATTGTATGCAGAAGAACATAGTGTATCCCTCTTCTAGGAAGAGGTATTATAACTTTTTTTCAGATTCTGCGGTCTTACTGACCATAAGGAGTTAGAATAACTGAACCCAGTTTTTTTTTATTAAGGTATGATTGATATACATTCTTATGAAGGTTTCACATGAAAAAACAATGTGATTACTACATTTACCCATATCATCAAGTCCCCACCCATACCCCAATTCAGTCACTGTCCATCAGTGCAGCAAGATGCCACAGATTCACTATGTGCCTTCTCTGTGCTACACTGTTCTCCCCGTGATCCCCCACACCACGTGTACTAAACTTAATACCCCTCAATCCCCTTCTCCCTCCCACCCCACCCACCCTTCCACACACCTCCCCTTTGGTAACCACTAGTTCATTCTTGGAGTCTGTGTGAACCCAGTTTTTAAATTTAATCTAAGGTCCCTTCCATTCTAACATTCCATAATTCTAATAGATCTCTAGTTTTATCCTTCCATCTCTACTATTCCATTATTTCAATAAGGATGAAAGAAACAGACTAGAGATCAAATATTCCGTGACTCCAAGTACCATAAGAGTTCATTCCCTTTCCCAAGAGGACAAGGATTCAATTTTCCTACATGGAATTCTAGGTTTTTATGATTTAATATCTGACCTCAGCTTTTATCTCTACTCCAGACCCCACCCACTCCCATCTAGCCCCAGTTTTTCTCCCATTCACGTGTGCCTTGGAATGCCACCTGGAATGCCCCTAACTCTACTGTTTTTCTTCTTGAGTCTCAGCTTAAGGTCCCCTCCCCAGGGAAGCCTTCCATGATCCCTTGTCCTTGCAGCAGGGTTTGGTGTGCTCTCTTAATCCTGGATATCAAAGGTTAGCACATAGGGAATATGACTCTTGGTTTATTCAGGGCAGCAAACCAAACTTTCCAAGGCCAGGCAGAGGAAGTAAAGGTTTGAAGCTAGTAGGTATAATGAACTCCAGGTCCTTGATTTCCCACCTCTGAGAACACAGAAAAAAATAACAGTTCTAAGGAAAACAACAATCTGAGAGCAATATTAAGTGAAAACGACATTCTGTTTCAGAGAATGAACAGGGAATGGTGGGGAATGAGGCCACCTACAACAGAGTATCTTATCTAATGTAAGGAGACTCTACTCAGTTCCAGTTGATTGTTGACTGGCAGGAATGTGGGTTGGACCAGTGCGGCCAATCCAGCTGGACCACTTTCTTCAAGAAAAGCTGGAAATCTGGATGTACGTGTGATATCTCCCAATTTTTTTTTATTTTGGTATCATTAATGTACAATTACATGAGCAGCATTATGGTTACTAGACTCCTCCTATTATCAAGTCTCCACCACATACCCCATTACAGTCACTGTCCATTAGAGTAGTAAGATGCTATAGAACACTACTTGTCTTCTCTGTGTTATATTGCCTTCCCTGTGTCCCCCCCCCCAACTACATTATGATATCTCCCAATTTTTACAATAACTAAAAATCAATGAAGACCCATTACAACAATTTTTTAAGGTTTTCAGGCTGGAAATTGCTCTGTGAGGATCTACTCATAATAATCTAAGAGTACATCCTATGAGGGAGGCCGTTTTATATCAGGGTCACAGCCACACTGATGGTTAATAAACAGGCCCACTCATTCTTCACAGAGCTCAAAGAGACCGCAAGAATCATACAAAACCTTTCATATAGGGCCCTTGTCTTTTTCTGGGCTTTAATTTCCCTATATGTAAACAGGGGATACAAATCATATTTGTGAGTCAGCTGTCAAAGAGAATATATCACTTACCGAAGGTAAGGGCTGTCGATGCCATACGCTTTTACCAGCATCATCTTACTGAATTCTCATAACTTCTATGAGGTAAGTTCTATTACATCCACATTTTACAAATAAGAAAGTGGCTTAGAGACAAGCAATTTACCTAATGAAGACAATAGCAAACATTTAAAAAGCCCTTTCTTTCCAAGGGGTTTACTAATTTAATCCTCTCAACAACTCTGGCCTAAGAGAAATAAACCTTGCAATGGGGATTCCACCAAGGCAGCCTGACTCCAACATGGTAGCACAGTGCTGTTCAACAGGAATATAATGTCAACAATATATGCAACTTAAGAATTTATAGTAGCCACATCTAAAAAGTAAAATGATACAGGTTAGTTTTAGTAATTTATTTGACCCGATGTATACAAAATATTATCAATCCAACATGTAATCAATATAAAAACTGAGATATCTTACATTATCTTTTTCGTACTGAGTCCTGTGCGTATTTTACATTACAGCACATCCCAATTCCAACTAACCACATTTCAGTGGCTCAATGAGCACTTTGGCTAGTGGCCCCCATACGGGGCAACGCACTTAGTCTATTTACTAAGCCTAAAGTTATGAGCGAAACCCACAGAACAGCCTGTCCCTTGTTTTCAGAGGACACGCGAATAATAACAATGGCAAAGAGTTCTCAAGCATGTACTGTGTGCCTTGGGAGGGGCAAACTTTACTGTGTGTTGAGTATTTTAACGTTATATTTCATCTTCCTCCCAATAAGGCGGGTGCTACCGCGCTCCTCTTTTGATGCAGCACGAAGACTTCCGGGAGTCGCACCCTTCCGCGAAGCCCGACAGCAACCACCACAGGCAAGGCGCCAGCGCCCGCGAGCCCGTTTCTCGCTAAGAAACGCTCAGGGTCAAGTAGGCGCGCACACAGGGGCAGGCGCAGGTCACCTGCATGCCGAAGCGATCAGAGTGGACGAGGACTGCTTTGGGTTTCTCCTCCTCAGGCTCCTTAGACTCCTTCCCAGACTCCGACTCCAACCCCACTTCCTCCGGCTGGAACAGGTAAACTGAGGAGCCACCATCCAGAGCCCAGGGCACGCTTCCATGGGGTCTCAGCACCGTTGCCGCCGCTGCCGCCGCCGCCTCCTCCTAACACAACTTGCAAGCGCGAGAGGGCGCCGCTTCCTGGAGCCACGTCTCGGCTTCCGGCGCTCTAGTGTGAGCTCATCACAGAAAGCCAGCGGGGACTTCCCCTTCCGGCCGGCTCCGGCACTCCACTGGTGCAGGTCAGCTCGGCGTGCTCTCCGTCTTACTGCTTCCGCCTTCCCCGTGGTAGCACAGGAAACGCCTCACCGCGCCGCGCGCAGACGCAGCGCTGAGGACCCAGAACAAAGAATGACCTGTAGAGCTGGAGTCATGGCGGCCGCGGAGCAGAACCTGGTCGTTCCTGGGGCCCTCGCTCAGCCGCGGGAGAAAGAGGAAGGAGCGGGCCTGAGCTTAGAGCCGGAGCGTAAGTCAGCGAGATCTTCGTCGACTCCTGAGGCCCCACCGCCTGCCCACGAGCCCTCCAGCCCCAAGGCCGCGGTCCCCGAAGAGATCCCTACGCCTCCCGCGGCGGCCTCCGTGACCCCGGCGCTGCCCCTCGGGCCCTCTTCCCTGAGCCCTGCGCCGCTTCCCGAAGCCGCTCCGCGCTCCCCGCCAGGCCCTGGCTCCCGGCCCGGCCCGGAGACGTTCCGCCAGCGTTTCCGGCAATTCCGTTACCAGGATGCGGCAGGCCCACGGGAGGCGTTCCGGCAGCTGCGGGAGCTCTCCCGCCAGTGGCTGCGGCCTGACATCCGCACGAAGGAGCAGATCGTGGAGATGCTGGTGCACGAGCAGCTGCTTGCCATCATGCCCGAGGCTGCGCGGCCTCGTCGGCTTCCCCGCCGCCCCAATGCGCGCATCACTGGCTGAGCGGCGGAGCTGCGGGCGGCCGGGCCGGTAGCTCCCTGGACTGGAGCCATGATCGGGTCCCGGGGCCAGAGCTTGTCTTCTCATTACGCGTTAATGAAAAACGAGTTTTGGCAGCCCCTGTAATCTGGTGTGTCCCTTTTGTCCCGTTAGTCCCCGCGTTTATTTTCCCGAGCCTGTTTTCGACCTTTCTGGCAGTGGCGAAACCAAATTGGGAGCCCGTGAGAATAAAGCTTGTTTCCTATTCAGTTGGCCTTCGTTGGCTTTTGTGGGGTCATTACGGGTTGGCTAGGCCTGGGCCTCCACCACATGGGAAATTGCCCTCCTGCGCGTTCTTGACTTGGGTTTCCTTTTGTGTGGTTGGGAGTCTTATGTAAACGAGGGTTAGCAGCCTGGGTTCACACATTCGCCCCTACCTGTAACTGTAATTTCAACTTTTTTCTACTTGAAAAGATAGGTGACGGTGATATGTCTTGCCTCAAAGGTGATTGTAGGATCGTGCAAATAGCTGCCTCAATTAAATGCTTAACGCAACCTCTATGCCAGTACTGCCATCACCTTGCTCCAGGAGCCTGCGCTTGGGCCCAAGCTATAGGGCTATTTTAGTGTTTTAGTGGAGTTCCTTACAAAGATGGACTCGTTCTTAAGTGTTTGTGAGCTCTGGTAAATGCCTGTAGACTTCACCTCTTTGCCAAATTTTAGGCCTCTGGGATGATTTAAGCAGAACTGGTGTGAACTGATTATTTAGCATTGCTGGAGCTGTTAGTGTCTCCAGCTGCCTCCCTTTATTTTTTCGATAAGCATAGTAGTTTAAAAGGGGGGCAGGTGCAGCATCCCAGTTTGAAAAAGACAGATGCACCCCTATGTTTATCGTAGCACTTTTTACAATAGCCAAGAAATGGAAGCAACCTACGTGTCCATCAGTGGATGAATGGATAAAGAAGATGTACATATACACAATGGAATACTATGCAGCCATAAGAAAACATCCTACCATTTGCAACAACATGGATGGAGCTAGAGGGTAATAGGCTCAGTGAAATAAGCCAGGAGGAAAAAGACAAGTACCAAATGATTTCACTCATTTGTGGAGTGTAACAGCAAAGCAAAAACTGAAGGAACAAAACAGCAGAATCACAGAACCCAAGAAGGGATTAACAGTTACCAAAGGGAAAGGGACTGGGGAGAATGGGAGGGTAGGGAGAGAGAAGGGCGGGGAAGAAAGAGGGTATTATGATTAGCATGTATAATGTGGGGGGTGGGGGAAAGGGGAGGGCTGTGCAACACAGAGAAGACAAGTAGTGATTCTATAACTTCTTACTATGCTGATGGACAGTGACTAATGGGGTTTGTGGGGGGGACTTGGTGGACAGCCTAGTAAACATAATGTTCTTCATGTTATTGTAGATTAATGATTTTAAAAAAAGGGGGGGGGCAAGGAATTTGGCAAGAACCGACTGGGGCCCACAGGCAGTGTGGTTTGCAGAAGGTTCCTCATTGAAGTGGGTGCAATCGTTCAATGGAAGGAAGGCCAGATCTTCCTTTTCTGCACTGCTTTCAACAATCAAAATCCAGTAAGCCCATGCTCACACCACAAAGTGAGCCTGGCTGGACTAGAAGCTAGTGTGGGGCATCTTTTGAATATTAAAGACACTTAGATGAATTCAAAAGTATTTTGCATACTTTATTGGAATTAGGATTTTGAGCTTGCACCTGCCCCTCAGCAGATGGTAAATGTTTAGAATGTAAATTTTGTCAATAAATTTTCCTTTAAAAGATGCTTATAGAAAATTAAATAATTCACCTTAAAAATAGAGTAGACAACTTTATAATTCAATTAACATGACTGAAACATAGCAACAAAAACCTGTTTTATTTTTTCCAAATACAGATACAGAACTTTGCATGTTTTGCAAATATTGCTTCAAAGCAACATTTCTATATACAGCGCCTTCTGTTCTAATAGCGCGTAAACATATATATATCCACAGTGCAATGTTGGCTCATCAAGGGTCCACCTTGCATACACTCATCACTTAGAGAAACAATGATTATTCAAACCAGAACTGTTTTTATCAAAGGCAAATTTTTATAGTTGGATAGTTTTTCTCAAAAGAAAACTTAGGTAGTGTACATATTTCTAAATGATAACAGTAATATTTGCAAATAAGTTTCCAGTGCTCCAACTTGGGGTTAATTCAACTTGGCCCAGGAATTGGGGATGGAGCCCCTTAACATGGCTTTAAATTAGGGAAGCACACTGAGGTTATCAGAACTTGAAGTCATCCTGCTTTCCTAAAGACAAAAATCACGAGTAAAATGGGATTATTTCCTTTTACAAAACTTAATAAACCCAATAATGGCCACTTGGCAAAATCAGGGTAACTCAGTTTCGGCTTAAATCTTTCAAAAAAGACAAGAGATTGACTACCTTAAAGTTACAGCTTCCCCAGATTTGGTGCTCAAATGTATTTTCAGGAAAGATCAGTAATCTAATAATACAAAAATCATCATACCTCAGTTGTGGCTACAGAAAATCATCCTGTTTCCTTTCAGACAAGCATCACACAATTATTATAATGTGGCTGTCTGACAAATTATGCAAAACATATATGCTATGAACACTCCTTGAGCATGCCTTCCCACACCGGCAACACCAATGTTAACAATGGGAGAAACGGCCTCTTGTAAAGGAATTGTGTCAGCATTATTACAGACGTCACAGCCACATGAATCCCGCTGATGGATAAGCTACAGCAGGTCGACTTGTCCTAAGTTCACTTTATGTCAAATGGTGAATGAATCATTAGAGAATTCCCTGAAACAGATCTTGGTATAGAGGCCTTCATGACCACACTGACCTGTGCCTTAAAGCTGGAAATACTGTCATTGCTACTGAGATATGGGCTACTTCACGTTTACATAGTAAATATTTGCAGCATATAACATTACAGATTCATAAACCCATAATTAACTTGTGAGTATTAATGGACAACTGTGCTTAGATTTTTGCCTTTAGCGATTGAGAAAACTACATGGTAAAACAGATCACTCCTCAAAGCATGGAACATTTTAACTTTGCCTAGTAAGGAAAAACAATATAGCAATTACTACTTGGAACCATAACTTGCAAGAGTAACAAATATTCTCGAAAAGGTACAAACTGTACCTGGACCTTAAGCAGCATAATCACCTTGATCTCACAAAATAATAAAAACAGGATATTTAAAGTGTTAAAGTATATTAAAACAATTCTGAAAATGCCAACTACTGAACATACACACCCTTTAGGGAAGGAGAAAAGCGGCACATGTAGAATCTGAAGTTTGTTTACAACAATATAAAATAAGATAATTCCCCAAACAATGTTCTTTGTAACAAATCTTTACAGTGAAATAGTTCAAAATTTTGGGAAACATTTTTTGGACGTTAAATAGAACTGGAAAGCTGTCAATATTAAGAAGTGGATAGAAAATGCTGTCCTTTGGGTTCCAGACCCTGCCTGCTTCAGTTTGGAACTGCTCCTAGATTCTTTTAGTGAGACTGTAGTTCTTCCATAGGCAGTACAGGTTCTACTACAAAAGACACAACCCAGCCACCTCTCAAGTGAAAACATACAAAACTTGTCCCCAGGACCATGAACTGATGCAAGAGATGAGGTGAGAAAAGTGAAGAATCCTAGGGAGAAAACAGAGCAGCCAGGGCCTCTGCTCCTTCCCAATCGCCACAGAATGGTGAAGTCACGACATTCCCAAGTAGCTGGAAAAATGAGAATGATGCCTGCTGCCTACATCCATACCAGGCAGAAACCCAAAGTCTTGGCATGTGCCCCTACCTGACAGAAAAGTCAATTAAATTAGCTGCAAGTTGAATTTACAACTGCTTCCAACTAAACTTTTTTGGCTCTCATTCCATTTATCATCAGTGGCACGATTCCAAGTGAAGTTTGTGCAAAAAGACTCACTCTCCAATCAACAATGTGCACAGAGGAAGGGAATCCCAAGTCTATTTACTACCTCCTTGGTAGGCTTCGAGATCAGAGTGCCCTGCCCTCCAGCAGCTAAAATGGCCTCTTTGTCCAATGTCCATCACACCCCCTGCCCAGATCCCTGATGTCAGTTGGTGTCATGTGCACTCAGCATGCTAGGTTTATTTGTTTAAATATGCAAAGCTCCTCCTGCAGGTGCCCCAGGATTGTGCCCCCATCAGTTCTGGGTGCCCAGTTTCATGATGAGCAGCAGAGTGCGATCTGCTGCACTTTGCCCAGGTCCGTCAGCAGCTGCTTGATGCAATGCTTGAGCTGCGGAAGTCTAGCCAGCGGCTCTGGGGGCTCCAGTTCCCCAGTATAGTCCAGCCAGCTCTCCAACACTGTAGGTAGAAGAGAGAGAAGACCCAGTGAGTTCCCAATACTTAATCTGAAAAAACATCAGCAAGAATTTCAGCACCTCATCCCATCTGACCACTCTAGGGGTGCAGGAAGGAAGGCCAAGGTAACACTGACTCATCAGCCTCTCTGCAAGTATTACCTCCTAGGACAAAGCTTAAAATGCTTTGGAGCAGTGCAGTCCAATAGGACTTTCTGCAATGACAGAAATGGTCTATGTGTTGTCTAATATAGTAACCACTAACCATATGGAGTTACTGAAGAACTGAATTTAAATTTTATTCAATTTTAATTCATTTAAATAGCTATATGTAGCTAATGACTATTAATGCAGCTGTACAGTCTACAAGGCTTGGAAGGATCCACCATTCTCAGTGTTACTGCCCAATCTTTATAAGGCTATCTCACGTTAAAAACCAGAGAGCCTAGTATTAGGAAAAATAAGAATCTTAAAGGGATTTGCAAACATGTATTTTTACCACCATAAATTTTGATTTATTTTATATTCCTATCATTAGTAAGCACATAATACTCTGATTTTATTTTCTCTCTGTAATGTAAGATGTCCAGGTACTAATTGGTTCAGTACCTAAAAAGCTTTCTTGCCTTTGACAGCAGGGATTTTTCTATAGGAAGATGTCTGTTCTTCCCAAGCCACTCCATGAAGCTTTGGCATTTGGGGAGAGGCCATCTTGGCACCCTGCCTCTCTGACAAGAGACAGCCCTTCCAGGTAGGTCCTGTGCTTACCCTGCCTGCCAGGGTACCCTGGAGCCAGAGGTACATAAAGAAAGAGACCCACTTAGTGCTTATTCCTCAAGCAGCTTGCAGCCTCGCACACAATCCTCTTTCCCCCTCACACCCAGCCCTCTATCTTCCCTCCCATCTCTCTAAATCCTTTGTTCCCTGCAAGTTATTTCTCGGGGAAGCCTTCCTCAACTCTACACCCGAAGCTGGTCCCTGTGTTATGGGTGCTCTGCTATCACATGCTCTCCTCCTTGGGAGCACATGGTTTATAATATATATATATATAATGGGGTAATCTGATTATCTGTCTCTACCAGAAGATCAAGCTCCATAAGGGCAGAGATGTAGTCTGTCTTGCTCACCATTATAATCCCTAACACTCTGTTATGCCTGGAACATAGCAGGCACTCAACAAAGGCAGTGAGAGGATGCGGAAATGGTCTAGGGAAGTGCCCCACTGACTGCTCAGCCACACATCACAACCTTAGCCTGTGTAACATAGAGCAGAGCTCATCTACCTTCCTCTTCCAGATTTCTTCTTGGGGGTTCCAAGGAGGAGGAACCTTCCTTCCTCCGGATCCCAAACAAGTACAAGGACTTAAAAATTAGAAAAATAAGACTGCCTTCTCAGACCTGAACTTGAAAACCAAGAATAAAGGATCAAAGTCACATGAGAGTGACTACTGACCTTCTGAGTAAAACTCCATAGTGACCGGTTTCAATACATCAAGTCTTAAAAACTACTAGGAGACAGGGACTCCTCAGCAAAGGGGCCCAAGAATAAGCGGAGGGAAGACCTAAAGTCCATACTGGGAGAGCCCTCCTGGTGAGTCTGGAGAAGAGGCAGTCAGGGCTGGCTGGGTAAATTCCAACAGAGAGAATATCAGTCAGTCTGCCCTTGGCAAGATGATCCTACAATGGCTGAGAGGCCCCTCTTAAGGCCACGACCTACCTCCCATCTGGTTTCAGGTTCACCAAAGACATCCCCCAACATGCTGGTGACCCAGAAGGCATGCACAAAGAAGAGGAGCACCAGTGTGCAGACTAGAAAAGTCTAGGCCACTCAACAGTGTCTCAGCTTGATTTAAGATGAATGTTGGGAGCCCCTATGGTAGAAGCCTTCTCTGGAGATCTGCGGAGCTAAAGAATGGACCCAGAACTGTGGGAGCCAATAGCATCCCCTCTGCAACCCAGCACCCAGCAAGCCAGCCTTCTCTTTGCATCACATGCTGGACCATCACCCAAGTTTCTTTTAAGGAGGCTCAAGAGCTTCTTAGCAGGATAATGATTGCAAGCAAGGCAGAAGGTTACACACATAAGTTTCATTTCAAATACTCTTCCAGACCATCTGGACAGAGGCCAATGCTAACATTTTTTACTTAAAATAATACTAATGTTAAAAGAGTCAACATTTTTATGCTCATAAAACATCTTTTGTCTTTTAGCTTTACAATACTGTTCACACTATATAAATTATTAAATAACGGTTAATATTAGAACAATGACATGTTTAAAAGGGTGAATCAATATAATAACTTACTAGGCTTTTTAAAAAGGAATATTGTATCTAAATTCCTATGGTAGCTAAGTTTACCTTAATGGTATTTAGATGAACTGAAGAATTCATTCCCTACTACAGTAGAAATAAAATGGGACTCTGATGGGGAATCTTAAATTCACAATGCAAAGTCTGTTTATCTGAATAAAAGTCTTTAAACATTTTTGTGTTTCTTTGGTACCTCTCAGGGCCTGGAGTATTAGAACACAAAGAGATTATGTGGCCCCAAGTCAGCGGCATATATAAGTGGGCCTCTGGGAGACCGAGAAAAGAGCCCAGGCTTACCATCCTTACCACATGTCCCACCCAGTGAGCCCAGGGCTGGAGCAGCCCATGCCGGGCAGGAGGAGTCAGTGAATAAGTACAGGGCTCTGACTGCTCCCCTAACAACAGGTTCACCCTGTTTCCTTTAACAACAGAGCATTCACCCTGTTTCCTTGGTGCTAAGCCTTCTCTCAGGGCCCAGAGCCACTCCTACTGCCATTCTCTCAAAATCTACCATTTTCAGCCTGGCATTCGATCCTCTTTCAGCCCTCTAATAACAGGGTTTTCATAGACAGTGGCATCAGTTCAATTCTAGGAAGCCCAAGGAATCTTTTAGGAGTAAGAGACAGGAACACTCCCCCTTCCAGAAACGGGCCCCGTATAGCCCATCCCTAGTTCCACAGGTTTGCCTTAGGAGCGGCCCATAGGTCCAGGGCATGAAGGTCTCTCTTTCTCTCTCTATCCTCCAACAGGGCCCTTTCCAATCAAGCCAGTCCTCTTATCATCCACGCTGAGTCACCCTCTCTCTACAGAAATTATCACTCTCTTCAAGGCTCCACTTCAGTCCCCAGAGTTCCAGGAAGCCATCTTGTCATCCCCTCCCAGCAGTTCTCTCTTCGTCAGCCTCAGACATACACATGTCCTGGCCACGCTTCATCACCCTAGCTTCTGTAACATAGGGCACTTTCCTGAGTTATTTCATGCAAGTATGTTTTATATCCCCAATTGCAGTAACAATAGCCTGACTGTACTCAGAAGCCTCAAACAGAATATTTCTTAGTTGGGTTCCATTTTAAGAATGAAAACAAACAATTAAGAAATAAAAGTAAGCAATCAAAAAGGATTTTATCTTCAAAACCCAAATTGGCAAATTTCTGAGGATTATAAGACTTAACCTGATCGTATTTACCATCACAAGTCCACTTCTCCAGGCCTACCTGTATCACTTAACAACTGGGAGAAATACCCAGGGGCTACACAAATGACTAGTCCTAAAGTTCCTAAATCTCTACTTACAAACAGAAGGCTTCATTTTAGATTTTATCAACAGCTGAAATTAAAGGTTTTTTTAGATTAATCCTCAGACATCCTAAAAACTCAAGTCACAGTTTCAGTTCCCCACAAAGCTTGGTTAGTAACACTGCCTGCAGAGGCCACACTCTGCTTTGCATTGGGATTGGATAAGTGAGGCAGGACCCCTGACATCCAGCAGACCTTAGGAGAACTCAATAAATACTAAAAGTAAGGTTTGCCCATGTTGAGAGGAGACAGAGGTGGCTGAGACTGAAAAGAGGAGAAGGCAAGAAAACTTCGCTGTCCCTGCAGCACCAGACGGGGGTTCAGAGAGCAGCTCATTCCACTGGGCTCACAGCGCTTGCCAATAGGCAGGGAGCCAAGGAAGGATCCCTACCATCCAGCTCCTTTTCAATGGAGTCCATCCTGTGCGTGACCTCGTCCTGAAGAGATTCCACATGTGTCAGCAGGTTAAACTGCCACTGGTGCTGAGAGCTCAGCAGCCCCTCTCCGCCTCTGTCCAGCAGCTTCCAAGCAGGGGCTTCCTCTGGTAGGAGCTTTTTGGAGGCATAGTCCCTCACCTAGGGAAGCAACAGCATTTCGTTACTGGGTGAAGACAGCTCCTAGCTCCTACTGTAACCATCTGGAAACACAGCTGCACTTTGGATATTCCAAGTCTCTGTTTCCTTTCCTCCTTCTTTCTCGGGCACCAGACATAAGCATGCCTGCTGTACCAATCACACTACCCTAGGGCAGCAGAGACCTCTGGCTCAGAGGGCCCCAAGGCTGCTTCCCAGTGATCGGCCCTATGCCCTAGGCCTGAGATGGCCTCACAGAATGTCTTCCAGAGCCCTGAGATCATAGTAGAGCAGGGAAAGTGTAGAGAAGGGTTAGTATGAGGGAGTCAGACAAACTAATTTTGTCTTAGTTCTGTGCCTTGCTGAATGAGCAAACCTAGATTAGTTACTTGACCTCCCAGAGCCTCTGCTCCCTCTTGGGAAAGACGTAAATAGTAAATCCTACTTTAAAAAGGTTCATGAAGGACTCTGTGGCATCTTACTACACTGATGGACAGTGATTGCAATGGGGTATGGGGTAGGGGACCTGATAATAAGGGTGAAGTAATAACCAAATAGTTTTTCTTGTGAAACCTTCATAAGAGTATATATCAATGATACTTTAATTTTAAAAAAGGTTCATGAGGAAGAAATAAAATAAGGTTTACAAAACAGTCCTGACATATGGTCAGTTTGCCACCAATGAAAGAGATTCTTAAGCCTTGCAGCCTTGTTTATGCCCAATATTTCCTGATTTTTTTACTATGTGCCAGATGCATCTAAGAAATCTGCCTAGTCTGCAGGATCATAAACCTTCTCTAGGGTTTGTGATCTCAACCTTTCATTCATTCATTTGAAATGAAATAGATTTCAGCTAATATTTCTTTAGAGTTTCCTTTGTGCAGAGCAATGCACTAAGAGCTTTCCACAAACATGTTGCACAATAATCGAGAGGGCACTGTCACTGCTCCTACTACAGGTAGGTGAGGAAGCCCACTCAGAATCACAGTTAAGTGGCTGAACCCAGGCTTGAAACTGATCTGTCTCCAAAGACTGTCTTAACAGCCTTGCCCGGCACTGTTAAGGCACGGGCTGCATAGGCACAGTGCCCACCCCTGAGGCTTGTAATTTAGGATGCTCCCTCTTGGCAATATGCAGCAACATATTTAAGGCCAGTGACACCAACCCGCAGAGTAAAGTCTATGAGAGTAAGGACAAGGATGGAGAAGATCTCGAATCACAGGAAGCTGAAGCCTCACTGACAGCTGAAGACAGAGCAGATAAAGACCAGTGAAGAGTTAAAGATGACAACATTAGCACGAAGATGAAATAAGGGAGCTCCAGAAGAAAATTACAAAAAACTGTAGCTCTTGGGAAAACTCATGAAACCAGCAAATACTTTGACAAAACAGACTTTTTTTTGTCAGGGCTATTAAGGATTTTATTGAAAAAACTTATGCCTAACAAAACAGTTGACTCTTTTTACCCATGCTAAGAGAATGAACACTGAGGTACAATTATAATGTAAATTACATTATAGAAAACCTATTTTCATTAGTTTCATTTATCAAGCTTTTCTCCTTGCTACTTCCCGCCTCTGCAACCCACTCACACTGACTCTGCCATTTTGTGGATGTTTCCTGGAACCAATGATCTTTGGCTTAAGAGGGCTCTCCTGACTTTGAACCCATTTTAAGAGAGAAACAAACACATATGATAAGCAAATTTAAATA
Organism: Manis pentadactyla; assembly: GCF_030020395.1. NCBI lineage: Eukaryota > Metazoa > Chordata > Mammalia > Pholidota > Manidae > Manis > Manis pentadactyla. The sequence goes on along the minus strand of NC_080023.1, from coordinate 156,991,001 downwards.
GATTTACAACAAAAAAAATTTTCTAGTAAACATCTTCTACAGAACATTTAGCTTCAAGAGAAGAACTTGAAATCACTCAAACACTGAATTAAGAACAAGTACAGTGAGCTACATACCTTTGGTGAGTTGGTTTTGGGGTCACTGTCTCCCCTGCTCCTGCCTTGGTCTAGAGGCCAGCCCAGGCGTGGAGAGAGGGAATCGTCACCGTTCTCATGGAGGGTGTTGACTGCATCATCAAGGGCAGAGCCCCGGGTCTCCACCACCAGCTTCTGCTCTACTGCAGGGTAATAGGTGCGGGGCTTCTGGTAGCAGTGCTCACTGGTGATATACGATTCCTCCACTGACCGGGGCAAGGGCAGGGGCAGGGGCTTCTCCACTGCCCCATTCAAAGTTCTATAGGTTGGGGCCTCCTCCTTGTTCTTGGCTTCAGTGATGTGAATGTGTCTGGAATGAGATCTCCCCTCCCCTGAGTGCTGTTTCCAAGGCTGACACCACAGCTGCAGGTCAGGATGCTCCCTGCTTCTGTTGGGAGAGCAAACACAGGAAGGGCTTTGGAGAGACTGGGACGACTGCAGGGACTTCTCAGGTCTCAACCACCCTCCCAACCATGAGAAGAGTTCCCACCTGGGCCATCTGGCCACAAACCACCATTTGCCAAGCAAGAGGGAATGTAAATCTCTGAGGATTCCACTTCCAGGCAATCTGCGTATACTCAGAGTGAATGGGACTGAACTTGCAGTCAGAAGACCTGATGCATTTCAACTCAGCCACTGATGAACCATGCAGCTGGGAAGAGTCCCTCAGCCCATCTCATTCCTATTCCCTCCACTGCAAAACTGGACTAACCATCTGTCTGCCATCAGCCACTGGATTCGATGAAAAGTAAGTGAATTAATTCAAATAAAACTACTTTGTTGGTGGTAAAAGGTTCTTCAAATGTCACTTACTAAAAATAACCTTAACTTATTAAACAGTCATGATAATCCTGGCATGCAATGGCACTCAATTACAAAACCATTATGATGGCTGGGCTGAGGAGGGGGGAAATCAAAAGTCATCTACGTATAGGTCATTAACAATAAAGTTTTTAAAAAGTTCTTCTAAAATACTCTATTCTCACCATTCCAAGAGAAAAATCTGTTATTAAAGAACTGGGATTGTGACCCTTTTATGGGCCATAGATTCCTTAGAGAATCTGCTAAAAAGCTCTGCCCACAGGCATATGCACATAAACTAAAAACTCTGTATGACTTCAGAGTTTCCAAGAATCATTCACAGTTGAGTTTTCCACACAATAGAGGGTCATTAAATTATTGGACACAATCAATTGTAAAAAAGAAAAAAATAGAAAATATCAGATCGCACCATTCTAAGTAAAACTAGGTGTTTTGTGAAATTTTAGTTTCAGTTTTATACATGTGAGTGATATAAAATGTATTTCTTACTGCAGAATATATACTTTTTAAAGTTTAAAAGCGACTACTCTAGGTAAACTTCACCTTTTAACTCTCCTTTATGACCCAGAACTTCCATTATAATTTTTGATCATTAAATGACCAAAAAAAGGTAACACCCAAAAAGCAAATAACCCGATTAAGAAATGGGCAGAGGATATGAAAAGAGATTTCTCCAAAGAAGAAATTCAGATGGTCAAAAAGGAACATGAAAAGATGCTCCACATTACTAATCATCAGGGAAATGCAAATTAAAACCACAATGAGATATCACCGCACACCAATTAAGATGGCCAACATAGAAAAGACAAACAACAACAAATGCTGAGGAGGATGCAGAGAAAGGGGAACCCTCCTACACTGCTGGTGGGAATGTAAACTAGTTTAACCCATTGTGGAAAGCAATATGGAGGTTCCTCAAAAAACTAAAAATAGAATTGCCATTTGACCCAGGTCCACTCCTAGGAATTTACCCTAAGAAAACAAGATCCCAGATTCAAAAAGACACATACGCACACCTATATTTATCGCAGCACTATTTACAATAGGCAAGACAACAACCTAAGTGTCCATCCATAGATGAATGGATAAAGAAGATGTGGTACATGTACACAATGGAATATTACTCAGCCATAAGAAGAAAACAAATCCTACCATTTGCAACAACATGGATGGAACTAGAGGGTATTATGCTCAGTGAAATAAGCCAGGCAGAGAAAGGCAAATGTCAAATGATTTCCCTCATTTGTGGAGTATAACAATGAAGCAAAACTGAAGGAACAAAGCAGTAGCAGACTCACAGACTCCAAGAAGGGACTAGCGGTTACCAAAGGGGATGGGTAGGGGAGGGTGGGTGGGGAGGGAGGAAGAAGGGGATTGAGGGGTATTATGATTGACATATATGGTATGTGTGTGGGTTACAGGGAAGACAGTGTAGCACAGAGAAGGCAAGTAATGACTCTTACTATGCTGATGGACAGTGATTGCAATGGGGTGCAGGGGGGACTTGACAATATAGGTGAATGTAGAAACCACAATGTTTTCACGTGGAACCTTCGTAAGAGTGTATATCAATAATACCTTAATAAATAAATAAGCAAACACAGTATTTGAAAAAGTGAGAAGAAATCCCTGGAGGCAGTTAATTATAGGATTAGAGTTGTTCATATACTATTCCTGGACTAAAATGAGAAAGAACCAGACACTGTAGACACAGGTTGCTATTCCAAGAGTGGAACAGAGCCTACATGTTTCTGCTGGACCACAGATTAATTCCTGCCAGACACTAAGAAATGGGGAAAAAAAATGAAAGGAAGGAAAAGAAGGAAACAAGTGAGGGAGAGAAGGAAGAATGGAGGGAGGAAGAAAATCAATGGGCTCCTTGAGGAAGGACCAGCAGCTACCAGCAGCTCCTAGTGGGGAGGGCCATGCCCTCCAGGAGATCTGTGGAAGTCAGCAGGACAGACAGGCACTATTCCCATATGGTTCACAGATACATAGAAAGTGGGAGAGGGGGCCACCTTCTGATTGCCACATGACTAAGGGCTACGACTGGCAGTTAGTTCATAGATTCTAGGGATGCTAAACACCCTATAGTGCCCGGAACAATCCCACATCCAGCAACATGACTTCCCAGCACCCAACTGAGTAACAGTAAACCAGACCAGCACGAAAGCACAAGCAACTTATCAGCTCCCATAGATGGGCACCCTCCCCCAACACATCACTGAAGTCTTCCTGCCCAAATGTAAGAGGCCATAAATAAGAAGGCATGGGTGATCTTTCAGAACCTAAAATTCTGCTTCTAAGTGGCTCCAACTATCCTTTCTCAGCTCTTCCACAATACCCAATATCACTCCCAGCATTGGGGAAGGAAACAACCAGCAGCAGGCAGCCTGCGTCCCTGGGCACCTCCAGGAGGGTATCACACTCTGTACCAGGAACCCAAGACTCCCCAGACACCTCTGAGATCAAATTACATCAGAAGAAATGGGAGTCACTGTTAACTTATAAGTCTTCTGGAATCTGAAATCTGTTACTGTGGAGCATATAGGCCACAGTATGGTCCCCCTCTTGCATGAAAATTATACAAGTCTTTTTTTCCTCCCTCCTACAATTTTTGCCCTCCCAACTAAGAATTGAAGCCCCAGCTACTATTCTCCACATAAAATGGACCCTGGCCTTTCCTTGTAGGCCCTGTCCATCATGACGAAGTATGCATAATCAAGCATACTACTCTTTAAATGACAACGGATGCTCTGAAGTTACTCCCAGTTATAATGTTCCCTTTGGAAATAAACCCACCAGTTCACTTAGGAATACTTCTGAGAATTAAGACCCAGAATCTGGGACAACAGAAACTATCCATGTATACACAGACATACTGGGACCATCCTTCCCCTCCTAGGACCTTTCTTCCATATATCATAACTAAGAAGACTGCTCTGTGCCCTCATCTGAATTGCTAGTCAGATTTAACTCCAGTAAAAAAAATCACTGCTATAAAGATGAAGGATCTAGACAGGATTTGGAAAGGACAAGGTTCTACAATATGGACAAGGCCAAGAGCAGTGGCATTTCAGTGAAAAGAGAATACCACCTGACTGAATCCTCAAATGAAGAGGAATACAGCAAAGTTTATAATCAAGAGCATCCCCTGAGGTTTTTCCAGGCCCTCACATGGACCACCTTCCACCTCTGTCAATTTCTGGCATCTCATTAAAAAGAAATTGATTGCGATTCAAGATGGTGGCGTGAGAGGTGAGACAGAGAACTCCTCCAAAAACCACATATAATATGAAAATATAGTTAATACAACTAGTCCTAAAAGAGCAATAGGAAAGAAGGCTGCAACAGACTGCATACACCAGGAGAACAGAGCAGACCTCACAAAACAGGGTAACATACCAAAGCCTTGATCCAGTGGGACCCAAGCCCTGCCCACACTCCAGCTCACCAGCAGGAGGAAGAAAATGGAGCGGGGAGGGAGTGGAGGCCTTGGACTGCTGAACACCCAGCTCTGGAGATTTGCTTTGAGAGCACAAACCTACATTGCATGGTACTCTGGAGATTAGTAGGGTTCAAAAGCTAAGACAACCAGAATATGTGGAGAGACTGAGATTCCAGCCATTTGTGGAGGACAGGGATCCACATCCGGCTGCTCTGGGACAAAGGAAAGGCAGGTGGTCTCACAGGCTTCCTAGCAGTGAGAGGGCTGCTGAAAGGGCAGGGTTTGCAAGGAGGAGAAGGGATAGGTTGACAAAGTTGTCTGGGCGCACTCTGCCCAGCAGGTTGCGAACTTTCAGGGAGCTTCAGGCACTCCATCCCCATGTCTGGTTACTCAGCTCCGAGGCCCCCCACCGAGACAGGGAGCCTGCTGTGCCTTGCTCCTAGCCTGCTGTCACCGGCTCACAAAACAGCACTACCTGCCCTGGCATCAGGCCAGCCAGAGGGAGGCCCCGCCTATGGCAGCTACAGACACAAAGCACAGAGGCTTACATCTATGTGCTCAGCCCACTAGTTCTGACAGTGGAGAGAGGCACTGCAGCCAGGAAGCAGGAAACAGCTCTTTCCTCCCCCCAGGGACCAGCGGGCTCCCCTACAACACCCAACATCACTCCAGGGACTGAGCAACTCCAGAGACTAGAGCTTCTGGGCACTAGAGGGCGCTACATACAAATATGAACAATCAAATGAACCTGGTTCAAACAAAAATCTCACAAACACCAGAAAAAGGGTCAAATAAAACTGAATTCACCAATATTCCTGAGAGTTCAAAATAAAAATCATAAACATGCTCATGGAGGTACAGAAAAATATTCAAACACTCAGAGAAGAATTTAGGATAGAGATTCAATCATTAAGAAATTCCATATCTGGCAGAGGGGCGGAAGATGGCGGCATGAGTAGAGCAGCGGAAATCTCCTCCCAAAACAACATATATCTATGAAAATATGACAAAGACAACCCTTCCTAGAATAAAGACCAGAGGACACAGGAAAATATCCAGACCACATCCGCACCTGAGAGAACCCAGCGCCTTGTGAAGGGGGTAAGATACAAGCCCCGGCCCGGCAGGAGCCGAGCGCCCCTCCCCCAGCTCCTGGCGGGAGAAGAGCAGGCAGAGCGGAAGGGAGACGGAGCCCAGGACTGCCGAACACCCAGCCCCAGCCATCCGGGCCAGAGTGCAGGGCGCTCGATACTAGGAAAACAGGGGAGCAAGAACAGTGAGCGGGAACTGGAGGCCGGGTGTCAGAGAACATAAGAAAAGCGCGCGACCATTTTTTTTTTTTTTTTTTTTTTTTTTTTGCTTTTTTGCTTTTTTATTTTGGCAAGCGCTTTTTGGAAGTCTTAAAGGGATAGGGAACCCAATACTAGGAAAACAGGGCAGCAAGAACAGTGAGCAGAGGCCTGAGGCTGGCACCGGAGAATAAAGAAAAACGAGCGACCACCTTTTTTTTTTTTAATTAAAAAAAAATTTTTTTCTTTTTTTTTTTTTTGGTGGTCGTTGTTTTGTTTTGGCAGGTGCTTTTTGGAAGTCTTAAAGGGGCAGGGCGGGACACTTAATCCAGAGGTAGGGAATCCGGGGATCTCTGGGCACCCTAACCCCTGGGCTGCAGGGAGCAGGGAGGCCCCTTACGGAGATAAATAGCCTCCCAGCCGCTCCTGCACCAAGGCGACTCCACCACTTTGGAGTAGCTGCCCGAGCCAGGCCACGCCCACAGCAACAGCGGAGATTAACTCCATAGCAGCCGGGCAGGAAGTACAAACCCTGTCTGCGCGCAGCTGCGCAGCACAAGCCACTAGAGGTCGCTGTTCTCCCAGGAGAGGAAGGCCACAAACCAACAAGAAAGGAAGTCCTTCCAGCCGTCACTCGTCCCAGCTCTACAAACTATTCCTATCACCATGAAAAGGCAAAACTACAGGCAGACAAAGATCACAGAGACAACACCACAGAAGGAGAAAGACCTAACCAGTCTTCCTGAAAAAGAATTCAAAATAAGAATCATAAACATGCTGACAGAGATGCAGAGAAATACGCAAGAAAAATGGGATGAAGTCCGGAGGGAGATCACAGATGCCAGAAAGGAGATCGCAGAAATGAAACAAACTCTGGAAAGGTTTATAAGCAGAATGGATAGAATGCAAGAGGCCATTGATGGAATTGAAATCAGAGAACAGGAACGCATAGAAGCTGACATAGAGAGAGACAAAAGGATCTCCAGGAATGAAACAATATTAAGAGAACTGTGTGACCAATCCAAAAGGAACAATATCCGTATTATAGGGGTCCCAGAAGAAGAAGAGAGAGGAAAAGAGATGGAAAGTATCTTAGAAGAAATAATTGCTGAAAACTTCCCCACACTGGGGGAGGAAGTAATCGAACAGACCACGGAAATACACAGAACCCCCAACAGAAAGGATCCAAGAAGGACAACACCAAGACACATAATAATTAAAATGGCAAAGATCAAGGACAAGGAAAGAGTGTTAAAGGCAGCTAGAGAGAAAAAGGTCACCTATAAAGGGAAACCCATCAGGCTAACGTCAGATTTTTCAACAGAAACCCTACAGGCCAGAAGAGAATGGCATGATATATTTAATACAATGAAACAGAAGGGCCTTGAACCAAGGATACTGTATCCAGCACGACTATCATTCAAATATGACGGTGGGATTAAACAATTCCCAGACAAACAAAAGCTGAGGGAATTTGCTTTCCACAAACCACCTCTACAGAACATCTTACAGGGACTGCTCTAGATGGGAGCACTCCTAGAAAGAGCACAGCACAAAACACCCAACATATGAAGAATCAAGGAGGAGGAACAAGAAGGGAGAGAAGAAAAGAATCTCCAGACAGTGTATATAACAGCTCAATAAGCGAGCTAAGTTAGGCAGTAAGATACTAAAGAGGCTAACCTTGAACCTTTGGTAACCACGAATTTAAAGCCTGCAATGGCAATAAGTACATATCTTTCAATAGTCACCCTAAATGTTAATGGGTTTAATGCACCAATCAAAAGACACAGAGTAACAGAATGGATAAAAAAGCAAGACCCATCTATATGCTGCTTACAAGAAACTCACCTCAAACCCAAAGACATGTACAGACTAAAAGTCAAGGGGTGGAAAAACATATTTCAAGCAAACAACAGTGAGAAGAAAGAAGGGGTTGCAGGATAGATCCCAAAGGATAGATCCACTGTGCAGAAAATAAGTAAGGACACGGAAGCACTGAACAACACAGTAGAGCAGATGGACCTAATAGACATCTATAGAACTCTACATTCAAAAGCAACAGGATATACATTCTTCTCAAGTGCACATGGAACATTCTGCAGAATAGACCACATACTAGGCCACAAAAAGAGCCTCAGAAAATTCCAAAAGATTGAAATCCTACCAACCAACTTTTCAGACCACAAAGGCATAAAACTAGAAATAAACTGTACAAAGAAAGCAAAGAGGCTCACAAACACATGGAGGCTTAACAACACGCTCCTAAATAATCAATGGATCAATGACCAAATCAAAATGCAGATCCAGCAATATATGGAAACAACCGACAACAACAACACTAAGCCCCAACTTCTGGGGGACACAGCAAAAGCAGTCTTAAGAGGAAAGTATATAGCAATCCAAGCATATTTAAAAAAGGAAGAGCAATCCCAAATGAATGGTCTAATGTCACAATTATCGAAATTGGAAAAAGAAGAACAGATGAGGCCTAAGGTCAGCAGAAGGAGGGACATAATAAAGATCAGAGAAGAAATAAATTAAATTGAGAAGAATAAAACAATAGCAAAAATCAATGAAACCAAGAGCTGGTTCTTTGAGAAAATAAACAAAATAGATAAGCCTCTAGCCAGACTTATTAAGAAGAAAAGAGAGTCAACACAAATCAACAGGATCAGAAACGAGAAAGGAAAAATCACAACGGACCCCACAGAAATACAAAGAATTATTAGAGAATACTATGAAAACCAATATGCTAACAAGCTGGGAAACCTAGGAGAAATGGACAACTTCCTAGAAAAATACAACCTTCCAAGATTGACCCAGGAAGAAACAGAAAATCTAAACAGACCAATTACCAGCAACGAAATTGAAGCGGTAATCAAAAAACTACCAAAGAACAAAACCCCCGGGCCAGATGGATTTACCTCAGAATTTTATCAGACATACAGGGAAGACATAATACCCATTCTCCTTAAAGTTTTCCAAAAAATAGAGGAGGAGGGGATACTCCCAAACTCATCCTATGAAGCTAACATCACCCTAATACCAAAACCAGGCAAAGACACCACCAAAAAAGAAAACTACAGACCAATATCCCCGATGAACATAGATGCAAAAATACTCAACAAAATATTGGCAAACCGAATTCAAAAATACATCAAAAGGATCATACACCATGACCAAGTGGGATTCATCCCAGGGATGCAAGGATGGTACAACATTCGAAAGTCCATCAACATCATCCACCACATCAACAAAAAGAAAGACAAAAACCACATGATCATCTCCATACATGCTGAAAAAGCATTTGACAAAGTTCAACATCCATTCATGAAAAAAACTCTCAGCAAAATGGGAATAGAGGGCAAGTACCTCAACATAATAAAGGCCGTCTATGATAAACCCACAGCCAACATTATATTGAACAGCGAGAAGCTGAAAGCATTTCCGCTGAGATCGGGAACTAGACAGGGATGCCCACTCTCTCCACTGTTATTTAACATAGTACTGGAGGTCCTAGCCATGGCAATCAGACAAAAAAAGAAATACAAGGAATCCAGATTGGTAAAGAAGAAGTTAAACTGTCACTATTTGCAGATGACATGATACTGTACATAAAAAACCCTAAAGACTCCACCCCAAAACTACTAGAACTGATATCGGAATACAGCAAAGTTGCAGGATACAAAATCAACACACACAGAAATCTGTGGCTTTCCTATATACTAACAATGAACCAACAGAAAGAGAAATCAGGAAAACAACTCCATTCACAATTGCATCAAAAAAAATAAAATACCTAGGAATAAACCTAACCAAGAAGTGAAAGACTTATACTCTGAAAACTACAAGACACTCTTAAGAGAAATTAAAGGGGACACTAACAGATGGAAACTCATCCCATGCTCGTGGCTAGGAAGAATTAATATCGTCAAAATGGCCATCCTGCCCAAAGCAATATACAGATTTGATGCAATCCCTATGAAACTACTAGCAACATTCTTCAATGAACTGGAACAAATAATTCAAACATTCATATGGAAACACCAAAGACCCCGAATAGCCAAAGCAATCCTGAGAAAGAAGAATAAAGTAGGGGGGATCTCACTCCCCAACTTCAAGCTCTACTATAAAGCCATAGTAATCAAGACAATTTGGTACTGGCACAAGAGCAGAGCCACAAGACCAATGGAACAGACTAGAGAATCCAGACATTAACCCAGACATATATGGTGAATTAATATTTGATAAAGGAGCCATGGACATACAATGGCGAAATGACAGTCTATTCAACAGATGGTGCTGGCAAAACTGGACAGCTACATGTAGGAGAATGAAACTGGACCATTGTCTAACCCCATATACAAAAGTAAACTCAAAATGGATCAAAGACCTGAATGTAAGTCATGAAACCATTAAACTCTTGGAAGAAAACATAGGCAAAAACCTCTTAGACATAAACATGAGTGACCTCTTCTTGAACATATTTCCCCAGGCAAGGAAAACAACAGCAAAAATGAACAAGTGGGACTATATTAAACTGAAAAGCTTCTGTAGAGCAAAAGACACCATCAATAGAACAAAAAGGAACCCTACAGTATGGGAGAATATATTTGAAAATGACACATCCGATAAAGGCTTGACGTCCAGAATATATAAAGAGCTCACACGCCTCAACAAACAAAAAACAAATAACCCAATTAAAAAATGGGCAAAGGAACTGAACAGATGGTTCTCCAAAAAAGAAATACAGATGGCCAACAGACACATGAAAAGATGCTCCACATCGCTAATTATCAGAGAAATGCAAATTAAAACTACAATGAGGTATCACCTCACACCAGTAAGGATGGCTGCCATCCAAAAGACAAACAACAACAGATGTTGGCGAGGCTGTGGAGAAAGGGGAACCCTCCTACACTGCTGGTGGGAATGTAAATTAGTTCAACCATTGTGGAAAGCAGTATGGAGGTACATCAAAATGCTCAAAACAGACATACCATTTGACCCAGGAATTGCACTCCTAGGAATTTACCCTAAGAATGCAGCAATCAAGTGTGAGAAAGACCAATGTATCCCTATGTTTATCGCAGCACTATTTACAATAGCCAAGAATTGGAAGCAACCTAAATGTCCATCTATAGATGAATGGATAAAGAAGATGTGGTACATATACACAATGGAATACTACTCAGCCATAAGAAAAGGGCAAATCCTACCATTTGCAGCAACATGGATGGAGCTGGAGGGTATTATGCTCAGTGAAACAAGCCAAGCAGAGAAAGAGAAATACCAAATGATTTCACTCATCTGTGGAATATAAGAACAAAGGAAAAACCGAAGGAACAAAACAGCAGCAGAATCACAGAACTCAAGAATGGACTAACAGGTACCAAAGGGAAAGGGACTGGGGAGGATGGGTGGGTAGGGAGGGATAAGGGGGGGAGAAAAAGAGGGGTATTAAGATTAGCATCCATAGCGGGGTGGGAGAAAGGGGAGGGCTGTACAACACAGAGAAGACAAGTAGTGATTCTACAACATTTTGCTACGCTGATGGACAGTGACTGTAAAGGAGTATATAGGGGGGACCTGGTATAGGGGAGAGCCTAGTAAACAAAGTATTCGTCATGTAAGTGTAGATTAATGATAAAAAAAAAAAAAAAAAAAAGCAGTTCCTGTGTGGTGACCTCCAATGAGTTCTACACAAGAGTATAAAGGGCATATAAAAGTGTAGGCAAAGGGTCTGTTTGTGTTTATACAGAGGATCAAAGCCTAATTTGGCTACCCTGAAAATGAACTAAGATACGATATGAAAAAGAACTTCCAACATCAGCACTCTCGGGAAGACTCATAACAGAAGATGATCAGCAAAAAAAAAAAAAAAAAACAGCAACAAAGATCCACGCACTGCCACAGGTGTAGATGCACTCATCCCACCAGTTCCTGGACTTGCCATGGGAATGATGAAGGAGATATCTAAGCTGGCCTGTGCATACAGTAAAACAACAAATTTGACTGGATCTATACTGTTGGAACTCAACCAAGAATTAGGAGAAGTGCAAATTGTAGCACTCCAAAATCTTACAACCACAGACTATTTACTGTTAAAAGAACATATGGGATGTGAACAGTCCCCAGGAATGGGTTGTTCTAATTTATCTGAATTCTCTCAGACTGTTCAAGTTCAGTTGGACAATATCCACCATATCATAGATAAGTTTTCACAAATGCCTAAGGTGCCCAACTGGTTTTCTTGGTTTCACTGGAGATGGCTGGTAATTACAGGTATGCTTTGGTTATGTAACTATATTCCTATTATGTTAATGTGTGCGCACAATTTAATTAGTAGTTTAAAACCTATCCATGCTGAAGTTACTCTACAAGAAGATATGTCAAAGAAATAATCAATCTTCCCAGGTTTTCTTCTGCCTGCTACGTCTATAGCTTTTCTTCTTCCTACCTAATTACAACCTTTAAATAGAACTCATGCCACATGTCGAATTTACCGAGTATCATAATTCTTCCAAGTGGTAAAGACACCTCAAGACAAATGCTGGGCATAGAAGCCACAGGGCATAAATATGCAAAGAAATAAAAAGCTAACCTTTTCAAACAATAAGGCTTCTCTCTCACTTACCAACTTTACATTTCCCTGTATGGCCCCGGAAGATGACTGGTTAGCCAGAGACGGGTAAGATTCCTCAAGGGAGGAACAACCTAAGACAGGCACAGTTGCAGGGGGCCATCTGGTGAGAAAATGGGGAGCAGCAGAGGTGAGGCTTAGAACCTCCCCCCTCATGTTCTGAGAGAAATCTTCTGCATACGTGGATGTTTATTGCCCTTGTCTAGCTCGGATTAACACATAGTCTACAGGCACACACCTGATCATCTACATTTGCTCTCTTACAACACTAAACTCTGTTTTCTACCTTTATCTCATATCTACCTACCACTTCAGTATTTTATTAAAAATAATAATAATAAAGAGAGAAATGTGGTATCCACATATAAATCAAGTTTAAAAATCAAATGAATATTCATATTTGAACTGACTATTTATAGTTCATAATGCATGAACAAAACCGAAAGCTTCTGTGATGACTGCCCTTGCACTGTTCACCAGGTAACTTATTCACTATGTAAGAATTTGTACTCCATGTAAGAACTTGTTCGTTATGCCTCAGAAGATTGGAGACTGACGAAAATTAGGCTTGGGGTGGATTAATGATTGTGCATTGAGCATTGACCCCCCTATACAGAATTTTATTGTTGTCAACAACCATTTGATCAATAAATATGAGAGATGCCCTCACAAAAAAAAAAATATATATATATATATATATATACATGCACTTCCAATTGTAAAATAAATAAGTAACCGGGATGTAATGTATAGCATAAGGAATATAGTCAAAATATTGTAACAACTTGGTATGGTGATAGCTGGTACCTAGAATTATCATGTATATAAATGTTGAATCACTGTGTTGTACACCTGAAACTAATGTAATGTAATACTGTGTGTCAACTACCCTTCAATAAAAAAAAATTAAAAAAAAAAATACTCAACAAAATATTAGCAAACCGAATTCAAAAATACATCAAGAAGATCATCCATCATGATCAAGTGGGATTTATTACAGGGATACAAGGATGGTACAACATAAAAAATCCATCATCATCCACCCACATCAACAAAAAGGACAAACACCATGTGATCACCTCCATAGATGCTGAAAAAGCATTCAAAAAAATTCAACATCCAAACAAATACAACTTCTCAGATTCAAAAAGACATATGCACCCCTATGTCTGTCGCAGCACTTTTTACAATAGCCAAGATATGGAAGCAACCTAAGCATCCATCTGTAGATGAATGGATAAAGAAGATGTGGTACATATATACAACGGAATAATATTCAGCCATAAGAAAGAAACAAATCCTACCATTTGCAACAACATGGATAGAGTTGGAGGACATTATGCTCAGTGAAATAAGCCAGGTGGAGAAAGACAAATGCCAAGTGATTTCCCTCATTTGTCAAGTATAACAATGAGGCAAAACTGAAGGAACAAAATGGCAACAGACTCAGAGACTCCAAGAATGAACTAGTGGTTACCAAAGGGGAGGGGTGTGGGAGGGCAGGTGGAGAGGGAGGGAAAAGGGGACTGAGGGGTATTATGTTTAGTACACATGGTGTGGGGGATCACAGGGAGAACAGTGTATCACAGAGAAGGGACATAGTGGATCTCTGGCAACTTGCTGCACTGATGGACAGTGACTGCATTGGGGTATGGGTGGGCAGTTGATAAAATGGGTAAATGTAGTAACCACATTGTTTTTTCATGTGAAACCTTCGTAAGAGTGAATATCAATCATACCTTAATAAAAAATTTAAAAAAAATTCAACATCCATTCATGATAAAAACTCTCAACAAAATGGGTACAGAGGGCAAGTACCTCAACATAATAAAGGCCATATATGACAAACCCACAGCCAACATTATACTTAACAGCAAGTAGCTGAAAGCTTTTCCTTTAAGATGAGGAACAAGACAAGGATGCCCACTCTCCCCACTTTTATTCAACATAGTTCTAGAGGTTCTAGCCACAGCAATCAGAGAACACAAAGAAATAAAAGGCATCCAGATTGGTAAGGAAGAAGTCAAACTGTCCCTATTTGCAGATGACATGACATTGTACATAAAAAACCCTAAAGAATAAACTCCTAAACTACTAGATCTAATATCTGAATTCAGTAAAGTTGCAGGATACAAAATTAATACATAGAAATCTGTTCCATTCCTATATACTAATGATAAACTAGCAGAAAGAGAAATCAGGAAAACAATTCCATTCACAATTGCATCAAAAAGAATAAAATACCTAGGAATAAACCTAACCAAGCAACTGAAAGACCTATATAGCCTGAAAACTACAAGACACTCATGAGAGAAATTAAAGAAGGTAGCAATAAATGGAAACACATCCTGTACTCATGGCTAGGAAGAATTAATATTGTCAAAATGGCCATCCTGCGTAAAGCAACCTACAGATTCAATGCACTCCCTATCAAAATACCAACAGCATTCTTCAATGAACTGGAACAAATAGTTATAAAATTTATATGGAACCATAAAAGACCCCAAATAGCCAAAGCAATCTTGAGAAGGAAGAATAAAGCTGGGGGGACCACGCTCCCCGACTTCAAGCTCTCCTACAAAGCCACAGTAATCAAGACAATTTGGTACTGGCACAAGAACAGACCCATAGACCAATGGAACAGACTAGAGAGCCCAGATATAAATCCAAGCATATATGGTCAATTAATATACGATCAAGGAGACATGGATATACAATGGGAAAATGACAGTCTCTTCAATAGCTAGTGTTGGCAAAACTGGACAACTCCATGCAAGAGAATGAAACTGGATTATTGTGTAACCCCATACACAGAAGTAAATACAAAATGGATCAAAGACCTGAATGTAAGTCATGAAACCATAAAACTCTAAGAAGAAAACGTAGGCAAAAATCTCTTGAATATAAACATGAGCAACTTTTTCCTGAATGCATCTCCTCGGGCAAGGGAAACAAAATAAAAAATGAACAAGTGGGACTACATCATGCTAAAAAGCTTCTGTACAGCAAAGGACACCATCAATAGAATAAAAAGGCATCCTACAGTATGGGAGAATATATTTGCAAATGACATATCTGACAAGGGATTAACATCCAAATATATAAAGAACTCACATGCCTCAACACCCAAAAAGCAAATAACCCTATTAAAAAATGGGCAGAGGATATGAACAGACAGTTCTCCAAATAAAAAATTCAGATGGGCATAAGCAGATGAAAAGATGCTCCACATCACTAATCATCAGAGAAATGCAAATTAAAACCACAATGAGATATCACCTCACACCAGTTAGGATGGCCAACATAGAGAAGGCTAGAAACAACAAATGCTGGCAAGAATGCGGAGAAAGGGGAACCCTCCAACACTGCTCATGGGAATGTAAATTAGCTCAACCATTGTGGAAAGCAGTATGGAGGTTCCTCAAAAAACTCAAAATAGAAATACTGTTTGACCCAGGAAGTCCATTGCTAGGAATTTACCCCAAGAACGCAGGATCCCAGTTTGAAAAAGACCACACCAAATCAAATTTATCCCCAGACTCTAAACGCCACACTTACTGCAAGATGCTCATTTTGAGCTGCAGGCCATGCAGAACCTCAATCACTCTCTGTACATCGCCGAGAAGCTGGTGGGTGGCCACAATCTTCTTGGCATTATGGTGGGAGTAGTTCTCTTCTAAAAATGCCAGGCCATGCATATGTCCCCTGCTCAACCACTCCTTGTCATACCAGTACTTGAAGCCAGGCCTCTGACCTAAAGCAGTGACATTGAGACAGTTAGTACTTGGCCAGACCATATCATCATTGCACAATCATACAAACTATTAGAAACATGAGTTGGTGTGTTTTATTTATTTATTCATACAATATTCATTTACTTGCTACCTACTATATGCTGGGCTCTTTTCTGGGTGTGGGGATAAGGTAGTATAAATAGACTTGTAAGCTTCCTGATCTCCTGAAACTGGCTAGAGGTGGAATGGGACCCTGAATACCTCTTTTTAAATTTAAATCACATCATTCCCTCTCCTACTTTAAACCTCCAGTGAATTCCTACTTCATGCATACAGAAGAAAATCCGAAGCCCTAACTCTGGCCTAATGAAGCCTACAGGACGCAGCTCTTTCCTGCTCTCCCCGCCCCACCCTTACAGTGGCCTCCTTACACTTTCGGGAACACACTCAGCTCTTTCTGGTCTTAGGATCTCTGCTCTAGTATCTCCTCTGTATGGAGCACGATTCCAAGGCCTCAGCAGGACTGGCTCTTACCACCTCCTCACTGAGGCCTTTTCTTCCCTCCAAAAGTTAAGAGGGCCTCTCTAGTGCCTCCTTATCTGGTTGCTTTCCCCCAGAAAGCATTCATCCCTTTCTAACAGGTTCTCATGTATTTGTATTGTGTATTTATTTTGATATCTGTTTCTGGCCCCAATCCGACTAAGAGCCAGAAGAATAGGAGCCCTTTTGCTCATGGTTATATTCCCAGTGTCTGGAAAAAGGCACCCTGAATGGATATCTCCACTGAAAAGAAGCTCCACATGACCTCCAACTGTCAACTGCCACCTAACTGAATAGATGCTCAGGTACCCTCTCTTCTCTGGACCTCCATTTTCCATCTGTTACACTGACAGATGAAGTGGATGGCTGCAGTGGTCTCCTTCATTACAGAGATGTGACCACATGTGACCTGGCAGCGTTCCCCGCTCTAAAAGCCCAGGGAACGGCTTTCAACCAAACTGTTGTTCACCTCCCAGTATCTATAAGAACCCTGAAACAACCCACATAATTCCCATCAAGGTCCTTGGGCTCTTTCAGCTTTACTAAGACACATGGTAGGGATGCACTTCAATTTTGTTCAGAACATGTTTAACCTTTAAAAAATAATCAGGTTAAACTTCTGGCTCAAAACACTGCAGAGTCAAACATAGTCTATAAATATGACAGACAGTGCTCAATTCAAGGAGGGGTCTATTTACAGTCTTGGCAATTAAGAATTGTAAAAGTTCAGAAAGTGCATAGGAACTGATGAAGATGGTATATATCATCTGTAAAAAGGGAAAAATGGAGGGAAATAGTGTAAGACAATAAAGTAGCCAAAAGACATTTTTAGATGGTGCCCTAAGGAGCCCTCAGGATTACATGTGCAATCTCAGAGGCAGCCATTGTAGGAGTGTCCTGAGCAACAGGAGTCAGAGAAGCACCACGTTTTACAAGAAAAGGTCAGACACACTGGTTCTCATCTTGTCCGTCATTAACTGGCTGCATCATCTTAGTCCAATTACGTCCCTTCTGGGCCTGTATTTGCTCTCCTGTCAAATGTCAGGACTGAACTAAGTGGTCTCTGAGATCCTGCCCATCAATAATATTCTATACTCATAGACTAATCTTCTGACTATGTTTTTATCTTGGGACATGGACAAACAAAAGCAAATTCTTCTCCATCTATGGACTAATCAAGCACAAGGGAACATAGTGTCACAACAGAGGTCATCAGGCCCTGAGGGGACCTACTCACTGGGAAACAAACTGTGGTGGCCAGCCCCTCCCTACAAAACCAGCAAAATCAAGAGATTTGGCCTCACAAGCCAGTTCTAATTCCCATTTGTTTTATGTGATTATGGAAGTCACTCATGTCCCTAGGAATCAGTTTCTTCCTCATAAGCAAAAATGAGAATAAGGACTCCTACCACACTGATTTCATAGAACTAAAAGGAAAAACAGAAGCAGAGCCTCTCAAGCATTATCTAGGCTTGTAGGGGGATCATGGGACTGGAGCCCAGGGGAGAGACCTTATAGGTGGTAAAGGAAGATGTCACTATCCCACTGACAGCAAGCAAGAACCATAGATTTATAATTCAACCCAAGACTTCCGGAAAGGGGCACCCAGGAGCCACCAGCCAGCCCTGTGGCCACAGAACAATGACACTCACTGACTCTGCTAAGGAACTGATTTACTGCTCTGGGTGGCAGTCAGGCTCTGTGCAGCCACACCTTCCCCTTTCTTCCCCAGTGACAGCTCCCTTTCAAATGGCAAGGATGCAAATGGAGGACAGATGTCACCAGAGGGAGAAGCAGGTTTCTAACCCTCAACAGCCCCAAAAAGCCAAGGACAGCTGACATCCTCATGAACTCTCAAGAGAAGGAAAAGGTGTTCACTCCAGCAACACATATTCTACAACTACAACAATACAGAGAAGACTGGTGTGTCCCCTACACAAGAATGACACTCAATATGCAAAGTGTTCTATAGTTCTCACAGTGTTGTTCATGCAAGATAAATAAGTTCAGAAATGTCCTGTACAACACTGTGCTTGTAATATATAAAAAATACAGTTCTGCACACTTAAAAGAGGGTAGATCTCATGTTATACGATTTGTACTACAAACAAAAACACACACACATGAAATTCTAGCTCAAGGTCAGACATTCCATTAGGTGAAGCTCTTCACATGTGCTCTCTTACTGCTAAATTCAGGATAGCCACCAGGTATCTAGTCACCAGGAGCTAGCAACAAACGTGAGGAGTCAGGGTCTAGCTGATGCTAAAGAAATGAATCTCAAGACCACAGACAGGCTGCTTCATGGCCCACTGTGCCAAGGAAGAGGTTACATAGTATTAATATCTCTGACTCCAGAAATTTCTACCTGGAGGGTCTTGGCAAACATAACAGGTGTACTTCTCAGGTACATTTTCTTCCAGTAATCCCATGCAGACCCCATGCTGCCAGCATTGGCACTCTTCACACTGTTAGAATTAAAGAAGCAATAAAAATTAAATTCAGAAGGTATCCTCCATCAAAAAATAAGACCTACCTGTTGGGGGAGAGAACAGTGAGAGACAGGAAAGGAGAGGGAGAGCACTCCCGGCTGACTTACCCAGGAGCTGACCTGCAACTCCTCACCTACAACTGTGATGGCCAATGACAGCCACTAGGCACCTGTGACTCTATATTCAAATTCATAAATTAAATTAGGAATTTAGTTCCTTAGCCCCAAAAGCCACATTTTAAGTGCTCAAAAGCCACATGAACCTAGTGGCTACTATACTGGACAGCACAGATTAAGAACATTTAAATCTATTAACAGTGCTGAACTCAGAAAAATGACTGTTTTCACCCCCATCTCTAGAGGCTCTAACTTTTCTGATCACTTTGTTAGAACAGAGGAAAACTGTTCAAGTCTTTAGAGGATGATTAACATGGAATGACAAAAACCTGAGTTTGAATTCTGGCTCAGAATATTAGCTGTGAGAGGTTGCACAGGTCATTTCTCAACCTGGGCTTCAGTTTCCCCTTCTGCAAAATGGGATACTAGTCCTACTGGTCATGTGGGCTGCCTGTGAGTAACAATGGGTCATGCATAAAAGCTCCTACCTCAGAGCCTGGCACATAGCTTTTACATATTAAGAGCCCATGACACTACTAATGGGCAAGCTAATTCCCTCTGATGTCTCCTGCAGTAACCATGTGATAGCACGTTGCATTTATTCTCTCTAAACCTTACCACAGGTCACACAGCTGAAGAGAGGCAAAGGTAGATCAGAACACAAGCCTGGCTAATTGCAAAACTAGTTCTTTTAACCCCTAGGCTCCACTGCCTTCCCTGGATAAGGGGATGGGGAGAAGAGGGGCAGGAGTCAGAGAGAAAAAGAAAAGAGCAGACAACGAGGGGGCATTGGGAGACATATATGGATGGCCTGATGATAGTAAGCCTAAGGGCAAAAGGTTCAAAGGACCCTTGCTTTAATGCACATGCAGTAGAGAATGGAGAGGAAAAGCAGATACTACAGGAGATACTGGGTTACTTCAAGCAATTCCAAACTACGGCCCTAAACCTTTATAAACGGATGGCTCTGGAAGGTGGACACTGAGCTTCGCAACATGGCCTTGAGGGTAGACCACTAGCCTCGCCACAAAGTATTAAAAGTCCAAAGCTCAGACAGTCCTTAGCCACTTGGAGTCAGGCTCTGCTGGCATGAAGAGGGTTTGTGTGGGCAGGTATGAACTCTCTAGGAAGCTAATCACATCAGAATCAGTAAGGACAGAGATGCTAGAGAGACTTCTGATAAAATCTGATCCAGATTCCTTAATATACAGATGAGGAAAGACAGACTCAGAGGGAAAGTAAAAGGTACATACCAACAAAGGCAGTTAGTAGCAAAAAAAAAAAAAAACCTAATAATTAAGAATGAAAGTCTATCTCATGAATGCATGTGTGTCTGGAGAACTGGGATTCACCAAAATTGAATCATATACAGCTAAGTTGAAAATTTCAAAGTAACGTCTTTTCATGTGGGTCTGGCTAAAATATACTGTTCATTTTTTAAAGAGTTTAAATTCAGATAAGACCAGAAAGGATAAAATATCTAAGGGCAAATCTAAGACTATCTAAGAATAAAATATCTAATACAAAGTACCTAAGAATAAGAATGAAACATACAAGTTCTCAATGAAGAAAATTTTAAAGTACTATTTGAAGGACATAGAGACTTAAGTCATTGGTAAATGTACCTTATTCCTGGACAGTTAAGAGTCATTATAAGGATGTTGTTTTTCCTTAGATTAACATAAAAATAACACAGTTCCAATAAAATAATAAATAGCTTTAGAACTAAACAGAGGTTGATTCTTTATTAGCCAGGAAAGAGATCTAAATAAATATGAATATAAAGTAAATAAAGCTGGAAACGGAGTAAATAAAGGTGGTATGTCAATAAGGGGCATAGTATTGGGACAGCTGGGTAACCACAGCCCTCACCTTATACCAGGATAAATTTCAGGTGGATCAGATATTTACATACTTTAAAAAAATAAATGAAACCTCAAAAGTACAGAAGAAACTATGGGACAATTTTTAAGTAAATTTTTATGAGCTTCCAATGAGGAAACAACTGTTATTCAAGTCTCAGAATCCATTAAAGAAAAGTTTGATAAACGACATCATAAAAAAAAAAGGTAAAACAATTCAAAAGACAGATGACAAAGTGGGTACAAATATTTGTAACTGTTCTCACAACCAATACAAAACATATCTACAAAAAGCCTGTATAAATGAAGAGAAAATGACCAACCATCCAACAGAAAAATGGATGAAAGACATGAACAGACTGGTTGAAGGAAAAACACTAATTCCTAAAAGATCTTCATATCAACCACTAAAAGAATAAATTAATGTAAAGTTACTTGAATTAAGATAAATAAATGTGAAATAACACCAGGTTAATAATATATATACAAATTAGTATTTCTAGGTTGGAGGATTCCATGTAAGTATCAATGCTTTATACTTATATGTATTCCCTGATTTTATAATAAACATGTAATTATTTTTTATTATAAAAATATTATTCTCATGAAAAACTGTTAATAGAACATAATTTATTTATATATGCATGTATATGCATATATTCCAAAATATTAACAGTGGTTACCCCTGGGTAAAATAATCGGGCTAACTCTTGTTTTCTTCTTTGTGATTTTCTGCATTTTCCAAATGCTATAATAATTAAAATGTTTTAGTTGATTAAAAAGTAAATTACAAAATGGGTATACTAATAGACTATTTTTTCATTTCTCTGAAGAGAAAAGATAAAAGAGGTTTCTGGTACCCCCATGCTGACAAGGGTGCTGGTAAGGGTATTCCTTGGTGCAGCCTGCAGTAAGGGTTTCCAGAATGTCTATGACAAATAATAACTGTCAAGTATTAATGAACATACACTTTGACCCAGAAATTCCACTTCCAAAAGTTGGTCCTGCAGGTATACTTACATAAACTTATTCATTACATTACTGTTAAGATTAGAAACAATCTGACCATCAACAGGGGGAAGGTTAAATAATTGATGACCCATCTATTATGCAGCGAGAAAAAAAGAATAGGGAAGAATGTTTGAAAATGGGATGGTTTTCAAGTTGTATATTGTTAAACAAAAAAAAGAAACTGAAAATCCTACATATAAAATAACATTTTTTAAAGATGGTTGCACAGCATTGGGAGTGTACTCAATGCCAATATGCTTAAAAATGGTTATGAAAGTGGTAAATTTTATGTTATGTATATTTTACCAAAAAAAAAAAAAAAGAATGTAAACAACATATTTCTTATTGCCTATTTTGCCAAAGAATGCTTCTGGAATGATATACAAGAAGGGGGTGAGGGCTGCCTCCAGAGAGAGAAGTTCGGATAATATTTTTCTCTGCATACCCATGTATACAGCTTTTGGAATTCAAACTAGATTGATTGATTGATTGATTGATTACTTACTTATTCTATTATTAATCTACAACTACATGAGCAACATTACGGTTACTAGACTCCCCCCATCATCAAGTCCCCACCACATACCCCATTACAGTCACTGTCTATCAGCATACTAAGATTCTACAGAATAACTACTTGTCTTCTCTGTCTTGTACAGGCCTGCCCACGCCCACCCCAACATTATCTCTGTTAATTCTAATGCCCCTTTTTACCCCTTGTCCCAACTTTCCAACCGATCCTCCCCAGTCCCTTTCCCTTTGGTAAACATTAGTCCATTCTTCAGTTCTGTGAGACTGCTGCTGTTTTGTTCCTTCAGTTTTTTTTCTTTGATCTTATACTCCAAGGATGAGTGAAATTATTTGATACTTGTCTTTCTCCACTGGCTTATTTTACTGAGCATAATACCTTCTAGCTCCATCCATGTTGTTGCAAATGGTAGGATTTGTTTTCTTCTTATGGCTGAATAATATTCCATTGTGTATATGTACCACCTCTTCTTTATCCATTCACATACTGATGGGCACTTAGGTTGCTTCCATTTCTTGGCTATTATAAATAGTGCTGCGATAAACATAGAGGTGCATGTCTTTTTCAAACTGGGCTGCTGCATTCTTAGGGTAAATTCCTAGGAGTGGAATTCCTGGGAAAAATGTTATTTCTACTTTCAGTTTTTTGAGGAAACTCCATATTGCTTTCCACAATGGTTGAACCAATTTACATTCTCACCAGCAGTGTAGGGGAGTTCTCCTTTCTCCACAACCTTGCCAACATTTGTTGGTGTTTGTCTTTTGGATGGTGGCGATCCTTACTGGTGTGAGGTGATATCTCATTGGGGTTTTAATTTGCATTTCTCTGATGATGAGCAATGTGGAGCATTTTTCATGTGCCTGTTGGCCATCTGAATTTCTTCTTCGGAGAAGAGTCTGTTCAGATCCTCTGCCCTTTTTTAATTGTATTATTTGCTTTTTGTTTGTTGAGGTGCGTGAGCTCTTTATATATTTTGGATGTCAACATTTTATCGAAAATGTCATTTTTGAATATATTCTCCCATACTGTACGATGTCTTTTTGTTCCATTGATGGTGTCCTTTGCTATACAAAAGCTTTTCAGCTTGATATAGTCCCATTTATTCCTTTTTGCTGTTGTTTCCCTTGCCAAGGGAGATACATTCATGAAGAAGTTGCTCATGTTTATGTCCAAGAGATTTTTTTTTTTGGTATCATTAATCTACAATTACATGAGGAACATTATGTTTACTAGGCTCCACCCTTCACCAAGTACCCCCTACAACCCTCATTACAGTCACTGTCCATCAGCGTAGTAAGATGCTGTAGAATCACTACTTGTCTTCTCTGTGTTATACAGCCCTCCCTGTGCCTCCCCCCACATTATACATGCTAATCGTAAAGCCCCCTTTCGTTTTCCCCTCCCTTCCCACCCTTCCTCCCCAGTCCCTTTCCCTTTGGTAACTGTTAGTCCATTCTTGGGTTCTGTGAGTCTGCTGCTGTTTTGTTCCTTCAGTTTTTTCTTTGTTCTTATACTCCACATATAAGTGAAATCATTTGGTACTTGTCTTTCTCCACCTGGATTATTTCACTGAGCATAATACCCTCTAGTTCCATCCATGTTGTTGCAAATGGTAAGATTTGTTTTCTTCTTATGGCTGAATAATATTCCATTGTGTATATGTACCACCTCTTCTTTATCCATTCATCTACTGATGGACACTTAGGTTGCTTCCATTTCTTGGCTATTGTAAACACTGCTGCGATAAACATAGGGGTACATATGTCTTTTTCAAACTGGACAGCTGCATTCTTAGGGTAAATTCGTAGAAGAGGAATTCCTTGGTCCAATGGTATTTTTATTTTGAGCTTTTTGAGGAAACTACATACTGCTTTCCATAATGGTTGAACTAGTTTACATTCCCACCAGCAGTGTAGGAGGGTTCCCCTTTCTCCACAACCTCGCCAACATTTGTTGTTGTTTGTCTTGTGGATGGTGGCCATCCTTACTGGTGTGAGGTCATATCTCATTGTGGTTTTAATTTGCATTTCTCTGATGACGAGCGATGTGGAGCATTTTTCATGTGCCTGTTGGCCATCTGAATTTATTCATTGGAGAACTGTCTGTTCAGCTCCTCTGCCTATTTTTTAATTGGATTAATTTGCTTTTTGTTTGTTGAGGTGCATGAGCTCTTTATATATTTCAGATGTCAACCCTTTATCGGATCTGTCATTTATTAATATATTCTCCCATACAGTAGGATGCCTTTTTGTTCTATTGATGGTGTCCTTTGCTGTACAAAAGCTTTCCAGCTTGATATAGTCCCACTTGTTAATTTTTGCTTTTCTTTCACTTGCCTGGGGAGATATGTTCATGAAGAAATCGCTCATGTTTATGTCCAAGAGATTTTTGCCTATGGTTTTTTCTAAAAGTTTTATGGTTTCATGACTTACATTCAGGTCTTTGATCCATTTCGAATTTACTGTTGTGTATGGGGTTAGACAATGATCTAGTTTCATTCTCTTATATGTAGCTGTCCAGTTGTGCCAACACCAACTGTTGAAGAGGCTGTCATTTCCCCATGTAAGTCCATGGCTCCTTTATCGCATATTAATTGACCATGTATGTTTGGGGTAATGTCTGGAGTCTCTATTCTCCACTGGTCTGTGGCTCTGTTCTTGTGCCAGTACCAAACTGTCCTGATTACTGTGGCTTTGTAGTAGAGCTTGAAGTTGGAGACCGAGATCCCCCCCCACTTTATTCTTCCTTCTCAGGACTGCTTTGGCTATTCGGGGTCTTTTGTGGCTCCATATGAATTTTAGCACTATTTGTTCCACTTCGTTGAAGAATGCTGTTCGTATTCTGATATGGATTGCTTTGAATCTGTAGACTGCTTTAGGCAGGGTGGCCATTTTGACAATATTAATTCTTCCTAGCCAAGAACATGGGATGAGTTTCCATTTGTTGGTGTTCTCTTTAATTTCTCTTAAGAGTGTCTTATAGTTTTCAGGGTATAGGTCTTTCACTTCCTTGGTTAGTTTTATTCCTAGGTATTTTATTCTTTTTGACGCAATTGTGAATGGAATTGTTTTCCTGATTTCTCTTTCTGCTAGTTCATCGCTAGTGTATAGGAAAGTAACAGATTTTTGTGTATTAATTTTGTATCCTGCAACTTGGCTGAATTCAGATTATCAGTTTTAGTACTTTTAGAGTGGAATCTTTAGGGTTTTTTATGTACAATATCATGTCATCTGCAAATAGTGACAGTTTGACTTCTTCTTTACCAATCTGGATTCCTTGTATTTCTTTGTATTGTCTGATTGCCATGGCTAAGACCTCCAGTACTATGTTGAATATTAGTGGGGACAGTGGGCATGCCTGTCTTGTTTCCAATCTTAGGTGAAAAGCTTTCAGCTTCTTGCTGTTCAGCATGATGTAAGCTGTGGGTTTATCATATAAGGCCTTTATTATGTTGAGGTACTTGCCCTCTATACCCATTTCGCTGAGGGTTTTTATCATGAGTGGATGTTGAATTTTGTCGAATGCTTTTTCAGCATGTATGGAGATGATCATGTGGTTTTTCTCCTTTTTGTTGATGTGGTAGATGATGCTGATGGAATTTCAAATGTTGTACCACCCTTGCATCCCTGGGATGAATCCCACTTGATCATGGTGTATGATCCTCTGGATGTATTTTTGAATTCGGTTTGCTAATATTTTGTTGAGTATTTTTGCATCTGTGTTCATTGTGGATACTGGTCTGTCTTTTCTTTGTTTGTAGCATCTTTGTCTGGTTTTGGTATTACAGTGATGCTGGCTTCATAGAATGAGTTTGGAAGTATTCCCT